>NW_028263378.1:24670000-25318750 GCF_051168715.1 Poecilia mexicana | reverse complement strand
GGTCCAGGAAAAGCTTGTTGAGCACGTCCGAGTACTGGTTGATGGCCCTCAGGAAGACCTGCATCTGCACCAGGTTCATCACCATCCAGTCGGCAGGGAACACGTTCCCCATGAGGTCCTTAAACATGATGAACGTCTCCATCAGGAAGTCCTAAAAAGAAAGAAAGAAAGAAAAAAAAAAAAAACGAGGGTTCAGGGAGGGGGGATAAAATCTTTACTGCAAACGCATCAGTTCTGTCTCTTAAAACACATTGAGTAACAGCAGAGAGATCAAAAACCAAACACACACACGAGGTAAATCAGCTGCGCCACTCCTGAACGTCACTCACACACACTCCTCCCCCTCCACCCGCTACCTCCACTTTTTAGTTTAATAGAGGTCCAGGAACATCCTGATTCTGTCAGTTTAATCAAGTGCATGAAATGTCTGTAATCAATATTCCCTTAAGGAGCAGTAAGTGGCCGGGTTGCTTTATTGCCCGTTATTGATGGGATGCTCCGGGACACGATGCAGCCGATGGCGGAGGAGCCGAGACACTTACAATGATATCCTGTCTCGTTTTGAAGGTGCTGATGTAGTGGGTGTAATGCGTGTCATCCATTTGCTTCAGGATGGCCGTCATGCAGGCGAGATAGTGGCCCTGCCAAAACAAGTGACAGCTATTACTCAGCGGATCTCTGCAGAAAATCCCCTCCTCAATAGGCAGCGTTTGCACAACAAAAGGCCCGCGTCGCGCTAATTCGCCGCATTGCTCGTTTTCTTTTTGTTTTTTTTCAGGAGCGTGGCGCGCCTTACGATGAGCGGCGAGGCTCGGTCCATGCTGATGACGGTCCGGTTGACCCTGCGAAGGAGACGCTCCATTATCTGCTGGATGTGGACTCGGGTCGGACCCTGCGCAGAGAGAGAGAGAGAGAGAGAGAGAGGCGGAGAGAGAAAGGAAAATGGTGATCAGCTGAAACATGTCGGTGTTAAAAGGGCCACTGCAAACCAAACATCAGCGTGTTTTATTGGGATTGTTGTGTGATAAGCCAATCTAAATTAGATCAGAACTGGAAGGTAAAGGGACGGAGGCGTCGTTTGTTGCAAATTCAAAACTGCAAACCTCGGTGGGCGCTAGGAGTACGGCCTCCCTGGTCAACATTTGCAGAGGCACAATTTGCTTAAATTACAGCTTGAAGAGCTTTTGGGATTCGTCTCTGCCACACAAGTAGAGACGGATATCTTTGCTCGGTCTCTGCTACAAAACTGAAGCTCAGTTAAACTGTTACCAGCATTTTTATACCTCACTTGGATTCAGGTCTGAACTTTGACTTGTTTGCTATAACATAATAATATATCAGCTCTCAACCTGTAGGGTCCAAGTAATTCCGATTATTCTATCCATCTTTCTGACGATTAATCGGAAAACAAAACTGGCAAATTGTGTGGATTTTTCATTTCATCACTTAAGCCTTTCCTACACAATATTAGAAATACATTAATAGATGCAAATAAATACCTAATTATATTTAGTTTAGTTTTATTGCCTAAACTGCAATGCTACACTCGTCTAATGTATGCTTAATCATTTGTAGCAAAGAATGCAGCTGCAGCTAAAAAACACTTCTAATCTGTTGACTATATTTTGGATTAACAAATTAATAATTAGACGGCATAAGATGCTTAGTAAGAGGTTTTGTTTGTGTGTTTTATTTTTTCTACAGAAGCTAAAACTTTGCCATTTGATGAGTTCTCAGTTTTTTATTTATTAATCCTAATTGGGAAAAGTGTATTTTCATGCAGTTTTGGCTTAATTATTGCTCTGACTGTGTTGTTCTTCCAGAAAATGGCCTTTTTTTTTTTTTAGTCTACACTCGAGTTAACGATCAACTGATTGCTAAATTTGTTGACAATCATTTCAATGATTAATCACAATTAATCGTTTCAACTCTAGTTTCAGGTGGTCTTCTAGGATTGCTCTGTGTTTTATCGCCATTCATCTTTCCACCAACTCAGACAGATGCCAAAGAAGGCATCCCCCACAGAATGATGCTGCCTCTACCATGTAGTTGCATGTTTGTTCCGTTTTTGGATCATGCATTGCATGCTGACGTTTAAAGCTGAGGACATCGTTTTATAACCTCTATCTGCTGTGTTTCTTGGCCTACATGATGGCAACTAATGTTCTATAAAAAACTTCTTAAGCCATCTGCTGTACTGTTTTCTATCTAAGGGAATCAGAGGAAAAGTGGGCTGAATGTACATGGTTGCCATGTTTTTTCAGATTTTTATTTGTGAATAAGTTTAATGACAGAGCGATACCGTCTGCTTTATAATTTACACAACTTTGTGTTGGTTTAATCATAAAACAGAATCAAAATTTCAGCAGTAGGATCAAACTAGAGCTCACGTCTGCACCCTCAAGGATTAAAATAAACGAGCCACAAATGGAGGGAATGTTGAGAATTATCGGTAACTTCATTTAAAACAATAATCTCTTTTCTAAATGATTTCTAATCACAGGCATGTGCAATAAAAAACATTTTAACTCTGAGATTTCAATCTGCCCCGATGAGAAGCAAAACAGTCGTCTCAACCTCAGAAGGGCGGCGATTAAACAATCATTATATTTATAAAACAATGTAGAAATTAATCTACATTAATATTTTGGCAGCGGCTTGCAGAGTCAACTTCAGCAGCTACAACTTGATGCAGAAGTTCTCTGAAACCCCCCTTTTTTTTCTTTAAGCGCGTTTTCATTTCTCATGCTTGGACAACATTTCAATCAGGTCTTAGTCTGGACTTGGACTGAGGTTACGGCGACGCTGTGATTCGTTTTTTTTTTTTTTTTTTTTTTTTTTTTTAGATTCCCTGCTGCACTTTTGGGATCACCGTCCTGTCGCCTGACCCAGTTTCAGAAAAGCCTCCGCTGTCGCACAGATGGCCTCGCATTTCGCTCCAGAAAACTTTGTTCCACTGGACTGTGTCTTTGTCTGCAAGGTGCCCGGGTCCTGTGGCGGGAAATCGGGTCCAAATCATTAACTCTCCGTCACCTTCACAGCCGAGGAGCTCACTGCCGATACGCTGTTTGTTTTCAGACAGACGCGGCCCTCGTTTCGTATTTATGTGCAGAATGTTTATTTTCCCCCAGAAGTGCTGTCGATTGGTTCAGATTCGACTTCACAAACGTACACTTGCAGTTTTATTCACGGAGAAAAGAGGCTTTTCTTCTGGCAGCCGCTGTACACGTCCCATCTTCTTTTTCCCCACATTTGATATGTCGAGTCTTGAAGGAATTCATTTGCAGCTCTTTGGCTTTTTTCCTGGGAATTTTCACTGAGTATTGCACGATCATGGGGTAAAATTTGCCTGCTGTATTAGGATGGACCATCACATTGATTCAAAATGGACCAAGCATTTCCCAGATAGACCAGCGGCCGACATGTTTTTTTCATTTTCTTTTTTTTTTTCTTAAACCATCTTTCCTCTTTAACCTTGGGTTCCTCACAAACCTAAACGTTGTGAAACGGGGAAGTACCAGTCTCATTAAAAGTCTGTTTGATCAGCATCCTCTGCTCTGAATGCAGAAATAAGCCAAATCCTCCACGGCATTTTAAGCAGTATTTTATATTTTTATTTACTTTAAAGGGCCGGTATTGCGTATTTTTGTGGCACATACGGTCATTTTATGGCACAATCAAGTAACTACGTTACCTTCAGTAGTTATAAACATGCTGTACAAAACAAAACTTACTTTTAATTTGACTTTGCATCACAGCTGTCTCTGCTGCTTTGAAATTGGCCCCTGTCTCTTTAAGAACCTCTTGCCCTTTTCATTTTCATTACAACAACACTTCTCCATGTTGTCCACTGACGTCGTACGCAAGCGCTCTTTGGAGCTTAGCAGACGTGCAGTTCCACCAGGTTTTATCTTACTGCTGCTGCCGCTGGTCTAGAGGAGCAGTGTGAGGAGGGCTGAGGAGAGGGGTGCTCTGTGAGGCTGGGGGCTCGGCTCGGGATCGAAGCTCCAAGGAGAAGCTTTGGGTAAATGGGCGACGCATTGATTGCCAAGGGAGATTCAAGGATTCCCCTTTAACAGATAATTCAAAAGAATTCATTTATTTCATTTCTGATCTCATTTCGTGTTTGAACTTGGTCAGGTTGCTTGCAATGATCCGTGTGTTTGTCTTGTGCCCTATAGTATTATAATTATCTTTTTTTTTTGTTATCTTAACTGCTACTGTAAATCAAATTTCCCTCTGTGGGACATTAAAGGCCTGAATTGTATTAGAGCAGAATGGAACAGAACAGAATATATTATTTACACATGGAAACAATACAGAAACCATAAGGCTGATAAAACAGCAGCATCTCCAATATCACATTATAAAGTTAATAGTAAGCCAGCATTAAAGAAAAAAAAAAAAAAAGAGTCAAAAACAACAAATTTATAAGAAGCAATCGAAATCACATGTCATTTGAAATTAGCATTATTTTTAAGCGTTTTCTAAAAGAATGAATATTACTAGTGGGTTGAAGAGCTGGTGGTAGGTTATTCCAAAGAGAGGAGCCTTTATAATTAAGTGTCCTTCGCTTAATTACTGTTCAGATGCAACAGTGTATTTTTGAATAATCAGAGTAATAAGAGGGGAAAAATGAATAATTAGGAAAAACATTTTTGGTAAACTCCTGAGAAATCAGTAGCTAAATGCACAAATTTCCACAAAGAGACATATCAAAAGGGCACATTAAGTACAGTCCAGACCTTGTCTTGTATATAAATAAGAGCAGATGAAAGCAGTCTATTTGAAAAGCTCATAATAATAAAAAAATCATTTTCAATTTTTGTAATCTTTGAGATATGATCGACATGCAGCTCCCCAAACACTGAAATATATTAGACTTTTATATAACAAGCTATGATGTAATGTCAACATACAAGACGGTTAATAATAGCCATCAATTTTACCGTCTTTCTTTTTACAAGTTCATTATGTCGTCTCCATCTTAGTTCATAGTCATCCACAAAAACTCCTCGGAATTTGGTTGGAGGCTCTTGGCTAGTTAAGAGGATCAGCAGATGCTTCACTTCTTTAAAAGTTTCAAGGTTGGACTTAGTTTTTCTCAAAAAAAAACAAAAAAAAAAAACTTTTTTTTATATATATAGATAAATACATATATTTTAAATTTAAATGAATAAAGCATGTTGTGTTTTTATAAAAACATGTTTATTTGAAATTCTATGAGGGCTTCCTGCTCTGATTGCTCACCCTCTTGTTCAAATATATCTCAAATCCCCTTGAAGACAAACCTCTCTTATGTGTAACGTTCAAAGTGTTGCAAACCGCAGCCTAAATGAAGAGTGGCTCTGCATCATCGGCTTTTCCCTTCAATAAAGCATGCTTCAACTCATGCTATGTGCAGATAAGCAAGAACCAAATAAATGTTCCTTTGCATTTAGACGATTCGAGGGCCTCTTATCGTGTTTGTCTCTTTGATACTTCTGGTTCATTTCACTCTGCGGCAAAAAAATAAAATTACTATTCAGCTGCGACTCCGGATTCTTGCCGGGCAGCTGGGATATCTAATCCCTTCCAGCATGCTCGGGGTTTGCCTACAGGCCTGCTTCCCAGCGGAACTTTTCCTGGATAACCTCTGAAGAGAAGATGAATCATCTCCACGGGATCCGCAAAACAACGGTTTTTCCTCTCGGGTCCCCGTGGATGTCTGAGTGCCTTGGCCGTGGCTCGCGCGGCGCAGGCAGACGCCGTGAGGATTAAACACACTTTGCCCACCGATATCCAACACAACAATCCTGCTACGAGCCGTGGCGGGCATTTTTATCTGCACCCGGATGGGTAGGGAGCCTTAAGCATGAATTGGGTTTTTATGGACGTAACATAAGCTCGCAGTTAATCAATCTTTAATCCGAGTCCAATTATTGAGCATTTATTTTTAACTAAAATCACAGGTGGCATAACTATTAATACCTTTTTTTTTCCTCTCTCTCTCTTCAGCTTAAAAACAGGTATTTTTATTTGGACTTATTTTGAGCACCGAGACCTAAATCTGACAAGAATTTGATTTTGTTGATTTGGCCTCACGTTTTGGTTTAATATACACTTGATGGGTCTTTTTTTTTTTTTTTCTGTCAGATTTCAATTCAAAATGTTGGTTTTTCAAAGAATTTGCGACAGCAAGTAGGTTTCCAGGACTTTTTGAGCCCACAGCATCACAGATCCTCCGTCGTACTGAACTTTGAACAGGAAATGTCCAAAGTTCATTCTTTGTTTCATTCGAGTTAAATTGTTCTGGTCTGCTTTGCAGGAAAAAAAAAAAGCAGCATTCAGCTTCTGTGCACCACAAATCTGGAACAACCTTCCAGGAAACAGCAAAACGGCCGAAACACTGAGTTCCTTTAAATCAGGACTGAAAACCCCCCTGTTTAGAGCTGCTTTTCAAACATAAACATCTGATGATGACGATTTTAATAATGGTGTGGGACAAAATGTAACGTCTGTTACTCGTTTCACAATTGGTTTCTGTGTGATGCGTTTATGATGTTTTTCTGATGTAAAGCACTTTGAACTCCCCTGCTGCTGAAATGTGCTATGCAATAAATGTTGATGAAAGCCTTGATCTTAACTTCATCTGACTGAAGACACACAGGTCCAGTCGAAGTCAAGACTTTTGCACATTTACGTTTTCAATGGAAGAACTGACAAGTTTTGTAGGGTTTGGCATCATGGTCAAATAACCAGAGTGACGTATAGACAGGGTCTAAAGATTGTTACAGAGATCATGATGCTGCAGGTCATCCTGCTCACCATGGTTGGTGAGGAGACAAGCAACAAATAGCTAAAAGAAAAAGGCCTTGTCCCTTTCTGCTCTGCTGTGAGAGAGGCCTGAACGACAGACCTGCCCAAAATGCAGCTAGAAATCCCACTGTTGCCAACGTTGCCACTACGATTAGTAATGCTTCAGAAAAAAAAAAGTCAGTATCAGTCGGAAACAGCAGGTCAGACTTTTTAAACATCAGCGATTGACTAGAAAATTGCAATGTTCTTTTCAATTATCTACATCAGAGGAACTAAAAAAATAAATAAATAAAAAAGGTAGCACCTCTCTAATTCACACACTTAAAGCGTCTTCCATAATTTATGCTTCTATCCGTGGCTTTTTAAACTCCTTACCACATCTTTGCGGTCCAGGGTGTCCAGCACAGTGCTGAGCAGCTGGACGCAGGCCTCATAGTCGGGTTTACTCGAGTGGTCATCCAGCTGCCCGCTCAGCTGGTCGTTAACCAGCGGCAGCAGTACATCGCGACAATCTGGAGCCAAAAAGAAAAGACAACGGCATTTTTAAAATCAAACCATAAACTTATACTTGAGCTTTTCTTCCCCCTGGCCCCCACCTCATTCCTCCCGTTTGAAATGCCAATATGTGTTTTTTTGGAGTTTCAAAAAAACAAAACAAAAAAAAAACCTTACCTGGTTGCTTGAAAAGGTCGCTCTCAATGATTTTACACATGCAGCCCAGTTTCTGACGCACAAACTGCGAGTCGGGGATGCTCTCGATGAACTTTGAAAGGAGAACGCTGCGAAGAAGAAGAAGAAGAAGAAGAAGAAAACGGAGAAACGAGGCTGTTGTGACAATCACAATGCAAATCCATTTCAGAAGTTGTGATTACAGTCGCTGAGAGCCAATGAGGAGCACACACAGGACACCCCTGATTTTACAGTGCCGAGAATTAGAATAACACCTTTACTCTGAAGTAAGCATAATCAATTGCGCTGAGACAGGCAATTACCATTTCCTGTCGCGCAAAACCCTCTGGAGAGTTACCTGAGCTCCACGGGATCAAACACAGTCTGGATGTCATTAATGATGCTGGGGAGATATTTCAATATTGCCCCCTGCAACAACAACAACAACAACAAAAAAAAGAAAAGCATCAGACTGGAGCTTGGGGAGGTTTTTACTCTTTTTTTTTTTTGTTCTCTAGTAAAACAAACGGCGCTTTCCCTCGATTTACTGAAAGCGCCCACAGGGAGTTCTCTTCATATTGCCGTCAGTTGCACAACTTTTCAATAACATCCATAATGGCACGAGGTGCTTTCAGCTGGATTACTGACTTCTTCATGCAGAAGCCAAAAACAGACAGAAAATAAGCATAAACTGCACACTTTACCTTTATCTTCACTCCCTCGTCCAGAGGTCTGTCCATAAGCGTGTTGAAAGACAAGAAGAGCAAACGTATGGAGTTGGAGAAAGCGCCCGGATCTTCACTGTTCTCGGGAAATCTTTAAAAAAAAAAAAAAAAAATTAAAATAAAAAGGAAACCAGACTTTTCTTTCAGAAACCAGACCACATTTCAGAAAGCCCTCCTCCATAAAATATTCCAACGCAAAGTGAATTCATGCCCCACATACCTGAAGGAGAGGACTCTGGACTGCACAATGAACCTGAACAGATACTTGAGGGCTTTGAGGGCTGTGTAGAGCCGCTCTGTCAGGGAGGGCTCCTCTGGATGGCCCACATAGTAGTTTAGCACTTTGGTGAGCTTCCTGAGAAAAAGGAAGAAGCCTGCCGTCAGGGGCTGAGGAGGAGGGTTTCCTGCTAATTTGAAGAAGTGAAGCAAAAAAGAAAACCTTGTGCAGGTGAACTCACCTGTAAGCCAAAGTGGCGCTGAAGTGCTTGCTGATGTACGTTTCCAGGACGGGATTAAAATGCTGGAATTTGATGTCCCCAATAAGTGTGATTATGAATACCTGGTGATAAACAAGAAAGACTGTAAAAAAATAAATAAATAAAAATCTGTCTTTTATGTACACCGTCCTCCACAGTCACGGCCAATTTGTGTAAAAATGTCTACAGAGTCTTAAATTCATCTTTTATCACTTTCGCATAATTTTACACATGAAATATACTGCAGTTCTTTTACCAGGGTTGGGGTTAATCACAAAAAGCCAAATTGATGGCTCATTTTCAGTTTTCTGGCAAGATGCTCACTGTTTTTATTTAATAACAGGTCCACAGCAACACAGATCCTCCACCGTAAAAAATAAAAACACCATAACATAAGGCTGTGTTGCACATCATTTCAGTTTTTTTTGGTGAATATGTACAAGTAGAATTATGCAAACTTTCAAGCTTTCAAATTCCAAGCAGCAACCAATAATTTAAAAACGAGCAAAAACCTGCCAATGACGTAATTTGAGCAGTTTTATGCAACAAAATCAATAACAGTGACTTTGCAAAATATGTCATGTTTTGTGAGCCAATGACATAACATTTTGTCACTTTGCAAATAACTATAATAAATTTAGGTCACATGACTAGGGCTCTGTTAATCTAGATTTTGTTCAACAAATAATTCTTAATTTGGCCCCAGAACTTTTAATGAGTGCAGCATATTACAAAATAAATGACAATACGACCATGTCAAAAAATATAAATGGTATGTTTTCAAGGGGCACAGCCCTATTTATGACATATTTGACTTTATAAATTTTTAAAGAACTTTATTGATTAACTTATTGTATTATTGGCAAAATGTTACTGCATGAAAAACATACATCTAACTAGGTGAAGTGATATTTATTAGTGCTTAAGTTACTGCCTGTATTACATTTAAAAGTACCAAAGCCATTATAATGTTGGCATTACGGACTCATGTCATCGGTACAACTGTTAGCATAGCAACGATAGTTTCTTTTGCTGCCCAGATCTTTTGCCGATGAAGCAAACGCGCTCTCTGATTTTCTTTGAATCACCAAATTTGCAGCTGCAGCCAAAAGGCAGCCTTCACCGCGAGAGGGGGGAGGACATGATATTTAAATATGGAGCTGACAACAACCATTTTCTGGCTTTTTCTTCTCGAAGGCATTCAGCTGTTTACATGAAAAATGCAGGAAACTTGCTATGCAAGATTTAGGGGGGAAAAAGGGCTGAAAGAAGTTTAAATCCACATCGCTTTGTAGAAACAAGACAACTGCTTTCTGAGGTCATAGGAAGAATCTGTTTTTGATGCCTCACACTTTAGCCTTAAATCTTTGTAAGGAGCGGAAGGAAAACATCCAAGAGCAAATCTGCATACTTTATCTAACAACTGGAACTTTTTTCCTCCCCCCCCCCCCTCCTCCAACTCATCCTGCATCTTCAATAAGGACTAACCAGGGCATCAAACACCAAAGTGTCATAGGTGTCTTTCTCTGAAGTCTCCATCATGATGTTGAACAGAGCGTCAAGAGTGTCCTGGAGAAACTGTGGACAAAACAGGAACATGTCACACAAACGCCATTCAACAGAGCAGGAAACTGCTTTTATTTAAGCACATGTAAGAAATTACTTTAACAATCTCCCCTCCTTCCACTTCCATGAGCCTTTGCAAGATTTGGTCCAGATCCTGGGAATTGGACCTCCAGTTCAACAGACCCAGCAGATCCACTACAGAAAAAACAACAAACAAACAAAATCAAAATACATCGACAGTCAAGTAGAGGCATTGATAGGATCTTTAAAAAGTTGAGTTTTTATAATACAGCAGCATAACCAAGGGATATGCTGCAAGTTCTAAGGTTTTATGAACTGATGTGAACTAAATATAAAATGTGTTCAAGTTAAGTTTCTGTTGAATGTAGTTGGAATAACAATCTAAGAAAAACTTTGGGGTTGGAATAATGAAAAAGTCACTTTGTTTAAATAGCAAATGACTTAGGATTAATCAGAATATTTAAAGTATTCTTTGTATCTCACAAAGGATGCTTGTAAACAAAAGTGCATATCTATAAATTAATACCAAATAGACTCACTGTGCAGTATAGCTAATTAAATGTTTGTTGTTGCTCATTTTGCATGATTTACAGCATCAATATTATCGTTTTCAAAGTCATGTTTTCCTTCCACTCAACCTTCCATTATTATACCTAAATATAAGATTCTTTAGTGACTTACTTATCCTAATTATGGAAACAGACAATGACTGCTGAACAAGTGTTACTGCAGTCTTTCATGATTGCATAGGTTTTAACATTTCTGTATTAATAATCACTTTTATTAATCTTATGTTATATTGTTTTTGTTTTGTTTTGTTTTTTTTGGAGAAAAGTGTATTTTCATTGGTTGTAAGCTAATATAATCAAACCTAACAGAAATAATCACCAGAAAAATGTTGCATAGTTTCACTTATTGAATTTGATTATAAAAAATGATATTCTAATTTACTGAGATGCACCTGCATGCTCACACACCGTCATAGAAGTGCAATGTCCTCCTCATTTTCACAAATGACCTCTTTAGATCTGGAAGCGTGGCGCTCCTCTGCCTCTTTTCTTCATTTAAACAAGGAGCTGCAAAGCTACAAAGCTTTGGTTTTCGTGGATGTTGCTAAATCGCAAAAACACAAAGTTTTTGTTTTTTTTATTTAATCTATGCTGAGATTTTATATAAGTCACTACAAACGAGCCTCTTGACGTGTTTCTTCACCGATAAACGCAGTTCTGACGTCTCAACTTCTGCTGCTGCACAGTGTGAAGTTCAGAATATGCTATGCAGAAGTTTTCCTGTCATAATTATTTTACTAAGGAATCCTGCTTCATTGTGATCATTAAAGTAAAAGTTTGGTTGGATATAATATTTAATAATTTATCCAATTATTAATTTTTTATTCAGATTTTTTGGGGGTTTTCTTTTTTGCTTCTTCAGCCACCTGGCACTAATTTATGAATTATTCAGGCACAAAGTTTCTAATCGACTAAAGTATGATGCTTTTCTCACACTGTCAGGATTTTTGGAGGATTTTCTTTCTCCCTTATTTAATCTTTTTTTTATAGACTTATCACACCTTGTGTCCTCCAGTTGTCAGCTCTGCTAATTTTTTAAAGCCTGTAGTTGCTGCACAATATGACCTGGTATAAAAGGTCATGTCAGAACAAAATCTAAAGGAAAACTTTGAGAGATTACCATAATGAAGAACTGCGAGCGAGAAAGTCTCCTTATTTACATTTTTTCTCATCTGCTCTAATAAAAAAAATAATTTATTTTTATAAGTTATTTCAAAAACATGAAAAATATCTGTTATTCCAGCAGCAGCAGCATTAAGCTTTCTCTCCTCCACCAGACTCAGTCACATTTCTCTGGAAACCTAAGAACGGTTAGTTACCTTCTGCTAAATCTTATAATACCCGATCTAAGTCACTTTGAGGGAAAAAATAAATAAATCCCCTGCTGTGGATGTTCACGCTGTAAAAATGGCAACCTGCGTCTTTAGCACAGAATCGTTAGCGGCGGCTTTTCTAAAGAATGACTATAAAATACAGGAGAAATGCAACAAATGTGTTTCTTAAATAAATTTCAAGACCTTTAATGGTACTTTCAGAGAACAAATGCAGCTTTCAAAAGATACGCTGAATGTTTTAGAAAGACTCTTTCCTTTAATAAATTAAATGATCCTTTTTGTCGACTGCTTTAATTAACTGCTTTCTATAATTGTGACAAACAATCCAAAACAGAAGAAATCAGTAGGAGGGCACTCAACGCTTCCCAGCACTGTATATTTAACATTTTTCTCTTCCTGAGATTCACCGCTGCTTTGGGAAAAAAAAGCATTCTGAGCTTCAACCATTTACGTCCAGGTCCAACTTCTCCCGTCCTCTTTCAATCCTGCGCAGCTGAAGGTCGCCTGTTACAAATTCAATTACGCTAATTCTGTTAAACGTCGAAAATCTAAATACAAATTTAATTAAACTTGCAGCCGGTAACATCGTCGCGTCAGCGTATTATTAGCAACTCACATTGTTTTGCCGGCATTTTAAAGAGATCTGCATGGCGGTCGCAGCTTCTCTTGCCGTCCTTCACAGAATGTCTGAAGGTCATTTGAGCTGGTTGCAGCTTTTGTGAAGTAGATGAGGTTTGAAAAAAAAAAGATTCTAAAGCACTCGAGCTTTCCTCTATGCTGTTGGTATGGCTTTTATTAAAAGTGCATTCATGTTTTCTCTAACTATATAGAGCACAGAGTCAGAGACCCTCCTCCACCTGTTGCTGCACAAACATGTCGAAAAAAGCCTATGAATGTGTCTCCTACTTCATCAAAGTGACAGGTCCAACATTTTTCAGCGAGGACATGAAAAATCCATGCAAAATACTGCTCAAATATAAAAATAAATGGAAAACTAATAAAAGCAAATCTAAGACCTAACTAAATATTGACGTGATTAAAAGTTTAAGACCTTGCAGAAACCTTGTCCAAGTTATCCCACCATAAATAAATTTAAAAAAAAAAGTCTACATATGTATTTCTAACAGAACGCCTGTCGATCACCACCGAGCCACTTCAGCACAGGTAAAATTAGAGATGAGCCCAGCCGTACCATTCTGGGTGAGCTTAGTGGAGCAGGTGAGTGTCGCGATCTGGAAGCTGTCTTTAGTCACTGGAATAACCCCTGAATGGTGGAACGGCTTCCCAGTTTGCCTCTGAATCTGCTCCACTTCGGCCGAGGTGGCCGGCAGGCTGAGATAAACCTTTGCATCATCTGCCTTTTTCACATCAACCTAAAAAAAAAAAAAAAAAAAAAAAATTCACAACAGGGTGAAGGATGAATAATGAAGCACATTGATCGATGGAGATGTAATCTCATATTTATTGACCAAAAGAGAGGCCCACGCATAATCCACCTGCCAACGGGCAGCTATTCATGACACCTCGTTGCATAATTAGGATAATCACGCTCATCTTTTACGCTCTGTGAATTTATGATGCGAACACTCGAGCGCCGTCCTGGAATGCTACCTTGTAGACGAAAAGCTCATGCCTGCCGTCTTTCAGCGTGGTCCCGTCTCCTCTCATTAGCTTGACGTACGCCATGCCAAAGGGCTTCTCTGATTTGTCCCTGGCTGAAGGATACACAGGAGCGTGAGACAGAAAGGAGCGGATTCACCCCAAGCTATGCTTAACATGGTGGCAGGATCTGCCATAGGAAACAAAAAAAAAAAAAGAAAACACACAAGAGTAACTCACAGTCCTGGGAGGATCTGTGTCGGAACATCACCCTCAGGTGGCAGCGGCACACGTCTTCAATGGGAATTGTCACCTTGCAACAACGTGGGGGGAAAACAATAGAAAAGGTGTCAGATTGGTATGACGGGAACATTAAACACATGTTTTCTCTCGAGAATTATTTGGCTACACGGAGGTATAACAAAAAATTAATAAAAGCAAGAAAAAAAAAGGATAAAGGAACATGAAGTGCAGTACCAGCTGTATCTGTTGACACGTCCTAAAGATTTGGGAAAATTCAATGTTTTATTGAGGTAGCATAATATCACACTGAAAAAGAAATATATTTAATATTTGAGTTATTCACATGGTGGGGGAAAAAATAATCCTATGTTGAGGAATCACAGTTTTTTGGCGCAATTATTAATAGACTGAAAACCCCCGTCAAAAATTAAACATGGACATATTTTTTTTAATTCATACCTGAATTTATACTTTAACATGATCAGAGTTCCTGAGAAATACCAAAGACTAATCCATTTCTTTCTGTTCCTGTTGCGTATAAATATCACATTTCACTGAGGCCAATTTCTTTTGCCCCTGGCTACTCCGCTGACCCATATGTGCGCTCCAACCATGGATCACAGTGAGGATGGCGAGAGAGATAAGAAAACTCTCCAGAGTTCACTAAAACCTACTGCAAAGCAGGAAGGAATGGCAGCTGAATTTAATTTTTTGTTGTCGCTTCATACGTGTATAATAAAATTTCAGTCTTGGGGTCACTATTCCGATTCAATTAAAAAATATTTTATTCATCCCAAAAGGAAAACAAAATGTTCCCACAACTCCTATCATCCGAGAATCTTCAAAGAGACACTGAGGATGTCAGGTAGCAGTCAGTTTTCCAAAAAATCTGAAAAGGTCTCTGACTGAAGACACTGCTGTTGTATCAAAAGCCACATGACTCTCGTGACACGCCAGCAGCTCAATATCCACGAGACGGAGACGATATTTAACATATTACGGACTACACCGTCAGTTTTTGACCAGCACTGCTAGTCCACCTCGTTTGCTTTTGCCACTCCCGTTTAAACTGACTGGATATTATCCAGTCTGTTTCCCAGCAACACTCCATGTGGGTTTGCTGCGAAACGAAGATGAGTTTGTGGAAAAGCTCTTCAAGTGAGTACAGGGGAGGACGTGTAATTCTTCTCTAAAGGCTCTGGGTCCATTTTTAGAGTGCGAAGCATCAGGAACTCCTTGAAATATTAGGACATTTTTAAAAATGAAATCTAGAACCAGCAGTTATGACTCAATCATGACTCAAAACATATTTCTAAATGTGAGGACAGCGTTGGAGAAGATCAGATCCCTCTCTCTGTATGCTTCTGCCTCATGTTTTTTCTTTATATTTGATAAAACATGCTTAAATTAAGGGCTTCCCCCCCCGAAATCTTAACCGTGGGGATCGTACGATAAAAGATTAATTTGATTTCGAGGCTTATTAAACCTCTTTAATAGGAGAGCTGATAAATCTGATCTGCGTTTATTAGCAGCTACTCTGTGTGACGGGTGCAGCGCCGGTCCTGACAGATGAGCTTACCTTCACCGTTTCGTTCCAACATGGCTGCTTCACCTGGTAGTAAATGACAGACTTGTACTCCGTTATGCCGTCGTAGCCGGCCCCGGGAAATATCGCTTTCTGCCGAAAATTGAAAAGGGAAGAGGAGTTTTACATGACCGGAACGCTATCGGAGCTTTCTCTAGTGCTGCGTTTGATATCTATCTGCTTTGACCAAAAAAAAAAAAAATATATATATATATATATATATATATATATATACATTTATGACAGAAATATATGCACATAATAAATATAAAAAAATCTGAATCATAGCCAGGGACATAAAGCTGTTAGGGAGGGGGGAAAATATTAGCACAGAAAAGTGCATATACTAGCAGTTCATTCAGACTGAGTTATTCATTTCCCCTTTTCCATCTTCTGGTGAAATATAAACTTATCGTCACTAAAGTAACAGAGGATATCTGAAGTAGGAGCCCTGAGTCATTAATTTTGGAACTATGCGGTCATGAAAAGAAAATAAATGAAGCTTCTCACATAATGACACATCCATATTAAACATTAACCAGCAGACGCACCAAATATTAACCAGATATTACAGGAACTCCTATACAGTCATTACGATTGTAGAGAAAAAGCATAAAAGTATACTTGACACAAATTTATTGTGCAATGAAAAACACTGACACAGAGCACAGCAGAGGTATTCAACGCCTGTGAAAATGTTCTCCTGTTACATCTATGAACTTCAGCGTATTTTATTGGGGTTTATGTGATAAACAGAGGCAAAGTAATGCATCGTTTTAAATTGGAAGGGAAGGGAGACATGGTTTCAGTTTTTCACAAATAAAAACTAACTAGCTAGACCAGTGGTGGCAGCCTCTGCTTTCAGGAAGAAGCTGAAGAAGGGATCAGAGGGTGTGAGCAGCGCACACACGTGCATGATTGACAGCGCCAAGACCCTTTTCATGGCTCTGACTGATTGTTTCTGATCGAGCGGTGTAGTTAGCAGAGGCAAAGGAGGTCGATTTAAAAAAAATTTTTTTTTACAGATTATCTGTCTCATATTAAACTGTAACAACAAGGTGACAGTTTTAACAAATATGTAAAAAAACAACATTTTCTTAACTACATACTGCAGTTGTAAGTTGCATACCTGGTTGCAATGCAAGCCTTTTCTCACCTACATATACCAGGAACTCCCTAATAGAAATGCTCAACACACTTTTCAGACTTTGAAGTTACGGTTTTGAAAAACTGTCTCGAATGTCCCTACTAATGAACTACTTTGGCCCATTAGAAAATCGCAAACACAGTAATATCTTGTAACAGGAGGGCTGAACAAAGGCACGCAGAAAAAAGGCCTCACTTCAAATAAAAACGGAAGAGTGACGCAGACATTTTTACCTCCATCGGATTGCCTTCATCGTCATGCACGCTGAGGATGACCTCCACGTTTTTCGGGGTCTTCTTTTTGCCTCGGTCAAACTCTCCCTGAAGCAAAGTTACGTAAATATCATTCCTAACGTTTCCTGGAGAAGGAACAAGAGGAGATCATTAGGTGGATGGGCCAGGCATTCGCAGCACGCCCACACACCTCTCTGATCAGAGCGAGCTTTAGAGCAATGCCCAGCAACAAAGGCTTTAAATCCCACCTGGGAGGATGATCTCTGGGAAGCCCATTTTCCTGACGATGGCCGTGCTGCGGTCCACTAAGTGGGGGAAGTCCTTCCTGACTTGAGCGAGGTCTCCCGGGAGGAGCTTCAGGGTCACAAACAGCCCTGGCGGACGGCATGTAAGGAAATTCAATGAGGCAGACACCAAAAGGGTACGATTCGCAGATCCCTCACACTGATTTCAACTTTACTCCAAAACAAAAGGGTTCATTTAGAGTGACCCTCGAGAAAGAAAGAAAGGGGGAAAAAAAGAAAAAACCACAGGGGAGAGCCCTCGTCTGTGATCGCTCCGCCTCACCCTGGCCTTTATGATTGACCTCCCGCGTGGCGATGACTTTGTTGAAGACAGCCGTGAGCGGCTCATTCTCCCCTATGACTCTGGATGGGATGAGCGGAGACATGATGATCTGCCTCTGGCGGATGTACGTCTCCATGGCTATCCTGGGGGAGGCATTTCGAAATGAGGAAAACAACTAAATCAGCCGCCGCCGACTCCGACAGGTGACAAAGAAATGGACGGCAGAGAGTTGCAGAAGACGAGAGGCTCTCCCTTCCCGCTGACAAGGTGTGCCGTTATGCTTCCAAACATGCCGTTTACCGCGGCTGAATGCAAGAGAGAAATGCTAAACACCTCAGAGCAGCTGAAGAGATGTGAAGCTGCTTATGACTAAAATAAACAATTTGGAAACGGCTGCATCTCATTAAAAATCATTCAGTTGCATTTGTGATAATTAGAAAAGCTGCAAAAATGCATTCATCTGGATTAAATGCCAAGTCTGAACACAAACATTTAAATGTATAATCCACACCATCCAATCTTACGTATCCATTTGGATTTAACCATCTGTCAAATTAGCGAAGCACTTTGGTGAACTTTGAGTGAGGACCTTAGTTCAGGATTTCTAAAGTGAGGTCAGTGCTTCCAAACAATACCTTCTTTGCAAAAGATCATTCTGTTGACATTCTTTCATTTGCGTTAATTCAGATTAATCATCTGAAGCTAACGACTAACCAACGCTTCCTAAATCAATTCCAGTCATAAAAACGTCACAGCGGCTTTTGCCAACGCCGTTTTATGATTTTTTTTTTTTTGTTACATTCGCAGTGACCAGGTATTTACAATATAGAAATGGAACAACAAGAAGTTGAGTTTGGTGTCGGTGTCCCACCAAAACACTTCCTGAGAGAAGCATGCACTGACAACACATAATGTATCAATGTATTGCGTTCAGTAGATAAACTGGAAGATTGGAAGCAAAGGCTGTCTAAAGGGGGAAAAAATAGCATTTGCATAAGGTTGCTATAATATTTATGCTTTTTAAAATGTTTTATTTTTCTAACGTGCAGTTAAATTGTTCCATTCTCCATCCATTCTTCACTCATGAAGATCGTTGGTAGCGTAACACTTCCGGTCTTCATTTCACTTCCCTTTGTTTTTGGCACTTTTCTTCCTACGGCACAAACATATATGCTCTATGAAGACTAAGAGAGATATTAATAATGACGAGTTATTAATTATGGCTGCTGTTAATCTAATTTCCCTACCTAAAATCATCAGATGGCATCTGTGTTTATTAAAACCGCCGTGATTCCCCACAATCTGCAGTCAAACTCAAACTCTGAGCACAGACATCCCGTACCGTACCAGCTAATCTCGGTTATCAACTTGGATTTGGCCATTTGTCTAATTAGCTATGCACTCAATGTCATTTTGAACGAGAAGCTTAGGGGTAAGTCATCGAATGTTGGATATTTGGCTTACTCCAATTATCAAAATGAAATGTTTTATGAACTGTGAAATGAAGAGGCCACACATTCGCTCGCCGTCGTCACCGTCTGTGAACAAGATCAAAGAACCGTCCGATGATATATTCACGGCTCACTTTGTCGTGGTTCACTGGTTATTATGTCCGTTGCGTCAATGAATGCGTCTCTGTTGCGTTTTAGATTGCATGTGAAATAAATGAATGTAATCCAACTAATGTTAGGCAATGCTTACTGTGTTCCTGTTTATGACCCAGACAAAAAAACAAGCAGTTATCCAGACGCAGGGGAAAAGGCGAAAAGCACTGTACTGAATTAACAAAATGAAAACAGGAAAGCAAAAAACAAGTAGGACGGGCTTTTACGTGCTAAGACGTTTTTATGTACTGCAAGAGCTGTCAGATTCAGGTTGGATAAAATCCTGTGTGTTTACAGATCTTTCCTCATTACTGTACAATCCCCCATTGCGTGTGTGTGTTTTGCTTTGTTATTTTTTACATTGTGTGCATAAATATTTAGCAGGTGAGTAGTTCACCTCTTCATTATGTCTGAGGAAATTTTACAAGCTAGACTGAATCTGATTCTCGTGGGATCGTTGTTCGGGTGACGTGTGTTTGTGCAACGAGCAAGGTGCGACGTAGAACAATCAACACCTAAGAACCTTCCAGCAAGGAGAAATGGACCAAAATTTGGGATTCAATAAGCACAGAAAACAAAACAAAAAAAGTATTTTTAGAAGATTGAAGCATTCTTAACATGACTAAGCTCTTAAGCCGTGATTATCAAAAAAAAAAACAAAAACAAAAAAAAGCACAAAAACCAAAGGTTCGGTTGTAAATCCTCGACAAGGCCATACAAATATGTTTGGAGAAGAAAAAGAACTAAGAAGAAATCAACATAAAACTACAATGAACACCTTACACTAAAAAGTTGTTCAGAAATGCAATGAACTTGTAATGTGTAGAAGTTGGAAAGGCTGGATGGACCAGACGGATGGACTCATGTTTGGACAAAGACCACCAAGACTAAGACTGCCTTTTTAGGTTAGAAATCAAGTCTTCAATGGGGATGCTGTTTTATACAGAAGTCTGCAGCACGTTTTTTTCTTTCTTTTTTTAAAGCAAGACGGCACAACACCGATTCCATGACCAGCCAGCCAGCTGGGTAAGAGCCTCAAAAAACAACAGATCCATCTATGGAGTTTGTGAACTTCTTCAGAAGCATATGATTTAAAAAAAAAAGGAGAAAAGTTCACCTCTTAGAGCAGGACAGCTGAGCAAAAATACGACTCCATGGAAGAAATCCAGTTAGTGGAGAAAAGAGAAAGAGGCTACATTGGGTACTTAGCATTTTTTAGATGTCTAAAGTGTTCATTAGTTAACCCTGAGGAGTTCATTTGTTCGATTTTCTCTAATTAAATTAGCAAGAAGGAATTTCTTTAGTCTTGTATTTATTTGAGAGAAATGATGCATCCTGAAAGTTTCCAAAGAATTGTGCACTCACATATCCTCCCTCCGAGAATGTTAATGGTCACATTTCCTTTGCTAAACATTTAATCTTTGAGTGTATTAACGCTTAGCACAGAAATAAAACTTCCCTAATGGTTGTGCACACAGCGTATTTGCTACACTGACGACATAACGCTTTGCTGAAATATTCATACCCATCGAGCGTCATGGTTTGTCACATTACAAACACAAATTTAAAATTATTTTATAGTGATTTTACGTTACAGACCAACACAAAGCAGTGCAAATTTGTGACCTGGATGGAAGACCACAGTTTTCAAATGTTTCTACACATAAAAATCTGTGGGATGTTTCATGTTTCAGACCTAAAGCAGAACCTCCTCGGTTTACAGCTGCAAGACTTTTGGGGGAAAACTTCTTCCATTATTGTGAATTTAAAAACTGAAATATTTGCTCATTCTTCCTGCATGCAGACTTGAAAAAGGTTCTCAGTTGGATTTTGGTCAGGAGTTAATAAATGAATTCGCTTTGATGCTAAACCATCCCAGTGCATCCCTGAGTGTCTGCTTCCTTCTCTTTGGTGATAAAACGCATCCCCGCATCATGATGCTGCCACCGCTATACGTTGCAGAGGCGGATGCCGTTTTCAGGATGAAGTTTCTATCGTGAGGGTGGCGTGCACGTCGATCAAACCGTTACACTTTGGTCTTTCCTTACAGAAGCTGCTCTGAGGTTTTACGTTCGCTTGTGGTGGTCTTTGGCTTTTCCAAAATAGAGTTAATGCACTGCAGCGGAGATGGGAACACATTTGCTGAATAATTTATAACGTCACACATTTTCCAATTCACTGATGGGTTCTGTCAAAGTCCAAACGTCTAAAACAGAGGGGCGGACTCTCCGTTGGTCTGAGATGCTTGGTTCATCTCACGGGTATCGTTTTATAGAGCCATACTTACCATCAACATTTGGTCAAACTATGCTTTTCATTCCCTTGTTGAGTCACTGGAACGTGGCAAATTCTCATTTTATTTGTTTTTTCCTTTTTGGCTACATTTTAAAAGTTTGCTCAAAAATCGCAAGCCAATTGGATGGAATTATAGCTACCATGTTCCCTAAATCTGCATAAATCTCACCAGAGTTTTCTGCATCACCCAAGTGTACTAGGATATTTTCTAAGGAAAATATCCTAGTACACTTGAAATAAGACAAAAACTGACTTACTAGTAACTTTTCAGCAAGATAAAGGAGCATGTTTTAAGTCAATATATCTTTAATATTGATGAAAAAGTTCTAGATCCACTGCCAGATAATTTCACTTACAAAAGAAAATATTTTTCCCATGTTAAAAGTGAAATAATCTGGAAATGGAACAAGAACTTTTTTTTCATCAATATTAAGGAAGTATTGACTTAAAACATCCCCTTTTACCTTGCTGCCAGGTTACTTTTAGTTTTACTTCAAGTGTATATCTAGAAACTAGACCAAAAGCACTTGGTATGGTTTTGTGGTTTTGCAGTGTATTGTTCTCAGCCCAACCTCTGAGGTTTTTGCAGTACATCTAAATTTAAGCTCCGATTAAATGAGACGCAGGTGGACTCTACAGACTAATCAGGTAAATACTGGAGGCAGTCGGTTGCACTGGATTTTATTTAAGGGATGCTGAGCAAAACACAATATATGTTCTCAGATTTTAATTTCAAAATTTATTTGTGTTGTCTTTTCAGTTTATTAATATGTTTAAAAGAAGTTAAAAATTTTGTGTGCTGAACAGATGTTGAACAATAATCCAAGCTCTAAATAATAATAATCCTTCTACAATACGATAATGCACTACTTTGTACTGGTCACATTTGTTGTTTAATGTTAGAAATGTTACTAACTCAAAGGGGTTGAATATTGTTTCCAAATCCCTGTACATGTGAAACAAGTTTTAATTTTAAAGCTTCTCTTCTGTGCGATGAGTCGTGGTGAGGACACAAGAAAACCAGAGGGAGCTTCGTGTGGTTAAAATCAGGAAGTGAGTGCGCACACGTAACACACAGGAGGCGGCGTAAATTCAAAACAGAGCTCAGCCGGCTCAGCCGACTGCCGGCTGGCAGCACAGCTGAGCCGGCGGTCGATAATGACTTCGATGGGTTTTGGCGACGTTTTCAGAAGCACGGCGGCGTTTCAGAACCACCCAATCAAGTAGATATCGGTGCTCCCCATTATCCCACTCTTTAGCTTTTCTAAAATTTCATTTAGCGTGACCTTTTGCTGGAATCATTTTCGAACTATCCAATTTGCTGTTAGGACAGCAAAATAAGTCGCCGGCTGTTAATAAAAGAGAAATTCATTTGTCACGGCAGGAGAAGACCAACAAAGGATCCGGCGGGTTTAATTCATCTTCTGCGCAAGAGATAAAATATACCAAAAGGTCTTTGTTTGCATGCAACCCTCTGAAGACCGCTTCTGTTCGGCGGCGGAGGAAAATTACGCACATGTAATATTTAAAACAATTACCCAAGCAGTTGATGGATCCAGAGTTATAGTCTGGGCTAATAAAACATGTTTGTTTATCTGTAGGTTCTCAGGGGGGGAATGCAGCCCCTTTTATGAAGCAGTGAAGAGAAACAAACCGCGGTTCAATGCAGTCGAAATTTGGTTTACATAACGAGAATCACCCAGGCTGTGTTTATGACTCTTCCATCTAAGATCTCTGTGAAAACACCATCCTGATCCCTCCTGCTGTGCACCAGCCATGAAAGCCCGGTCGGCCTATGACGAGCCGCAACACTCGGGAAGTTCTTTCTTTAAAAACAGCATGATTGGAAAAGAAAAAAAAGATGGAAACAAAGGGGGAACACCAGTCTATCTTCTGTGTACAAGTTTCTCTTACTGAGGTGGCATCACATAAATGAGGCATGACAACATGAGAAGACTCACTGCTGAAACGGGATGAAGTGCTGCTTGTCCTCATCGTCTATCTTGCCGTGAGCGACGTCTGTTATGTCCATCACTGCAAAGATAAACACGTCGGAAGGATCACAGCGGGGTTTGGACACTTTTCAAGTAGAAACGCACACACAAAAACAAAAAACAAAACAAAACTGTATTTTCTTGCTTTTATTAGCTCGGCAGCTTCATTTCTCTCCCCCCCACCAAAAAAAAAAAAATAAAAAAATAAAAAAATCTAGGAACACTTTCCTGGATTTTTACAAGAGGAACTTTCCCAGCTTACAGTGCCAGCTGCATTTATTGGCATCCATCGTACAGATGTGTAGAAAGCCTTAAAAAAATAACTTGTCTTTTATTGCACTGGTGGAATGTCACAATGAAAATAGTTAGAAGTAGTCCACTTTTATTTTACCACAATTAATTTTTTTTTTATCTTGTGTTAATAAAAAATAGTAATTTTTTAACAAAATCACCAATGATACAACATCCAGCTAACAATTCATTTGAACTAAATGCATAACTAACAACTAATGCATGACTTTTATAAGATTATTTCCCTGGAATATAAATATAATGTGCTTTAGCAACTAAAAATGGGGAAAACAAACATGCCATTCAAGTAAAGATCTTTATATGTAAGGAAATGTAAAAAAAGAAGAAAAAAAAAAGTTCACCCCAAGTTTCCAGAGTTGAGTTAAAATATTGTATAATGCTTTCTATGATTAAGCTAGTAATGTTGCTTTAAGTTGCTAAGTTAAACAAATTAAGAGGATTTTAGGTGCCTCAAAGCCACATTTTTCAGTAGAAACCAGTGAATTGATGTGGTCCTATGTAATATTAAAGCTTGGTTATAAAATAGATTAATATATTGTGTTGGACTTAGTATTTTTCATTATAAAAGGGATTTTAATTAGTCATTAATAATTTTGCTCTAATGAAAAATAAAAAAAGTTTCCATGCACATGAATCACCTAGATTGAGGGGTAAGATTACATCGTTCTTGGATTAAAGTCAATAAATAATTTATTTTTTTTAAATCACTCCGGAGCCACAAACAGACACCAGGTTAAACTTTGTTCACCTCTGATTTAGAGAAGTGATTTAAAGATTAATGGTTGAAGATGCCCCTCTCTAAATGCTCCGATTTTGTGAAATGCTGCATAAGAAGACCAAGTTCTTCCCCTTTAGCAAAAACAAAGGCTGGAGAATCTGCTAACAGCAGGGGGTACTCTGCTGCATCACTGGCAACTTTGCCAAGAACCTGAAACAAAATTAAAGATGAGACTTTTCAGTATGAGATTTTGCTGCTGCAGGACAAAAAAGAGGTGAACGTTGCAGTTACTTGGAACATGTAGCTAAACAGATTGAGGAGTTCTCGATCTCCTGAGCTGATAAATTCCTCCCGGTTCTGCTGCCAGTGTGGCTGCGTTTTTATTTTTTTTGTTGTTGTTTCTTTCCTTTTTCCTGGCTACGATTAACACTCAGATTTTTATTCCATTTGCTTAAGAGCTGGAGGAAACCATTTCTCATTTAACTCACTAACCATCTGGCCGGAGCCTAAAAGCCAGTTTCCACCAACTCTCTCGCCAGGGCAGAGCAAAAGCCTTTTCTGGGTCAGGAAACAGGTGTTCCCCTTTCTCTTTCTTTCTTTTTGTTTTTGCTCCATCTTTCATTCCTGCATCTTAAAAGAACCAAACTCTGCAGCTGCGTGACAACAAAAAAAAGGGGCTTTTATTACCGGTGATTATGAAGAAATATTAGCTGCTCACCGGCGACGCCGAACGGCCTCCGTAAGCCACCTGTTTGCTTTTTGCCCTCTTTGAGCTCCATGCTGCCCACTCTGATGATCTGACACACCAGGAAGAGCCGCTGCCTCATCAGATCGCTGCTGCTCAGGTCCTGGACGCAAGGAAGGCAAACAGAGCTGATTGGCGGTGACATACGAGGTACATTAGATACAAAGGCAGTGACCTTCTCCTGTCATCGATAGTTTATTATGAACGATGACATGGTCAGAGATGCAGACATGACAGTAAAGGTTACAGGACAAAAGCACGGCGTAAATGCTGGGAGAAGGTATGTCTGTGTTCTAGTGTCTCAGCCTTTGTTTATATATGGATGCATCTCAATTGGAAAATAATAGAAATCTATACTTTAGTAATTTGGTTCAAAAAGTAAAACATGAAGTGTATCCAGAAAGTATTCACAGCGCTTCACTTTTTCCACATTTTATGTTATATCCTTGTTCCAAATTGCATTACATTACCCTCTTTGACAATATGGAAAATATTTCTTGAATATATGTGATTTCTTTTTTTTTATTTTTTTTATTGCTGTTAAATGTGTAAAAACACACCATTTTAAAAAAATGTTTTCAACATTAGACTACTTGTACAGAACAATTATCCGGGTCAGGTTTGGCGGACGCCAACTTTAGCATCATTAGCAGCTAACAGTTAGCTAGTTGTGATGGCCAGCTAATCCAGAAATGGTGTTTATTTCACCGACTGTCACATAAGCTAACAAATCCAGAACTATTTCCTTTCTTACTTACTATAAATGAAGACCTGAGGGAAGACATTAATTTAATTCAGTTTGGCAAAAGGCTGCAATACCACAAAATGTGGAAAAAGTGAAGCGCAGTGAATATTTTCTGGATGCAGTGCAGGTAGCTCTGATTTATTACATACAGGATGACACATCTTAAGCATTCGTTTCTAATTTAGACATTTACAGCTCACAGCTAATTGAAATTTGAAATTCTGTCACAGAGAAAGGAGACTAGAGTCCTCAATTTTGTCCGCTTGGTGCTGAAATCTCCATGTGTTGGCAGAAAGTGACACAGGCCAATAGAAGGCTCCATGTTGGAAAATAAACTTTGTCCATTCGACAGACATTCTCCACAAGAAAGGCAAATCGCTGATGAGCAATGATAAAAAGCTGGCTGCTCACAAAGTATTGAATCTAACGGAAAGTTGAATGGAAGAAAACATTATGGCTGAAAATAATGGTACACATGCAAGTCTTGAGAAGATCATCCACACAATTGTTAGGGAGAAATTCACTATCTGGACTGAATCTGGAATTAGGGCTTCAACAGGAATTATACACACACCGACGTATCAGGATGTGAGCTGCAACCGCTGCTCATCTTGTGTTCATAAAAAAAGATGGTTAGAAGCGTCTCAACTGGACCGAGGAGAAAAACGACAACTTTTTCTCTGCGCTTCAAAGCCCTCTTTTTAGATGAAGCGGCATTTCATTTGTAAATCACGGTCCCAGCATCTGGAGGAAGGGTGGAGATTAATCTAAGCTGCTTGATGTCCAACGTGACGTTTTCTACAAACGGTGATGCTTTGAGAAGCCGGGTCATCTGTGGATGTTGGCCCACTGGGCTTTATGGAGTCTAACATCTCAGCAGTCGTGCACAGAGACATTTGACAGCACTTCTTTATGCTTCCCCCGTAAGGAGGTGCTGGTTTCATTTTAGAGCGGGAACTAAAACGACTGCCACACTAAATTTCTTTCATTGTCAAGAGGAAGAGGACAGCAATAAACCTCAGCAGAAGGTTGATCACCTCCATGCCACGCCGCATTGATGCTTAATTCATGCAAAAGGAACTCCAACCAAGTATTGAGTGTAAATCCTGTGGAGTAATTATTTCAGAAACTGAATTTTGAAGGTTTTGTTAGCTGTATGTTGAAGTAAATACTGAAAACATTCCACTTTGTGTCTGGAGAGTCTGTAAGTGTCCCGCTTTTTAATTCGAAGGACACAAATAATTAACTGTCATGTGCCTTTGATGGAAAGGGTTTGATTCTGCTCCAAAACTCCACTTCCTGGTAGCTCCGCTGCTCGTTTTCCCAGAACTGCCGGCTCTCTGAATACAACAAAATGGCAGCAGCACCACTCATTGACCAAGCCACCCGTGAAAGAGAGTAATTTACAAAAACTGTCATTAAATTTCGAGCGATCCAGAAACAAATAGTCTTTCAGGTGAGGTTCAGACTGTTTACATCTTTAAAACCAAGGGAACAAAGTCAGCAGATTGAGACTCGGTTACCGTGAATAAGGCCGGCAGGTTGTTGAGTTTTTCAATTTCCTTAGGCATCCCCATACTGTCCCAGCGCACCAGGAAGTTCTCGCTGTATGAATTCAAATAGGAATCACAGTTAGACAGCGCATTATCTGAGCCATCGGAAGAAGTGGAAAAATGGAAGCAGGCCATGCAGCAATTCTTCATAATTTCCTTCCCGTCACCTGATAAACAGAAAACATGCATCACATAAATCTTAAAACTACTTGTGCTGTTTGATTAGTAACCATGTCATCTCGTAGGTCCCAATAGGGCTTTCCGAAAATCTTGACTCTTAAAAATGAATGAGTCGAGCTTATTGTCTTAATTGGCGCCTAATGCTCCCTCAGTCAAGCCGTGTTCATACTCTTGCTTTTATTTTTAGTTTTGCGATATTAAAATTCATAAAAATCCATGCTGTTTATAATCAGTGCTGTCACTTCCCAAGAGCAGGCACGGCAGCGGCTTAGCTGCAAAACAAACCTGCCCTCCATTTTTTTTTTTAAAGCACATAATATCCTGCTTGAGGTTTCAGTGGCATGTCTGAAGCGCAGGGCCGCAGTTAACAGAATGTGGGCACCTGGGCTAGAGCCAGTTTTGGTGCCCAAATTACCATATTTTAATAGCTACATACATACAGCTAAAAACTGATTTTTGCATACTATGTTTAAATGAAAAAAAATGTTTTGCCTAATTTTAATCAGATTAAATGCCTCCTGTCAAATGTTTCTCAAATGCCAGAATAATGAAGATTTTTTTATGCAGTTCTATAAAATCAGAAGTTTATAAAGTGAACTTTTTTTTCTGTCAAAAGCGTTTTTTGGTTGTTGTTTTTTTTTTCCATAAATCATCTTTTGGCAACAAAAAGGTGGTGCCTTTTTTGTGCCAAAATCACATTTCACCAAAATTGTGGACCTACACAAATCTGGTTCATCCTTGGACAAGATTGCAGAATCCCAAAGAATGCCAAAAGTGATTTTGGAAAAAAAAAAAAAAAATCACCACCTCTTTCTTTTCAAAAGATGTTTTAGGCAGTTGGGCCATGATTTTAGGTGGGTTACAACATACAAGTCCAGAAAGGGTCCTGACAGGAGAGAGACGTGAAGTAAATCCTGAAAAGGCGCTCAAAGAGGAAGAAGCCATTACTTCAAAAGCATCATAAGAGAGACTAGTTTCAGTTTGCAGATGCTCTCTGGTACAAAGACTTTCATATTTTTGAGGCTTGCCCTGTGGTTTGATGGAGCTAAAACTGTTTCACCATGTTGCCCATTGTTATATTTGGAGGGCAAAAAAAGCAGAGCGTGAGAACCTCGCGACTTTGAAGTACAGAGTCGGCAGTATCATGTCGTATTGGGATTTAGCTGCTTCTTCGTAAAAATTATGAACCCAGGGGTGCTGTGGTGGCGCTGCGGCAAAGCATGACCCGCGTATTGAGGCCTTAAATATTTTCACCCTGGCCCCAGGGCAGTACGTCGCCTCTAACACCTGGTCGCTTCGCTTTGCACCTTTGTTGTGCATTTGCATCATGTAGCAGCAAAAACGGAGGCAAAACTGATGAAAAATATTCCTCTTAAAGAGACCGTTTTTCCTCTATTAGCTGAAAAGAAAACCAATTTCACCCTGCAAATCTGAACTGCTCACTGAATAATACATCTTTAAATTCAAGAACCCCCCCACCAAAAAAGAGACACTGTAGTGTTTACTTTTTTTTTGCCTTTTCCTTTTTCTCCCAAAATTTATGTTGCAACATCAGAAAGTCCAAAACATGCTTTTAAGCTCCTAAACAATGCATTTCATTATTCCACCCTCTGCATATTTATTTAATGTACTGCTGGAGCTACAACATCAAGCACAGAGTTACAGGACAGTAATGAACAACCTTTATAGGTTTTTATTATTCATAGCTGAAAGAAATTCTTCATTTATCATGTTGTAACTTTTGCCGAGAAGTGACAGACCGGGGGAAGTGGTAACATAGTGTGGCTTTAAAATCGAAAGACCATTTTATAGTGGCTTTACAACCAATTAGAGGTGAATTATCGACTCCGGGTAACAAGAATTAATATCACACAAGCGACATTTACGCCGACTGACCTGATAAATTCCGACTGGTCGGGATCGTAGAGAGACATGAGCAGCTCGGCGTCCTCCCCGATGTTGCACACAAAGTTCTTCAGGTTCATGAGGAGGCTGTAGGTGTGCACGGAGCTGAACAGAGTCTGCCGCCGCATCTCCAGGTTCTGCAGTCTCGTCTGCGTGAAAACGAGTCGGCGTGAACGAGTGCAAAGACCTTAACTGGAGCCGGCAGCCGGCGGCGGACCGAAGCGACGGCGAGCGTCGAGACCAAACGGGAGTCGTGCCTTCTCTTCCTGTATCCTGTCGTCCACGCTGCGGGACGCCGTCTCGTGGGCCTGGAACAGGCTGACGGTGCTGGTCCGGTCGGGATCCAGCATGTTGCCCGCCTCGTCTCGGACCACCAGGTCCAACCCGAGGATCCTGCGCGGCAGAGGGTCAGTCAGCTGTGGCTCAGGCAGGAACACAGTTTTGAAAACATTTATTAAAACAGCTGGTACAGATTTGCAAAAAAAAACAAAAACAAACAAACTTAAATTCATCTTTTATTGCAGCATCATAATCCCACCATTAAAAAAAATGAGGATAATCTGACAACAGAACAAAATTAACACAAAGATACAGTAAACAAGAGAGAGGGACTTTAAACTATTCTTCTTGGTACGATCCTTAGAAAATTCCTCCTCTTTGTTCGGCATCAGGGTCATTATTATCCCGTTGGAAGACCCAGTGGCAAATGCATCTTAACTTTGACTAGGCCATTCACACATATAAATTACAGGGTTTGCTTCTTCCTGGGATGTCATCTTCAAAGCTCCATCAACTCTGACCAGCTTCCATGTCACTGCATACCCCACAGCATTATGCTGCCACTACTTTGTGCTGTTATGGTGATGTTTTTGGGGGTTGATATAGAGGCAGTTTCACACCTTCTTTTGAGATTATTTCAAAAAAGTTTTGCACCCATTTGTAATGAAAATGCCTGTAATGAGACTGAGATTAAAATACTAATGATTGTATTCGGTAATTACTAAAGGAATTAGTTGCACTGAATTTTGTTTAGGGGCATCAGAGTAAAGAAGTACAAATAGAAATGCATGCCACACTTTTCAGATTTCTATTTGGAAAAAAAACAACTGAATATTATTTTTCTTCCATTTTATTTACTCCTATTTTTACTAAATTATGTGCTGATTTGTGTCCGTCTGTCACATAAAATACCATTTCAATACGTTGAAGCCTGTGGTTATTATGACAAAACTGTAAATTTACTCAACTCAGATTTGTAGGACTTTTCAGAGCAGGATTATGTTGCTGCATAAAAAGACGCGTTTATTTTAAGATTTTTTTTTTAACACAACTTTACCAAGAGTGCCCAAACAACCCCCCCCCCCCCCAAAAAAAACCCCAAAAAAACAAAAATCACGTGCCCAGCACTGTAAACTTCACAATTCTTCCAGCAGAATACAATCTGTTTCTTTGAGGTCCGTTGAGAAGAGCGGGAGCCGTACCGGTTTCCATAATCAATCTTTGCTGTGACTTTCTTCTTGAGCTCCACAAGGTCATCCTTGGGCAGCGTTCCTGACACAATCTGAGATCGATACTCAATGAGGCTGTAGGCCATCTGCTGCACACTCCTGAACAGGGTTATCTTGTTTGCCTGTCAGAAAAACATGTGCACGCTTTGTTATATATACACGCCGCAGTTCAGAGGAAGAAGCAGCAGTCAACTTTTCTTTTTCTCAGAAAAAATAAAAATTTAAAGATGAAAACGTATCCCAGCAGTGAGAGAACTGAGTGTACTGGAAACAGAGAGATCTACACGTACCACGAAGAGCTTTTGCCATATCTGCACCCATTCCCTGAGGGTAGCCCCCATCTCTTGCACCAAGGGTAAATCTGCAGGAATAATTATTTCCTGTTGGCTATAAGCCACAAGGAAAAAAAAAAAAAAAAGAAGAAGTAATGAGATATCAGAAGAGCAGCTCGTCGCTCACAGATCAAGTCTTATAATCTGGAATGACTCGAGCCCATTTTTGTTTTTTCTTACATCGAAAACAGTCGGGATGGTTGGTCTGCACGGCCAAGAGAAGCATTACTTAATTCTTACTTATGATAATTATAAGTGTAGTGCTTATGCTAGCGGCAAACAGAAAGGCAACACGGCAAACTCAGAGCAAAGTGGATTATCGTCAAAATGAAGTGCTTGCTGATTTGTGATCTCACCCTGTTCCCTCGACTGTGGCCTCTTTTAAGTGGATGTAGGAAGCCGGGAAAATGCCCTGAGGAAACAATCGGGAAGTAATAGTATATACATCCGCATCACAGAATAAGCTGCAGCACAATATTGCTCCTGTGATGTCCATACCTTCTGTGCCTTCTTTCTGAGTGTGTAGCCTCGATACCAGCCTGGAGATCAGAAATTGACAAAACAGAAGTGGCATGGTGTAGAGGAGGAAAAGCACAACAGAGTCACATACACACTGCACAGGACGTCGCTCTAAGATCATGTTTCTAGAGCGGTGAACAGGGAGACGTCACGGCTGCCACTCACCTTCCAGCTTCTCAAGTATGTGCACCGTGTCCCCCACCTGCAGACGCAGCTCCTGTTCGCCATGGGGGTCATAATTGTAGATTGCTAAGGGGGGAAAAAAAAATAACTGTTTCATTATTAAGGCAAAAGAAAAGAAAAAAACGGAAGTGCTGCTTACAAAAAAAATACTGGTTTCAGCCGACTCTTTTCTGGGATTAAAGAAAAATCCTCGCCCTCAATCAATGCCGACACAGAGAGTGAAGAAAAGAAAAAAAGTTCTGCCTGAGTGGTCCGGAGTTTCTCACCAACAAATCAAGCCAGTTCACTCGTTGTTGCTCTACAGAGGATCTAAAGCTAAGATTTATTCCCCATCCGGCTGCCGTTTCTAACAGCAGCCTGAGTTTTAGAGCAACAAGCCAGCTTGAGTGACTCAGACATCAGAGGCCTTTTGACTATTTTCAATTGAACCTCACGCTTCGAGGCCGGGTTTGACGTTTCATTGGGCTGCTGCACTGTGAAGCCGCAAGTAGGTATGAGACTGGCAAGCAATTTTTAATAAAAATATCAGCTTTATGCCATTTAGACATTGTGTAGCTACCTACTTGCTTGTTTTTTTTTTCAAAGAAAAGAAAATCAGCATGAATAGTTACTGCTGCTAAAACAATGCAACATATCAAAATAGACCTTTATAATATTTATTTTTGTTTCTACTGTCATACACAGGCCCAAGCAAAACTTAGAAGTCATTGCAAAATACAAAGAGGACACCAGATTTCATGTCAGATTGGAGTTTTCTTTGTAAGCGCACAATGCATCCGGAAAGTATTCACAGCGATTCACTTTTTCCACATTTTGTTACGTCACGGCCTTTTTCCCCAAACCGTTAAATAAAGCTCACTCCTCAAGACCTATTTTTGAAGAAAGAAAGGAAGTAGTTCTCCAGTTGTTTGCTTGCATGACAGATTCAATAAACACCACTTCTGGAGTGGCTTACCGTAGTAAACGGCTAACTGTTAGCCGTTAAAGTTGGCGGCTTAACTGGATTGTTGCAGTGAATAGAGATTCTTTAAAAGAGTGAGGCCAGTAAAAGTATTGTAATATTAAAAACATTTTTAAAGAAACATTTTCATATTTTAGGTGGAAAAATATTGGGACCACCTTGCAAACGTAAAAAAAGTAGGCAAGTCAAACTTGGACATAAATTATAGAAATAATAGAAAATAGAGTCTTCTCATCTAAACCCTGTAACTTCTTTGAGAAAACAAAAAACGTATACCTTAAATTTTCCAAAGAATACTAGTAAAGTATATTTTTGTTCTAATGAGCCTAATATTATGCATCAGGTCTCCTTCACTGAGTGTATTGTTGCACCACTATTAAATAGTACATGTGTAAACTTGCTTATTTCAGAACATTATAGGCTTTTGCCCTTAGCAAAATGATGACTACAAGTTAATTAGTCAGGATCTATAAACTCAGAGTTAGGTTTGAATTGAGGTTTTATCATCAGAGGATTTTGCCACAGGAAATAGTTCCTGACTGTACAAATTCACTGTAATTTCCCCCCCAAGGCAAATTTCTAACCAACTTCAAGTTTGTCAACTATAGTTAAAAACTTCACCATCATGAAAGGCATGGGTGGCCCATATTCAGTTTTCAAAATATATTTACTTTTGCTGGGAAAAAGTAAATATATTTACTTTTTCCCAGCAAAAGTGGGAATATTACCAGAACAGATACATCTGTCTTTCCTGTCGGAGGACAAGCATAGAAGCCAACTTTCAGCCAGCAGTTCAGCAGTGTGCAGCAACAAGTGGAAAAGAGGTGAGCAGTTTTACTCTAAAATCCAGAAAAATTACCCCAAGTTATTCTCTGGTGTCCTTTAGGAACAGTATGAGGAAAAAGTTTGCACACTTTGTGTTACTGGTAACTTAGTTACCAGTAACTGGTCTTACTGATGGTGCACAGCAACAGGTGGGGCCACTGCCTCCATGTGCCTCATAGATCTGGGGATGGTTTCAGTCAGTGTGTCAACTTCTCTGGCCTCACAAGAACAGAAGTTTAAACAGCAAGACAAAAAAAATTGTGGCAGTCTTAAAACTGTAACCTCGGTGTTCTCTGACGCAGGAGAGCGGCCAATGAGCTGATAGCGTTTGATCATCCGCCTTCATGCAGGTCTTTGATAAATAGTGTCACCGGTTCAGTTCGCGCCAAATGACACTGCCTGCAGATGCCGTCGTCCTGCACATTCCTGCTTCCACCTACCGGCGCTGCTGAAGGCAACACCTTCCCTTCTCACCTCCAGCCTGCACATTTATGGCAGGGATCGCTCACCCAGGCATGTGCTTGCAAACCAACCAAAGTGACATTGCGAAAGAGAAGCCCTTTTAAAACAAGGCTGCAGGTTGAGGTCTTTGTCTTGACTTGAGGGAGTCGCGGCCGCGCGCACAGCTGCTTAATCTCGCAAGGAGACGCAGGAAGTATGAGCAGAGCCGTGCCCCGACTTGCACAGCGATAATGCTCGTTCCTGGAGGCCAGATTTCTCGGCACGCTTCGACTGGCTCGGCTCATCACACCTCAGCCTGAGTGCGAACATTTGACAGATCAGTGAATGTGTGTATACGCGTCCTCTCTGTGACTTCCTTCACAGAGGAAGATTTTCCACTAGCTTGTCTTGAAACGGACATTCATCCCAAACCGTTCCCATTATACCAAAGTCAGCTTTTAGACTCCTTTTTTGGATCATTCCCCCCCATAAACTATGACATTTTATGTTTTGGCCTGTTCCCATTTATGCTGTTTTGATGGATATTGTATTGCTCTGACCTAATTACATTAATCTACGATGCCTTCAGTCTTCTGCATGCATGTCCGCAAGTGAGAATAATCAGGCTGTAATTGTGAGATGCCTTATTGAGTCATCAAGAAATAGAGTGAAGAAAAAAAAAACAGAAAAACACCAAAATCATGCAAATCAAATTAAACTAATAACCTTTTTATAAATATAATTTAAAGAGATAACTGTCTGAAGTGATTCCTTCACAATGCAGACAATCGCATGAATCACCGGGAAAATTACAGTGAAGAAATGACATCTGCCTCCAACCATGCCAGGAGAGACAATGGTCCATTCACCGACTTGACACAGCGTCTGGGGCCTGGCAACGGCGTGGCAGCGCGCCCAGGGTGGGAGACCAAGCAGAGCGAGATGGGACACCACGCGGCTCATCTGTGCAGCTCTGGTCTGCTCAAACTTCAAATGCGGAGCCCCCCACCGTGCCTCCTGTGCGCTCTAATAAAGCCTCGCTGGCACAAGTTCAGCGTTGTGTGCATACTGATGTTACATCAAAGTCAGCCTGATTCACTCTAAATCATTTAGCACTGAAGTAGATTAGACAACAATTAAGGAACAACAGCGCGGCTGAAGCAGTCCGAGCAGCAGCTGGCAGCCAATCAGCATCAACGCAACACGATGACCAGAATCCGTTGTTCTCGTTGCCAGCTGAGGGAGAAAGAGAAATGTATAAGTCGGCGTGCCATGATAGGGACTTTATCAAATTTGATCTGAAACGGTGCCCCCTGATGCAGGCTTGCATGTAATCCTTGAAAATACAAGTTGGAATACAAGTACAGCTTTCGGCACACAACTTGGAAGCGAATACTAAAGGCACTAATGAGGAAGGCACGCACCGCTGCAACAAAAATAACAACCACCCGTTTCATCTCGACTCAGGCAAATTAAGTATCTACAGAGCCAAATTTTTAAGATTTTACGAGAAAACGGCTAAATTTATCCCAGGGTGTTGAAAATAGGCAGTATATTGCTTCAAACTAAGAGAAATATCAGCTAAAAGAAAATAATCCAGTAATGTACCAAGTACAGCACACAATATGTGTGTAAGGATTCGACAAAATATCGAGACGAAGAAGCGATTCCTTGCGATTGTGCAGCTGATTTTCAATCTCCAGAGGTTCAACTCTCTTAACTCTCCAATACAGGATTTTAGATAAAACCAATTTGTTATAGCAATGAATTTGTTCTCCTCATCTTTTTGTCATTACAGGTAGTTAATAATAAGAATTTAAAAAAATATGACAGCACAAAATTGGTGAAAACGGATTTTATTGATTTCTAAAGCAAAGACAGATTAAATTTTTTAGTCTTAGTATCTTATATTAGCCTTTAGCGCAAAGTTAGCATTACCAAAACAGCACACAATGCCTCTATTTCTAAAGGATATGTATTGGTGCCTTAACTTTTGCAAAACGCTGCCAACATTTCAAAATCCATTTGATGAAAAAAAACATGAAAGGTCAAAGGGTCAAGCAGAGTAACTGTGCAGCACTCTGTTCAACCTTCGTGTCATATGTGGGAAGTGCAACTTTCTCTTGCAAGAATCAGTACGTCATAAAAAACACAATTTCCTTTTTGATGCCTCTTTTACATCTCTTTGCTTCCTTTGAAATTATTTTAAATACAACTCAGAATGAAATTGGCAAACTTTGCTTGTTTTTCCTGGAATGACATCAAAAAATTGTTGGATGGCAATCAAGCTAAAAAATCATCTGAATCCAGCCAAAAACAGAGTTTCAATAAACTCAAACTCTTACAAACAGAAACAACTGCCTGTTTTCTGCTGTGATGTAGCTGGCCACAAAAAAAAGAAGAAAATAACATGCAGACTTTTCAGCATCCAGCCTGCCAATCACCTTCCAGAGCCAATCATGGGAAAAATGGCTGATATAGATCAATTCTAACAGATTGTTGCAATCAAACACTTACACTTTCAACAGACCTCTTCTCTACGGCACTATTTGATGAGTCCTTGCTAGAGCACTTTTCATACAGGAAACTATTCAGCCAAGGAAGAGACAGTTTAGTGTAACAGTGGGATAGTGACAGATGGTGGTGGGAGAAAAAAGAAAAATATGGCTATAATATAACTAGATTGGTCCAATCACATTTACGGCCAGTCTAAACTTTTCATTACTCAGCAGGGGACGTAAACAATCCAAATTTAAGCTTCACTGGAAGTTGAAGAACCAAGCAGAAAAGAAAATGATATGATAGTACGTTAATGTGCCAAAGCAACAGTGCTAATCTGAACTGCATGCACTCACAGTTTCACCTGAGGTAGCGAGGCTCGGTTTTAGCTTTTTAAAAACAATGCTATGATGCACAAGAGGCTTACCAGCCTACTTTAGGGGATACAAAAACATTCCTACAAAGGTATGCCTTCTGCTCATGATACTGCACAGTAACATTTATGCTTTACTAAGGGCCACTTAAACGAGCGATAAAACAGCAGCTTACTTTACATGAAATACACTGAGGGCTGATTCTCAGCACCAAGGCATTTTTAAAGTTTTAAGTATTAAATACTTTCAACCTTGCTAAAAATCTAATATCCCATTCCAGTGAGTTAAAGTCCTTCTCTCTGGTTGGAAATAATTTGCTGTCCCTCCCTCTAACCTTTGCCATCCACTGTTGGTTAGCTAGCCAAAAGAAGGATGCTAACTTCACCTCTCTCTTGCAAAATGCAAATTTATTACAAATTTCTGGATCATCCAGGTATGCAAACAAATTATGGTAATACTGTTTAAAACTATTATTGATTAGATCAGCTGAATGCAATCAGGCTACCTGAGCATGTAGCCAGGCTAATTATCAAGCTAATCTCGGCTAGTTTCTGGTCAGTTGATTTGTAACGCAGACTTATAATAACTCTTAAGATACTATTTCCACAAGTGCGTCTTTACAGTGACATACCGTTATTTAGTTTCAAATTTATCTCAAATAAGAAAGAGGAAAAGCTTGTAAACAATGCTATTTAAGATTTTAAAAAATAAGCATTTTTGTAAAATACAAGCATCCAAATATCACAATTTTGCAAAGATCACAAAACATGTTCAGCCAAGGGGCAAAAACCAAAATTAAAATGTGATTGCTATCCAAGCTTATAAGAATACAGTGTCTGCATATTTGACCATATTTACAGATATTCTATTATTGCATCCCCCCAGAAAAAGAGTAGCGATATTAGCAGCCACTAAAGCATTCAGAGGTACAATTTCCCACGAGGTAAACACCAGTTTTGTACTCGAGCCAATTCTGCTCAGGCAGGCAGGATGTCTCGGGGAAAAAAAGTAAAAGGCTCAATTGAAAAGCCTTGTGCCTCACACTTACTGTCTAGACAGCCAAAGATGATCTGTGGCTCCTAAAACTGTTCTCTAGCTAATCAGACCGTATAGGGCTACCCATAAATCAGAGAGTTAACTCTAAAGTTCAGAGCTAATAGTGCAAAAAGGAACAAAATTAGATCACTGTAAAGCTTCATCTCTTAATTCAGCTTTTAAAAAAATCCTGCCTCAACATTTAGCCCAGAGTAGATTATGTAAGGCTTATCTAAATTAGGGGGAGGAAGAGGAAAGAGAGTATAGCGCAGTTTGCTGAATATTAAAATACTTCACAATTTTTTTTTTCCAGGCTTTAAACATCATGACTGGCTCTCCATCTTTGTTAGCCTATTAAAGCTGGGAACAAGGTCAGCAGTTATCTCCGAATCGCAACCTGCAATCAGATCTGACACTGCAAGGTGAGCCTTCAGATTTAATCACCGTGATTCATGGATGAGATGGAAATCCGGATCGCAAAAGAGAAAGAAAATAATTCGTTTTCTTACGCTGAAGAAGGAGGGAGCGTCTGAAAGAAAACACATTTTACGTACTTGACACGCTTTCACTACGTTCAAGTCAGAGTGCTGCTTAAAATATTTCTCGGCGGACCAAAGCGAGTGTGGCCCGTGATTCAGCCTCTTTGTGACGTTAATGGCTGCTCCCTGCAGAAATCTCAGCATAGTAACAGACCACAGTGGACCTGCAAATATGAAGGTGTAAAGGCATCATTATCACGGCATGTTCACCAAACAGAAATATAATGCACACGCCGCAAGAGCCGTCGATATACGTTTTGATCACAACTTGCCTACCAATTATTTTTACTTGAAGAGGCCCTTCGCTGGGGGTGGTCTAGTAATACACCACTGCTAACGTAGGTTTAAACACTACCTGTAAACCTGAAAGACGACTCCTGTGAAGGAATTCATTGAAAGAATCGTTTTTCATACTTTCCTGTTACCTGCATGATATTCTCAAGAGTTATTTAATGCGAACCTTTAACTTGAGTTTGAGGAGAAATGTCTTGTTTTTAGTTTTAAAAGCCAAATTGGATTTTTCAAGAATTCAGTTCAAAAGTACTTTACTAATCCCAAAGAACAATTCAATTCAATTAAAATTTCCTCTTACAAATCATTGTTTACCCGTTGACTGTCATGCAAACACGGAACCCATTGACTTGCATGTAAATGTTTTGAGGGTGACAGTTAAGGGATTAAAGTAAAACTCTTGCAAGTCGCACATAATTCTATTTAAAAAACAATAAATTTGTAAGCATCCTTAAGAAAATCTTTGCTTAACCGTTGTTGATAGCTGCAGGTCTACCAGCTGGCATGCAACACCAGGAGAAAAGGAAACGGGGCTGGTGGATCCCCGACTCAAACAGTCAAGCTTTGTAGTAAAAAGTCAGTTTCTTCATGTAATAACATCTTGGTACAGTTTAAACCGAGTATTAACATACCAGACACACAGATTTACTGCTTTACCCATTTTTGGCTGCTTAGGGATTAACAAATTATTTCCATTTCCTCACTTCCATAATAAAAAAAGAAAAAAATATTTTTCATTTTTAATTTCTTGAGTCAGAAGAATTAGAAACAATTAGAGAAAAGCACAGATGATGAGTTTGGGCTCTTCCAAACGGACAATGACCCTAAATATAGTGCCACATTAGGTACAAAGTGGCTGAAGGACGACAAAGCTAATGTTTTTTAAAAAATGTAAATGCTCTGATCTCAGTCCAGTAAGTCATTTCTACCAGATACTAAGGAAATGGAAACTTTTGAAATTCAAAAAAGCTTTTAAAAATTCTAAAAGCAGATCTAAAACAGGAAAGGTCAGGATGGATTTAATGTCAGACAGCATTACTCTCATCTCTGTTTTGCACAGTGTGCATAAATGTATGGTTTCAACTGTATGTATGGCAGAGCTACTTTATACTGGAAGCGCCGAACGCTTTTTTTGACTGGTGACCAGAATCATTCAATTTTCAGCTTGACCTGCTTTTACAGATGACCAGCAGATCATTAGGCTAAAAGAAATCTAATTTGGTGATCGGCACAGAAGACATGTTCTCAGTGACGCAATAAGCCACAGTTGCACGTAAGCATGTTTATGGTGACTAAGATTTCTGCAGAATCAGGAAGGAATTGAACAAACCTCGTCAAACAGGCACAAAAAAAAGATAAAAAGGTGCAAAGTGAGAAGGAAACCGGCAACTTCATATTTATTGCTAATAATATCCATTAATCTGTAGTGCTTTTACTAGTTTAGCACTAAACAATGGTCTTAAATTCTTCTATTTTTTCCCAAAGGAAATATAAAATACAGAGAAGTTTGAACGTGAACATTTTCAGCTCTAAATTTATATGACCTTATTTCACGCCGCACTTGGAACCAGTTGAAAGCTAGCGGAAAAGCTGCACCCAGAGTCACGGTTTCCAGTTTTTTAACTCTTGAGCTGGATTGTAATTTTACCCTCATCCAGTCACCTGGAGACAGCCTCATTTTTCGATTTCAAGATAGGAGAGCCGTGTAACTCCGAGTTTGAAGCAAATCTGGAAAAGTTACAGTGAAAATCATTCTGATCAAACTTTGGAAAAGTAAGGGATGATTCTCACATAAAAAAGAATTGTAGTTTTGGCCAAATTTTTGTATATCTTGGCATTTCCAACCATCTGAAACAAACAGTTCTCAAACTGTGGTACAAGTATCAATTGTGGTACTCGGGCTGAGCTTTACTGGTGCCCAGAAGACATTTTGACACATTATCTGCATGGATAAACTAGCTGGGATGTCACACTAATGAGCGCAGCCAAAGAGAGGAGTTGCTGAAGCACATGAAAAACTTCTCAAACGTGCAGTGGAGAAAATGTTAAGAACTCCCAGTATGAACTAAAGTAGACCATGATGAACCAGGAACAAGTGCTACTTATTTAGTCGAATCTGAGAAGGGTATCATACATAATGGGATAGTTTACTTTTTTCTAATTTTTTCTTTTTAAGTACTTGCCCCTAGCCCGTAGCAAATAAATGTAATATCACACAGAGTCAAGAAATCGTCAAAGAAGCTGATTTCACTTCGGTTCATTTTGTCAAATTCAAACAACACAAACTGAAAATGCTTATATCCCTGGAATAGAAAGTCATATTATCATCACACAGCGGGGAAATTCATGTGTTGCAACAGGAAGTTAAGGTAATTGAGAGCATGCAGAGTTGCAGACCATACGCTAAGGGCAAAGTTACAAAATAAGGAAAATAATAATACAGTACAGTTGTTAAAAATAGCACACTCAGATTAAAAGAAATGTGCAGCTGGAATGTAAAGAAAGAAATGAATATATGTGCAAAAAACAGGTTATTTACAAAAAGTGTGCAAATAACAGGAATCTTATATGAAATGAGAAAACTGCAAATATTGAGTCAGCTGAGAACAGTGATGGTTACAAAGACAGCTGATGGGAGGAAGGATCTGCAGTCATAGTACTTTGTGCATCAAGGACGCAGAAATTTGTCTTAAAGTCAGCTAAAAAAAAAAAAGTGTTGACCTTTTTCCACTCTGAAGATTTCTTCACTTTTCTAAAACACTCAGTGATAACATCAGGCTTCTGCAGGTAGGAGAACTATAATAATCTCACACAGCTTCTCTTCATGAAAGTTTAATTATCGCCTCAACTGTGTTCTAGTTCCAAGTTAGAAAATCAGTCTGATTGCTGTTCAGTGACCAGGCTGACCTGCTATTAGCGAGTCAATGCATTTCCCTGCAAACAGAAAGAGCTGTTTATATAAATAATGTCTCCCTTTCGCTCTACACCGGTAATAACATTGTGTCGCCCGATGATGGTGGTTTATTTAACATATTGGTGCAATAAGTAAAACTGGGCTGGTGATGAGAACCGATGTTTATTTCCATCTTGTTGCCATTTCTTTATGCGTTTCAGAAGAACTGAGGGCTGATCATGTGGCGTTTGGTCACGTGACAGCGATGGCGATGCAGCACAGGATTATGGGGTGTTTAATTGAAGCATAAAAGCAATGTCAGTGGTGTGGCCTTTTTTTTTTTTTAATTAACGGTATTAAAGCTTGGTGCTGGCTTTTAAGTGCGACCACATTGGATTTTGTAGCAGGTTTGGTATGAAGCGTCTGACTTTCACCTTGTGAATTCACACATCAGGGTTCTTTTAGATGATTGTTTTATGACTTAATCTTCAAATTCTGAGTAAAAGTATAACATATAAATAAAGTACATCTTTCAGGAACATCGTGAGGCGTGAATGAGATGTTTTTTCCTTTTTTTTTTTAATTGCAGTTCTTTATCATGACAAAACCGTGTCACATAACAGGGTGTGCTGTAATTATGAAGTCTGGAAAACATTTGCAACATGTTTCACTGGGATGTATGCAACTGGCTATACGGTTACGAGATGTGTGCATTATTGGGTGTGCCGCGCTTGTAATAGTTAAAGCAGTCACAAACGCCTCGTCTCAGGCAGATAACAGCAGCAGTAATAGAGGCCTGCTGAAATCACATCATCCCCCCCCCACACACACACACACACAGCAGCAGATTTATTTGTTTTTCAGGCAAAGTCAACTAAAGTGGCATCAACTGAGGTGATTCATCCAAAGCCCCTTCTGGAGGCATCATCTCGTTCCAAGACCTGCCAGTTTCAGCACTTCATCTGAGCCTCAACGGGGTTTTTGCTCCTCCTTCCGATGTAAAATGAGGAAGCTCTTCCATTATGACCGTCACAGATTCGCCGAGAAAGATAAGTCGTCTATTATCAACATTTTCCTGTTAGCAATCATGATCTAATTGATAGTGTTGAAAATTGTTTTCTTTTCTTTTTTTTTAAAAGCCTCTTCTTCCACCCAAAGACGCTGCCGTCTGTGTTCGAGCGCAGTCGAGGTTCACTAATAGGATTAAAAATGTAAGCCTTCATACAGGGTCCGATGGCATTTTGAAGATTAAGAACAATGTCAGTGACTTCTGCCCCGTTTCTGGGGAGACTGGCTGCACACTCAGACACACCGGCCGTTTCTGAACACCTACGGACGATCGTAAAAGATTTTTCCTGAACATCAGCCGTTTACACAAGGTCATATATAACCAGGAGGTGGGACTGTTATTACGGGTTGAAATATTTTCAGTGACAACACCAGCAGCGGCTCAAGCTCAAAAGACTTTGCTCAAGCCTTTTATATCGTCAGGAGGAGAGATTAGTCAGGTCAGAGTACGGAGTATACCTGCTGCAAAGACTTTCTCAGCTGGATGTTTTCACTGCTGTCACATTCTGGCTTTCTTTCTTTCCCCTTGAGGAGAAGGACATTTGCTTCTAGACCAGGAAGTGTTGATAAAGTTCTGTGCAACTTCAAGCTAAGATTTATTGATTCACAACCAAACAAAACCAATAACCAGCCTACCTGTGCTGGTCATAAAACAATAACGGTTAACTTGATAGAGAGCACTACTGCAGCTTCTCACACCATATACCAGCAGGTTTCAAGCGGGGTAAGTTTCTGAAGCAATATCCAAAGCTTTAGAGATCTAATACAGCTCTGTTCGAACTGTTACACCGACATACAAATAGTATGGCACGACTGCAAACAAGGGATGCACCGATCCACTTTTTTCACTTTTGATACCGATACAGGTATCTGAGGCTTACTTACAGAAAAAAAGTGCTGAATTGACTTAAAAGGTTTTCTTTTAAAACACAGACATAAATGTACTGAATTACAAATGTATTTGATAACTCTGCCCCAGTCCAGCACACTTAAATACACCAATAGCTTCACAAGCTTGGTGAAACACATAGAAACAACACAGATTTAAGTTGTTCAATCAGTGCAATTAAGAGTAGAACAGCCGACGTAAAATAAATAATAAAGAAACTGACAACAACAACAGGTTGACTACTTTGGTCAAACACGCAAAAATAAACTAACAAAACTTCTTTCAAATGGTTCAGAAAGGGAAATTAGGAATTCTAAACATAACGTAAAACAAATGATGAATCATGACATCTCTCACAGCACAAAAAAACATAGAATTACACTGAACAGATTGGGCACATTGTCACCGGTACCCGATTTAGAATTTTTTTTAATATCAGAATCAATACAGATATTAATATCGGACCGGTGCGTCTCTACTGCAAACCCAACAAGAAATGGTCTACCGTCTAAACTGATCTATATGCAAGAGTGGCAAGAAGTGCACCCCGTAGACAGACCCATAACACATCCTTCTAGTGAAACATAGTGCTGGCAGCATTATGCTGTGGGAATGTCATTCATTAAAAAGGGAAGCTTGTCAAAGCTGATGGTAAAAACTAATGGAGTGAAATACAAGGTGACCTCGGACGAAAACCTACCTAAAACACAATGAAAGCCAATTTCAAATGATTTTTATCAAAGCTTATTCATTTACAAGAGGGGTGTCCAAAGTCAGTCCTCAAGGGCCGGCATCCTGCATGTTTTAGTTCTCTCCCTGATTTTACACGCCTGCATCAAATGATGGCTCATTAGCAGGCCTAAGCAGAACATTGACTTGATGAGGAGGCTGTTACTACCACTAGGGAGAAAACTGAAACATGCTGGATGCCGACCCTCAAGGACCGACTTTGGACACCCCTGATTTACAAGAATGGCCCAGTCAAAGTCCAGATCTAAATCCAGTTATGAATCTGTGGCGAGGCTTACGAAAATGTTGCTTTCAGATGTTCTCCATCCAATCTGAATAAGCTCAAGCATTTTTGCCAAAAGATTCTGGGTCTGAATGTGCAAAACCGGCGACTGCAGCAATATGTGGGTTCATAAAGTATTGATTCAGGAGTGTTCGATGCGAATCCCCATCACAATGTTCTGATTTTCAGTCGCAAAACATGTATGCTTGTCCTGCAACTTTGAATTATGAGCCACTTTGCGTTTGTTTTTCACATAAAAGCCCAATAAAATCCAATGAAGTATGTGATTAAATGCGGGGTTAGTTCAAAGTGTCCATACAAACACATAAAGACACCAACACACAGCATTTATGTGGAAGCAGTTGTACACACAATTGCATTTACACAAGAAACAAGACATTTTGAAACACATTTAGAGACAGAAGCTTGCTCAGTTTTATTTTCCCCTTTTATTTTCTCAGAAAATAGTGGGAGTTTTTTATTTATGAAGCACTGAAGTCAAAATGTAACAAGACGAAAATCTCGTTGCTCCCTCTTTTTGTGAAGCGAATCTGAACAGACACTCAAAGGCAACCAGACCCACATTACTGAACGCTTAATCTGCCAGGTCAGGACACACACACCAAAAAAAAAAAAAACAGGTTGGGATTACTCATAAAGTGAACTGTGCAGATTATTACCTAGTGGGCATGAATAGCTTCCTGATATCTTGCACATTCATGCACACTGTAGATACAATTGTAGGTGAAAGAGCCACACCTTGTTGCAAAACCCTGTGGAAACTACCTTTTCTTGAAGTAACACAAAACTGTGATGCATTGTAAAGTTGACTGTGCTGTTGCAAGTAAGGCCAAGCGTAAATGCAACTAAATAAGACTTCTGTACTCTGAGTCTACATACAATACAGCACAGACCGCCTCAGGCGCTTCCATGGGGAGTCCCTAAAGGAGACCTTGAGGGGGGGGCAATGAAATACCTTAAGGCAAAGCGAGGACTCGTTTATGTTCATTGGTACTTCAACCGGTTCTCTTCAGTGAGATTAGGCTCAGGAATGACTGGTATGCTCTCTGAACTCCTGGCTCTTTTCCATGTTTCCATAACACCTATTGTGGATCATTGTTCAGCTTTGGTATTTTCTTCTCTCTTTTTTTTTCCTTGAAAAACCAAGTTACAAAAAACCAGGAAGGTGAGCTTCCTTGTACTTAAAAAAATAAATAAATACAAAAACCGCTAGACATTTGTTATAATTCGTAGTACGCGGACAGAAAACATAAAGTGAAAACATACAGTTCCCTAACTTTTTCCCCGAGTCCTGTTTGTTTTGAAGTTGGAGAAGTTGCTGCTGGGAGTTGAGAGTCGGCTGAGCGCAAAACACGCCAAGTTAAATACGAGCACTTACCGACGCCGTACTTCTCTTTCTTAGTGGGAATCCAGCGGGTCATAGCGGGAGGGGTGGGGAAGCATGTAAAAAATTGGCCGAATAAATAAATTACTATGTACACTTGCTCAACGAGGACGGGTGGTGCGCTCCAGCTCGTCCCGAAGCCTTACAGTTCCGCCATCATGACTCGTAAACGGGGAGGGGAGAGGAGGGCGCAGCCCGGCGGGGAGAGGGGGGGATACAGGCGGGAGTCACTCACACAGACACCCGCTCTACCAGCTCGGGTTGTGTGCTTCACTCAGCTCCTGACAAAATTCCTCCTATTTCTCGAACTGTTGCTCATAAATCCCCAAATGAGCTCAAATTGAATTAGTCATATTAGATTTAGACAACTGTGCCTTGCTTTTGCTTCAAGGATTGTTTCTCTCAGTGTCCGTTTTGTTTTAAGCTGAATCCAATTTGCTAGAGTTATCTCAATCACTAGCAGTCATTTGATCCCTTGTCGCTTAATGGGCTCTTTGCACCTCAGCTTCCGCGTTCGGGGTAAAGCGGCTCGATTGTTTCCGAACCAATACAAATATCATTTACATTAGGTGCTTGCAGGGCTTGGCCAAGGTTTGTACATCGATCCGAAGCCCCAACAAGTCAGCTGGAGAAAGGTTTTAAGATGTTCGCCTCGTTATACATTCACTGACACGAAGGTGAGTTTTACTTAAACTTTGTGGCTAACATTAACGTTAGCTTATGCTAGTAGGCAATATTCTCGGACATTGTTCTTGTAAAATGTGCTATTTAAGTATCTAAACATTCTAACGGACAATGTATTTATCTTATTTTCAAGTATATTATGTGTGTTTATTGTCGTTAGTGTCACAGACTAACGGGGAGGTTCCGGTTCGGGCTTTTTACTTCCGAAGCCTGACGAAGCTCAACAAGCCTCGTAGCTTAACAGTAGCGCAGCTCTGGTGTCAGAGATCTGGTTCAGCTGTTCAGGTTCAAAGTTGCTGCTTTTAGAAAAATACGACCGTGTTGCTTCATGTCTCCGTGTTATTTCGTTTTATTACCTTTGCATGTTTCTTGTGAAGAGCTCAGATAGGACGGTGTTTACAGCAGGATGTACAGGCGGATCAGTTGCTCGGCTGTCTGGCTCTGGTCTGCTCTCTCGTTCCCATAAACTCTTTCAGGCTGAATATAGAAGTGATTCCATGGAAATAACTCAGGGAGGCTCCTTTATTTACCATCCGTATCCCCGGTAGTTTTAGGCTGATCCTGAGTGAAGTGAAGGCTGCAAACTTTGCTGTGCGGCGTTAGCTGGTAGCGACAGATATTTACAAGCCATCTTCTTAATTCAGGATCGCTTGGAAATTAATGAAAACTTAAAAGCCCATTATATTAGGAAGACAACAATGTTAATAGTATTGTTTTTTTGCATCTGAAATACGACTTAGTCTTTTCTACCAGTCATGGTAACTGAAAGCGGAAAAAAGTGAGCCGCATTGGCTCCTGAAGATGTGACGTCAACGCCTTAGGTGCAAAGAGCCCATTAAGGTAGTGGTTAAAATGTCCCACTGAGAAAAGTAACTGTTCTTAAAGGGACAGGCACAAACCACTCTTATCTGATTCCTACTAGTATGCGGGTTGGATATGGCTCGCTGCCCAGGGCATCACAACCTTGAAGGCAGCCTAATTTTCTTGTGTTCATTTTCATATCCTGCTAATGTCAAGTGGACAGCCGTCGATGTTGTGCAGGGTAAGTGTGCATAATTGTGTATACTGCTCCTGACTACATAAATCAGCATTCAGACTGATTTAAAATCTAAAAAGCTGCATTGGTGTGCCTCATCAATTGATTTAATGAAATACAGTTTGATATTTATGGCACCTTTATTTTGTTCCAGCCTGCTTATTCCAAATTAGTCTGATTCTGTTTTTGTTTTAATTTCATTTTAAGGACTACATAACATAAAACAAAAAGTATGTTCTTCTGCATATGCTTTGACTGATATCACAGTTTTCAATCCCATAGACCTCGAAGTGGCCATCCCATGTTCGATTTAACATCCTCTGTTCCTTTGCTGCATGTCTTTTCTCTCTGCCCCCTTTCCTGTCAGACTACTGTCAAATAAAAGCCACTAGAGCCAAAAAAAAAAAAAAAAAAAAGCATACCTGCAGTAGCCATCTGTCTGGTTGTGTGTTGACATATTTGCAAATGGCAGACTTTGAAAAAGGTTTGTACCCTTTAAATGCTGTATTTCATCTAGTAAATTGGGCGACAAGTTATTGTATGAATTTTAAAAAGATCTTGTTGTGATGCAATATTAGATCACACGTGTTTTTTAGTCATACGTCATTTCTCTTACTTCTGAATTCACAAATCACCATTCTGTTAAGTGGTGACCTAAGCCCACAGTTTATTTACATCCCTTATGTCATGTAGCTCTGGTGATCTGCTTTCTACGATCTAAATGTTAAAGCTAGCTTACTTATCTCGTCCTACATTACGGCCCCTGAATTCACCCTAACAGCTCCTCATTAGTTCCCAAATGAGCTTCATATGTCAAGTTAGATTGAAACCGCTGCCGTTTGCTCTGCTTGAAGGGATCTCTCTTTTAGTGTGAGTAGTTCATTTTTAGCAGGAAACTGTACACAACTTGACATTCAGAGAGGACTTGGGGCAATTAATCGAAACTGAGCTATAAATCACTGATGCGTCATAAATAAATGATCGCCCGGTTATTGTTTTTAATTAAAGCTCGATGGATTGCATTGCAGGAAGCCACTCTGGCCGTTTCCAACAAGCACCTTCTGCATGAACGGACCAGACATTCTCACACAGGCTTGATTTGCTTTGACTGCACGTAATACTTCATACAAGCCCCACAAATTAATTGATGCATCTGGTGGCTTGTCCATCAATGAGATGAGACTTCCCAGCCCTGGGAAGCAATTTACAGCTGTTGGCTCAGAGATTTTGGTAGTCTGCTCAGCCTTTTGTTTGCCCGTCATGTGTGTTTATGTTTGTGCAGCCCCACCGGCCAACCAAATGGCGCTGTGTGTACAGTGCTTAACCGTCAACGGCTTTTTGTCATTCAGGGAGGCTGCCAATCATGCATCCTTCGCCATCTATCGCAGAAATGGCCGCGTTAAAAACAGCTCCTGGTGATTTACGGCTGACGCCATCTGATTGGGAGATTTCATTGAAGGCTTTTAGTTTTGCAAATTGCAGAGCAGCACCGTTGAAAAATGTACCGTATATAGCAGCAGCAGCTCTGCCATACAGGCTGTCTATGGGTGAAAAGACAATCTGCTTACTCAGAGCCGGCCCCCTGCTGGCATAGGGGGGCCCCTGAGAACACATAAAATAACACAGAACAGATTAACAAATGTGCTGGGTTTAAAGATGTAAAGGAAAATGTTCAAAGTGTTTTGAAGGGTTTGAAGACGCCCTGCGGGGAGCCCTCAACACCTCAAACCACATAGATGGATCAATAGGTCTGTCTATATGAAGAGACATGGTTTATGTTCCATTTATCACAGATGTCTTAATTTAAATTAGTCCTGATATTTAAAACAGTCTTGAGAATGACTTTTCTTGTGTTTTTACCAATAAAACTAACAATTTATGTATCTCAAACTGGGCTTAGAAGTCCAGATGATCAATTGCAGAGCAGATTCTATTAGAACAACAGTGAAGCAGCTCCTGTAATATTGCACTTCAAATATGATGGCAGCTTCAGGATTGTTTACCAGTGCCTGCACTCTCCACAACACTGAATCTCTTTCTTCTTTGATTGATTGATTAAGTCGTAAGTCAGCTCTGTGTTCACTGGACGTTGTTTTGTTGAACTGATGCCCCTTTTTTTCCCACAGAATGATGTCAAGTTACACAGAGATGTTACCAGGGGTATCACTTGTACTTACTTGTGTGATTGTCTTTATCTGCTCTGTGGTTTTATCCATTGGGCCTATAGTAAGTAATAGGGGGGCTATACATGTACTTTATGTTGTATCTTCCTCGGTTATGACTTGAGCTTTTCACAAGATTACTGTGACCTATTTCTGGCTGAGCTGTAGGTGCTTGCAGAGAATTCAGATTTATTACATGGCAGGGAGAACGAAGGGGGGGGAGGTCTTCTTATCTCCTCATGCCAATTTCACCTTTGATTTTTATAATAAGTTTAGCAAAACCAGCCGAATCAAAGCGAAAGAACAGCTTTTAGGCTTTCAAAATGTTTAAAAAAAAAAAAGAAGCAATTTTTTTTTTCAAATACAACTGCAACATTGCCATCACCTGTCTGCCCTGCGTTATTGCATCTTGTGAAATGTTCATTCCTGATCAAATCTACACACATGCAGAGCTCTGCGTTTCACTTGGAGATGAATGCACCACAACCAGCAAATAAAAAGAGAGAGAGAGAGAGGGAGACAAGCCGAGCCTTTACAGGACATCCTGTCTGCTCTCATCTTCAACATTAGATCACCCTGTGAAACGTCTCAGATGTGCTGGAGAATCCTCAAAGTCATGCGGCGCCATGTTTAAGTAATAAGGTTTAAAAAAAAAAAAAAGAAAAAAAAAGCAGGGTGGGGGGTCTGTATATATCTAAATATATAATCAAGCCATGAGCAGATGTGTGTAGTAAATGGAAACAGGTGTACATGTCAACAGAGATCCCGAGCAGCTGGGACATAAAAAGGGCTGCGTGCCTCGTTTTCAGCATGAAAGGCTGGAGGAAGTCTTGGTGAGCGCCGGCTTAGTCATTGTAGATTAAAACGCAGCCATGGAAGTACCGTTGTTGTCCTCATATGGGGATATACTGCCTGTTTACTCTGCCTACGGGCTTCTCAGTGTGTTGCCAAACAGATGAATGAACATCGAGGATGACAGACAGACTAATAAATATGCTCCCCACCTAACACTCTTTCTCTCTCCTACCTTGCACAGCTTTGTTTTTTTTTTCTGCTTGTGTACGTCCACGCTTTAGTACCTGTGGATGCACGACAGTTTTATTCATTCAAGATGAAGCACATCCAGCATCCATATGTATGAAATTCTATTTATGCATACATATATATATATATATATATATATATATATATATATATATATATATATATACACACACACATAAAGCTTGACCTGAATTGTCTTCATCAGCTGGCATAACTAAACTCAGTGAAGTGTAATTCTTTTTGTGGGGTGCGAAGCTACAAGGCCTCAGAGGAAGGAAGGGGATGTGATCAGAGTGATGTGAACATACATGCGGATGGCCCCCTGGAGGGGTCCTATTCCTCAGATACAGGCAGACCAAACACGGGCTTAATGGATTTATGGGTCCACAGCCAGAACCGCGTGACGCCAGAAGCAAATAGGGGTCGGGCATCCACCTGCTTGTCTGCCTACAGGCCCCGGTAATTGGTGGGTCTAGCAGCTCTTTGAGGATAGGTCAGCGCACTGTCTGTGAACAAGTACTCAACATCCCGCGGCCGAGGTTACGTCTCAGGCTGGCTTTTGTGGAAGGATGCCGTGTTCACACTTAACAACTTTCACGGCTGGGGATGATTTCATTTTTTTTTTTTTTTTGAGATACAGTGCCTTGTATAGCTCCTTAAGCTTGAATTTTGGGATTTTATGTGCTAGACCAGCACCACATAGTGTATGATTTTCAGTAATGTTTTTTTTACTAACAAGAATGTGTTGCATATTCAGTTGCCTTGACTCTGATATAATCCAGTGATATTTATTCTACTGAGAGATCAATTAATAAATAAAATCCACCAGCATGTAATTTATGCTCAGCATAAATCCAGTGGTTCTGTGAAGGCCTTGTGAAACAAGCTTCATCACAAGGACCAAGAAACACCCGAGTTGCAGAAAAATCTTTAGCAGTGCCAGACTGTAAAGAATTCAATTCAATAAAACTTTATTTGTCCCCAAGGGGAAATTTAAAGACAAGGTGGAGCAGCACTTTAAAATCATCAAAAACAGACAAAGGGTTGTCATGTAAAAAGGTCACTCTTGAAACTAAAAGCTATACATGCATTTGTTTATGAGGGTGAAAGGGTTGGAAAAAAAGCTCAGGTTTAGGACCAAAAGCAATAATCTCTAGTTTTGACAGTCGGAGCACAGATCTGAAAAACAATGGCGCAAATATGCATGCGTATTCTAAAGAGTAATTACTTTTTTGTTTTGTTTTTTTCTTGTACTAGTCCACGAGTGAGCCAGTTTTCCGCAAGCAGCAAGTTAGCGTCAGCGTCTCCTTCAGGAAACTCGCTTCTCTGCTCCCTGATTGCGGCTGATGAGCGCCGGCTGGAGGCATCACCAACAGGTCGGGCAAATACAAACACATTCACCCACAATCCAGCGCGCAGCCCTCTGTAGGCCCTACAACAATTCTCCTATAACCTTTGACATTCAGTCAGAGCTACAGTGGAATAGTTTAGATCATAGCCATGAATTATAGGCGATATTTTAAACATGTAAGTTTGCAGGCGCTCTCCCTCCATTCTCATCGAGCAGCTTGAGCCATTTTGCGAAAGAAAATTCACTCCTTAAAACAGCAAAGCTGCTACCGTATGACATGCCCCCAAAAGATTTACTGGTGTCATTGCAGTGAAAAGTGGCTCTACAAACACACACATTTAAGATTTTTCTTTACAAAAACATATCAGATGTGTGTATTATTATTTTATCACGCACAAAGTTATGCTGGTAACCATGAACAGCGAAGATTAACTTTGTGGCCAAGTTAAAGAAGTGTGAATACTTTCTCAAAGACTGCAACTGCATAAGGTCAGATTTGTGATTTAAATTACTATAACTTTATGTCTTCCAGGAAAATTGTGTAATTTTTGCACAGCCACTTTCTTTTTTTTTTTTTTTTTGTCACCTACTTTAAAGTAAAGCTAACCTGACTGCTGGAAGCGCACAGTTAAATGCAGGCAATCTCAGAATTTGATTCTGTACAGAGAGAAAAAAAAAAGACCTTTTGCACAGCTTTATTCACGTCTTATTTCCAGATTGCTTCACAAGACAAGATTGTACCCCGAGGCCATACTTCTCAGTGCGGTGAGCACATGAAACCATCTGACATTTGAAGCTGTAATCCTTATGTACATCAAGAAAGAAATGTCTAGTTTTAAAATTGAAGTGAGATGCCTTTGCATGAAACGGCTCTTGTGCGGTGTCCTCCAGGAGATCGGAAAGTCTCTCCCTGGGACGCTTTTTAATTAGGTGATTGCCTTAGATCAGCAGAGGGAGCCCCAGCTCTTATCTAGATTTCCTTTTTCTGTGGGTAGCCTCAGCGTGGCTGTGTGAGATCTGAAACGACAGACCGCAGTATGACGGCCCGCGAAGGCTGTGTGTGGCCACCAGGAATTTAAAAGCCATTATCCTGATGAAAAATGGGCTTTTTTCATGAGGAGAAATATCATCAATCTTAGAGGGGGAGGGGAAAAAGAGCCACTAATTTGAATTTTTCGTAACATATCCACTTAAGAGCTCTGTTCATGTCATATTTTGCTGAAGTTTCGACAATCAGTTTTGCTGGTTGCCTATGTTGATGCAAGCACTTCAGTGTGTTTTCTTGTAACAAGAAAAAAAAAAGAAATGCGAAATTGTAAAGTGAAAGAAAAATTATTGATAATCTTAACCATTTTTTATGTTATTTTTAAAGTGTTGCATGCATTTGTATGGAGACTTTAACCACATTTCACTACAATCACAGCTGCATGAATGTTCCCAACAGCTTTGCACTTCTAGGGAACAAGATTTTTTTTTTATCCACTCTTTGCAAAATAACAAATTAAGTTCAAATTCAAAAGTACTTTATTGAGCCCAGCTGCTCTACCAGGGAAAACAGGACATTAAATCTGTTTTACAGATTCGTTAAGGATTCGTAACCCAAGCTCAATCAGAGGATAGAAAGCATCTGTAAATTTTCAAGTTAGGTCTGGATTTAAACTGGAATATTGTAATTAATGAATGTTTTTTTGTATTATTATTTTTAAACCATTCCATTGTTGCTCTGACTGTATGTTTAGTTTGATTGTCCTCCTGGAAGGTGAACCTCACTCTGGCCTTTTGCAATTATGAACAAGTTTTCTGTCAGGATTTTTCCTGTATTTAGCTTTAAACATCTATCAATCCTGTGCAGCTTCTCAGTTCCTGCTGATGAAACGCCTTCTCACAGCATGATGCTGCCACCACCGTGGTTTATAGTGAAGTGCTGTTTTAGCTTTCCTCCACAAGTCGTGTTTTCCATGTAGCCCAAAAAAGTTCTAATTTTACCAGAGCATCTTTTCCCACACCAACTCATGCTGTACAAAGTGCTTTACAAAGAAGAAGAAGAAAAATCAAAACTTTCACAACATTCAGAATAGTTCTTTTTTCTTCCATTTTTTGTGTTAGCAAGCTGTACAATCATTTCATCTCTCCTTTCCACCAGAAACTAGAGTTGTTGTTGTTGACGCCTCCTTCTGCTCCTCTAAACTAGTCCAAGTCTCCCCTCACTCTGACATAGTGTGCCCCCGGAGGAAGCAAAGAGTCATAGGATTTGTGTAGCAGTCAGTTCATAGCCCAAATGTGGAAGATGAAACGCGGATGGAGACTCGATGTGGAAAGATGAAGTGTGATAAAAATAATACAGCAGTGCTTTGATATGCTGCATTTACAGGGGATCTGTCCCCCACTGTGCCCTCAGATGCACTAAGACACATTAACACTAACGGAGGCGAGGCAAGTGGGAGAAGGGTTTACGGTGTCTGTTGTAAGAGGCATTATCACTATCGCTGCAGCTTTTTTGTAATCCAGTGAGGAAGCATTTGCAGTATTGCTGTCTCTTGTAGTGATGAAATGGGAACTCAAAGGAAAGCATCTTTTATGACGTCTAACAATTAATTTGAGTGCTTATTTGGGCGGGATGGAGTCTGTAGCAAGGGAAGACGACAGATGCTGGTAGACTGTGGCTTGCTTTATTTACAAATGCAATGTTTAATGTTGAGCTATTTGTGTTAAAAAGTGATGAGTTGGTATCCAGGGTATTTCAAATGGATCAAACACAAACCAATCTTTATGGTCACAATCAGTGCCTTGTAAAAGTATTCATTCTCCCTGAACAGCCACGAGGTTCAGTGTCTTCGACTCAATGAAGTGCATAATTGTGTAGAGGAAAGAAAAGGATCCATCCATTCATTCATCCATTGTGTTCCACTTGCTTGAGTTTGCTTTGCCTGACGTACCTCTTATGGTTGACACTCTTCACTTGTCCTTAGGAGCCTCTATACATTCCTTTGCAAGAAGGGGTTCACCAGCGAGTTTTGTGTGAGCCAGGGTTTTGTCTTCTTAGAGAAGACCAGGAGACATCCTGATTGGATGCCCCAAACACCTTGACTGTCTTTTTTGGATGGAAAAGAGGACCGGTTCTACTCAGAGCAACCGTCAGATAGTGGAGCTTTGCATCCTATCTCTAAAGGATAGGATAGGAACCTCTGAAGGAAGCTCCTTTCGTTCATGTCTTACTTCCAGAGATGAGGATCCTTATGCAGACAAATTGGTCAACTGATCACTTCCCATTTTTGCTTCACAGCATTGGTCCCAATACTTCCCCATTTATCCATCTCCCTCTGCATCCATCCATCACTTCTGAAAACGTCAGACTGGGTAAGGTGTGTACATGTCACAATCTGGTTTTGGAAACATGGAATGTATTTTCACTGGCAGAGAAAAAGCTTGAGTGTATGGTTGAGTGATACCAGCTATAAATACAGTAGATGACCTCATCACAAAGCTTTGGTTCTCCTTGTCAACAATTGTAAAGAAAGAGAAGTACTGGCCTGGTTGTACTGTCTAGAGACGGCTCCTAGTACTTGCTGACACAATGTTTAAGACAAGGCTATCTGGTACCAGATAGCCTTGTCCTTCCAATTCTCAGCTATGTTCTACTTTGTTTTGGTCTGTCCAGACAACATCGAAGATTTCATTATACGTTTTGTGCTTAAGTGCTTTTAGAAGACTCTGGATGTGGTTATGTTAGAGAGATAAAGTGGTATCCAGGACAACTTCCGACACATCAGTCAGAAGCTCAAACCCATGCTCGGGATATGTGTATTTATCTAAATCAGAGAGAAGAGGAAGTAAAATAGTCCAAATGTGAATTTACATCCTGGGTTTACTTGGGAAATATCAAGTGATCTTTATGTTTGACAAGTGGGATGTGAAAATCTCTGCAAATGCCTTAGAGATGCCCTCATCTCCACCACCTCGCTGCCAAAGAATAAACAGTCTGTCCTCTGTCAAGGTTTTAGTGGAGGGAGATATGTCTCTCTTCATCCTCCTCCACCTCTCTCTCTCTCTCTTCCTAATGAAATAATGGTATTCCTCTCTTCCCCCCCAAAGCTCCCCCACTCTTCTTGCCACTCTGCTTAAATCGACACTTGGCTGGATTCTCCAGTGCAGCAGAAGCTGAGTCATAAAGGTTTCAGTGGCCTGATTTATGGACAGTGATGTGGATGAGGGGCTGGTGTGTTGCAGGTTGGGGGGAAGGGGAGAGGGTGGGTGGAGCGGTGGGTGAAGCAGCGGAAAAAAACACTGGCGTCAGCTCGCTGATCACAAAGACATATGTCAGCACAGAAACCATCTGCTGATTTCAGACGAAGACGGAAGGAGTGCAGCTGCAGATTGAAACATGATAAAATGTTGATTGTGCAAGTTATCAGAAATCTGTTGCTTTGGTTTGTTTCATATTTAAATCTGGAAATTGGTGTTTGATCAACCTGTATTTTTTATTTATTTTTATTTATTTTTTTACTGCATCGATTGACTTGCTGACTATGCTGGTCTGCTCCAACCCCCCCCCCCACCCCTTTCAGCCGTGGGCCAGTATATCAATGCGGATACCAGCTATGAACTTCTGCCCATCATTTACGTTCCTTTTTTTCCCCTCCATTAACCTCCATTAACATTCAGTTGAAAATTAGGTGTGTTGTTTTAAGCTCTGAATAAACAGGCAGCTCCAGGCAAAAAAAAAAAATGATGCATGCAAAATCCTTTTTTCTTGTTTGTGAGTCACACAGCTTGGGTATTGAGTCTAATTTTGTGAATATGCATTTTCTGTGTGGCGGAGATGATTTGAATTGACTCCTTACTGCACCCGCCTGTTTATGTAAGTGTAAAATGAGAGGCATGGAGGCAGCTTCAGGTTGACAAGGCTTTATTGGGGTTCAATGCAGCACATTTTGAGACTCAAAGCACTCGGTGGGGAGTTGAGGTAAGGCATTTTTAAACCGCGCGTTGCACCCAGAGACAGTTGGATAAGCACATTTTTGGTGACAGTTAAAGCACCTGCGAATAGATCCACACACAGCAGAGTCTATTCCTGACATCTCCTGTCTTTATTATTTCCCTTTGTTGTTGCCATGTAAACATGTGCATACATGCTGTTAGTGTTTCAAGTAAAACATACAGAGGCCTCAGTGACCGAATATTCCAAGTTCAAGAGGTTTGTATATTTTGTTTTTCTTTTCTTTTTTTTTTTTTTTTTCCGATGAGGCTTCTCTGCGTATTGAGCACCAGAAAACTGATTCGTCAGTCTAAACTTTCTTATCAGTTGTTTTTGCGGATTTCTCTTTGGTTTCCACCTCTTCTTCTGCTTCTTTTTCACCTTCCTCCTCCTTTACACCCTCTTCATCGCCTTCTTTTTGCTCACTGTCATCTTCCTCTTGGGGTTGGCTTTCTTCTCCCCCTTCTTCCTCCTCTTTTTCGTCTTTACTCTCCTCCTCCTCGTGATCCTCTTCATCTGTAAGGAAACATTTGAGCACAATGGAAATGTTCTATTCATTGTCAGACAGGTAAAATGGCAACACTAACCTTCTCCTTTTCCTTCCTCTTCTCCCTCTTCTTCTTTCTCTACTGCTTCCTCCCCCTCTTCTCCCTCTTCCTCCTCAGCCTTTTTTTCATCCTCTTTCTCCTCTGCTACTTCTTCCTCTTCTCCCTCCTTCTCCTCCTCTTCCACCTGCTCTCCCTCCTCCTCTTCCTCCTCTTCCTCTTGAGGAGGGCTGGACTCCGCCTGCTGGGCTTGGCTTGCGGTTATCACGTCTTCAGTGAAAAGCGACGGAGAGTACAAGCGGGAGCTGAGCAGGTACGGAGCCGCAGAGCTCAACAGAGACTGGGTGGAGACCTGCGCTCTTCCGTAGGCTGGAGCAGGGCCCATGGCCTGAGAATAAATGCTGAAGGATCCTTGTTTTGGCACGTTCAAGCGATTCTCCTCCCCTTCAAGAAGCTTCCTAGTGAGACGAGACAGCAAGCGAAGGTCTCACGGTTACAATGCAGTGCATAAAACTCTGCAGTGAGTGTGACTTGAGCACTTACCTATATGCCGCAATCTCAATATCCAGTGCCATCTTTACGTTCAAGAGGTCTTGATAGTCTTTTAGGTAGCGAGCCATGTCATTCTTGTTTGCCCTCAGTTCCTCCTCCAGTTGACCTATTGTGTCCTGCAGAAGGAGAAAGCACGGTAAAGTTCAAGTTGATCTGACAGCTAAAATGAGTTTACCCATTGCTCTTCTCCCCTACTTTCCAAAGTTGTGTTTGCTTACCTGCATTGCAGAGATCTCGCAGCTCTGTTTCTCCTCCACCTCCTGCAGCTGGTTTTCCAGAGCCTGGATCATCTCCCGGCAGGCGTCAATCTCCAGGGTTCTGTCTTTGAGCAGTCGGCGGTACTCTCCGGCCTCGTCCTTGGCGCTGCGTGCGCTCTCGGTGCTGCGCGTGGAGCCTACCGTCATCACGCTCATCTTGTTGCAGAACCAATCCTCTGCTGCTTGCAGGTTGCGTTGTGCCATCGTCTCGTACTGGCCCCGAATGTCACGGAGAGCGGCGGAGAGGTCCGGCTTGGAGACCTCCATCTCCACGGCCACCTCAACGCTGTACTGAATTTGGGCCTGCAGCTCTGCGATCTCACTCTCACAGAGGCGCTTCAGGAATGCCAGCTCGTCCAGAAGGGTGCCGACCCTTTTCTCAAGCTCGGCCTGGCCCAACGCAGCTTCATCCGCTCCCTTCCTGGCATCCATGAGCCGTCCTTCTGCCTCCTCTCTGCCAAGGACTTCGTTCTCGTAGCGCTTCTGGAGGTTCTTCAGCACGTCCTCCATCTCATCCCTGTGGTCCTGGGCCGCTTGCTTCTCGTGGCGGGCCTCTTCCACAGCGGCACGGAGCTGGCGGATCTCGTGTTCATACAGGGCCCGAAGATTGGAGGGCTCTGCCTGCCTCTGCCTTAGCAGCAGCAGCTCCGTCTCCAGCAGCTTGTTCTGCTGCTCCAGCTCATGGACTCTCTCAATAAAGCTCGCAAAGCGATCATTGAGGTCCTGGAGCTCAGCCTTCTCCTGTGTCCTCAGGTGTTTGAACTCGGAGCTAACTTGGACCGCTTGCTCAAGGCGGAGCTCGGTGGCAGCTGCAGCAGGAAGGATGTGGGAGTAGCTCGAAGGAGCTCTGGTGGATGTTGTATAACTTCTGCGTGAAGATACATAAGACGGCATTGGGGCTGAATGCGTGGAGTAAGCAGACCTGGATCCAATTCCTCCTCCAGCTCCATATCCTGCATTGCGCACAACTACTCTCCGCTTGTAAGTGGAAGGTAGATAAGGGTCAAAGCCAGTTGAAGTCATGATTTCCGTGATCTGCCGCTTCGTGCCAGGGTATGTAGCTGTGTTGTCTGCACAGTGAATCTGCATTACTCTGGCTTTTATAGAGCCCGTAATGACTGTGACGTAAGCTTTTTTTTTTTTTCTCCTTCCACAATGCTGACGGAAAGAATTGATTATGGTCCTTGCCAGCCAGCAGAGATGGGGAGGAGTGTGTGTGTGTGGGTAGATGAGGCGGGGATAAGTAACGATGGAGCAAAATGGGCTGCAACACACAGGGTCACCGAGGACATTAACAGTCTACTGTTACTCCTGAAAACTGCAGAGGAAGCTACAGTTTTACCGCATAAATCCTTAGGAAGATATCAGACTATTGATATCAGTCTATGTAGCATTTTTTGAGTTTTGCATCATTATTTTATATTTCACGTGACAGGAAAGCTTAGGGATCAAACAATTGGGTGGTCCTGTAAAAGAAAGGAAAAAAGGAAGGAATGCAGGAAGGAGGACAGGACAGAAAAAGGGAAGAAAGAAAAAAAGAAATAAAGTTAATTGAAGTACTTCATGAACACGATTGCCCTCTAGCGGCCATGTGTTTAGTATGCAGCTCGAACATTACTGAGACATTTAAGTTTAAAAACGAATGATACAAATTCATATTTGTACGTTACTTGCAGTTTTTATATTATACATTTCGTACGGAATAAAAAAATCATCATAAAAAATCATACAGTATCCTAAATGTATATATTGCAATGGTCAGAAAACAACACCTTATTCACCCCAGATACAATACATTGTTGTAAATTCTCTAACAGCCAGGACGTACAGTTCAGTTCTCATAGACACTTCGTATAATTGGTAATGCATGTCAAACATTGTCAAAATACATCGAATGTGATAAAGCGGAGGTACTGATAATTTTTTAAATAAGCTAATGATTTATTTCTTAACCCCACTTTATCACAAAACATTTTTTTTTCTACAAATACATTCACTGTTCTATGGTCATGAATTGGCTGGGTACGCTTTTTAACACTCGGCCGAGGGAGGACCTGGGGAGAACTGCTGACAAAGTGGAGTGGGAGGAGTTCTCATTTTAAACGGAGACAAAGCATTTTTCTGAAAAGAGATGGTCAGAGACATCTTGCCCATATCAAAAACCACAACGCGTAATATGAGTGACATGGTCAAGATGATTCTCCGGTTTTAACTTTAAAGAACACCTGCTGAAAATATGGGCAAACCAATCCGGCGTAACGATTTGCTTTCCCGGATGACGAATAGTGCGTACCCACTTTCCACATTTCTCTGTTGTTTATGAAATTCTACTTGTATCGAAGCATTTCATTGGTTACATCTGTACACTCACAGAGTTTTGACCAATGACCGAGGATTTTACTAATTGGCGGGTAGCAAACGTCTTCTGCTGCAAACGTCCCGGGGTCCATGACTTCCAGCAACAAAGAATGATGAATAAAGTTGATTTCTTTATTTATCACTGAAATATAACCACTTCCGCAAGTGTTTAATGCCCCGCTGATGTGTCAGGAAACTAAAACAGGCACCTCGACGATGGACGGTAAGTTACAGAGGTTAGGAAACGACGATTTGCTCTATGAGACACAAGCTAATGTTAGCTCCCTGAATTTGCTTTTGCACAATTAGCAAAGCACTATATGAATATAATTTAACATAATGTAAACCGTTGCTCTATATTATGTGAATTATAGTTATAGTCCAAACTAAACAGCAACCATTGTGTTCGGGGTTGTAGTTCTGTTATTCAAATACTGAAATAAGTCCCATGCTGTCATTATGCTAACCAGGCTAGTTGAAGGGACAATTCGGTAAAGTTAGCTTAGCTGATACGGCTTGTCCTTTTATTTTAATTCTGTTTGGTGTGTCTTCTGGGGCTATTATTATCAAGTAAATAGAATGAATCTGAAAACCTTGGGATTTCTTTTTTTTTTTTTTTTTTTTGTCTGTTTTTATGGCAGAATAAACGAGTTAATATTCATTTGACGGGTAAGATGGTGGAAACTTTCCAAACAAACTTGAGAACCGGTTTTGAAAATTTCACATTAGAATTCTCCTAAGCCCCAACTTCAATGCTACTGAAAGTTTAGGAATTACATGACTAACAGCAGGGGAAACCAAACAATTTAAATGACCCCTAAGACACTGGGTAAGAAGAAACTTTAAATATCCACTTAGAAAAATGATAGAAAATTGAAAGTGTGTGGTTTCTTTGCAACAATTAAACCAAATATTAGTTGAGGTGCATGTATGTGTATCAGCCAGCATGTATAACCATTATATTGAGTGGATTAGAGAAGATTGATTTTAAATTTAAAGGTGTATTTTTTGTTTTATGGTCATTTCAGCCTTGATGAGTGTATGTAAATTTCTGACTCCGATTGTATCATTTTCTCAAACCTTCAGAACCGGTCGAACATTAGCCGCAACAGCACAGGGGCTGCTTTAAAGATATTAAAATGGTAAGCTGCCATTCCGTTTTGCCTCGCTCACCATGTCATGTGATTTGTTGCTGCTACTGAGTTTGTTGCCGTTGACCTTTACAGATTCGAATTGCGGCTCTAAATGCTGCTTCGACAGCCGCCGATGAGTGTCAGGACCCGCTGAGGAGCAGCAAGAGTCGGACGAAAGAGGCTCAGGTACAGACTGAATGACGCCGAGCAGCATCTACGCTGATCTTTGGGTAGAAATGAATGACCTCTTCTGACCTTTAATTGACCTCCGCAGGAAGCCGAAGCTTTTGCTTTGTATCACAAAGCTTTGGATCTCCAGAAACATGACAAGTTTGAGGAGTCCGCCAAGGCCTACCATGAGCTGCTTAAAACACCGCTCCTCAAAGAGGTAAACTCATCATTTAAGTTGCCATATATGGTTGTAACCTGATGCTTCTAAGCTGGTGATTTAACACTGCTGAGTTGCCGTTTCTGTGCTTTGCCCTCGTCGTTAAATCTTATACACTGTTTAATATTTCAGGCCATGCCCTCAGAGGATCAAAGAGTGGGTCTCAAGCATCCTGGACTGATGCTGAAATATTCCACCTTTAAAAACCTTGCCAGTATGGCTGCATCCCGGGATGACTTGGAGAAAGCAATGGAGTTTTATTTGGAGGTAAACACTCCATTCTTATGGTTAATTCAGAATATTTTTGTTCAGAATTAACCTGCTTTGCTTAAATGTTTAATTGATGTGAATAGTACTGATAAATACATATTACTACTTTGTTTTTTTCTTCAGGCTGTCATGTTGGATTCAACCGATGTGAACATGTGGTATAAAATCGGTCAGGTGGCTGTGCGACTTGTGCGCATACCTCTGGCGCGTCACGCGTTTGAGGAGGGCCTGCACTGCAACCCGGACCACTGGCCGTGCTTGGACAACCTCATCACTATTCTGTACACCCTCAGTGACTATACCTGTAAGTAATGCACATCATCACGAGCTCAATTCCCAAAGTGGATGTTTGATCCCTGACACCGACTTTTAAGGTTAGGCATTTGATACCAAGCCACAAGTCCTATTGTCCTCCAACCGCTTCCTGTCTTCGTCTTTTCCGCCAGTAGTGGTTGTTAATAACTCAACTCGTGAGATATGAAAAGAGTATTTCCATTGCAGTTTTGCGAACCACACTAATTTCAATACAACCGAAAACCACCTCATCCTAGCACAAAAACCTTTTGTCAAAATATATGAATTTTTTTCAAAGTTGTTTCCATTAAGCAAATTTGTTTTCATAATTCCAATTTTCTTAAATATACGTATGGTCAATGGAAACACAACTAGTTTAGATCCATTAACTTGATATTAATGGGTCTAAAAAGGCCTGTAAAATGAAATTCTGTCTCAAATTTTGGGTAACCTGTTAAAAGCTACTGTTATGTTCATCTACTGAAACCAACACAGATTTCTACTTTGTGTCTAAAGACGCCTGTCTGTCTCTTGAGCCGCTCCTGCTGCTGATCTTTCAAAGCTGAGTGCTTTGCTTTAGTGCTAGGCTAACGTTAGGCATTTGCTCTTTGTTTTTGTTCTAACTCTTTATAAATCTCAACGCTGATTTATGAGGCTGGGAAATTGTTGTTTTCCAGCCTCATAAATGTTCTGCTTTTCGAACATTATAAAATTTAACGGCTTTGCTCCATCTACTCTGTTATGTCTCTGACAATCTCAGCTGGTGACCTGAACACATGTTCTCTCTTTTACGCTGAATGTCAGTGTGAAGGGTTAAAAACACTTTAATTCGGAGAGAATAGCCCAGATTTGATTATCTTTAATCCAGTTTGGCTCGCCATGCAAGTAGGAAAGGAGTCTGTTTCTTCGCTATTGGAGGTACAAATCATGTTCTTAGTTTTGTCGAGGACTCCAGATACCGTTTTTAATAAATTTATGTGATCTGCCTACAGGGAACAAAGCGAGGCATTTTTCCCTTCGTAGTGTGAAATATTAAATATGCCAAGAAATTTGCATTTTTGCAGATTGTTTATACTTCATTGCCAAAGCCCTGGAGAAGGACCATTGCTACACTAAAGGCCTTGTGCTGAAGGAGAAAATCTTTAAGGAGCAGCCCTGCTTGAGGAGGGATACGATGCAGATGTTTACAAAATGGTAAAAATCTTTTATATATGCTACATACCGTTAGTCTAAATCTGCACAGCATCGAAAGTTTTCATGCATTTTGCTGTTGAATTATTGCAGCCATATGTCCATTCACTATGTGGAAGTGGAAGAGGAAGAGCGCAGATCCATCGTTGAAGAGGCTCTGGAGATAAGGAGGCGCAGACAGACCCTCTCTCACCGTGAACCGAAACCAGACCTTGTCCTGGTTCAGCCACTGCACTGCCTCTCGTTAGTTCCTGTTTTGAAATTCTCGAATTAGAAAAAGTAGTCCCAGTAGAATTAAGAATTTAAACTAGCGATCACCTTAGATTAAACCATGAGCAGACATATTTGTTTCTCCAATGAGTATTTTTTTTTTTTATGTTTAAATTTGAAGTCTCTTCTGTTTAACCTCAGATGGAAGCAGGTCGGCGAAAGCTTTCTCGCGATGTACAAACATCAGACGACCTGTGAACCTCCACGACCAAGTTTGGGTTGCAGAATCGACCTGTCGGCGTACCGCGACCCCAACTTTCCCCCGAACCTTCCCCAGCCGAGTAGTCCTGTGAGCACGGGCTTGGCCACGGTGCTCAGCAGCCCCAGCTCGTCCCTGCCGCCGGTCACCTTCAGTGAGCCCGCCGTCCTACCCCAGCCGGGTTCTCAGCCTCAAATCGCCCTCGGTCAGACGACTGTGGAGATCACAACTACAGCTCCCCCTGCTGGTTAGCATTGCTGGTTTACATAATCTCTTTTGGGGAAAAAAAACAATGCTGATTTACACCAACATTCTGTAATTCTTCATTTTCACACTTCTTGATCCTTTTGTATTCATATTTTGTCTTGCTACAATTACAAACTGCTGCGTCTTTGTTGGAGTTTGTAGGTAGGCCAACACAAGGTAGTTCATTACAAGTGGAAGGAAAATTATGTATGATTTAAAATTAATTTCTGAGACGTATACAGTGCTGTTGGATTAGTACGCTGTTGATGCACGTTTTGCTGCAATTACAGCAGCATGTCTGCAGGGGGCATGTCGGTGCCAACTTTACACATTTGGGACATTTTTTCCCCATTCAGGATTTTTGAGAATATCTCCAGGTCAGTCAGATTTAATGACCGAACATACATTTATGAATAGGGTTGCAACTAATAATTATTTTAGCAATTGATTATTCTGTCAATTATTCTGACATTTGATGGATCATTCAATTAGTCAGATTAAAAAGTTGGCACATCCTACAAATTTTTAATTAGATCTCTTAAGGTTTTTTTTATTCAATATTAGATATAAATTAAAAGATGCAAATAACAATGTTATTCCTTTTTTTTAAATAACAATCATTTAAATGTACTATTCCTTTCGTGAATTTGAATTAAATAAAGCTAAAACTTGAAGTGTTTTGGGTGTTTTTGTCTTAAATTCAAAATATATATTTATTTTGTACAGTTTTGGTTTTTTTCACAGCTCTGACAGTGGTGTTGTTTCAGCAAATAACCTTGTTTTTTAGCCTGTATACGCTTTTTTTTTTTTTTTTTGCGATTATTCGATGACCAATTTACTTGACAATTATTTCAATTATTGATTAATCACGATTAAGCCGATTAATCGTTTCAATCCTAATTTAGAATATACCTAAATACAAATGCCGGTCACACTTCTCATTCAGATGTTTCCTTGTAAAAATTATTTGACATTCGTGCATCCTTTTTATTTACTTCACTAATTTGTGCTACTTTGTGTTGGTTGATCACACAAAATCCCAACGAAATGCTTTCAAAATTGTTTGTAATTTGCCAAAATCTGGGAATGTTGAAGTACTATGAAGACTTTAGCAAGTCAGTGTGTGCTGCTGTTTTATAATATTCTGTTATGTGTACAGCTGCAGGTATGGACATTTCCCTGGCAGATAAAGTGAAGAAAGCTCCAAAGAGAAAACGTGTGGTGGAGGACAGCGGCGAGACAGCCAAGCGTCGCTCGGCACGTGTTCGAAACACAAAATGCAAGAAGGAGGAGAAGATTGATTTCCAGGAGCTGCTTTTTAAATACTTACCTTCCAGGTAGGCTGAGCTAAAACGTCAAACCCTAAATATAAAAAAAAAAAAAAATTATTTTGTTACATTATTTTCTTGTCTGTTTCAGGCTAAAGAAGTTTGATCCCGACAACGACGACGAGAGCCTGGGGAATCTTGAGACGCAGTGCGACGGGAAGGACGACGTTCAGCCTGTTCACTGCTTACCAGCCGACTCCGTTGAACTCATGGAGTCCGGTACGTTGTCCATGTACACCTTTAAAGTGGAGGCAGGCTCTGCATCGAAACACGATGATAAGTGAAACAGCTTTTCGTTTCTCTTTGTCAGAGCAACAAGATGTTCACAACTTCTTGCTCAATAATTTGAGCAACGGCGGCATCCTGGATCTGATGATGCGCTACCTGAAGGCGGTTGGTCAGAAGTTCATGGAGGAGTGGCCGCGGGGGCTGACCGCTGTGGTGCTGGAGGTTTATCAGACCTGGAGGAAACACAGCATGGGCCTCCCCAACCCTCTTCTCAGGGACTGCAGCAACCAGCACATCCAGGTAAATGAAATAAGTAAACATAGCAACCAAAGCAAACAAAGACTTGTTAAATTCCTATCTCGGCCAAAACTATCAAGATGGCTCAAACTTCAGGTATCAGTTACTGAGAGCTTTTCCATGCAGTCTTGCAACAAGATGGTTAATGTTTAGCAAAATTAGCGATTTAAGGAATATCATATAAGGAATATGTAAAGCAAAATTACAATTCTGATTACTTCTGTCAAAACAGCCCTCAGTAAATAATCTGATATGGAGATTTTGAACTGATTTTTATATAGTTGTTAAATGAGTCAAGTACATCTAGTACATGTTATTTAAGTCAGGAGCTCTGCTGGGAAGTGAACTGGTGTCCCAAATTCAATAATTTCCAGATCTACTGACTCAAACTTAAAATGTTTTTTCTTTTAGCAGTCAATGAATGCATCGTACGTAGGCAATATCAGGTTGTGCTGATGATACTCTTCAGTGTGGATGTTGTTACAGTGGGAAGACAACTTAGAATAGCTATTTTCAGTGTCAGAGCAATAACTGCTCAGAGCTAAAGGAAACCATTTTCTATGGAGCAGTTTGGATGATAATTCAGTGGTCTGGTTACTCTTTCACACCTTTGTTCTTTCAATACTTTAGATATTATTTTTTGTTCTGTACAGGAAATGCTGACAATGAGCTTGGCCTGTATGGAGTTGCAGCTGGAGCAATGGTTGCACAACAAAGGGAAGATTGGTAAGTTAGTGATTTCACTCACTTGGTGTCAGGTTGTTTTTTGCTTTATTTATTGATAAAACTTGATTAAAAAAAAACAAAACAAGTTGACAAATTAAGTTTAACTTGCTGAGGAGCGGGTCTGAAATTAAAATAATGTTCCTAAAGTCTCAAATGTAGCTTACTGAAGTGTGCAGAAACCCTGTAATTGATGTTCTTTTGGATTGTTGCTGAATCAAAATATGTTTTCGTATATTTGGTATTAGGGGTGTAACAATAAACACATGTATCAGAACTTTTCAGAAGAGACCTTTCAGATTGACCTCCATGTGTACCAAATGAATAAAGCGTTGTTTTAAGGCTGAACACAAACTGCTGAAGTGCACAGAGTTACGGTTTGTGGTGCAACTTGTAAAACGCAACAACAAAACGGTGTCAATATGGAAGGAAATGAGGCCTAAACCAAAGGTTTGTCAGCGTTATTCAACAAATAACTTAATTATTCACCAGAAGGAACTTCAACCCCAAATGTAAGTGACACTGGTGGTGGAGGAACGCTTAGCTAAGGTTTAAATCCTGCCGTCTAGCAGCATTCAACCAGCTTTAAGTGCTGCGCAGCAGCAGACATGTTGGCTGGATTTTCTGACAGCCAAACCTTTATGGTGCATTTAGGAACTTCTGTCCACTGGATTGTCTATATATTGAAACAACTCCAAAGTGATGGGAACATGTTTTATTCTGTAATATCATCACAATCTTATTTAGAAATTCCTAAGCAACAACCTTCATAATTTCCAAGTGGTTTTATTGTTATATAATTTATCCAGGCCTTGGATTTACCTGATTACCCTTTAATTGAAAACAGTCAAACGAAATCGCCAGTCAGTTCTTCGCTAGCCACCCTCTTTAAATTTCTAAAACATCATAGGCTCAGACTATTTTAAAGCAGAGGAGTAACATTTGTTTCTCATGATCAAAGTGTAACAAAAACCTTCTGAACTGTTCCTTTAAAACATACTGAAACAGGTGAACCTTTAGCCCCCCACACTACCTGTTCGTTATGGTTGGTTTTCAGTCACGTTGTTCTGTCTTGGCCAGTTATCCCAAGAAGAAATTGCGGCGGTCCCAGCAGCGAGACAGCTGACTCCGAGTTTCCCGGGCAACACTTCCAGGGTGACTTGTTAATCCTGGCCCTCGGCTCGTCCCAAAGAGATCTGTTTGGGAGCAGCTGGTTGGACGTCATGGTGCGGGTCTACTGGCTGAAAGCACGATTCTTGGCCCTGCAGGTAAAAATCCAAGGTTCCTGTTTTTGTCTTTTTCACACAGTCTAGCCAGAACTGATGTGCAATGCTGAGTTTCTTTTCGTCTTCTTGACAGGGAGATATGGATTTGGTCCTCGAGAGCTATGATGTTTGCATAGGGCTGTTGCAGAGCAAACCAAAAACTGCTGATGGGAAACATTACACAATCAACCTGCCAAACCTACGTGTAGATGCAGCCATATCCGTGGAGGAGGTTGGTAAACGCTGAAAACAAATGGTTTCAAATTGTCAATATTCCATTTCTCAAAGTCTTAATGGATTCAGTAGATACAATGTTGCAAAGTTCATGTGAGGACTTCCTGCTCTGAATGATTTTTTTTTTTTCCCTGATCCCATGTACAGATCGACAAGAGGCTGAAGTCGCTGGAGCGATGTCAGTCTTTAGAGGAGATCCAGCGTCTCTTTGAGTCGGCAGACTTTGAGTCTGTTGTGCGCCTGCTGCAGCCAACTCTTAATTATGAGAACAGGAGCAAATCTCTGGAGTTTGTCAGCTCGGCGCCAGAGCGTCCCGCCCAGCTGATGCTACTGCAGGTTGGAAGTGCTACAAAGCTCTTCACTCATCACAGGAACTGTGGGTTTAGTTACCACATAACAACATGGCAGCAGATTATTTATTAGTGGATCTCAGATGTATGGAGAAATATATATATTATAGACTTCATTCTATGAGTGCACAGATAAATTGGTCCTACTTTCCTTAATTTTTTGGAGGTTGATCGATACTTGAATGAGAAACCAATCTTTTCCACTTATCTACATCCGCTGAATGTCAGCCAGTCTCCCTTCTGTCTGTTGTGATAGAGGGCTGACTGACAGACCTGCCCACATGTCTACACACAACAGTCACTGCTCTGTTGCCAACTTGGTAACTGTTGTTATATTTACCTCCTTTTCATACAAAAAACTCAGCAGTTCAGGCTTTTTAAAGATTGTGATAGGCCAGAAAACTGCACTCAGTTCATTCCTACTATATCCTTTTCCCCCTTTGTCTGTATCAGTCAGTCTGTCCATCCATCCATTTAATGCAGTTTATTCATCCATCTATCAATCTATCCATCCTGCAGTCAATTTATCCTCCCTTCCCTTCTATCCTCCCTATGATTCTAGCTGGCTCCATATTGAATCCTTCAAAGTTATAAGAAAGACCACCATAAATTAACTGTGAAGTTTTACATTTAACTTTGACTATTTTTAGTTAAATCTATAAGATTAGCTCTAGAAATATCTAATCTCTAGAAATATGGATAAACAGCAAAAAATGCACCTGAACCCAGCCTGTAGCTGTTACTTTGCTGTCCTTACAATTGACATAGTTGGGAAAGCAAAATCCAACACATCTGTCTAGATTAACTTTTGAGGTATTGGAAAAGCCGATCTTTCATATCTTACTGTGCTTCAGTTTTGGTAAACTCTTTGACTTTTTGCCGCTCCTCCACCAGAACTCCCTGCTGAAGCTGCAGGACTACCGGCAGTTCTTGGAGTGCAGCGAGCTGGCTTTGAACGAAGCCCTGCAGCAGCTCAACTCTGCTCCGGGCGGTTCTGCTCCGAGCAAGGAGGAGTGGGTCAGCACCATCAGGAAGCTGCTGGATGGCGTCGAGATCTGCTTCACAAAAGAACCGGAGCTTCTGAGCAAAATCCCTCACTTCTCTAGCATGGCCCGACTGGCAAACAATCTGATTCAGGTTCGAACAACGTGAAATTAATAATGCATTAAAATCGCGTAACCTCAATAGTTACGTTTTTATTGCTTTATTCTGATCTGTTGCATGTTTTTCTTTTCTTTTTTTTTTCTTTTTTCTTTGTCTTTCTCCAGCTGATTGATCTTAGCATGAGTACTTCAGATGATCCAAAGGAGCCTTATTTCTTCTCGGTTCTGCCTTGGATTATCTTGTATCGGATTATCAAACACGAGGAGGCTGCTTTTGACTGTATGCTTCGGCAGCATATATCTTTAGATGACGACGAAGGTGTGTTAAAGTCATTGATTTCACTCACTGTCTTTGTTTTTTTTCTTGTATTATTAACGCTGCGACGTCTGATTTTCAGATGAACCAGAAACTCCTCTGCTTCCCTCGTCTCTGATGCTTTTGAGTACAGCTCACGAGTATCTGGGTCGTCGGTCCTTATGCTGCAGCTCAGACGGAGCCCTCCTGAAGTTCTTTGTAAGACTCTACAAGGCCCTTAGTTGGGAAGCATTCGCAGAGAATTGAGAAAGTATTGATACTGTGTTATCAATCTACAATGACAAATTAGCTTGTGTTTTAAAAGTTCTTTAATTACATTTGAAACTTGGAGAAACCTTGTTTTTTTTAGTTCTTTCTTGTTTGCAAAGTAGTTCAAGCTCATCCAGATTGGAGCTTCAGTTTTTCAGTCTTTACGCAGATTAATTGGATTTTGTTTTATAGCCTAACTGTGCATTGAATTTCAGGATTTAACTTAGAGGTGTTCCAGCAAAGGGAACTGAAAAAAAAAAAAAATCTAAAAACTGGGACATTTATTTGTGAACATTTTAAAAACGATGTTTGTTCCTCCCACTTCATATTGTGAGCTGTTTCATGTTTATGTTAGTCCGTCACATGGAATCCCATTAAGATTCAAGGAAGTTTGTGGTTTGCGACAAAATCAGGAGTTCAAGAGATTGAAATACTTTCTCGAAAGTTTAATTTAAGAATGTTCTAAACATTTTTAATGGTTGTTGGGTTTTATTTTGCAACTTATTTGTTGCAGATTAGGGTACTGGAGAAAGAATTTGCTGCTTCCAGCAACAATGACTCCCATCCCTATAAGGAAGAGCTGGAAATGGCCTTGGAGCAATGCTTTTTCTGCTTATACGCATATCCCAGTAAGAAGAGCAAGGCGCGCTACCTTGAGGACCACTCATCTCCACAGGTCAGGCCTGTAATTTCTACCTATTATAATTGTCTTTGCAGAATCAGAAATAAACTTGTGTCTCATTTCAATATTTATGTTTAAGTTTGCGCATCACAGTTCCACAAACTAAAAGGCAGCAGCAACAAATGTGGCTGAGCCGTTCGGAAGATAATGGGCAAATGGTGATGAAGAGGCGGTGCAATAGTGAAGAGGTGGCTCAAGGCTTTTGACTAATTGCTATTTCTCAGTTGTATTGCCAAACTTATGTAAGCGCAGGCCATGAAAAGGAACAGACTGCCGATGACGCAAACGAGCGCCCTCAATGAACCTCTCGATGCTGAAACGGTCAGATATATCCATTAACATTGTTTGCTGCTGCGCCACACAAAACAGGTGTCAGTGAAGTAAATTGAGGCCTTGAAGCGGCATTGTTAGAGGACTGTTTTTCTCTGCTAAATGAGACATGACAAAATATCTGCAAAATTCTGTTGTTTTTTGTCACTTGATGAGCAGGCAGTTTGGGCTTCATTGTGCTTAGTAGTTTATTTGCAATGAATTTATCTTATTTTTAATCTATAACTCCTATAAGAACTAAAGAAATGATGACACCAACAGGCTTTTGTATTTGTGTATAGCCCCTAAGTTTATCACAGCTGCAAAAAATCTGTTGAATTAAATTCAAGGTTTGGAATAGCAAGAGGAAACAAAACATAGCATGGAATGAGGGGTCCACCAATAAATGGGCCCCAATTTTCTTAAAGCTGCAGTAGGTACCTTTTATTTAAAAAAAACAACAAGAAAATGTTCTTTATATATTTGTTAAAACTGTCATGATATCATAACATAATAAAATTAAGTTGCTCTGCCTTCTCCCGGTGATATTACATCCATCTGCAAAAATGCACCTCTCGGTCAAAAACAACCAATCACAGCCTGGAGGAGGGTCTCACTGCTGTCAGTCAACTCATGTATGCGCTGCTCAATGTGTTAAAGGCAGAGAAATTATGTATCATTGGGAAAACAGTTTGTCCGATCACAAGTGTGATTTACAGCGCTAAGACCCTCCTCCTGGCTCTGATTGGCTGTTTCTGGCCAGGAGCGATGCATTTCTGCAGATGGCAGTAGGAAAACAGGGAGAAGATAGAGCACTATAGTTTTTACAGATTATCTGTGTCATATTTCACTGTGAAGACATGGTGACCTTTTTAACGGATATATAAAAAATTATATGTTTTATAAAAAAATTACATACTGCCGCTTTGATTTTGGGAGATCTGCGATTGGCAGGTCTGATCTGATCTTATCTACCTTTACAAATGTCTAAAAATCATCCACTTACCCCTTTTGCGCCGTCATGGGAGAGGGCTGAATGACAGACCTGCCCACCAGGTTTATGTCTGCACATGCTCAGTCAACAATAGGCACCAACTTCAACTCAGCAATTTTGCTGCTATGTTTAGCAACTTTTCGGACAAAAGAAATCATCCAAAATCGGATTGGCAGGTCAGACTTTTTAGAGATTGGTCAGAAAACTGCAATCAGAGCACTGCTTCATGAAATAATATAGATATTGCTAAACTTTATTCCCTGTTCCGTTGCTAACATCTGTCCATATGTTTTTATCTCTGTCCATTCACCTATTTATGTGTTGCATGCATTTGTCCACCTTTTTATCTAACTAATTTTTGTATTTAAATCCCGACCATCAGATAGAAGACACCAGATCTACAGTATATTGTGTACTTTTAAAAATAATTGCATATCTAATAAACAGTATAAAATGAACAGACAGAAAACAGATGTGTAAAAGTATGAATTTATGACAGAATCAAACTGGAAGGACCCAGGTATTCACTTTGTTTTTAAATGGTGAGTTTTGCAATTCTTGCTTCCAGCCACAAGTGGGAGTCGGTGCATTTAGTTTGCAAGCCCTCTGAGTCTAACTATGTACATACCACAGTTGCAGAGAAGATTTGCCCACTGATCTGTTGCTAATCTCTTGACCCTGGAGCCAGTTTTGTGTTTGTTTTTGTTTTTTTTCACAGGTTGAGCTTCAGTGGAGCGACACTCTCTTCATGTTCCAGTATTTCAAACCAAAGTCGCTGCCTGAGTTCGACAGCTATAAGACCAGCACGGTTTCTGCAGAGCTGGCCAATCTGTTGAGGAGATTTGCAAGCATAGCTCCCCCAAGCGAGACCCCCACCTTCACCATGGATGAAGTGGCAGCCTACATCGAGGACATGACAGAAAAGGTCAGTTTGGCTGGGTTGCACCAAACGTAAGGGGAAGTTACAAGTCATTTAAGTCTTCATTTGCTCTTTCAGGTCCCATCCCTTCCAGCAGGCAGCCCTCCTGCTCCCCCAATCATCAATGAGATCTACTACCTGTTGGCTGACTATCACTTCAAGAACAAAGAGCAGTCCAAAGCGATCAAGTTTTATATGCATGACATTTGCGTTTGTCCAAACAGGTACAGCATTTCTTCACATCTTCATTAATTAGCTCCATCTTCAAAATATCTTTCTCTGCTGCTCAGTCTCATAATAATCTTCTCAGTTACATGTAACACTTTCAGAGAAATAGTTTTTAGAAGTGGCTTTAACAACAAAACCGTTGTTTTGTTGTTAAAACCTTGCAGATTTGATTCCTGGGCCGGCATGGCTTTAGCCCGAGCCAGCCGGATCCAAGAGAAGCTCAATTCAAACGAGCTGAAAAGCGACGTTCCCATATGGAAGCACTCCCAGGCGGTGCTGAACTGCTTCAAGCGGGCCCTGGAGATAGACAGCTCCAACCTGTCCCTGTGGATCGAGTACGGCACCATCTCCTACGCGCTGCACTCTTTCGCTTCTCGGCAGCTCAAACAGTGGCGAAATGAGCTCCCTCCAGACGTCGTTAAACAGGTGAGGCCTAGATGGTTTATAGCGCAGTCCCTCTAGGATGTTGCCATGTTTCGATTCGCTCATCATTCGCAATTTTTTTGGTTGTTGAAATTTTTGCAACTTTTCTGCAAATTTGATCAACCAGCTTAAAGTTTTCTGCATTTCCTTCTTTTCTTTGCCAATCACTGCAACTCGGCTGAATTTTGACCAAAACTATTAACCTCCTAATTTCACTTCTTGTTTTATAACATCTCTTGAAAACTGAAATTGCAAGATAAAAGCAAACCCTAATATATCTTTTTTGTTGGAAAAAAATTTTTTGTAGGATTTGCTTCCACTGCGTAAACAGTTCAATGTTATTTTCACTTTAAATATGAAATTTCTTAAAATGCTGTTTTTTACTGGCAGCAATTTTAACTTTTTTGTAAGACCATGTTATAACAAATAACATTTAAAAAAATTCTCAACTCTAATCACAACTTTTTGAAAAATATTGTCACAAAAATAGTAATTTTAGCCTGCAAAAATTACAAAAAGGCAACATCCTGGAGGAACTGATCATTTTTCCCATGAGAGTTTGCTTCGTTGTCCGATGTTTGGTGTCTTCAGTTGCATTGTGCTACTTTTGTATTTTTTTCCCCCCCACAGTAGATCTTATTGATATGCCGCCTTGAGAGAAAACCCTAAGTGTTTGTTTATATGTTTGTTTTTATTTCAGATGGAGGAAAGAAAAGACTCCATGCTGGAGACTGCTTTTCAGTGTTTCCAGGGGGCCTCCCGCTGTGAGGGCGACAGCGATGAAGAGGAGTGGCTCATCCACTACATGCTGGGGAAGATAGCCGAGAAGCGCAGGAAGCCCCCCGATGAATTCCTGCAGCTTTACAAGAAGGTAAACCTGCTCATCACTCTTCTAGCGCTGACAAAACTGTAGAAATAAACGTTTTAAGCATCAGCTTTGTGATCAACTGGGAATCAAATCTGTATTCTATGTTTTGTCTTTTGTTTTCTGGGTTTACAGGCGGCTCAGTATCTACATGAAGAAGCTGCTCGGTACCCGAGGAAAATTCATTACCACAATCCTCCTGATCTGGCTATGGAGGCCCTGGAAGTAAGCGAAGTTCGGCTTGTTGCTCAGAATGTGTCCAGAGATGCTCCTTCTGTGCATTTTTATTATATTCAGTAACAGTTTCTGAAAGAGTTTGTGTTTGGAGCTATTAGCTGCATCTTCACAACATTAAATTTCTGTTTTCTTTCTTTTTTTCTAGTTGCATTTCCGCTTGAGTGCATCCATACTTAAATTGCTACAAGCTACCAAGTCAGAGCTGGATCATGAGTTTTTATTTAACTTACTGGTGGAAGCAGCGACCGGGCCATTTGCAAAGGGGGAAGAAAAGAGCATGCCAAGCTTGCCGAGGTCCAATGAAAAGTAAGCTTCGCTATTTATCCATAAAAACAACAGCTGATCTAACTGTGTGTGACTTTTTTGTTTGTTTTGTTTTTTTCCCCCATTTATCTTCAGAGAGAAACCTCCTACGATGATGGAAGAAGAATTTAACTGTTCCTCTGTTTGCATGGGGAACGTGCTCAGCTCCTCCCTCCCCTCTGCCGTCACCCCAGGTGTGACATCCCCTCCTTACGTGGCCACGCCATTTGACCACGATTACGCCAAACGCAAAACACTCCGAAGGCAGCAGTGGCAGCAGCAACGGCATGAGGAGCAGCAGGCTGATGGTACAGTCCCAGTCCTAGACAGTGCTTCTGGGGTTGGGCTCTTTTGCCGTTTCCGCACTGGGACAGAGAAAGGCTCCCACTGGGGAGCAGCGCTCAGATTGCTAATCACCATTCTCAATGGCTTTGTTTTCAGTCACTATGGTCCCCATGCACTGGGTGATTGGGATGTGGTGAAATGGGCAATATGGCTACTGATTATTTGGCTAATATGCTTTGCATGGGAACAAAAAAAAAAAACAACTGACATCTTGGTTGGTATGTGCTGAGAGCATTTGGGCTTATGTGTTTGCATATTTGTGAGCATGTGGGGACGTAACATCAGTCTCTTGTTGCTTCTTATTCTCTACACAATCACCTTGCCTCTCACTGAGAATTTAAATGTGTTTCTCTCAAAGCATCTTCAGCTTTTTGTGTCACATTTGCACATGTTTGGTGTTGTTTCGGCATCCATCGGCTGCTGTTGTTTGGCAACACACAAGAACAAGCTGCAGACTTGCTGTGACCCTGCTTATAGATCATGTTTAACTCATTTGCCTAAATATTACACTATTTATCAGGCTGAATATATAGCTGACTTTGAACACAATTTTAATCAGCCCTCTTTAGAAAAAAAAGAGAGATTCTTAAATAATCTCTTTTATTTAATTTTGTGTTCATTGTTGCAAAAACTACAGAACCATTCAATAAATTATATTATTGAAAAGTTCATTTATTTCAGGAACTTTATCAGTAAGTGAAACAGAATAATTACACACAGATGGATGTTTGAAAGCCTCATTTGTGTTATGATGATTTTCTGTTTACAGTTAATAAAAATATAACAGTTAATATGAGAATATTACATCAGACCATTAAAAAACATATTTAATACAAAAAAGCAGCCTTTATAAAAAGTATGCTTAAAGGCTGTCAACTTTCAAAAGGTATTTTTCATCTGAAAAATTAACCTCATTGGAACTTATACTCTAATTGTTTGATTGTGACTGTAAATCCCAATTTTTCCTGTTTTTATGAACTATAATGTAAAAGAAATATGAGAATATCTTTATAAATATTTTCTTTATGAGCCTTTTTACTATCACTTATAATTAATAGTAGCAAGGCTCTTAAGGAACAGAAGCAATGTCACAATGCATGTAAGAGATACCAGACATTTTATAAGTGTTTTTTTTTTTTATTAATCCAAACCTATTACAATTTCCACATTTGAAACGATGCTCAGAATCATACAGTAACAATTGGTTGTGTCTGTATTGCTAAAAAGCCTTATGTTTACATGTTTAAAAATTTAGATCCTTACCTCAACTCTGACCCTTCCAACATTTCAAATCCCAACATATTTCATCACAGACAGACAGGAGTTGAAAGCTGTTGTCTTGTTAGCCTTCCTGTTATTTGCTGAAAACCCCAAACTCTCTCTCTCCCTCTTTGGCTGCCCGGATCATTTCCAGGAATGTCACAACAGTAGAAAACATTGTTTCGTTTAAAATGGCTCCCTACATTTTTAACTTTACTTCAAGCACTAAAAATATCCGCCTTTGAGTGATTTTCACTCAGTAACAACATCCACACTAGAGATTGTTGCTGTGAAAGAAGCATGTAAAATTATATGTACTTGTTCATTAGGCGAAAATTGCTCCAAGCAAAAACAATACTACTAGTACTGCTCTCTTTTTTTATTTGCGTACATTTTGTATTTTTATTTGTGCTTGGAACTGTTGTAAAGTTCATTTGAGCTCAAGAAATGTATTTAAGAAGAAAAATTGTTGTTTTCAGAATAATAATAAGAAAAATGTAAGCATTTACTTTTAAATTAAATATACACAAAAGTTATTTTCAGGATATGAAACTGCACAAAATATTGAAACATTAAAGCTCACAGTCGAAAAAAAGCAGCAGCCATTCTCCATTTGATTAAAAAAAAAGTGCATCTGCTCACTCAACCCATTCATGTAAGTTCAACTTAAACGCTCAAATAATGGAGCCATATTGCCCACGTTGCCAGTTTTGTCACCCTTTCCAGATTCTTTCCTACCTACCTACCTACCTACCCACCTACCTACCTACCTGCCTGCTACCTCTTTGCCTGCTTGCTTTTACCACCTGCTTTGCCATTTATGTGCATGTAGTTCTAATGGGGTGATTGTTTTTAGCAGCCGGACGAGTTCAGTCCCCGAATCACAGTCCACCAAACTGTCTGGTGTCGTATAATCACATTTCATCGGGAGTGCGGTGTGTGGGTTAATTTACACAGAAAACGAAAATAGGAGATATTCCAGCATCTTACATGGCTCATGTTTGCTCTCTTACTAATTGGGTACGATTTCTAATTATGGCCAATTAGTGTGAAAATGTCAAGTTGGAAAGAACGTGGCTTCCATTTATTGGCTGGAATTAGAAAATACCTCTCCATGCACATTGCTGCGGGTAGGTGTCCAACCTTTGACTTGATTCCTGCTGAAAGTGCTCTGAGGTGAATGTGGAATCTGATTCAGACATGCTATTTTCAAGTCAGAACCAACAACAAAAATAAATTAAATTTGGGGGTTGTAGCCTCTGATTTATTTTTTTTCCTTTTAGAGATATTTATAAAGGAGCAACCTTTCAAAGTTTACCTACATGCATGCAGTGCCTTGTGGACATTTTCATAGTAGTGGTGGGCATTTATCGTATCATTTTATCAATTATCATGATAAATCTCTTATGATACAATTTTTTAATATATTGTCTCAATAAATTCCAATTAATGTTTAAAATCCCCCAAATTGACCATATTGTTGAGATTGTTAGTTTTACTATTTTCCCCATTGTTTGTTTGAGGAAAGTGACAATGAATATCAATATATTTGGAAATATATTTAAATACAGTTATTGTGTGCAGCTCTGCTACTATAATACATGCACTGTGTATTTTGTCTCATTTCAAACGAGGAAATGCTTGTCTGAATCAGGTTCTGCATGTTCAAGGGGATTTTTTAAATTTTTTTCCAATCATTTAAGGCTATTGCTGATTTTTCTTTTTTTCGAAGTCAATTTAGAGCTGCAAAAGTGCTTTCTCACCATTATTTTTTTTCAAACCAGCTTCCTCATATCTTCAACAGCCTCACCAGGGTTTGACCATGAATACTGCCTGCCCAGGTCTGCAATATGGCTGGCTTCCTTCAATGGTACTCTCCTTCCAAACACCAAAATAAAAGTCCTTTCTAGTAGCAAGCATTGAATACACAACTCTTCAGTTAACACAAACCTTTACAGTACCACAGTAACTTTGCTATTGACTCATGACTGTAAATCTTTTTTAAAAAATCCCCTGTGTGGTTTTTTTTTGAGTAGCAAAGGTCTCTTGTTTCCTAATTAACAGTTTCCTGTCAAAGATTTTTTGTTGAGGCTGCAGAACATGGTAATTAAGAGGAATGCTGGCATTTTGTTTTTGAACCTTTACAAAAACAAACCATCTCACTTAACAATGTCATTAGTTATGCACTAATAAAGATCTGTGACTCAGAAGTTATTTCAGTTGAATGATTATATAATTTTCTCTCCTCTTTGTAGAGCAGGTATTGTTTGGTATTTAGAGACAGCAGCTACCATGAAAACAGTGGTACACATGTCATTCATTAAATTTTAAACAGCATAATCATTTTGTTCACATTTTTTCATTTGTGAAGGCAATCCCACATTTTTTAGTCCAAGGCCATGCAGCCGGCAGAGTAACCCGTGTTTTTGTTTGTTCACTCAGAGCGGAGCCAGGACAGCGAGGTGGTGTTGCTTTCTGATTCCAACTCCACTCAGGATGCCTTCACAGATCCCGCCAGCTCCCAGGACACCAGTCACAGACCCGCCTCGGTCAAAGCCAGTCCGTCGTCGTCGGAGAGCACGACCCCCGTGAAGGACGGCCAGCCCGCCTCTGAGGACACAGGTAGTCAAGACTAATCTTAGAAACGTGATCAGATTTGAGAGTCTTGTTAAGGCTATCCATAACTTTAGCTCTTCTTACTTAATTTGTAAAATGATACCCTGAAATCACCAATCCTATATTCCTTCGCAAAGATTTGAAGTTCAGCCGCTGTCCTCCTTTGCGCTCAGAGCCGACTGCCAGACTCGTCCTGCACGTCACATCTGCAGTTGAAAACTGTTTAGCAAATTTAGCAACTTTTTAGACTAAAAAATGAGTGTCGGCCAAAATCAGAATTGGTCAGGCTTTTTAAAGATCGGTGATTAGCCAGTAATCTGCAGTCGGTGCACCCATACTTTGTATTTTTGGCCATAGGACACAATTTTTACACTTTTTAAACAGTTTACAGCTTAGGGTCACAAAGGGGCAGCAGGCAACTCTGGAACCAAAGAGCTGAGACTAAAAGTGTCCCGATACAACCTTTTCACTTCCAATACAATACCGATATTGCAGCTTAGAGTATTGGCCTATACCGATATTAACCCAATGCGATATTAGCAGGAATCATACATATTTTTATTGCTTATTTTGCAGTGTGGATTGTTAGAAAATGGTTGATCATGTTATCTTACTCACACAGAGAACAATAGTCAACAACAAGCAGCATGAGATCAACTTACCCATTTATTATTAACCAAAGGGTCTGTGTGTGGGATACAAGCGCTGCTGGATAGAAATGCTGTGACGTACTAAATTCTAGAGCTGAGTGCTTCCATTGGAGATTTTAGTTCCGGCCTGATATCCAATATAATCAATACTCCAATTTCCAATACAGATATCTGGATAAGTCAGATATCTGTATCGTATTTATTTTACTTCTGTCTTCAGTTTTACATAGAGACCAAACCGGCGCCCAGACAGAAGAGAAAGTTATTCAGGAGAAAATTGTCGGCATGGTGGTGGAAATCCCTGAGGGACCGGCCCCTAAGCTCCCTGCCGACCCCTGCCCTCTTCCTCTCATCACCGTGGTCACGCCGCCGAAGCCAGCGGCCCCCCAGCAGGGCGCCGGCCAGAACCCGGCCAGCGAAGGCAAGAAGAAGCCCGAGCCCCCCGCTGAGGCGATCGAAGTGCCCAAAGCTCTGCCGGCAGAACAAGCCGAGCAGAGACGGACGCTGGTGGAGATGTGTGTCCGTGTTCTGGTTCTCTGCCTCAGCCGCTTCCCTCAGCACTACAAGAGTCTCTACCGCCTGGCCTACTTCTACACCAACAGCAAGACTCATCAGGTCGGTTTTACTATTACACCTCTCTGCTGCATCTCTGACAGTATTAAGGGTAAATATTTGGGGGCAAACACGCTAAGATGTGTTGCGAATTTATCGTTGTACTGAGCAGGACCGGTCATTTTATTTATTTCTTTATTTATTTTATTGGACCTGTGAGCACTGCAGTGATGCACCGACTTTGTTGGCTGTAAGCCTCTGTGGGCAGAGGTGTGGGTGGTGGCGCAGTCCTCCATCAGCCAATTTGGCATAGGAAGGCTGCATTGAGCTTTACTGTGATAGCAGCCTTCTGTCAGCACCGTGTTCAGTGTATTACAGCTCCTGCTAGGCATGTCGCAATAAATCAATTAATCGAAATAAATTCAAACGAGGGCTCGATAATTTCAATTTGCGTGATTGTTTCTCTCGTGTGTCTCTCTCTCAAAGACAGGATGACGAAAGGTTTCAGTCTGGTGGTCTGGTCTCAACCTGCCCTCTCTCTTTTTGTGTTTATAGAGATTTCTGTAGCCATTTTATTTGCTATGTTGGTTGTTTTGTTTATTTGGATATTTAAAATGTCTTCCAGTTCCAACGTGAAAAGTTTGCTAGATATTACAGTTTATTGATCTTTTGAGAAGGTGTTCTTGCATTATTATGCCATGACATTACTTGAAAAGCATCATCGTTTATCACAATAACTTACCATCCAGCGAAATGTATCGTGACAGCCGTCGCTCCGGCTCATAGGAACAAGTTTGGCCATGTTTCACTGTCAGCTCATTTGACCTTTCTGCTTCTGTGGCCTCCGGTGTTGCTGTTCAATAATTACAATTATCCTCATTGTGTGCTGCAAAAGGAAGTTTGATAAATTTGTGTTTTCTAAGCTGAAAGGGAAAGGTTTGCCGTTTATGTAACTCGTTGTAACACTTCCTTTTGGTTCTTCTTTTTTACAGTCAGTGGAGTTTTCAGCAGTTTGGATGAAAGCGAATGTACCCTGGCAGGGACATGATGACAGTCACTTGATGTGTGGCTGTTTGCACAGGTTGCTTAGCCGCCCTCACAGCGCCGACACGTCCAGCGTTAAAAGCCTCTTTGCCACTTGCGCTCTCGGAAACTCTTCTGTTCGCTTTGACTGGCCGTTTTTAATCCTCATTCGGAAAAAAACACGGCAAGGGGCGTCTTTGGTTTTCTGTGCCGTAGCGTTCGGGGGGTTTGGGGGGGGCAGATAACACCAAGTGGCTTTGGGTCGCTATCTTTCCAACCACGTCTCTCGTATCCACACTGATTTGTGAGTCACTGTGCTGCGAAGAGGTCTGCGTTTTCCTGATTGCAAATGAGCAGTCCTCTCCTCTTCTCATTTAGATTTATTGGGTATTCATTTTTTGTGTTTGTGTCTCTTGGTGTGTGTCTGTGTGTGTGTTTATTCAAAGTATACATGCAAATAGATGTTTCTTTTTTTTCTTTCATTTATTTTCCATCACAGAACCTACAGTGGGCCAGAGATGTGTTGCTAGGAAGCAGTGTCCCATGGCAACAGCTGAAGCACATGCCAGCACAAGGACTTTTCTGTGAAAGAAACAAGACAAACCTGTTCAACGTAAGTCTCGTGTATGGCTTATTCGAAGTCGTTTCAGGTCACTACACTTCGTTGTTACATTTGAGCCTTAACACAGTTCAACACTTCAAGATTTGAAAATCCTAATTTCCAAGTATGAAAAGCTGATATTAAAGCTGGAGTAGGGAGTTCTGAAAAAAATATGGACTAAGCCTGAAAATTTGAGCAAACGCGCCGTACACGTCCCTCCCCTGTGCTCTCTTCTCCCTCCACAGCAAAGCCTGGAGAGAACACCATAAATTAATTGTCCTGTAAAGTTGTTTCTCCTCCATTAGCACAGCTGTAGCACGACAAACTTGAACAACACCTCTTGCTGTTCAGGAGAGAGGTGTGAGCATTGTGTACAAGAGCATGATTGACAGTGCTAAGACATCTCTCTTGGCTCTGATTAGTTATTTCTAAACAATGCAAATGTCAGTAGGACAACTGGGAGCATCCAGAGGAACTTCATTTTTATAACTGCCTTCAGTTGTTATAAAAATGCTGTATATGTCAAACATGACTTAAAAGAAATTTGACTGCGTAATTTAGCGCCGTGAAATCGGGCCTCTGTCTCTTTAAGAACCTTCTGCTCTTTCTGACACTTCCCCTTCAGCACGTCATCACAAAATCGCTTCTCTTTCAAGTCGTTATCATGGTTCTTACCAGTGTTGCATTGAGGAGTAGCTCCTATAATGAGCCCAGCTGATGTGCAGTTCCACCAGGTGTTTGCTATAACTGACTGCTACTGGAGATCCTCCCTGCCCAGCATCATCATCCATGACGCCTCTTTGATATGAGTTGCGACATTTAATTTCCCTTTCAAGTAACTAAATGTTGAGTTTAATCGAATGATGGAAAATGCATTGCTTGAAAGTCTGCAGAACTCTAATATACCTTCAAACCAGAACCTGACCTCTTCTTTTCCTTGTTAGAGTTGAATTAAACCATGCGACCTATTAGTTGTATTTTCCCCTCACATATGAACCCCCTGAAGTAATTCCCCCTCCCAAAGGATTAGTGGAAACAGACACTTCTTTATTTGTTGTAACACAATAGGTTACTGTTGAAATATCTGCCTCTCAGAATAACAAAACCAATGTCGAGTCAGTAGAGCTGCAGTTTAAATTATTAAATCATTGTTCTGCATGTCAGTTTATTTACGTTTTCCACTTGACATGGACACTTGACATGCATTTTTCATCTGCTCCCCGTGTTAACCATCAGAGCCTAAAGACCTCATTCAGTCACTCTCTTCCGTAGCGAACATTCGGTTTGACGTCGTTGAATCTTTGGGCTGTTGAGTGAAATGCTGATTTCGTGGAAAGCTCCCGGTAACAGACTGTGGATTTGATGTGGGCCGGGTCTGAGCTGGAGAAGAACTCTGCCATGCTCTGGCTCCCACTGGGTTCTCACGGAGCCCCTTCTGGATGCAAACCTGCCACCGCGGCTCACCAACTGTTTGAGCTTTACCGTCCTCTTTGAACCAAACCCGCGGCACCAGCCATATTAACATTTAACTGAGATCCAACACACACACATTTTCCTTTGTTCTAATATCTAGTAGATATTACAGAATCAGAGTTTCTGTAAAATGCATCTCCTTTTGTTTCTACACATGAAAACAGAACTAAAACTAATCAAAGTAAATCTAATGGCAAATACTTATTGAAAATAATATGTTATTTCTGTTGACAAATAAAATTAGCTTTGATTTTACTAGTCAGATCAATCAATTGGATCGGACTACAATCGAATATGACTAGTTGTGTGAAATGGGACTAGAAGTTATGAATTATTTTCTATTGTAGGATAAATATTTTCTTAAAGTTTAAGCAACATAAAGTCTTCTGTGATTTCTGTTTTTTTTTAAGTTGCAGGAATTGACGATTAAAGTAAAAGTAAAAATACATTTTAAAAGTTAGAAGATTGACTGAAACTAAATCAAAATTTGTGGACAAAATCCCAAATCAGATTTTTTCTTTCTTTTTTCTTTGCCTATATGAAACCATGTCCAACTATTTTAGGGCATTGTGAATAGTCTAATTTTGATCTTTTCACCCAAAGAAAACTAAATCTTATTTGCATCACTTCCTTATGTAGTACTCAGTTAGATATGTATTTGATAGTTTTCAAAGCGCCTGCACTCTGAACAGTCGGGTTGCATTTTACGTCTTTGACGTCAAACACGCGTCATAATTCTATGCCAGCAGAAGCCAGACGCAATAAGTCAGGACGTAAACAAAGGCTGATGATTTTAACTATAAACTTATGAAAAATGTCTGTCAGCATAGTGCATCACGTCACAATCCCACCACTCCCGATTGTGACTACACACCCAAACAGACTTCTCTACAGAAGTTTCAGTCAATTTTCCAACAAAGGACAATGCTATTATTTGTATGCCTTTATTAGCTTCTCTCTTCTTATGATCTTGAGACGATACTTTTGACTCCAGTTGCTAAGTAACTTTAAAATCGATCCAGAGACGGCTCCGTCCTTTATTACTCCCGTAAACAGTGCTCTTCTATGTGACATTTACATTCTTCTACGCATTTGGGTCGCCTTGGGGCCATAATCCATTCACATGGATCTGATTGCGGTCAGATCATTTAGTAGTAAGAACGACTACCCAAAAGAGAAAAAACCAAAACACTGCTTTGCAAATAAGAAATACATTCTAGAGAATCGATAAAAGGTGATTCTACAAAGTGTTGAATCACTTTTTGTATTTGTATTTCTTTAAAAAAAATTGAAAAACCATAGTATAGGTCATTTCGATGAGTAGGATCTTGTCGGCTAAAGAGACTCTTAGAGCTCCTCACAAGAGGGTGAAAGCTGCGTTGTGTGGGATACCATCACACATTGTGTCATCATACTCAAAATACTGTCTGCAAAAATGCAATCGACTCTCTTTGATGTGGTTTGTTTGTCCCCTTTGGGCTACGATACTGACATGGTGCTACAGTGAGGAGGAAGCCTCAATCCACTGACAGGTCACTTTTGAACATCAGAAACTCTTGAACGGTAACAAAAACAATCTTATTTCTTATTTCCACGGGATTTACTCTGCCTATATATTACTCTAAAAATGCCTCACTGTGGCTTTACTTCTACATCCCCAAATGTAGGTTACGGTGCCCCACATTGGCCTCATGGTTTGGCTGAGTTACATTTACTGGGGCCTCCATAAAGTAACCTACATACTGCTGTAACAAAATGAGCCAAACGTGGCTGTGTTGCATTATTTATAAAGGATTTCTAGAATTAGCTCAGGTTTATGTAACCAATAAACATGTGGGTGATTTATGCTTGACCAAAAGAAGTAATGCTGCCTCCTATAAAGGTGTGGTAATATCAATATTGTGATACCTGGAGCCTTTGGTTACTGTTCTTTTCTGTACATTTACATGAGCAGTTTTTATTTATTTACTTTTGTCTTTCACCCTTATCAGATGTTTGTTTTTGGAGTTGAATTGAAATGACACGTAAAATGTGCAACAGGTTTTGAAATAATATTACTTTCTTTTATTTTCTTAACAGAAGAAAATGGGGGCATTTTGACAGGACTGTATACAGGGTTTCCACATCCTTAAAAGTCTTAAATTCATGTATGAGAAATTAAGACCTGAAAATTTCTTAAATTCCCCCCCCAACAAATGAAGGTAAAGTTAAATCAATCAGGTATTAAATTTTGTTGGGGCAGGAGTTTTTTACCTCATATATTTTTTTTGTTTGTTTTTCTGGCGGGACTTTGCGTCAGGCAAAAGTTATCTTGATATCTTGATTACATTCTGTGGCTTGAGCCGATTGAGGCTAACGCTAACCAGCTGCTAATACATCTTTGCTAGCTGCTGTCTTTGCTTCTGTTATGAGTAATTAGAAATTTTCCGCTGCCTACAGCCACAAACAAACCCCAAAAATTTCAGTTTTTTGCCAACCTTGATTGTAATACAGCAAAATCTCCAAACCATCCATGTGTATTTTATAGTTTTTTATGTCTTAAATTTCATTCAAGGTGGCATTACAAAGCTCTTTAAAAGTCTTAAATTTGACTTGCTAAAACCTGCAGTTACTCTATTCACTTGTAGTGTTGAGTTTATTTGCAGAGATTTAAAAAAAAAAAAAAAAAAAAGCATCAAAGATATTATGTTTTAATCCCGAGACTCTTATTGTATTATAGTTATTCCCAGAAAGGGATGAGGTTAACTGAATATGATGCGTGACTCTCAAGCCGTTTACGTCTACATTGGAGTCGTCCGTACTCTTTCACTTTTACGTCGTGCTTCCTTCCCGCACACCACGCACATACTTGCATCTTGCTTTCTTACGTGTTCTTCCTCCCACCGGCGTTCACTCTGAGAAAATGGATGTCCGTGTTTTTTTTTCTTTTTTCTTTTTTCTTTTTTTGTTTGATCAGAATAAGAATAAGCCTTCCTAGACAATTTATCTGCGTCTAGAAAGGCCCCCTGAGTCTTGTTACATTAGCTGAACCCACTCCCCCGGGGGGGAAAGAGGTGGGGAGGTGGGGGGGGGGCAGTTACTCTTGCATTACTCGCTGCGGTTTGACGTGTGACTCAAACATTTGTGTGTGTTCAGCTGTGCAATGTTCTGTAGGTGGAGCCTTGCTAAGGAGAACATTGTTTTGATTAGATTTTTTTCTATGAGGAGGAGTAATGGTTCAGTGAGTCTATGTTGTGGAAGTTGATATTTGGATTTGCATGTTAGAGAGTTTTTCCTGGCTGCCGGCATGCATTCCTTTGCTGCCGTTTTACTCCGTTTAGCTGGTGGAGACTTGTTCTTTCACTGATACAACAGGAAGCAGGAAAAACAAGGTGTGTTTACCCCGTGTGTGCGTAGGCGTGAGTGTGTGTGTGTGTGTGTGTGTGTGTGTGTGTTTGCCGGCCAGCTGGAGAGGCACAAACACAGTTGAGAGGAAAAGGTGAGGGCTGCTGTCCTGCACAGGTACTGCCGCTAAATGTAGGATTTAATTTTCAGAACATTTTGATTGTAATGTTTGTTTTTTTCCCCTCTTGTTAAGCAGCTCAGAATAGATTTTTCTTTAGGTCTGTTCATGTTCTTTTCCTGTTGCTCAGTCTACAGGTTGATCACGCTCTCAACCCCACCCCTAGTTTGTTTTTTTCCCCTCCACTCTTCTCCTCTCTGTTTCGTTCTTTCTCCTCATTACCCTCTCTTTCTCTCACTCCCCTGTTGGTGTGTGTTGGTGTGTGTTTGCGTGTGCGCGCACATATGATGTGGGTGTACACTAATGGGAGGGCTTTTCTCCTCCAGGCTCCGATTGGCTGGCAAAGGCCCACAGTGATTGGCCCTTCTGCTCTATATAGTGGGAGAGAAAGAAATCGAGATGGAGGGGGGGAGGAGGAGAGAACTCCAGCAAGCTGGGGTCAGGGTAGAGCGCAGCTAAAGTGCGTGGGCGTTTTTGTTTTGAGATGGCAGGTTTTGAAACCAGGAGAGGATCGAGTCAGCTCGTCTGTCAGCGGCATCCCGAGCTCATTGCCCCTGACTCCGCTGCTGTTTCTCGTCTTGCCAAGGCAGCTGCCATTCTCTCTGTTTTTTGCTGTTCCTCTTCTGCCATGTGCAGCTGTGCTTCCCTCCTCTTCTTCGTCTTCTTCTTCTTCTCCTCCTCCTCCTCAGCGGCTCCCGCCACCCCAGCACCCGAACACAACCCGCCACTTGCTCTTAGAGCGTGAGCCTCTTGGGTTTTTTTTTTTTTTTTTCTCAGGGTGGAGGCGCTGCCAGGGCTGCTGGTGCTAGCAGGAAACTGTCCAAAAGAGTACTAGCACAAGCGCTGTGGAGTAGCTTTCTTTGGTGATGGTGAGTTGCTTTGTTGCTTTTTCTTGTGACTTGCGCAATATAATTCCTGTTTCTAAGCATGCAGAGCTGCTGAAGAACAGGTTTTTTTTTTTTTTTGTTTTGTTTTTTTTCCTATCTGGAGGAACCGGACACTTAACTAGGAATCTTGCTGTGCTTTAAAGTTGCAACTCTAAACAGCGTTTGTGAAATTCTCGTGACTGACTGAGCTGTAGTGTTTGGCTGCCGTGTAGGTGACTGTTCTGCTCCAAGGCGAATGTACTGAACAGTTTGTGCAACTTTCTCTCTGTTCGTCTTTGGGCTTCTCCTGTCACCAGTGGCGTCTTTAAACACGACCAGAACAAGTAGATTTGGGTCAGTTGGGTTTTGGATGTGGCTATAGATGTTTGATTTTTTTTTATTTTTTTTTTAAGGCTTGTAAATGACCAAGTTTAACTTTTATGTTGTTCGTCTTTGAGGAAGAAAATATATGTGATGGTTGCATTTAGTTGAAATATTTGTGATGAATTATTTTGCCAGGTACATAAAAGTGTCAGTTTTGCTGCCAGTTTTTCATTTCTCAGTTTTTGTAAACTGATAAAGATTGGAGTCAAAATAGTTTTATTCATAAGAACATCTAAAAACTGTCTTTTTTTTTGTTGTTGTTTTTTTTCATTCCATTTCTTCCACAAATAATCATTAATTTATTCAAATTCACAGCAGAGGCAGCATCACACCCCATGAGTGAGAAATCATTTGCTTTATAAACTATCTCTAGCATCTTAGCTGTTAGCACAGTTAGCGCTGATAGAGTGGTTTGCATTACTAAAGCATCAGCCTCTCTGATTATTGACTACAGTAGAGATACATAATATCAGAATGATATTATTAAATTGCAGTGGTGATACTAATTATAATTAATGCACTTTTTGCACAATTAGGAGCAGCTGAACTTCAGCCGCCCAACTGTATTATTGCTATGAACTGTAAACTTGTGATAACTTCAAGGATAATGTCCTGCCAAAAATCTCCTTGGGTTCGTTTGCACACACTGTCATTGCAATAACAATTGAGATTTATGATCTTATGCAGCTCTAGTACGGATGTAGATTCTTATTAGCAGATTTCTAAATTCAACATGAGTCTTTGCAGACAGAGATCGAAAGACTAAAATTGAGCTGCATTAGCCTACTTGCTATCCACTTAGTCTTGCTCTCTCTCTAGTAACATGGAATCGGCGTGTCTCGACATGTTGCAGAAAATACTTTTCTTTTTTACTACCTCCTTACATCTTACTGACAGTGAAAGTGAAAAATGACTTCATTCATCAGTAACTACTTCTACACCAAAGTGTGCAGCTTTTACAAATTGACAATTCCCTAATTGAAAATCGATTTGATGTTTTCTCGTTGGCTAACATCGCAGCACGTTCACGTTTAAATGTTTGACTTTATAGTCTTTAAAAAAACAAAACAGATTTCTTTCTTGAAAAGATTCTGACAATGTTTCCTCTTGTTCGCTTTGCGTCTTGATCCCAGTCTGACGGATTCGTGATGCGTTGTTATATCTGTGCCAAAGCTGTCACCGTTTTTCAAGCAGCCGTAATTTTTTTTTTTTTTTCCATCCCTGACTGAAAACAAGTGGAGGGGGGGGGATGCTTAAAATTATTGCAGTAAAAGTCTTACAAATCTGCTTTAGCTGGTGCGTTGCAGAATAATCTGGGTAAAGCCACGGCTCTGCTTTCCCTAAAGAGATTTGTTGTCATTGGATGGTTCTCTGATGAAGAGCAACTCTTTCCGCATTAGACATGTCTTTTTAAGTGCGTGCTCCCCCAGCCCCCACCACCACCCACCGAGCTTGTTCCTCTCTTGTTAGAGGCTTTTCATAATCTGTACATTGAAAGGGTAAAGCCCTTCCTAAAGCTCCGCTTGATTCCATCATGTAACAATAACAAATCTTCTAATCAGACAGGCATTAGTCCCATATTCTCCTTACGACTGTTTTTGTAGACATCTGTCAAATATAAAAGCAGCTCAGACCGTATCATAACATAGCTTTTTAAGAAAGAGCAACAGCTTATCATTGAGAATTCACTTTAAATTTTTCAAAGCGCAAATGAAAAATAAAAGTTTAGTTACTTTCTCCCCTCAGAAGACTTTCTGTGTTTTGTTCAGATAACCCGATCTGACGCTTTCTTGCTTCGAAGGCTGTGAGTCCGTCCCAAGGATTTGTCTTTGTTGTGTTCCTCTCCACTGGCTTTGAAAATGTCATCTGACAATCTGGAGTTGTCTGTTAGGGGCGCCCAGCTCCCTCTTGCCTCCAGCAGGAGCGGATGGCGCCATCTCATTTGTTTAGCTCCATCCTGATACTGTCATCTCTCTTTTTCTTTTTTTTTCTATTTTTTGTTTCACACACATTTCTCTGAGTGTGCGGCCTGAGCTCTGGGACACGTGCTTTTTCTGACTGTAGCTCGTTCCTCCGCCCGAGCACCATCTGCACTGGAGTCAGTAACTTCAGAGGACCTCGGCCCGCCTCGGGTTTACCTGCTGAGAGGACATGTGCTCTCTGCTAAAGGATGCTTCCATCAAAAAAAAAACCCCTCATCAGTTCTTGGCAGCTCGTCTGCTGGTTTGTTACAAGTGTTGGACAGAACTGGACACTAATGAGGCTGCCTATCATGTGTACCTAGACAGAAAGTTTCCCCCAATTCCTCTTTCCACCTGGTGCAGGGACCAGATCGTCCACAGTGTCTCTCCGGAGGCCTTTCTGTCTCCTCATTAGGGCTTCTTTGAATGGCGTGAACTTCACTTCCACTAGATCTCCCTCCTTTCAGCACCACTTTTTTTTCTCTCTCTCTCTCTGTCTAGTTGCTAATTGTTTCCACGTGTCAGAAACTCCATTTGTCTTAAAGGCAAAGAGGGGGCATGCAAAACCAGGCTCAGTTTAAGAAATATGGCTGTTTTTTTAAGTATTTACTTAACTGGTTTATTTTATAATTAGCATTGGTTTGATATAATCATTAACGCTCACATTCGTGGCGGTAAGGAACGAGGATGTCCCGATCGGGGTTTGTTTTCTTTTGTTTTTTTTGTCCCTGATATCAATCAGATGTTTAGCAATGGGGAACACGGAGTAAAAACTGTGTTTTCAGTAAAACATCACAGTACAAACTATCCGGTAATACATGGTGTACATTGTGATTTTTGAAGCTCTCCCCCATGACATTGTAGATAACACAGTCAGTCTTTGTTTTCTTGACAGTATCAGAGTTTCTGCAGGTCAGCCTGAACTTTTCCTAGTTTTAATAAAAAGATAATTTTTCCTGCGTCACCAGAGACTTTCATTGCTTTAAGTGATATCTGGTTTGTTATCATATTTTAGATGCAGTTTGTTGAATACGCTACTTGCCAATAGTATAATTTAGCCAGTTGGATAGACTTGCACTGCCTTTGACGCCCACAGCATGCATTGATTGATAACCAAGATGCTAAGATTCAAGAAAGGGGAGAGGACATTATCTTAAATCCATCGTCCAAGAGCAAATGTGTTTTGAATGAAGTAGTTTTAGTTTGGGTATCGCAATGCATGGTGAATGTGTCATCATCGCATCAGCATGTGCAATATTTATATTGCAAAAGCCTGTTTGGAGTGCAGGTATTGTTGACTATATTCAAAGAGTTACGAACTTTTACTTTACATATTAGTCAAAGTCTGACGGCAGGCGCTCATGTCAGGCAGAAATGGCTTTGGCCAACATGCTAATGATTGCAGAGTCATGGAAACAGTCTGAGAAAGAGAGGAAAGAAAGTATATTACACCTGTTACTGTTATCACAATACTTAAAGATATAGCTGCCATTACAAGATTGTCTAATATTGTACAGTCTTCCATAAAGACAATGATGTTTTCACCTGTTGACCCTTCGTGACTACGTCATCTTCTGCTTGCTCAAAGTCGGGCTAATTTGTCTGTGAAAGTCGCATACCTAGTTGAGGTTCATAGATGGCAGTATTTGCAAAGGTTGGAAATTGCTATCTTAGAAACCAACTCATACCTTCTCCCTCCTAATGTGTTTAATAAAATCTGAGATTTTGCTTGAATTTATTCCACGATATATACCGCCGTCAGTAACAGCGTTTCCCATTACACTGGAGCAGATTTAAGTGTACAAAACTTTGGATATTTACCTTTATTTTCATACACAATAGGCTACATGATGGTGGGATCAGACGTGTACCTGCTCCATAATTCAATGTTTGATTGTATTCCAGACAATCAAATATTACTCATGAAGTATATGAACATTAATCTTCCTATTTGTAAAAAGTCTTTGCTGCAAATTTGCAAATACACCAAAGATTATAGCACTGTGACCATTTTTACTGGGAAATAAACTGAATAAAAGCAATATTATTAGAACTTAAGCTTTAAATTTTACAGGCGTTAACGTGCACATCGGTTGTTTTAGCAGAGTCGTTTTTCCGCCTTCAGAAGACCATAACGTTGCAGTAGTCTGGAATACTATGCTAACATTAGCATGTATCCTTTCTTTTTTTGATATCTCTTGTTGATAATTAGGCTTTTTAAACTGCAGGTGGGATTTCAGAAGAAATGTTTTTTCTCCTTGCTTCGTAAGTTTATTCCTTTGTTTTCTTACAAAATATCAGATGGCAAAGTCATAAAATGAAGTGACTGCTGTTTCAGTTGTCCTAAAGATGTTGGTACTCCTGAACCATGTGAGCTGAGCAAAGCGCAAAGACCAGGTCACATGACTTAGGTCATGCCTGTCCTGCTGATTATTAAAAAAAAAATCCTCCTTATCCAGGGCAATGAGCCCATACCTGGGATTACATCAGTGCATCCATAGTAAGAAATTTTAAATGGAAATGCTTGCAGCAATAATAATGATGATGATGAAACGGTGAAACCTGACATCCGGCTATGCTTTGTGTCTCCCCTTTCTCCCTCCTCAGGGCATCTGGCGTATTCCGGTGGATGAGATTGATCGCCCAGGAAGTTTTGCATCTCATATGAACCGCTCTGTCGTCCTCTTGTTGGAGGTGCTCTCTCAGCTCAAGGATCACAACACTCTGCTAAAAGTCTCTTTCATGCTACACAAAAACCCCGACCAGGGAAAGTAAGGACGCCACTTGTGCGATCACACCAGTTTCATGTGATGTTTCGTCTTTTGGCTTCACGACATCTCTTCTCGTTTTCCCACGAAGGAAATATTTACGGGATGTCGATCGCCAGGTTTTGGCCAAGAGTGCATTTTTCCTAACTGTAAAAGTCCTGGAGGACAACCTGAGCAGTCTCACGGGGGTAAGAAGGAAGGAACGAGTTGCAAAACGCACCAACAGCCACGGCTGGTTTGTGGTCGCAGACGTCCGGCGCGCTCCTACTTCGTGTTTTGACAGCTTCTGCTTTCTTTCAGGTGTCTGAGCAGCTGCACAAAGCGCCCGCGCCCTCCATGGGGGAGATGACCACAACGGACGCATCCAGCAGGCCCGGCTCCGACGACGGCAAACATGTGCTGCCTAAGAAGCCTGGTCTTACAGAGGGAGCCTGCATTTCTGACACTGGACCCAGGGAAGCCACGCAGGCTCAGCTGACCGCGCCGCCAGCAGCAGCAGCAGCAGCAGCAGCAGCAGCAGCAGATAAAGGGAATATAACTCAAGAGGGCTTTCCTGGGAAGCCGGAGACCGCCGGGAACAACGGGAGTAAAGCAGGGCCAGACGAGCCGATGGAGATGGAAACCTGCCTCTGGAGGAAGCCCTCTGCCACCACAGACTCTCAGGGCAACCAAGCAGAGACCGAGGCCTCCCTGAGCGGCTCGGAAGCCCAGCAGAAAGCGACTGAAACCAGCCGGGCGCCGCCAGAGCTGTCTCTGGAGGAGCTGAGCATCAGCTCGAGACAGCAGCCGCCGCTGACGCCGACGCTGGCAACCGCACCAAAAGTCACGGCGGCTGCAGGTGCGACCGATCAGGCCTTACTACGAAAGCCAAACAGGAAAAGGAAACTCATAGAGGATGTGGAGTCCGGAAAAACCCTGCTGCTCGATGCCTACAGAGTTTGGCAGCAAGGGCAGAAAATCATGACCTATGACCTGGGGCGCATTGAGAAGATCATGTCCGAGACGTACATGCTCATAAAACAGGTAAACCTCTCAAAAATGTCTTCTGTGCATGCATGAACATACTCTCTCTCCTCTGTTATTTTCTTGTTTGTGTGAAGTCATTCGTTCTGAACATGAACCCTTTTTACTCGACTTCAGTTTGTCGGGAAACCCCTCTACTAACAGAATTAGTGACAAAAGAAGAGGGACTTTCCCCGATCTGCGTTTTCAGGGACTGCTACAAAGAGCCACGTGTGTTTTTTTTTACTCTCTATAACCTAAATTCAGCCTTTGTGATTTCTATCACTCTGCTCTTACTCCTCCAGCAGGAAACTGAGTCTAAGCGTAGCTGTTTATGTATTCATATCATGAAATGGCATTTTTATGCAGAAATAACTAGGTCACATCTGTGCCAGACATGGGCGAGTTTCTGATATCAAGGTAAAGCGAGGTTTTAGCGAGAGCTGCAAATATTTAGTCATCACAACAACAGTGTAAGCAACATGCATGTCATGAAGACTGCAGTAATTATTCACTAATTGTGCCATAAATGCAAAATCTCTGCTTGTGAAATATTTGTCTTTTGTGCATCATTATAAACTTTGATAAGATAAAGACGTGGTGTGGTAGGAATGTCCTCCACCAGTTTCAAAAGTTCAATAAAATGCTGCTGGTGAGATGTAAATAATTCTCCTCCATTTTCTGAACAGACCACTAGTCGTCTGCGGTTTTTTTGTTTGCTACAATCTCAAAGCAGAAAGATTGTAAATAAGAAAATTAATTATTTCTTATTTATTGGAAGTCCTGCCAAAAAATAAAAAAATGGAGTTCTAAAACACTGTAACGGGTAAGTCATGTTTCTGTCAAATCTGGACGGTTCGTCTATAATTAAGTCCAGTTGAAACCAGACGTTTTCTGTTACACATGCACTCTATAACAGGCTGCAACTATAACATTTCCTTCAACAAACAAAATCATGTCTCCTAAAAGCGCCTTTGTTATATTCTGCTGCCTTTAATTCCTTTTTTTTATTATTCTACACATTGGTGCTACTATTTTGTTTTGAGTCACTCCTAAGGTGACGATATAAAAAAAAAGAAAAACCCCACGGTGTCACGCGTTTCAGACAAGGCAGCGCTTCCTGCCATCAAACTGTCTCGGCTCGACAGGTGACAAATGTCAGCGACTCACTTTTTGCCAATAAAGAGGTTTAGCTAGACGTCATCCGTGCACGCAGCTCTGCCTCGTAAAGAGCTGGGGCTGGAAGCTCCTGGGCGTAATCAGACTCCATCTCTTGACGACATTGTGCTGGCTCTTCATCCATCAGGAGCCACGCTGCTTCTCCAAACTCCCCTTAGTCTGACTCTGTCTCATCAGAGCTTCACTCTCTCCATAAGTCCCCTTAATGCCTGTGATTTTAAAAAATGTCCCTTCACTACAGCAATTAAAAGAATTTCAAACATTGACCGTCTGGCGTGGAACTCGTTTCTCCCTTTGATAAACATTATAACTGTGATTGGGGGAATAATTCGAAATGAGCCACTTACTGGCTTTATTGCTGCCAGAACATTTTGCTGTCTGGCTCTTGTTACGTGAGGCAAACTCCCCTGAATGCCTTGTTCCCCTGGAAGGAAGATGGATTCCTCTTTTTTTGAGAACCGTCCAGCTGATATAAGATTTTAACAGAACCGGAACATGGAGCCTACGCTGGCGGTGTGTGGTTTTAGCAGCGAGCCTGAAAGGAGGCAGACATGAAATCGAGAAGCTGCTGCATGCTCAAACTTGACTCGGTTTAAACAACTAATGAAGTGGTTTGGAAAAAAAAAAAAAAAAAAAAAAAGAGAAAATGCTCGGGGGGCTCAGAACATTTGCAAACAGCCTATTGCAGGGAACATGGCCGCAGTCGGTTCGCACAGCTGTTGGGTCTGCAGTATTGAGCCGTAGCTGAGGCCGCCGACTCCCACAGTCCCGGGTTTTTGTTTCTCTTTTCTAATTATCAGAAGCTTTGTTGAAATCCTGCTGGTTCTGATGCACAACGCGATCCTGCTGCTCCGTGCTAATGCCCCAACTCTGCCTGTTTGCCCCAGGTCGATGAAGATGTAGCTCTGGACCAAGCAGTGAAGTTCTGCCAGATACAGTTGGCCACCTCAGCACAAAGACAGGTACGGCTGAGTTTTTCCACCAGCTCTTTATCTCTTCAGTTCCTTTTTCCACTGACTTAGATATGAAACAGTAACGTCTAACTGCCACCTCACAACTTGGTTTTAATATGATACCGATCAGTACTTTGGAGGCTTTTTTTATTCAGTGTCTGATTGTACAAAACTGCTGGTTTTTTCTGTTTTTGACAAATGTAGTTTACGTAGCTATTCTTTATATAATCTGCGTATTTTTGTAGGATAATATAGTCCTTGCTTAACAGTCCTTATAAGTCCAAAGGTTTTTGCTCTAAACCAAAGTCTGACATTCTGGTTTAGAGCAAACAGCTTCACTGTTCAGCATTTTGTTTCATGATTTGTGGAACTAAAAGAAATTTAGACCTGGTTACTATTCAAGCAATTAAAAGTAAAAATTTTGTACTCAATGTTGAGAAACCTCAAGGAAAAAAGTCGAGTCATTTGTGTCTGGGAAAGAATGTGATTTTGAAAAGTAAAATAAATACATGTAGGAACCATGTGAACCTGCCAGGGTTATGGATATTTTTGATCGCAACTGTTGCTTCGATTATTAACATATCAGTTTCCATTGAGAATATTTCCAAATCCAGCATGTTTCGTGAAAGAGAATAAAAAGGCAACTTTGCTGTAGTACGTTGAGCCTTGCTGTTACCTGCTGAAAGTCTTGCTCTCTCTCGCCGTCCGACAGCCTGGATGGACCAGAGAGATGTCTCGATTAAACAGTGTAATTTAGTAAGCTTCTTTACATCTTTCTCTTGATTTTTGTTTTCTTTTTGAGGCAAAACTCAGCTGATTCTGGTCATCAGCTGATTTTCCTGGTTCGTCTCAGTCGAACGGAAAACTCGTCGGCGAATTTCTTCTCTTTGCCTCATTACAGCAAGTTTAAATATAGATGTTCCGTTTTCTTATTGGAGTTAAGAATGCAGCATCTGAAATCTGAAATGTGCTAAACTGATTAATAATGCGGCGATTCCAACACTTGAGGTCTGTCCCTTCACAGCCTCGCCAGAGCTAAATATAGCCCCAAGCTTTGCTTTATGCTTCATCTTCAGTCTCTGGGTTTTGGCCGAACACTTCATTGTTTCCAGCTAAACGCCGATCACTTACACAACCAGTAAGCCTGTAAAGTTACAGGAATATAATGTAGCTAAGAGCAATTTTAAAAAGCTCGTCCAGCTGTAAATTAGCTGTTTTTAGCTAGAACTGCACTTATGGTTTTTTTTTTTCTCCTAATCAAATCCTTACTTGCTCTGCTTCGTTCTGTCGGAGTCTCCCCCATTCCTCTCTCGTCCCTCCTCCTCCTGCCCACACAGTTATCAAGGGTCTCTCTGCCCACATCCTGTTGTCACGGTGATGTTCCCTGAACCTCCGGTTCATGAGGAGTAGATGTTGACAAAATAAATCAGGTTTTCTCAGTTCTGTGATCCTAATTTCTCAAAGATTCACGTCTCTAATCGTAACTTGACAGAGAGAACAACGAACTGTCTGTGTTTGTTTGTGTGTGTGTGTGTGTGTGGGGGGGGGGGGGTGGGAGTGCGTAGGGTTTAAATCTTACTGAAGCAGCTGTGCGACTCTTCTTTAAGAAGCTTTCTGTGGAAAAACTGTAATATTTTGCCAGACATCTTGCAAAAATATTCTCACCCTTTTTTTTTTTTTGGTCATATTTGATCACATTACAACAGCAAACCCCGACGATTGTGACCAACAATAAGTATTAAATCAAAGTGAAACTGCACGTTTTCTTTCATATATTGCTGCCATTTGTATTCAGCCCCTCCTACTCTGAAACCCTTAGATAAAATCCAGTGGAACTTATTTTCTGGGGGGACAATTAGACTCACGTTTGTTCAGATTTTCCTTTTTAAGAAAAACATAAAACCTACATATCCATTATTTTCACCTTACAATATTAAAAAATAAATATTTTCCCCCCAACAAATAAAAATAAATTAAAAAAGACCCACCCACCTGAGCGAAGGTAAGCAAAGCCAGATATCATGCGGACATGTTTAAACAGGTGACCTGTTCCTATTAGGGATGAAGTGTTCTCCCCTACAGCGAAGATATGAATCAGCTAACGCTCTCTTAAAAAAAAAAACCCTTACTCGCCAGCGTTACGCAACTGCTCTTAATGTGATACCGTCGTGCCAACAACTGCTGTCGTGTTTTCGTTTCGGTCGCACTCCCAAGCAGCGGATCTCGGCTCCCGTCCTCGCCTGCTTCCTCCAGAGTCATGTGTGTCCATCCGGCCCCGGCACAGGCAGCGCTGCCCTTATAGGGCCGAGCCGGAGAATCGGCTCCTTTCCATCGCATGTGTGTACGTTAGCTCTCTGCCTTTGATGCCATATTGGGAGGAAAGCGTCTTTTCCTCTTCCACTCTTTTTTTTTTTTTCTTGTAAATCTGTTTATGCTTCTCACATTCTCCTGAAGAAATGAAATGCTTGAGCTCGTCGGGGAGCCAGCTTAGGGCTGCGGCTTTTCTGCTCCTGAGTGTGATTAAATGTGGAATTTTATTTAATGATGAGGTAATGAATATTTAAAAGTGAAGTTGGGGGAGGAACTGATTCGTGGTTTTCAAACTTTGAAGTAGCAATCTGAAAAGTGTGGCATGGATTTGTATGCAGGCCCTCAGAGTGGGTGGGCATTTGTTTATCGTGCCGCTCGTTATTTATTGTGATAAACTCTGATTTATCGTTGTCACAATAAATTCCAGTTAATCGTTTTTAAATCCCATGAAACTGCCAGCTTTGTTAGTTTCACTATTAACTCTGCAGTTTTTCAGTCTTTTTGAAAATACAGTTAAATGCAGTGTGTGTGTGTGTGTGTGTGTGTGTGTGTGTGTGTGTGTGTGTGTGTGTGTTCACTAATTAATCAGGCTTCTAAAGAAGCGTACTACAAATCAAATGGGTTTTTCAAGAGCACAGTTTGTGTTTGTGAGGCTACAATTTCTCTGCCATGCAGTCGGAGCCATACTGTTAGTCTTAAAAACAAAGTAATCAATATTTCTTCTTATCGTTACAATACTGCATAGCAGTGTGATGAGACCTGTCCATATCACACACCCCAACCTGTACAGCCTCCTTTCACAGCAGTTACAGCTGCAAGTCTTTGCAAAAGAAGACGGCAGCTGATTTTCAGATCTTTGCAGAGGTAGAAAAGATCTGTGGATAAGATCAGTTTCACATGTAAGTATCAGCCGATCGCCTCTAATAATAAACGAAGGTATTCGTACAGCTTGATGCTGCCACCATGTGGGTGGGATTTCCAGGGTGTCATCCCAGTGTCAAGGCCTTTGCATCAAGTAGCCAGAGTTCTTACCTCCACCTTCCTACTAACTCTAAGTTCCCCACTTCCTGCCAGGTCCCCGCAGCATCATGCTGCCACCATTATGTGTCGTCGAAGGCTTCAGTTTGAGCTCGGTTCAGTAAAATGCACAGAGGTTTGTGGATGTAAATGTGAAATATAGTCGGCCCCCTTGCACTACTACACACTTTCTCATTTCTGAGCAGACCGGAGCGGCGCTTGAGGAACCTCCATGTACTTTCTCGCATGCGCTGCTCCTCTAAATGCACCGAGGCCGACTGACTCGGTGGTTTCTGAGCTGCTGCTGATTAATTCATGAGCTGTGAATCATCAAAGCCGGAGCGACGCTGCTGCTGCTGCTGCTGCTGCTGAGGCCTGAGCGATCTGCTCCTCTCTCAGTGAATGTTGCTGCGTGATTCCTGTGGGAAATTTTGCCACACTCAGCTGTGACTCAGAGCACCGTTTGACTTCAACTCCCAGAAGGCCGCTGGCATAAATGGCAGATGAGCCAAATTACCGTGTGCAGAGCGCCTTTCTGCGACGTGTTTGTTAGAGTTTGGTCCAGTGTGTTTTTTTTGTTTTTCTCTTTCAGCTGTATCTTTTTAATTATCAAATTAACCTTTACCACAGAAACCCTCTGAAGTCACACTGCGTTTACTTTCTGCTCTCCAATAAATGCAGCTACAAGTTATGCAGCAGGCATCGGTTTTTTCTTTTCTTCTTCTTCTTTCTTTTGTTCGAAATCAAAAACTCGAGAAGGTTTATTCATTTCTTCTTCAACTGCTCCTGTGCGTTACCATGACAGCGGCTGTTGGGAGCAGGCTGGCTGTCGTCGCAGGTTGTTTGTGCAGCTCTTGTGTTTCTAAGTGGTCCTCTAAAGAGCGGCCAGGAAAGTGGCTCAGAAGAGCTGAGCCCATTCAGCAGCATGCAGGTACCGCAGCCTCCAGTCCCCTCAGGGAGCGCCGTATCACTCCGCGCAGGATATTATTAGCTGGACTAATATCGCTGATGTATGTTGTCTGAAAAGTGCTGTTCTGTTCAGTGTGGATCACCCTTTTTGTTTTGTTTTTTTCCTGCCTCCAGCCTCAAAGGGGAAGACGGTTTGCTGCTCTTTTGAAGTCCAGCTGCTTTAACATCATCAACTCTCCTTGTTTTCGTCTCCAGCAGTCGACGGGCGACGCCCCGACCACGCCCAAGTACACCAAGGAGCACAGGGACCTCTTCTTCCCCGCCGCCCTGCCAGCGCCCGTCCTGCTCAGCCACCCCGTCTGCCACCCGCTGACCACCCACGACGGCCAGGCCAGGGGGGCCTGCGAGCCGCTCAGCAAGGTGGCCCGACCCCAGAGCTCAGGCTTCCACCACGATCAGCCGCAGCAGAGGAGAGCGGCCGGCCCAGCCGCCGCCGCCGCCACGGCATTCCTCCCACCTGCAGGTACGACGCCCTAATCCCAACTCATCTAAAAAGCAACTTTATGTTGCTTTATGAACATCTTTGTTTACAAATGCAAAGAAAAAACGGGGAAACAGAATATGAAATAAAACAGGAGACGGGCATTAAAGGATGTCCATTCATGCTTGAAGAGTCTTATCTTCATATTTCTAAAATTAAGGCTTTAATGTCTTAAATTCTTTTTTTTTTTTTTTTAAACTGGCCTCTTGACAGGACTTTTAAATTTGGTAAATTCAGTTTTGCTTTTTCCTCTCACTGGACTTTTCTGTCAGCCAAAGGTTTGAGTCACACTCAAACATTTGTTGCATTCTGTAACTCACTGCTAGTGCTAATACACTTGCTAACTAGCTAGGCAGCTAGCTTTTTGTGATTATCATTGGTAAATGCAAATTTATCATCAGTCATCTGGACCAAATTGATACATTTCTGGGTCTTTAATTCTGTGCAAAATGGTTTTTAAAAAGTCTTAAATTTGAGTTGGTGAAACCTGCAGAAATCCTCCCTGCTTTATGATCAGTTCAAAATATTCAGTGACCCACAATATTCATGCTTGGAGCTTTTTCTGTTTGTACTCTTGTACAATAGTAGATAAATAAAGTTAGAATTCCTTAACACAAACTGTAAAAACAAAAAAAGGGAAATTTACATTTGTGAATATGAAATTCGCCAAATGGGAGATATTGTTTGGTTGGTTTTAGGGCTGTTGTAAACGAATATTTCAGTAATCGAGTAATCTATCGATTATTCTTACGATTAATCGAGTAATCGGATAAAAAAAAATTTATAAAATGAAATATTGGTAAATCTGGCATAATACCGGTTTTAATATCAGATATCAATATCAGTCCAATTTTTCATATTTGAGCATCCCTAACAGTTGCTTTTTTGTAGTTTAGAAAACTAACCTGTAACAATAATAGCTCACTTTCTAAGTTAACCAGAAGAAAAGTTATAGAAAAATCTGAAATTATATTGAATTTAATAACAAAGAGGCAGGCTCACAAATATGCTTATAAAAATGTCTACAATCCAGCTTTTAGTTTATGTATTCATCTTCAGTGAGTTTAATAGATTAATTAAACTCACCTTGCCACCTAACCTGTCACGCTTTGGGTTTGAAAATACGGGAAATGCCGCCTGGAGTGGGAGGAGAGGGCGAATGAACGAACATGGGGTGGAGGGGAGGAAATAGACCAGCGGACTGACGAACCGTTAGACCGGGGGACGAACACGGGGGAAGCAATACGGGATATTTACGACACCTTCACTGGTCACACTCAGAAACTCATCTACCAGCCATGTACGATGCGCTCCGCCACCCGTTTCTTCAGACCGGGATATGAAATTTATTGTGCGGTTCGTCGGTAAAGCTACATTTACACGGTAAGCATCAGCTACTCAGCCGCCCGCCCTGTTCAGGCTATCCGCTCACCTCAGCGCTCTTCCCGCCGTTCGCTTTCAACCAGCAGCCCTGGAGGAGAAATGCTGCCGTACTCCAGGCATTCCCCAGTCATTTTAAGGATGCTTATTGGTTCCCCAAAAATCCCCACGGGCCAATCTTGAAGATTGGACTTTATGCCGCTGAGATTTAGCTTTTGTCAACAACTCAGAGGCGGAAGTGAGAGCTCCGCGCAACGCAAATGAAGTCCCGGCCGGAACACGGTGCGCTAACTAATAAAACATAAATTAACGAAGCTTCGAGGCAGGTAAATTTTCCTCGAGGAATTTTAGTAATCGAGGTACTCGAATCATTCGAGGAATCGTTTCAGCCCTAGTTGGTTTGGTTTGGCATTTGATTTTATGTTTTCTTCCAAGTGGCCAGCAGGGGGCGCCTGCAGCCCTCCTCAGCAGCATTATGTAACAGGAGTGTGTGCGCAGTTTGTGTTTTGCCTTTTGGGCTTTGTCTGTCCCCCAACAGGAGCTTCTGTCAGCAGAGTCCAGACTGAGAGTCTCTTCTGTCTGAATGAGCTTCTGGGAGGATTTGCTTTAATCTCGTCATGAATATTCAGTTTGAGCCACGTTTAATATCTGCAGGAGTAAATCCATCAACCTGCTTTAATTTACCGTCTGATAATCGAAACTTGCAGCTTGAGTCTTTAACATCGACATGATTTGTGTTCACTTTTTCCTTGTGAGTTCGGATTTAGATCCTTAATTTAGAGCCTCTTGAGGCTGTTTTGTTGTTGTACACATACCGTGGAGTTTTTACACCGGTTTCTTACTTCAACTCTAAATCAGCCACAAATCCTTTAACATATTAACTTTTTTTTTTTTTTTTTTGAAAAAGCTCTTAAACATTTTTTTTTTTTTTTTTTTTTGTACCTTCCAGGACTTGACGCTGTCTTTAATTCCCCCGAGTTCGGTGACCTTTCAACGTGTGCAAATCCACACTAAAGTGTGTTTTGCATCAGCAGGGATTTACATGCAAACAGTTGCATCCCGGAGCATCTCACCGATGTAAATTATGTAACGGTTTCCAAGGCAACAATCACAGAGTCGTAGTTCAGTTGTTTGTGTGTATCCGTTTGCCACGGCTGCGGGGGAATTTTTTATTTTTATTTATTTATTTATTTATTTTTGCACTAGCAGGGAATCTTAAAAAAAAAAAAAAAATGCCAAGTTTTTGTGATGTAACAAAGTGGAACACCTTTTTAGCAGATTTTCTAATTATTGCTGGTATATGAAGTAATAAATTCATAACAATACATGGAAATAAACGGCTGAATTATCAAAACTTCCCATGCATTTGAGTTTTAGCTATAGTGCATTTTTAATCTGTCCTTTAAATGTTTTAAATAAAATTAATATGTTTTATTACATTTTTATTTGGTTGTTAAATATGTTTTGTAACAAACAATGTGGCATATAATAATTTAACTTGAATTCGTTACATGCTAAAATAATTATATATTTAATTATGTTATAACATGAAAATAATACAGTTGTGTTTATTGTTATAATTATTGTTTATTGTTTTGCTTCCTATTTGAATTGTCTGAGTCGTCAAATGAATCTGGCATCTTATTGGTTCACCTGCACAGCAACTCGGCTGCAGACCAATGAGATGGTGAATATCAGTGTTGGCCCCGCCCTCTGATTTGAAACAAACAACTAAATTAATATGTGCTGCAACACAAGTCTGAGGAATGACTAAATACGTTTTCTATGTGGTTTTACTACACAGTGAAAACAAATTTGAACACATTTACCCAAATTTAATGAATTCTGTCGTCTCTGAAGCGTTGCGTTGTCGTATGTCTGAGTAAATGTGCGCCATGTTGTTTGACCCCTCAGAGGAGCGGGAGGAGCCCACAGAGGGGCTGCTGTACCGCCAGCAGGAGTCCCACCTCTGTCAGCAGATGAAACTGGCCTCCGTCTCCCAGGGCCAGGAACCTTCGGCAGCCTGGTTTCAGGAGGAAGCGGCAACATGTAGCACCACGCAACCTTGTTCAGGTCAGAGCCTTTAAACCACACGCATTCATCTCAGTTCCTTAGAAAACCATCAAAAAGTTTATATATTTCAGTAATTCAACTGAAAAAGTGAAAGTCGTATTGATTCAGTACGAAACATGTCGACCTTTTATGTCTGTTGATTTTAGTAATCATGGCAAGTTATTAATTGCATGAGATCAATAAAAACTGAGGTTTAACAATAAGTCATTTCAAGGCATCACTAAAGTAGCTGGATGTTCACAGTGCTGCGTCTAATAACGGTAATGGAAGGTTAAGTGGAAGGAAAAAGTATGTGGTGCGATAACTGCACCCATCTTAAGAGCTTGGGTGAAACTAAGACCTGCTGCGGTTTCATTACAAATGTGTGGAAAAGTTTAACATTCTGCTAATGTCCAAAAAAAAAAAAGAAGATTAAGAATCGCAATTAAAAAGCTTGTTTATGCGACAAGTCATCAGAAACATGCCACGCCATGATCCTCTACTTCCTGTGTCGTCTTCTTCTTCGTGGTTTCCATCAGTGGTAATATCTGGTTGTTGATCATGTGACTGGTGTGACATACACTAAAAACTACCTCATCCTAACAACAAAATGTTTTATTAAAAAACATGATTTTTGGTTTTTGTTTTTTTCAAAATTGATGCTTTTCCATTAAACAGATGTATTTTTGAAATGTCAAACTGCTTCATCATATGGCCAATGGAAACGCAGGTAATGTGTGTAGCCAGCTTTTCAGATGTGCAGCGATTAGCTTAGCGACAATATTTTCACATGTTGCGATGCCTTTTTGAACGCGACATTAGAAAAGTCATCTTTATCCCAGGTTAACAAGAAGTGTGCATTTCTGTAGAAATTAAAAATGGCTCCCTCCCTCTGCCTCTCTCTCTCCCTCTCAGACCAGACGCCGTACGCCAGCAGCGAGCAGTCCAAGCTTCCAGACCCCAGCCGGATCCGCTCCCGTGTCCCGGCAAACATGCCAAAGCTCTTCATCCCTTCCACCGTCACCAAGTTCCCCCCGGAGATCACGGTAACGCCCCCCACCCCCACGCTGCTCTCCCCTAAGGGCAGCATCTCAGAGGAAACCAAGCAGCGGCTGAAGGTAAGCCGCTCCGCCTCCCGACGCCGGCCTCCCTGTCCGTTTACACGCAGCTCTGCTGAACGGCGCCCTCTGCTGTCTGTCCCTCGTACAGAACGTCATCCTGTCATCCCAGTCCGCTGCCACGGTGAAAAAGGACACGCTGACCCAGCCGGTGCTGGAGGTGCAGGAGACGTCCAGCCAGGAGTCGTCTCTGGAGAGCGAGTCGGACGAGGAGGACGACTACATGGACATCTGAGCCTGAAGCTCAAGATTAAATTTCAACTTTAAAAAAAATAATAATAATGATAATTGATTCCTGAGCAGCTGTCTGTGTTGATGCTTTGGTTCCCTCACGTGCCATACAGGGGAAAAAAAAAAAAATCTCCACTCCAAACGGATGAAATGCAGTATTCTAAGCCGCTGCGTGGTTGCTACGGTTGCAAGGAGTGTGTCGGCGCATGACGGACATTGAAGGCTTTCGTCCCGCAGCATGCCTGAAACTAATGCATATCACACGTCAAGCTTCTTCAACTCTCTTGCTTTACATCCGACCCGGCAAAAAAAAAAAAAGAACAAAAAAAAGTTTGCCTTAAACGGCCACCAGCGACATTTTTATGCATCTTTACTACGTCGTGTGCATATTTTTTTATTATTATTTTTTTCCCCTCTCCAAGCTGCAGCTAATCGCTCGTCTTGAGCACTTTCCTGTCACCGTTTACTCCGCCGTGACATTCTGGTCTCGACGGCGCCGTCGCGTTGCTACACGATGCATTGGGTGAAACGGGGCGGCCGGCCGGTCAGTTGGTCACGCTCCGGCTCCGTCCGTGGAGCCAAACGATCCACGAAGCCTCATAACCTGTAGCAGACTGAAAATGTTTACACTGAACATTTGGGACGCTTCTCAGCTGGCACTTAAATTTGTGTTTTTCGTGTTATTATTCTGTCTCTTTCGTGTGCATTTGTAGCTACGAAAACACTTCTCGCCAGGATGACGTCCTGCCACCAGCACTGATCCGAATACCGAGAGGAATTAGCTTTTGTACAAAACAAGAAAAAAAAAAAGGAATCTTTTGAATGTTTGTTGGATTGAGCTGGAGGGAGGAAGGTGCCGTAAACTCTACCCGACGTCAGAGGAAGCGATGCGCACCACGACGACGAGGACGACTCTCCAATCTTGATGCCTTTCCACTGAATTCACTTACGGACAGTTTCACATTTCTTTGCCTAAACTCAGAGGAAGACGCACCGAATGTTTTTTACAGATAGTTTTCTATAAAAAAAGAAGAAAGACTTATGTTTCTTGAAAGCCGCCTGTGGTCATTTTTAAAGGAAAAGGGCACAAATAGATTAACTGTTCCCACCGTAATAAAGAAAAAAAAAACCTGCTTTGTTATATTTGTTTGTTCTCGGGGTTGTTGTGACGGGCTTTGGGGGAATGAATGTGAAGTGGGTTAAAGTCCTGAGAACATGTTTGAATGCATTATTGATGTCAAACCAAATATATATATTTGAAAAAACAAGTTTGTTGTTTGAGTCTTTCAACCAAATCAAACCACTTTGTTTTCTTAATACAGTCGCAACTCGAGACATTTCTTCAGTTCATAAAGTGAAAGTTGTAGATTCTTATACTGAAAAAGACACAAAATCTTACCAAGTATTTTTGGTGTAGTTTCTAGTGCAGAATATTTTAGTACGCTTGAAATAAGACAAAAACTTACAAGTAACTTTTCAGCAAGCTATAGACTCTTGTTTAAAGTCAATAATTCTTAAAATTGATGGAAAAAGTACTAGTTATAAGTGAAATAATCTCCCAGTGGAGCAATAACCAATCATCTTTAGAGATAATTTTTTCCGGTTTACCTATTAATGCATGACACTCGACCAGATTAGTTTTATTTATTATGCTAAAGTCTAGAGATGACGCCCTGCATCTTCAGTCCAAATAAAAACTCTCAGCTCGGCTTTTGGAAAGCTTTGCAGCCAGTGGTGGTTCTACCATGTTTGCCACCCTGGGCGATCTTCCACATGGGCACCCAACTTGGTGTTTTGGAAAACGCTGTGAAAACAAAACATTAAACCAATTCGTCTGAATGCCATGTGTATTCATGGATTTTTTTTTTTTTTTAGATATTTAAAACAAAAAAATTCATGCAAGTCTATTAAAACCATATAACACTTTTAATACCATTATGAAAGTAAAATTTATTTCAAAACAGAGTGACATGAAAATAAGCAATAGCAAACTCATTCAGGTGGCAACTTATTTTTTTCATCGCCCCTGGTGAGATGCCACCCTGGACAGTGAGCCGTATCAAGGAGCTCCACTAGTTGCTGCTCCACATCTTAAAACGCATATATTTTTTAAATAAATAAAAGCAGAGTTCTGATCATTTAAAATACTCATCAAACAACATTAAATGTGATGTTCTTTGGGGGGAGCCTCCCTGTCCAGCAGCTGGCGGACCTCCCCGCTGCTCAAAGGGCCCATACACCGTGGTGTGAACCGTCTGACGCGAGGGAAGTCATTAGTCTTCATTAGCAACTTCCAGGAGTTTCTTATGAAGTGCTGTGAAGTTGTCATTTGCTCCCTTTGCCAGGAAAGCTAGATGTGAGGTTTGTTTTCCTACGCGGAGGGCCAAATGTGAGCCTGCCTCCCTGGCCCCTGCTGCGCACTTTTCAGATCCTGGTTCCTCCGGATGAGGAGTTGAAAACGCAGATTTTTATTCTTGGTGTTAAAACAGACGCAGTAGTTCTTGTCTTCCTGTTGGGAATGTGCTCCTCTTGGTGTGCTGCTCCGAGTTATGTCAGCATATAAGAAGCTAATTTTAGAAAAAGTATTGGATCCCTTACAGAGTTATTGTTTTCGTCACACTTGAATGTTTCAGATCACTACAAAAATTAGTTTTTAATTTAGACAAAAATAAGCTGAGTAAATGCAAAAATTATTTCAGATGACTTAATTCATTAAGGAAGCAAATTATCCAAATTAAGTTGAATGTATAGATATATTTTTGGGGTCCAAAGGTTGCCTATTTGCTTCATATTTATGGAATTACATAAATAAAACCCAGATGACAACATGAAGGTTAAAAAATCTGAAGAAGCATCACGCTCTGATTAAAATGAAAGAATAGATGAGAAATAAAGCCATTAACTTCTATCAGCTGTTTTCAAGGCTTTATTTGTAGCATTTTGATCAAGGGCTTTTGGATTATGCTAAAATAAAAATAAAAAACAGTAGCTGTGCTTCCGTTCACTTTAAAATTGTTCAAATTGAAATTACTAAAGTAAATTTGCTTAACAGAAACACGCCAAATTAGAAAAAACTAAAATGGATCTATAAGATGACGCCCTGGGCAGCTGCCCATTTTGCCTATATCAGAATCCGCCACTGAATTGAGGCACCACAATTATTTATTTTTTTTCCAACATAAGTAAAATATCCACAGCTACTGATCCAAAGAACATCAGCAAGTTCACTTCTGAAATGCTGGAGCGGCTAAGTCAAAGTCTATACCTCCAATCAAGAGGTCGTGGCATCATGACCTTAAATGGCCTGTTCCAAATGTGACTGAGTTATTCTTCCTCACTTATGTAAGAGATTAATGCCAGTTATCGCAAACTGGACACTTTTGTTTTGAACCATTAAAGGTGTGACAAAAAAAATAAATAAAGCAGAAACAGAAAAAAAATCTGCAAAGCGGGGTAGGGAGGGGGGCATGCATATACTTTTTTCTTAAAGTACTACATGTGATGAATGTGGTGACGTCATTTTCTGATTGAAAAGGCAGAACAATTGAGTGAAAAAAAAATTAAATAAAAAAGTGTTAATGTTTCCATCCGTGGCTCCACTTTCTCTACAGTAAGAAAAGAAAGCGTCTGGTTTTGCATCAAAAGGCCGTCGCTGCCTGGCTGATGTGAGCGAAAGGTGTGAGATTTCTCGTCAGTCCACTCCAGGGGCCCTTTATGGGCCCGCTGCAGAGCCGTCTGATCCCCGGGCCCTGGCTGTATATTGGCAGCTGTTAACTGGAAGAGCGCACAGAGAGCTCCGTGCAGCCTGGGCAAATGGCCGAAGGCCAACTGCTAAAAAAGAAGAAATAAGAAAAAGAAGAGGAGAACTGAAATTTATCTAGGTAAGGATTCAGATATGAGAGGAGGAATAGACTTTAGTCACTGCAGTTTTCTTGGGCTTTCAGTGAAGCTATTGCAGCCTCTACTCTGCTACAACACTAAATCTCTCAAAGTATTTTTGCTCTGGTTTCTAGTGCAAATATCGACATATGCAAACTGGCAGATGTGCACTGCAAGTAAGCACAAAGTGGTTTTACAAAATGTTGAAAACCCAAGTAAAATCTCTTCTACTTTTCAGCTATTTGCTAGTTTCTGTTGGTTTGTTGCATAAAATACACAACTATATGCAGTTATCACACAAAGTGAAAAATATCTAGAGGAATAAATAATTCTGTAGGGAACCAGAGCTTAACAGCAACTATAAAATATATTCACCCGCTTGGAACTTTTACTCTTCTATTGCTTTTACAAATCAGTCATGATCAACAAAATTTGCCATTTTTGACAAAAAAATTTTTACAAAAAACTTTAATGTCAGCAGGAAACGGTAGCACAAGCGCTGCGGAGTAACTCGTTTTAAGTCAACAATTCCTTAATACTGATGAAAAAGTTCTAGTTCCACTCACAACAAAACATTTTTCCCAAAAGTGAAATCATCTGTAAGTGGATCAATATTAAAGAATTATTTACCTAAAATATGTGCCTTTATCTTGCTAAAAAAAAAAAAAGAAAAGCTACTTGTGTATCAAGATATTTTTGCACTAGAAACCAGAAATACTTGGTAAGATGTGTTTTTGCAGAGCGCTGGCCTTCTGCAGACAGCCACACTGTTTTGTCGCGCCGTCCAAACGTCCCTGCAGGCTGGATGTGACGTAAAGCTTCCCCCTCTGCCATTGCCCCTCAGTCCTCTGGACTTGTAGCGGTCACACCTGTCACCTTTAGACACCTGTGTGTAACAAGGCTGACACTGCTGCAGCTGAAACGTACACCTCTGGGCCCCGACACCGTGACCCGAAGAGACCCGATCTCTCTCTCATTTCCAAACGCACCGTCCTTCCTTCCTCCTGTGCCCCGCACGTACGAGCCGCTCTGATGCCCCTCGCGACCTCTCCGACCCCTGAGGCAGTCAGAGGAGAGCTGAGGAGACCTGTGATTGATAACTCCCCGTCAGCAACTGGGTCTCTCTCACACACACACACGCACGCACACACACACACGCTTCTCTCAAAATCGGAAAGCGCGTCCTCAAGGCCGATGCTGCTGAGTTTCAGTGAACTGAGGAGCGCAGGGAGACATCAGCGTGGTTAAATGACTGCATCGCATCTTTAAGTGCATCTTTACAACCTGAATCCTCACCATTTTATTTCACATTGATCTCTGCTCAGAGCTCGTCAATATATTCGCAGTGGGCGGAGGCGGTGGTGGGGAAGGACGGAGCGCCTTGCACTTTTTTGTGGACACCTCCAGTGCGTTGCAAACGTATTCAACCCATACTCTCTTTTTTTTTATTATGCTACAACAATCAACTTTTTGTGGGATTTTATTTGAGAGGCAAAGATGGCGGATAACTGAAGTGGATATGGTTGTCAAACCAAAATTAAAAAAAAAAAAAAATCTGAAAAGTGTGGTGTGCTTTTGTAATCGTCATCACCACCATCTTTCTTAAAAACACAAATAGGTCCAAATGAAAATAAATAAATAAATAAATAAAATACAAACAAATAATATGGAGTTCTCAGTAAACACCATGTACGTTTCGCTTAAATTACAGATTCATTTGGGTTTACCCATGTAGGCTTTTTACATTCACACTTTTTTTTCTTTCCTTTTTGGGGAGGTGGGAATACATAATCAAACTCTCGTCCGCCTAATAGCTTCGGTCTCGATTCGGTTGAAGAGAACACTGTTGTGGTTCGAATGCAAGCGTGGATGCCAAGCAGACCGAAGAAGGAAGGAAACTATAGCGGAAGGAAGAAAGAGGTGTATTCTTACACTTCATAATGAAGCACTACACAGTGTTAAACTATAACATAAAGTCCTAATAAAATACAAAACAGTTTGTGATTAGCATGACAAAATGCACAAACGTACCAGTATTTTGCAAGCTGTCTCTCCAACTGCATGTCTGCATATTGCTTTCAAGCATCTACTTAGTTATTCTTACAGTAATAGGGCCGTAAGATGCCGGGCTGTAAAAAGCTGTGCTCACAAAGGCCATTGTATGCAACGCAGACACGAGAACCCAAAGAGGAAACCTATACGGTTTGGGTTTCTTAGCCTGAGAGGAGATGAATTCAATCCACGCCACAGGAAACTAGAAAGGAGATTGTCATTTTTTTCCCCTCCACCCCCTTCTATGCTAACGCCTGTAGTGTGTTGCGGTCGATTTGCCTGCAGTGAAGCGGTACGAAGAACTGCGACACCTGTGGATTTTACCTGGAAGTGGATATCAAGTAGGAGAGCTGGTGTTTGCTCTCCTGCCCCTGCAGGAGCCCATAATTCATGCCTGGCTTTGAGCCTGTGGTGCTAACTGGCTGCTGATTGCCCACCCATACACTGGGCTTTCTCCTCATGCAGAAACTGGCTTCTTCAAGGGGAAACCATCTTAATGAGATTATCTGTCAGAGGCCTGGGCCTGTCTAGACCACCCAATACACAACCGCCAGCATCGTCCCCCCCCCCACTACTTTCCCGCAGTCCAATCTGAGGATGCCTCTCAGGTACGACTTACCTGCAGGAACAGTGCATGGTATCACCACACCATTATGGGTTCACACAGAGTTTCCCCACCCACTCTGTAATTTGGTAGAGAAAAGAAGCGTAAAAGGGGATTGTTATGTAATGTGACGTTTTACGCACTTTCTCAAGCACGTTCCCCATCTCATATGTGCATTACTTTTGTGCTCCTACAGAGCTTGTTCTTTTTGAGAAAAGAGCAACACATTATACTTGACCACCCTTTCCACTCCATTTCTCTTAATTGCGTCAAATGACTCGCGCTGAGTGTTTATCGTGTTACACAAACACACTAAGTGGCATTTCTGCCATCAGTTATGTATGTGTCAATGATATTTACGCCGATTTCTGGAGCCGCCGCCAGAGCCCGATCTGCAGCAGGAAAGTCCGTCCATATTTGTTTTAAAGTCTCTTAGCAGTTAATAAAGGCGCATTTCCTCCTTCCCCCTTCCTGTGGGGACGGTATCAGGGCTCTGTTAAGTCTCTTTGATTTCCAGCACCCCTCCAATCACAGCGGGACCCTGACTCATCATTGTGTCACTTCAAAGCCTGGGAATGGCTCTCCTGGCTCCACCTACCAAAGGGTCCCCCTTAAAAGTCATGGTCACTCTCTCTGGCAGCATCCATCTGATGCGACAGGACGGAACTGTTTGGACTCACCTTAAGCTGCTGGATTTGTCTTCAACACATGAGACGCGGGGGTGGACGGCGGGGGGGCTACGCTTTTGGATTTATCCAACATTTGGATTACTTGTCATCCTTTCATGCACAGAAATCCCAAACTTCTCCTGTCTGGCCACTGAAACTGGAAAATGCAGTCCATCAGGGGTGAGTTCCCGATGCCTTTTTATTGAATTGTAAAGCAGAATTGAACCTGTCCTCCTCAGTTCATCCCTGATCAAAAACTCAACCCCTTTTGGTGTCAAATGTCTATAGTAAATCTTACTTTGCTGCAGAGCTGAAGTCTAACTTCAGCGGTCCACCTCCTGCCTCCATGGCCGCTGGCCCTGACGCCTATCTCCAGGGCAGCATCAGGATGACTCTGGAAGACCTTGAACTGTGGAAGACGTTCCATGAAATTGGAACGGAGATGATAATCACCAAACCGGGCAGGTGAGACGGGGCTTTTCACACAGAAATATTCAGAAAGATGTTTTCCTCATTTGTGTATTCTTTCTTGTATTTTCAGGAGGATGTTCCCACACTGTAAACTGAGTTTATCTGGTCTTATTCCGTGTGCCAAGTACATCTTACTGGTTGACATGGTTCCAGAGGATGGCTTCAGGTATAAGGTAAGGCCTATAAATTATAACTGTGTTGTCTTGACTTGTAAAGATCCCTCTGTGGTTAGCAGATACCCCCTGTTCATCACCCCCCTCCCCTGACGTTGCACATCAAAGACCCCTATCTCTTCCTGTTTTTCTATCCCCTGCTGGGACCTCACTGTACTACCCCCTGCCTCCATGGGTGGTATCCTCCAGCCGTCACTCTCGGAGCAATCGTGGGAAGTTAGGGAAGATGAAGTTTCTTCTGTAAATCACCTTTTTTCAGAGGCTGATTGACTTACGATGCGTCTCCTCCCCTGCAGTGGAATAAAGAGAAATGGGAGGTGGCAGGAAAAGCGGAGCCTCAGCCTCCCTGCAGGACATACCTCCACCCAGACTCTCCGGCCCTGGGGAGCCACTGGATGAAACAAAGCGTCTCGTTCCTCAAGCTCAAGCTCACCAACAACACACTCGACCAGCATGGGCATGTGAGTATTAAATAATCAAGGGATTTTCCAGTTTATGTTGAGTTTAAAAAGATCTTTGGGGTACTCTTACCCTGACTTGTCTGCAGATCATCTTGCACTCAATGCATCGCTACCACCCTCGTTTCCACGTTGTCCAAGCAGACGACCTGTTCAGCGTCCGCTGGAGTGTGTTCCAGACTTTCACCTTCCCAGAGACGTCTTTCACCGCAGTCACTGCCTACCAGAACACCAAGGTGAGGCCGTTTGGCTCCACAAAACCTTGATTGTCTCCTACTGAGGCCAGCGGATGTTGGTTTTTATTCAATTCTGTTTGGGGCAGATCACAAAGCTGAAGATCAATCACAACCCGTTTGCAAAGGGTTTCAGAGATGAGGGCACTAATAAAAAAAGGTGGGTCTCAATTCTGCTGAACATAGAGAAATCCTGCTTGTGAAATTGATCTAAAAAAGCTGATGCTTCTCTTTAGGCGTGCAAACAAAAACCCTGCATGTCTAGAAAAAAGGGCCAAGATACCAGGGGTGTTGAACGAGGACTCCAAGGACAGCAGTTCACCAGGTACAGCTTCAGTCTTCCTTGTGTTCATGAATTTCCTTCCTGTCTTGTATTTTTTTTTAAGGTTTATTGGCTCTAGTGGCCTTTATTTGATAGTGAATTGACAGGAAAGTGGGTAATGAGAGAAGGGGGGAGACATGAAGCAAAGATCGCCAGGGAGGGATTCGAACCTGCAACAGGACTAAGGCCTCCATATGTGGGTTGTGCTTAACCCCTGCACCACCACAGCACCCCTTGTATTTTTGTTAAGTCATCCATTGCTTGTGTCTTTTCAGGGTTCTGCCCGTCATCGTATGATGGTTACGACGGAGAAGAGGGCCGCCTGGCCAAAAGGAAAGACGAGGATGCTGTAAAGGAAGAGCGGTACTCCCCCTGGGGCGCCGAGAGGCAGCAGGGTGTGAGGACCGACTCTCCCGCCAGGACGGACACAAGAGATATCTACAACACGGAGCAGCTCGTTCCCGCTCCTGCATCCTACCAGCCGTACAGGTGAATACCGCTGACTTAATGCGTCAAATGGTAAAACTACGTCCCGTTGAACTGGACATTCACTGCCATTATACTCTCCAGGGCTCATGAGTACAGAAAGTCTCCATCCCCCTCCTCGAGCGTTGGCAGCAGCATCACCGGATCTGGACGGAGCAGCTTCGAGCCCAGAGTTCCTGACATTGCCACCGTCCCCGATCACGACTCCTCTAAGCCTGGCCCTTCCCACTGCGGGCCCCAGCCCCTCCCGGGCCCCCAGGACTACAGCGGAGTGTTGAACATGACCATGGCCCAGGCTGGCAAGCCAGGGGTCATCGGCCACCACATTTACAGCCCCTACAGCACGGAACAGCCGCTGGGCCAGTGGAGCGGGCCGGGACCTGCGCAGTATCCCCCTCCTCACCCTCTGACCGCCGACTACACCTCGCAAGCTGTGCACCATGGCTATCACCATGGCAACGTGGGCGAATGGAGCCAATATCCGTTGTTCTCTTACTCCTGCTGGTGAGCAGGCTCTTCAGCGTCAAATGATTGAGAGCTTATTAAATCTGACGGCCGATGTGAGGCACACAGACCCGACAACGCATGCCCCAAACAACGCTGAAGGCCCGACACCCGTGGCAAGAGGAAGAAGAAGAAATGTGGCCCAGTGGGCCTCGACTTTCAGGAGACACCGAAATCTCTCCAAACCTCGGAGCCCTGCGGGATGACCGTCCCCGTCTATTTATTTCATGTTTTGTCTCATCTACGGCGTAAATGTTATTTTTGTACAGAAAAAGAAGAATTAAACCTAAGTGTGCAAATTATGTGTGTCTATGTCTTGTATTGTGAAGTGAAAATAAAAAAATCTTATGCAATACTATTTCTTTGTTGTCTTGCGTTCTGACCTTCATACATTCCCAGCACAGATGCTGCTGACCGGCGCTGCCTTGCAGGGATGGAACATTTATACTTCATGTCAACTCAAGACTGAGCGTATTCCGACGTATACTAAATCATCCAACTTCACATCAAAGGTTGAGATGTATTTGCAGTGGTTTTACTTTTAAGGCAGACATGGCTGGAAGAGACAGTGGGAGCTCAGATTCTCTAATTTGTGCACAGACTTCAGTGAATTATAGATCAAAGTTTTAGATATTCTGTCTGTGGATGCTAGGCTTTGATCCAGCAAAGTTCTGCCTGCAGAAAGTTTGCTAAAAACACCCGGTGCCTTGCGCAGTGAGAGCCGCTGGTGCCGCTTGTTTGTGTTTCCACTAATGGGGGGGCTGCTCTGTCTTTTCGGACGAGCCCAGCATGCATTAAAGTGACTCCGGCTCACCTGCTGAGGTTTACCCACTGCCACATAAAGCCCTGCACGACCCTCGTTCTCCATGTCAATGAGCCTTAAAAAGCATGAAAATGGGAGCTGTTGGCTCCTTTTCACTGTTAAGAAACACAAGCAAGGCCTCTCACCTTCAGCCTGAGTGGACGTGAACTGCTAATGACTGCCGTAAAATACAGCAGGGGGAGAGTGGGGGTGGGGAGCCATTTAGTGTAATGTGGGTTTTACACGGCGCTTCCGAGCTTCCTCACCTACTCCCTTCAGGCGGGCTAAACCAAAGATTTTTAACAATGAAGTCTGAATTTCAAATTTAGATTGAATTCCCACGAGTCGGTGAAGATCCTTCTACGTTGAAAATGTGAAATGTTAGTAATAATCCCAGTATGTTTTTGCTATTATTTAAAAACTTAACATACTTTGTTCATGTAAATAATCTCTATTTAAAGGGGCAGTATTACGTGAAATTAACTTTTTTTGGAGCTCTGCATCATGTTGTGATGTTATGTCCTCATCAAAAACACACCTGGAAAGTTGCCTCGATTTTTTCATGCATGTTTGAGAAATCCTTTTAATCTCTCGTGGCAACCACTCGGTGCTCCAGTTGACATTTGTGACCATTTAAATATGTTGATGTGAAGCTTTAAGGAGCAGGAACCCCTTAAAGTGACAGAAGCCCAATTTCAAGTCTTTTCGAATTGAAAACTTAAATTTTGCCGCGAGTCTTTTGGGTCAAGCCTCCATCAGGTTTGCAGACATATAAGCCAAGGTTTTTTGCCTGTTTTATCTTGCTACAAACTCTCAACTGAATTTAGGTTCGGACTTTAACTAGGTCATTCTAACAAATGTGATCTAAACTAAGCATTATAGCTCTGGAATTCGAGTCGTTGCTCAGCTGAACTAGGAACCCTGGTCTCAGTCTGAAATGTGTTGCCCTGTCCCTGCTGCAGAAATGCATCCCTGAGCATGATGCTGCCACCACTGCACGGCTTGTATATGTCCAACAAAGATTTTAAGCGTACAACGAATAATTGACACAATGATATTTTATCCCATCTGAGCTTGGAATCTGTGCAGAAAAACGTGGAAAAGTTACAGGGATGTTTGTGAGTTTTTTTTGTAATATTGTGATTTTACTATTGTTGAAAATCTAGTGAAATGAATTTATAAAACTGCAGACAACCCTTAGTAGGATTGTAAATAATGAAAATACAAAACCTTTCAGCATCAAATTATCTTTTTTCCTCCTGGATTTAAACAGGATCTAGAATCAGCAGTTCTACATCCTATTGTTCCGCCGTATAGATCACACATATCTGCCGCGATGTTTAATGCATATCAGTGCGACTGACGCCAGTGAAGTTTTTCGTTTTCAAAGAAAGGCGTTTTATGGCTCCTGTTCATGCAGGGAAGCTACCATGTTGATCGGCGGATTCCCTGGAGGAAAATGAATGTTCCTTTGTTCCCCCATCGATTTCCATTGACCTTCTCCACTCCGCCGCAGCAGGGGGGGAAGCAAGAGTAAATTCCCTCGACTCGCAAACACCCTCCTCAACTCCACTGGGTTCAATCTGCATAGCTCTACATCAATGCCTAATGTGGCCCTTTTAATTGCTCTGCAAAGAGCACTGGATCGACCCGCACTAAGACGTTCGTAAAGACTGCTGACGTGGCTAAGTGCTGGACATGTGTCTTAAGTATCCCCCAGGTGGTGCTAAAACTTTGGACGAAAACAAAAACAAAACGGACAAGCACATAAACACAGCGGACCGTTGATCCTGGCTGTCCAGTGCTGGTGTCAGCAGATCCTAGCAGACAACTTGCTGGAGGCTGGCACAAAAGTGTGAAAACAGAGGGAGGGGCAGAGGTGGAGGTAGGGGGTGAGAAGTGGGGGTGGGGGGGGGACAACAGATGTAGATGAAATAGCCCCGAAAAGGAAAGTGGCAGTCAGTCGGCCTTCATAAAGCCAAATGGAAAGGAACTGGTGGAGACTGGGTGGTACCAAAAAGCTCTGAGCTAACAGGAGGGGAAGGTCAGACAAGGACAACCAGCTGTGGCAGCGGAGAAAAAAACGAGGCGCAGATGTCGCAACAGATATGCAACGCAAGCAAAAACCTGAAAATCGGTAAAATTTGGGCCTATCACAATAAATCAATGAAAAAAAACAAGATCAATAACTTCCATTTGCATGATTTATCGCCGTTCTCTCTTTCTCCCCACCCACTTTTTACTATTAAAATCTGGATGTAAAACGTCTTCAGGCTGGTGCTTTGGTCTCAACTAGCCATTTCTTTGGAATGACAATTTAGTTTACTGAGATTTCATAATTCATTTATTTGTTTCTTTTGTTTTTATTTATTTATTTTCTATTTTTAAAATTTCTCCCAGTTCCAGAGCTAAATGTTCGATGGAGTTTAAAGTTTATTAATCCTTGACGATGTGTTTTTGCATTTTGCCATTACAATTATATTACTGGAAAATGGTCTCAAAACAACAATATTATCACTTATTGCAATAACTTCTGGGACAAAACTTTGTATCGTGACAGGCTTTGTCAAATTTATTGAAAAAGTTAGGCTTGTTCATAGAAATATCTTTAAAAGTGATCAACTGCTTATGCTCAATCGGTGCTGCAGCTAATGTAAAAAGAAAGAATATGCGTTCCAGTGAGGCTCCTTTATCTTTTGAAACTAACCATTATCCAGGTTAACCTTTTATTAAAACCTCATTTCTGTATTAAATATGTTTTTTATTGGTCTGGAGTAACATTCCAGTAATAAATGTTATGCTTTTATAAGTTGCAATTAGAGAATCATCATGATTAACAAAAATTAAGTGCTGAAAACACCAGTCTGTGTTTAATTAATCCTATACATACATAGGAAAAAAAAGAGAAGAAATAAGGATGAAACAAAGACAGCAGCCATGACCAGTTGAGATTAATGTTTCAGGCGGTTGGCATATCTGGGTGGAGTGTGGTACCATGAGTTTCAAAAAGTAACAAAAAAGTGTGCAAAGGTGCTTATGAAGCTCAACCAGAGGCACAAAAAGTCATCAGTGCACCGTCCCCTCAAAGAGCTTGGCGTCCTGTTTCCTGCTCTAAATTAGAAAAAGAACGCAGGACGGCGCGTGAATCTGGTTCAGTCCTCACTGGATTCCTCCGAGTTGTCTATGTCCGCGTCATCCGACGAAGCCTTGGTGTACTGGTCCCAGCCGCGGGCCTGAGCGAGCACAGCGGGGGCCATGAGCGCGACGCACGCGGCAAGGCCGGAGACACGCCTGCTCAATTCAGTCTCGTTCTCCCACTCCCCCGTGTCTGTGTTGTAGACGTGAACGTACTTCATCCTGTTGCCTTTGTCGTGGGAGCGCCCGCCCAGGACGTAGATGCGGCTGTCCAGCACAGCTATGCCGGGTTCTCCGTGTCCGGATGGGAGCGGGGTTAATAAAGACCAAGAGTTTGGTGTCGGGTCAAAGCAAGCCAACTAGAAAAAAAAAAAAAAAAATCAAAGAGGAAGCAGCTGGTGAGTTTTTACTCATAGAAGTGCTTAAACTGTAAGAATCAGTGATTTGAACCCGACGTTTCATCAGTTTAATGGTCAAATAGAAAAAAAGCACAAAAAAACCCAAAAAAACAGCAAGTAAACCATCTCTGATGACTCATGACATACCTGCAGGACGTCACGCCGATATCCACGCTGATCATTGCTGCCTCCGATGACGTACACACGCCCGTTCGCAGCAGCCATGCCATGCCACGCCCGCTCCACCGGCCCCTCGGCGCATGCCGTCCAGTCGTCAGTGGAAGGGTCATAGCAGTAAGTCTCTCTGAGGTACGCCATTCCTCTACGGCCACATGCTACATAAATCCTGCCATCCAGCACCGCTCCAGCGTGAGCGTACACCTGGAGGGAGGGACAGATTTAAGGGAAAAAAGTCAGGAAAGGGGGAAGAGAGCGTTTATAGCATGCAGACATATAGCACCACCATGTGGGGAATAGCGGTAGTGCATGCTTTCATCCAGATACACTGGTGTACAAGAATATCCACACTCACTGCATATAAATATAAATAATAAAAAATAAAATAGATTCCACAGAAGCTGTGCTCTCATTGAAACAACTTTTTTCTAGCAATTTTCCAACTTTTTCTGGTATCTTATTGTCTTTATTCTGCTAATATTATGACTTGTCATATATTTACTTTACTCTTGTAAATTAAAAAAAAAGTCTGGCCCTAATTTTCTGTTGTACTTACGTGACAAAGTAATACAAAGTAGACGTGCGCTACTTTGAAGTGAAAAGAAAACCCCAAAACAAAAAACACTGGTGCTCACCAATGCACCCATGTTCATACACTGACCAGCAGGCAACTCGAGGTTAAGCGCCTTGCCTGGCGTCACATAAACGTCACACTAAAATCTCTGGCTACACATGAAAATAATCTTGCAAGGCACTGTGCTGTAAACTCTTACTTCTTTCTTCATTGGAGAGACGAACTCCCACGTGTTGGTGACCGGGTCGTAGCGCTCCACCCAGTCCAGCTCGCTCTTGTAGTCACGTCCGCCGATTGCGTAAATATGGCCGCCCACCACACAAACGCAGTGGTCGGCATGCTGCATCTGCAGAGGCTGGATGGAGCACCAGCTGTTGTAACGAGGGTCATATCTGAAAGAAGAAATGTTTATTGACCTGCAGGAAAATAAAAGCCAATCTGGGATCAAATCACCTGAGCCAGGCTTTCTGCACATTTCACCAACTCAAATTTAAGATCTTCTAATACTTAATCTAAAATGTAATCATTTTAGATTAAAATAGATTGTTTTTTTAAGACCATAATGAATTGTGTTTAAGATGTGTATCGCCACAGAAATGTACCAACTTGGTCCAACTAACTAGCGATAAGTTTGCATGAACTCATAGCAGATGCAAAGAAGCTAGCTATCAAGCTATCAATGGTATATTAGCAGCTAGCTTCTGCTAGCCTCAAGTGTTTTGAGTCACAGAACGAAATGAAGATGTCTAAGTGAAACTCAAACTTTTGCCTGACAGAAAAGTCCCACAAGAAAAAAAAATACATAGAATATACAAGATTAAATAGTCCTGTCAAGACAAAATATAAAACCTGTTTAACAAAGACTAAGGCCTTAAGTATAGAAACATTAAATTAGGACTTTTTATGACTTTTTAAAGGCGTGGAAACACCTTCATCAGCAGGTGAGACAGCCGGGCTGCAAAGATTGTTTTCTGCTAATAAAGAACATGCATTTGTGATTCAACAAATCCTCGCTCACCTCCAGCAACGACTCTCCGCACGAAAGCCACTGTTGTTCCTGTCTCCTCCAATAAGATAAACAAAGTTGTTGAGCACAGCGATGCCCTGGTTGGACATTCGGGGAGCGTGAGCCGCTTTGAGAGTTCTCCACTCAGTCCAGCTCGGGTGGAACACCTGGAACACGTGATCCGCGTCTGCAGAGACGCTGGAGCTGAACATCCCGCCAAAGCCCAGGACGCAGTGGAAGGTGGAGCGCGGCTGAGTGAGGGGGCTCTGCAGGGCGGGCTGCAACAACTCGTTCTCGTGGTATCTTAGCGCCGCCGCAACGGAGTCCTTCAGCGGACACGGGTTCAGTCTGCCGTGGAGTCTCTGCAACACTTGTTTCTCAATTAGGCTGAAGCGGACGGCGTCAAGCATCCTGAGGTTGCCCTTTGAGTTTAAAAAAAAAAAAAAGAAAAAAGGGGGGGGCAAAAGAAGTTAACTTAGACACAGACGAAGACGTGAAGGTGACAAAAGGTGTGCGTCGAATCAAAGCGCACACACCTTTCGACTGACCTGCAAGTACACCTTGTCAGTTTCCACTTCCTCAGGGCTGTAGTGATAGTGGAGTGCGGCCTCGTACACCTCGTTCTCGCTGGCCACCTGAAGTGCGTCGCTGCTCAGCACCCTGAAGACGTCGTCCTCGGGGAGCTGCCGGTACACGTCCGTCCGAGACAAAGTCTGAATGTTCCTGAGGATGTAGGAGTGGACCTTGACTTTGAGATGCTCCAGTCCGTAGACGTCGGCCAAGTGGAGAACCTCCAAAATGTTGCTGTCGTCCAGCCAGGAGAACAGGAAGTCACAGCAGAAGCTGATGACATTTTCAAGCTGTAAAAAATAAAACAAACAAAAAAAAAGAAAGCAGACAAACATTTTAGTGAAACAGAACAAAAGGAAACGATTAATGACCAACTCGACCCAACTTACCTGAAAAAGTGACGCGGCCATCAGGATTTCCTGAACGTTCTCCAGGTCTAACTCGATCTCAGAAGTGTAGATGTAGTCAAGGATTTTTTCCATGGCCGTGTAGGATATTCCGTGAATGGGAATCTCATTCTGCTGCATTTCCCGGAGTCCTCCAGCAAACATGCACCTGGTGGAAAAAGATTACACATGGTACAATCCAGGAATCACTTACCTACACTGATTTGTAAAACGTCTGGGTTTTTTTTAGCTTCAAACTAGGGCTGAAACGATTCCTCGAATGATTCGAGTACCTCGATTACTAAAATTCCTCGAGGAAAATTTACCTACCTCGAAGCTTCGTTAATTTATGTTTTATTAGTTAGCGCACCGTGTTCCGGCCGGGACTTCATTTGCGTTGCGCGGAGCTCTCACTTCCGCCTCTGAGTTGTTGACAAAAGCTAAGTCTCAGCGGCATAAAGTCCAATCTTCAAGATTGGCCCGTGGGGATTTTATTGATTGATGATAATGCCCTACTTTTTAGCGTTTTTGGGGAACCAATAAGCATCCTTAAAATGACTGGGGGAATGCCTGGAGTACGGCAGCATTTCTCCTCTGGGGCTGCTGGTTGAAAGCGAACGGCGGGAAGAGCGCTGAGGTGAGCGGATAGACTGAACAGGGCGGGCGGCTGAGTAGCTGATGCTTACCGTGTAAATGTAGCTTTACCGACGAACCGCACAATAAATTTCATATCCCGGTCTGAAGAAACGGGTGGCGGAGCGCATCGTACATGGCTGGTAGATGAGTTTCTGAGTGTGACCAGTGAAGGTGTCGTAAATATCCCGTATTGCTTCCCCCCGTGTTCGTCCCCCGGTCTAACGGTTCGTCAGTCCGCTGGTCTATTTCCTCCCCTCCACCCCATCTTACGTTCTTCATTCGCCCTCTCCTCCCACTCCAGGCGGCATTTCCCGTATTTTCAAACCCAAAGCGTGACAGGTTAGGTGGCAAGGTGAGTTTAATTAATCAATTAAACTCACTGAAGATGAATACATAAACTAAAAGCTGGATTGTAGACATTTTTTATAAGCATATTTGTGAGTCTGCCTCTTTGTTATTAAATTCAATATAATTTCAGATTTTTCTATAACTTTTCTTCTGGTTAACTTAGAAAGTGAGCTATTATTGTTACAGGTTAGTTTTCTAAACTACAAAAAAAGCAACTGTTACGGATGCTCAAATATGAAAAATTGGACTGATATTGATATCTGATAGTAACACCGGTATTATGCCAGATTTACCAATATTTCATTTTATAATTTTTTTTATCCGATTACTCGATTAATCGTAAGAATAATCGATAGATTACTCGATTACTAAAATATTCGTTTACAACAGCCCTACTTCAAACCAGTCGGTTATTAGTCACAGTGCCTGATAAAATGCAAAGAGCATCTTATCTTAAGGAAATAGTTCAAACAGGATTCTGCACCAAGTCCTTGTGTCTAGGCTGCAGACTTTTGCAACATCTGATAGGTTTGCATCATGCATTTTTTTAAAACTATGTTGAAGAGCAAAAAAAAAAAAAGAAGAAGAAGAAACCATTCCAATTTTATAGTACACTATATAAAAGCTTTTACAAGATAGGTTTACTGAAAGTACCTGTAAGAGTAGTTTTGTTTTTCAGGAAAGTACCTAAAGTGTTTTCGGGTTAGACTCATAACAAAACTCAACATGAAAGCAAAAGTAAGGCTGCAGCCATAGCTGTGGGTTGTACCTGAAGTAATCACAAGAGGCAGCCAGCAGAACACGGTGGGCTTGGATGGGACGACCCTCCACCAGAAGCACAACATCGAACAGGGTTCCGCTCTGTCTGAGGGTGTCCAGACCGCCCATCAAGCTGTGGAAGTGGGTCCAACACTTGAACGACTGTCGGTCCGAAAAGCGAGCGTGTTTCACCGAACCGACCAGCTCCCGTCCGTTCTCAGCCATGACAAACCGGTGACCTTCGGGTTTCATCCCTTTCACCTGCCTGGCAGCACCATCATCCAGTGTTTTCTCCAGCGAGACGCTGCCTGGTAACAAACAGGAAGAAGAGGTGCTAGCGACAAACCAGCTGTTTTTTTTTTTATGTCATTTCACATTTATGGCAAGTCGCACACAGTTATCCCCCATTTCAGACGCAGAGTTGTAAAAAAACACGAAAGTATAATACATACATACCTTCTTCCGTTAAAATGTTAGCTGTTTCCCTGCTGCTAAGCTAGTAGTTAAGTGTTATACAAGCTAAAAACAGGTTAGCCTGTCCTGGCTGCTGTAACGCACTGTTTTAAAAAAAGCCTTCAGAGCCTTAACGGGGTTAATACGCAGAAATGTTGTCGTGTCCTTAAGCATAAAACCGCTCTGAAATGACTTGTCGGACAGAAAATACCTGCTTATTACCCAAGACGCAGAGCTCCTCGATTTCTTTCCAACAGGTCAAAACAAGTGTGTTTACTTTTAGTGTCAGGGCGAAAGCTCAAACACTATTGGTCCGTATTCTTTCTTCATCCCGCCCAGTTTCTGTGGACGAACCAATCACGTCGCAATGACTTCTGACTTCTTATCCCATTTTGCCAAAGCCATGTTTACAGTATTGTTGCCTGCACTACTTTTAGCCACCTGAGCAGTTTTTTTAAGAGGAATTTGCGCCGATGCGCCACAGTGATTACAAAGTAAACAAAACGGAAGAGATGTTTATCAAAATTTTACACTACATTTTTCTATAACAGTGATTCAAAGAATCGCTGTTGAAAGTGTCTGGTCTTTATTGAAAATTGAGCAAGTAGCTGTCCTTGGTACTAAAATTTTGAGGATCTATTAATAGGTTTTTGATACACTTATTGTTTGTCTTTAACATTTGCTCGACTAAACGCTGGGATTTGATCAATTCTAGCTGCTGAACACAAGAGGGAGCTGTCAGATGCATAACTGTTTTTATGGCACCTTACAGCATCCACCCATCAAACCCACCATCAGCAAAAGCTGAGCATAAAATCTTCCTGTGTTCTTCCTGCAGTTAATGTTTTTTTTCATATGGGCATATAAATTTGTCTTACATTTGTACAGCAGGAACATTTTTCAGTCCAAAAAACAAGCGGATTATACACAATGCATAATAAATTAAGGCTGCAAAATGAGTTTGTATTACGAAGATAAGTAAAAATATACCAAATTGTTCATTTGCAAAGATACCTTTTGTAAAATCATTCATATTCGTTACATCATAGTATCTGTGAGTCTGAACACACCATCAGCGTGTGTATGAATGATTACTGTGTGGAGTGCTTTGGAGTCTAGCCCATTTTTACTGATGGAGCATTTGAAATATAGAGTCTTTTTGGCATGTTATCCACCTAATCTGGCAGAGCATTAGTCACTGAAGCACCCAAGAGATCCTGCGGCAACTTTGGAGGAGCTGCAGATATTCACAGCTCAGGACAGAGAATCTGTTGGCAAGTTAACTATCTACCATTTACAACCAAGTGACCATTGTACAAAGAAAGCCAAATGAACTTTGGCATGAGATTGAAACTGGACGGCTTTTTTAGACCAACATGCAGAACACTGTGGTGAGTTTAAAAAATAAAATAAAATAAAATAAAAAGTAAGTGGAACGTGGTGGTAGCAGCAGCTATGGGAATGGCAACTATTTCAGTGTCTACTGTAAATCTAGTGGAAACATTTTCTACAAAGTATCCTCAGTTGTAATTGCAGTGAAGTGTGATTCTACAATTTATTGACTCAGTGGGAAGAAAATAGATGCACACCGCACTTTTAAGATTCATAAGGGTGCTGTGGTGGCACAGAGGCTTGGCACGACCCATGTATTCAGGCATTAGTCCTTGTGGTGGTGGTCGCAGGTTCGATTCCCAGCCTGGTGACATTGCCGCATGACTTCCCCCTCTCTCATTACCCTCTTTCCTGTCTAACTACTTTCAAATAAAAGCCACTAGAGCCAACAAAACCTAGAAAAAAAAAAAAAGATTCATAAAACATGGGTGTCGTGTGGTTCAGTGGGTAGTATGCACACACAAAGTCCAGAGGCTGTTGTCCTCAATGCAACTGGCCTGGGTTCGATTCCTGGCCTCAGGTCATTCGTTCCCTTCTCACTCCTGCCACTAAAGCCTGAAACATTTATCCTATTCCTTCTAATTTATAATTACACACTACTTGTGTTGGTCTATCACATAAAAACTCAAGAAACTACATTGAAGTTTGTGGCTCTAAAGTGACAATGTGTGAAAGTTCAAAAAGTATGAATGCTTCTGGAAACTCACTATCATTCCCCCCCCATATGTTGTTTTCCACATCAATAACAGCAGCTTGGTAGATTTTCTGAGGCAGCTTTGGTCATTATGGCTTTTTTACACAGACACACGCACACACATACACATACACACATATATATAAATAACACTGGCTTCCGCCTTGCTTAGGCTTTACAGCTCCATTCATCTTATGTTGTGACTTCGATTTGCGTACATCACTTCCTGACATGCAGAGATTTTTTCTTTCCTCTCTCTGGTTGCATAAACACAGTTGGAATGATCCATCACTTGATCCATTTTCCCGTCCGATGTAAACTGCAGCGTATCACGCCAGGAAAAACCGAAAGGGAGGCAAGGGGTGGACTTTTTGTCTTGGACGCATAGATGTTTATGACAGGAGCCACCAAACACATTAGACGGCAAATCAAAACACTTTTTCTTCTTCCTGTTCTGCTCCACCAACCAACCAAAAAAGTGCCTGCTGCACTGCTGCTGGTGTAGGATGGAAAGCAGCAAATGTGACATTATGCAAAATCTGTCGTGACTGTAGCTACGAACATCCCAGTTCGTTTTCACGCATTTGTGGCTGATTAGGGTTACCTGATCACAGGATGCTGTGTGAGGAGACCACAGCAGTGGGTTCTGTTGGACCCTGATTTCACCAAAAAAAAAAGAAAAAAAAAAAGCCCGGCCATTACTGAGAGTGCAGCATTCCAGTGCATTAGCAGCGCATCACCTTTCATCAGCAGAGGGCTGTGCAGAGGGGGCACCGCAGTCCACGGGACAGCAATGACAAATGAAAACAAAGTAGGTAGCATTTACGGAATGAGCTGTCAGCTTCTACCAAGCAAAGGACTGGAAAATGGAGGCTGCGAATAGAGGCTTACAGAGAAACAGAACACTGCCTCCGCCACGATCTTCAACAAACACAAAACCTAATCAACTCTTTTAGCTTTATTTTTTTTTTTCCAAAGGAAAAAACAGGAAAAAAAACTTCAAAGCCTAAGTCATTACTACGGGAGATTATTCCAAGGTGCCATTTTTGAGCATCTTTAGAAAGGACAGGTACAGCATATGCCGAGAGCACAATGAGCCCTAACAAGCCATGCAGCGGGCTTTTATGAGAAAGTGAATGTGCCAGCCGTGTGCAACAAAATAGCCTCTGTTCGCTGCATCTGATAAGAAAAGAAGCTGGCAGACCAAAGGACAATACAGCTGATTAGTTTGGGACAGCGGAGCTCCACTGGTGATGGTTAGTTGGCCTGGATCTCTCTATATTTTCTGGCACTGAAACTTTTAATGCTGAAATATACAAAGCAAAGCAACAGCTATAATGTATATAGTTTCAATGAAATGTTCTTTCACCGCGCGGTTGAACAATCTTAGGGAAATAAAATCAATGAAAAGTCAGAGAAAAACTTTGACTTAGTGTGCACAGGCATTTTCTCAAGTAGAAACAAAAGTTTACCTTAGTAGTGATAATTCCTTTTTTTTGTTCATGTATATATATAACAATTTCAAATGATTAATCATATATATGTTTTTGGCTACACACAGTACACAGTAAGAATTAGAAAACAAAGATTTCATAAGGGAACTTTTTTGTCCAGAGGACAAAGAGCAGGCGCTCTAGCACCTCCTAGTGTCTAAGTGTGTAAGTCCAGGATTTTCACTCATCCAAACATGGTGAAAAAAATCAAGCTCCTTGTCCTTCTCCTTATGGATTTGCTGTCAGCTGCATGAAATACACTGGTCCATCAAAAACAACCAATCAGAGCCAGGGGGGAGGTTCTTAGCGCTATCATTCATCCTCTTATACATGCTGCTGGCTAGTTCCTCAAGCCACAGCCTCTCATGAATGCTAAGGCTAGTTAGCATGGCTGCCAATGACGTCGGATTAACAGTTTTCCTGGAATGGTTATTTCTTGCCATTAGCACATTGTGTAGTTTGTTCACCAGGATGATTGAAAGCGCTAAGACCCTCCTCCTGGCTCTGATTGGTTGTTTTTGATCTGGAGCGGTGTTCCGAAGTTTTCAGACTGCTCAGGAAGGAGGTGGGGAGCTGGATTTTTATTTATTTTTTTATTATTATTTTTACACATTATCTGTCTTCATGTTATACTGTCACATAGTGACAGTTTTAAAAACATACTGGAAATGCAGGAATAATAATAATTTTGATGGTGTGTGGGTTTTAGAGAAAACTCACCATGAATACATACTTGTGAACTCAGCTGTTGTTTTTAAAACTCATGGAAGCTGTTTGGTGTATGATCGCTCCACGTTGAGCAAAGAACGGTCCAGTCAGTTATTAAAAGTCCAAAATTAATAAGCATGCATGGCCGTAAAGAGTGCGCATTAATTTTACACAGTCACTCCGCGGAGTAGCACGCTTTGTTTGAATAATCAAGAGAAAAGGTAAATGAACTGACAACGTGAACATGTCAACTCCTGAATGTATGGCTCATAAAAGAGCAGGAGCGAACCGTGCGCACTTCATCACACGTACTCGCCCTATCTACGATTCACAAGCTGAAGGGATCATTTTAAGTGACTAAGGTGCAGCTGCAGCGCACAATATTTCCCCCGTGCAGCCTGGTGATTGTAAGGAAAGGCAATCAATTCCCCCCAAACCAAAGTCTTATAAACACAACTTCCAACACCGCCGACCGACAGCAGCCGCCAGGTGAGTCAGAGCTTGAAACCAAAATGGGAACTCAAGGAGATTTCCCTCTTTGTATTTATTCAAATCGATTCCGTGAGAATATCTTCTTCTTCTTCTTCTTGGACGGCCCGGAAGTTGTGGAGAAATAAATTGCAAAATATGTTGTCTGTATTCAGCAAGAAAATGTGTTGCTTCAAATTAAATAGGAACTGGCTGACGCTTATTGCCTGACCATAATGTCAGCTCCTAAGTCAGCCGAAAAAGAGGGGTCTCCTTCTTCCCTTGGTTTTGTCTCTCGAGGTCAGAGTCTTTGTACAAAATAAGGCTGAGAAATTTTCCTCCTAACAGGGGGAGGCAGAAAAAGCAAACCAAATGCTGCTAAAATATTTAATACTACCTACAGTGTTTGCTTCTCTACAGCATCAGTGATTGTTGATATAGGGAGGATTTTTTTTCTCCCCTCTTCTTCATTTAAAGATTGCACCAATCTCAGTTGGAATAGTGTGGGGGTGTGTGTGTGCGTGTGTGTGTGAAGAAACAGAATGAGGAATGATCACTTTTTCACACATGGCCCGCCACACACGCACCAGGAAACTGGGCATCTCACAGGGGAACATATTACACAAGACAGCAAGCGAGGACATGATAGCGCCAGATTGCTGGGTCGGACTCAGTCTTGACAGCAGCTCTCCAAAGAGAGGACAGGTCTGTGTCACGAACCTTTTCCCTTCGCCGCCGCTGCAAGGCGAGACACAGACAGAACATTAAGCACTGATCGGTGTGGATTTACTGTGAGAATTTGAAAATATCCCAATAGTGATTTAGACTCATTTTAACTGGAATGACCTAAAAGAGTAAAGGGATCTTATCTGCCATATGTGTCTGGGCGTGTGCCCCCCTCCGCCACTTTTCACCTCTTGATGCAGGCACAGGGGCTATTTTTGGGGGTGCGACACCACCATCCTGACGACGTAGTTGTAAATTCTGAATCACACGAGGGGAAACCGCTGAGCCAGAAGCGAGGCGGGACAGAAGAGAGCGACTGCGGATGTGTTCAGAGCCCAGATGAACGCTCATGCGGTCCAAGGAAACAGGAAGGGCATGGTGGGCATTTATATGTATTAAAAAGGGAAGGATTAGAGACACTAATCCAATTCTCTTTTATTAGACCTCAGTCATATCATGTTTAACCTATTTACTTATTTTAATGCACATTGAGCATTAAAATACCCAATGTGCATTTTCCTCAGCTGTGTCTGTTCTGTTAGAGGGATTTCTGCTCGGTTGTCAACAGGAAACAAGAAGAAACTGCTTTCAGTGATGTGTCTAAAGAAACTCAGTCAGATTGAATCCTCGAAATCTGGACCAATTTTTGTCTGGACTTTGACTGGTCCCGCTGAAACATACGGATATGATCTAAAACCATTCGCTTTGAATTTCTCAGTATCGTTTTTAGCTCCATCCATCTTCCCATCAACCCTGACCGGCTTCTATGTCCGTTCTGAAGAAATGTATCTTCACAGCATAATGCTGCCACCACCAGGGCTCATTGTGGTAAAAACAGAGGTTATGCTCAGGCCAAAAGTTCAATTTTGATTGCATTTTACCAAAACTATTTCCCAGAATTGTGGCCTGATAGTTGTCAGGAAATACTCCTACCTGAACTGTGGTAGTCTGCAGCTCATTTACTTACAGTGGGTCTTTTGGTTGCTTCTCTGGTTGACACTTTCCTTACTCGTCCTGTCTGCTTAGGTCAGGGGTCATCGACCTTTATGACTCTAAGAGCCATTTTTGCCTTCAGTCTAGCTGAGCTACAAAAGCTACAGAAGTTATATGACCCTTCCAAACAAAACAAAACAAAACAAAACAAAAAAAAGAAAAAAAAGAAAGTCCCCCCCTTTTTTAATTTTTTTTTACAACATCTTAATATATTCTAAAGGACTAAAAAGAGCAACTTCTACTTTTTTGAAAAAGACCAAACTTCTCCATAAAAGGAATGTGTACATTTTCTTTTTACACTTTTACTATATTTTAGATATAGTAAAAATATTTACTATATATGATGTAAAATATCCATAGCTTCAAATCATAGAGTTAGAAACACTAATAGGTGGTAATTTATTTATTATCGCCATAATTTTAAACATTGCTTGATTCTTTATAATTTTTGGCCAAAGTTACTAAGAAACGCAGTGGAGGGTCTAAGCAGCCACTTGTTGCTTTGGAGCTGTGTTTAGTGTTTCAGTATTGGATGGATGGACGGTTCTCTGTGAGCTTTCAGACCTTAAGACATTGTTCTGTGACCTAACCCGTCTTTAAACTTCTCCACAAAGGAATCCATAAAGTTAAAGTTTAAGCAGCTCACTCCTGCTTCCAATTTTAAAGGCTATTTATAATTAGCGGTAAGCCCACTAGAGAACTGCTTTTGAACTCCAATATGGGAACAGTCAATTTCCCAGCATGCAAAATCCACTGGAATGCACGCGAAGATGGATTTTTGACTTTCAAAGTCGCAGAAACCTCAAGAGCCCTGACCTTAAAATCCGACATGGTTGTCCTGTGAACAAAAAGTGGTGAAACTTTTGTGAATTACTCAGAGTCACAGTACTTTCAGATAAGACTGCAGTCAGCTTATAAGAGAGTTGTTCCCCTTTAGAAAAAAAATGAGCAATGTGCAGAATGAGCAATGTCCAAAAACAACCCACTCCAAAGCTCAATCTTTCAACAAAAAAGAAAAAGAACACCCACCGATCTCCCAAGACTATTAGCAATGGGCTAGAAAAAAAAAAAAAAGTGTTCTCAGCAACCAATGCCCACAATCTGATTTTAGACTCCTGTTCCTCCTGTCTCAAGGAAAGTCAGAAACTCAGCCAAGTGGTGTCGGCACACGGCTGAGAGATTTCTGGTGTGTTTCCGCCTCGCTGCGATCGATTTCTTGTCGCAGAAAGGCTCACAAGAATGAGCTTCTGGTACAAAGTGAAGGGCAGTTAAATCAGAGACACAGAGTTTGTACAAAAAGAAAAAGCACAGGACAGTGAAACCAGAAGTTTATGTATGTCAAATAAAAAGCACATACACTTCTTTCTCTCGCTGTCTAAATCAGATGAAACTTGTTTTTCCTTATAGGTCAGTTGGAAGCACTAAATTAATTTTTATTTGGTAAATGACACAATAATGAGAATATGTCAGATTTATTTATTAATGTCTTCAAAATGAGAAGTTTGAATGCAGAATAATTACTACATCTTTGAATAACCAAGGAAAGCCTAGATGATGACATCATGGACTTGGAAACTTCTGATTGGTTACCTGACACGTTTGAGTTAATTGGAGGCAGGCAGTGAGAATAAAAGGTGTATGTGTATTTTTTATGTAATGTGTGTAAACTTCTGGTTTCCACTGATTTTGTTAAATAACCAAAAGACTGAGGCCTTCACAAAAACTGAGAATACGTAACAAAAATGTGAACTATTTAAAAGTCCTGGTGACTCTTGCAGGAGACTGGATTCTGTTTCAGGGTATTGGACTAAAGATGCATGAATACTTATGGTACACCTTTCATTTAAATGAAAAAAAAAATCAAATATGCATCATTTTCATTTTTGTTTACAGTTATGTCCTAGTCTAAGTTAAAAATCATATTTATATCTAAAGTGTCATCAACAGGAGTGAGGTGTGAATATTTTTGAAAGATTTCTTTTGGTCAGCAAAAGTCTCTTGTGGACAGTCTGTTCCAGTTGCTCTCTTGTAAACCAGTTATATGGTTTACAAGAGAGCAACTCTTGTAAACCAAGAGTTTACAAGAGTAAACTCTTGTAAGTGTGTTGTGTGCAACACACTTACACTTGCACTTGTTTTTGACATTTGCTGACCCAGCTGTCAAGCAGTCACATTTTGAGCATCTCAGATCCTTCGTCTGAACATTTTTTTTTCTTCACATCAACTTCTAGAACCGATTGTTGCCCTGCAGCAACAATCACCCCCTGATAAATTCTGCTGCAGCGCGATAACAAATGTCGTTCAGGTCGGTTAGTGCCCCTGATCTTGTTCTGTTTTATTGTCACTAAAACTGCATTTTCTAGTGTTCCTAGAACGGTTCCTAGTACTCATCGACTCAATCTGCTGAACAGGTTTACTGCAACAAATGAGACGGCTACCGTACAGGCAGACATTCGATTCATCGTTTCTATGAAGACATTGATTCTCTCCTAAGGGAACAGCACAGTCAACCGTGATTAACAGGGGTTTCCCTTGTGTAACTAAGCAGGACACGCTGCAACCAAAAGCCACATTTTACGAGAAGAGCATCAGGGTGAGCTCTGTGTCACATTTGATCTGTGCCACCGAAGGTTGTTTGTCATCCCGCTCTACCTGAGGCACTGTGGCATTTGTTCTTGGCTCGGGTTATTTAAAGCCCCAAGGGACATAAAGAACTGTGTTGCTGTGATGATGTCAAGGATCACTTCAACTTTGGTTCATGCAGGAAGCTGTAATACTGCAGGGAGGACTGTGTCACAGTTTAAGGCATGACACCAAAAACAAGAAGATGAGCTGCAGATTCTAAGATGTTGCTGGATTTAAAGGGATCCAACACTGAGATGAGAACAGCGAAGCGGGCTTCGGGCTTCTCTCTTTTCTGAACAACGCCTGAAAATAATCTCTTCCTTGTGGATCTTTGTCTACAGAAGATCCTCCACCTCAGAGCTGCGTATTCTGAGCGTCCGCCTCGCAGAACAGCCCTGCCCCACGATTCCCCCGCTCGGCTTATTCAGACTAGCCAGCAACGATTAGCAAACGCCTCGTTATACAAGCTACTTCTCAGTCCAACACCGGTAAAAACATTGTTAAAGGGTTAATAGAGGAGTGATGTTGTGAATTTCAGAAAGAGCAGAAGCTTTTAAAGAGACAGAAGCCCAATTTCAAGGCGTTAAATGACAAGGTCACATTTCTTTTGAGTCATATCTGATATATGTAACATTTTTATAACAACTGAAGGTAACAGAATTACTTGACTGTGCTATAAAATGGGACTACATGCCCGGAAAATACATGATATTGCAACTTTAAATCTAAAGTAAAATATGTCTTTCTGTGGAAACCTCATGTTTTTATTTGTTTATAAGGAGAACTGTTTCATTCTGGTTGTGGATGAACCCATATTTATCTATCTAGACCTAATTTCAACCCTTATCCAACCCTAATTCCAATGTTTCATCCACCAGCAGCTTTATTATTCAAAAAGACTTTGCAATGTCCTGGTAAGCCATTTATTTCTTCTGATGAGCATATATTTTTGTTTGTTATATTGAGAAATAGAATGCTTCTGAACTAAAACTATAATTATCTAATACCTACGGGCAACATTTCCAACCTGAATGTGCCTCAAAAAGGCCCTCTGTCTGCACCAGGCCTGTTTTAATACCTCACTAATTGACAATAATATAATAACATTTATTTTCTCTCCATCAGTTGGTCTTTCTTCCTTCCTTTCTGGAAAATTATTGCAGAGCTCCGTCTGAACAACAGAAATAAATCAAACACATAAAACAGGCTGCGGAATTACAAAAACACAAATATGTGCCTTCGAGGGCTCCCCAGTCACTATAAAACACACATTTGAGGAGCTGGAGCGGAAGGAAAAATTCATTGTTAATGGGGCGAAGCACTTTATTGATGCACACTGCCACTCCCGCAAAAAACGTTGTTAGCAATTTTCCCACAAGAACTGCTCGTGCAAGTGCCTTACGTAACAGGGGCCTCTCGTTGGATCCAAATATGGTCACAGCAGATTCCGTACTAAACGGAAATTGAAGAGCTCAAAGTGTTTTTAGCAGTCAAATGCTCCACTTGACGAATGTGCAAGAAAAAAAAATGCCTTGGAAGAAGTTGTCCAAAAAACTTCTCTGGCCACAATTTCTTGTGTTGACCCGAGATGTCGCGTTTCAATTATGTGGAAGTGCTGGACACGCCGTCAAACATACAATTTCATGACCGAGGGATGTCAAGCTTTCAAAGGAATTGCTTCACCCATTCTTTCCGTAGCCAAAACAACGGCCTTTCACAGAAAAATCACAAAGTGAGTGACAGTAGCATTGATTGCACCAGGGAAGACGCACAGCTGCGTCCCGGCATGTCCGACGGTTTTTCATTAAACTCCAACCCATCCAATAATTTCCACCCGTCCTGTATTTGCATCCCTGCCTCAATCTAAAAACTCGCAGAAGCGTCGTCTCGAGCGACTCGATGCCCGTGCCTCTTCTTCGAGCAAACACCCACGGAGCTGTTGTTGTTGGTGGCAAGTCATTTCGCCGCTCTGCCTCTCAGACAAACGGCTATTACTGTTCCCTCCAACAGCCTCCACTTAAAACAGGAGTGTGTGGGGACAGTGTGAAGAAGCAGTTAACAATCTGTCGCACATTCACAGGAGGTGCAAGAAATGGGCTTTAAAATAGTACAAGGTGTTAGTGGCAGAGGGATGTGAACAGGGGACTTGCATTGCGAAGATGTTTCATTTGGTCTTTATGGGAAAATGATGGTAGAGATGCAGACAGCGCTGCATGTTGTTTGTTTTATTTCCTCAAGTGCAGCATGTTCGATGGAGTCTGCGTGGAAATAATCTTTGCAAATATTACAATATTGTGGAAGATGAAGCAAGTGATAAAAATCGTGACACTAGGTAGCCATTTTAGGCATTAAAGAAAAACAATGGAAGGAAGGAAAGCCTCTGAAATTCTTTGACAAACTACAGTTCATTCTGTAATGTACTGTATGTATAAAATTCTGATACATATTTAACCAATGGTGCTCACTCTGCCTGTAATAGAAACGGCTCTAAATTGTTACTACTTTAAAGGACAGAACTTCAGTGGGTTATCCTGAACTGGGAACACACTCTTGATTAGCAACTTCTTACAAAGTGCCTCTGCTGGTGACCAAAAAATACAAAGGAATCTGAATATTTATTCAACTTAGTGTATTTCAAATGTGTTTTTAGGTATTATGGGAGTGAGGAAGTGTGTGGTGTAGTTCTGAGCATCGCATAACTAAGTTTGTGATTCATTTCACTAATAGCTGTTCAGTAATTAAGAAAAAAAAAGACCCACATCTGAGTAATGAAGTATGAAAAGATCACTCAAACACACCCGGCTAGATCTGGTTTGTGCGTACTCCTGCTGGGTGCTAAGAATCAACATTAGCAGGGATCAGAAGTAAGGAATGAGAAGTAGGCAGAATTGTTTTTGGCTCTTAGACACTGGCATCTGTCCTGCATGTCTCAGAAACATCTAAAATACACATGTCAATGGATCCTGGTGTTCAAAGTTGTACAGAAAACCCATGAAAGATCAGGGAGAGCATGCAAACACTACAAAATATAGACCAACAATCCTCTTACTGAATGCACCACTGATGAAAACTGATCTTCCATGCAGCCAAAGATAGAAACAAATTTGTCACATCTAATTGTATTGACAAAAATCATGCACATACTCATTTAAAACACTCATTAAATATTACCACACTCATTGGTATGTGCTAACTACATACCAAAAACAAATCTAATGTCATGTAACTTCCAACCCATAGGGTCCGACATCCAAAGGGAGGGGCTACAGGGATCAGGGTCATGCAAGGCTCATGTGCCAAAGAGACGTTAATATGTTTTGCTTACAGATAAAATAACTCAATAAGTGACGATCAAATGTCAACGCGAAACTTAAAATGTATCAAACGCTGCTTTTGTAGTGTTTGATACAAACACTGAAATTTATTTGTATCAAATTTGCAAAGTGTTGCAAATTTCACACGCAACACTGTCCTCTCTGTCCAGCTTTTCATGTATTTCATAGGTGTTTTTTTAGCGTTTGTAGAATTAGGATGCTTTAAAATAATAAATCTGACATTTAATAGCTGCTGCCGTCAAGTTTATTATTATGACTCCATTCTTTATAGACATAATAGTGTACTATTTACACTGAGTCCACTATCCAGCTGGAGCTTTCTTCATCAAACATCATGCACAATGGATAGATTGGTATATAGTTAGAAATATATAGTTAGAAAAGCGTCATGTGCTGCAGTGAAGGGTTGCTTAATGACTTTATAGAGAAATATACAGACCTTGTGTGTATATATTTATTCATATATTGATTAGGATCAATAAGGTATTTTAAAATGTATGTGGGTGGGCATTTAAAATGTCTGGAAGGTACTGGAGGTAGCTTTCACAGCTTGCACTCTAAAGTCCTATATAAATATTACATTAGCTGTAGATTAGAGCCTTCCCACTCGGGTTCATCGTTGACCTCGGTCCCTTTTCTCTAATGTCACCACTAATGCCTTTCCGAGCTTCAGGTGGGTGAAGCCCACCATGCTCAGCCTGCAATTTTCACACAACTCAATTTCCTCATTGGCCCCGTGTGGTGTGTGTACGCGCGCGCGCGCGCAAGCTGGGGAGACTGCTGCTGCGACCCGGGTGTTCGCGCGTTGGCGCGCGCTTGCGAGCCTCGCAGAAGTTATTATGTAAGATGTTCCCAGTCAGTCAGCTACATCCCCGCCAGAGTCTGAGGCACGATGAGGGCGCTTTAAGAGAAACCTCAGCTCCTGTCCGGGATCCTGGCAGGACGTACACCTTCTGCTCCACCGACACAGCTCACCTGGAGCACAGCAGAGTCCCACAGGACAACAAGACTGCGGTAAGAATGGCATTATTTCGTTTACGAATATGATAACTGAGCATTTTAATACTGGTTTAGAAGCGCTTTTAATCTGTTTCTAATATATCGCCGCAAAGCTTTAGGACTCCTTTTTTTCCCGGGTGCATACATATTTACCTATAAGTACATTTAATTATGGGAGTTGTTCTTTTCTTTGTTTTCCCTTCTGGTCACATTGTTCAACACAAAGCTCGCTAAAAGTGCAAGTGGCTCCCATTCAGTGACCATTCATCAGGTCCCTAAGTGGAAATAGTGTTGCGTCTCCTCCCCGACTCAGGAGTGTCCCCTACCTGCCCTCGGAGCTTTAAAAGGTCCGCCTCGGAGCGAGCAGACTCCACACTGTTGCAGACGGACCGCGGATCCAGGACAGCGGGTAGGTCACACATGCAACACTTTCCTCTCTCTTCATCTTTTCATGTATTTCTGAGGTGATTTTATTTATTTATTCCATTTCTTGGTATATTCTTAAAAATATTTTAAAAATACATCAAACTAAATGCATCTATGTATTAATGTTTTTTTTCCACTATCAGGTTTAATTCCTTTATTAAAATTGCAAATCACTTGTGTCGTTAATGGTGCAATCTCTTTTAAGCTTCACAGTGATTGCTTTTGTAAATTTCCTTGTTTTTATCTGGCAGCAGACACAACACACAGCACTGCATCACTTTAAATGAACAAATTCTGCTATAAATAATCAGCATCAAGGCTGCGCTGTCCAAGTACCAGCCGCACAAGCAAGCAGAAATCTGGCTGGGTTAAGCTCCAGATTTTATTTTATTTTTTTTAAATTGTTTTTGGGCTTCTTGAGGAAAGGATTTTAAATTGTACTTGAACTTGTTTTGTGCTTGTGCTCCTTTGATGAGGAACACTCAGGCTAATCACCACAAATGAAACAGCACATCCTAATAGGTCATTACAGCTCATAACAGAGATGGCCACAAGCCATTAATGTCCCACCTGTCAACATTTATCATTGTTAAGGAGTCATCTGTTAAATATGATAAATCCCGCAGATATAATTCTGTTTACATAGCTGTGTTGCAAAACTAATATTCTGGGGGAATGGAGCCATGGGCAGATCATATCAGCTAATCAGTAATGATTTTAGGGCTGTGCATCCACTCTTAGAAATGTGCACACAAATAAAGATATCTGTGCACAATAATCAGATGCTCTTAGTCCTGGTTTAATGAAACCGGACTGTATTTCTGCGATGTGTTCCACTACATTAATTTATACAGTGGGTGCCTGTAAAGACCATGTGTGCTGCTGTCACTGGGAACATTGTTCTTTATGGGGGCGATAGAAAATAGATTCTCGCCGTCAAAAGGAAAGAACACAGCAATAGGAAATGATTGCCAATGAAAGTGCAATGATTATCCCCTTTATTGTGATGGAAATCGAAATCAGCGAGCTATTATAGCACTGGCGCAAAATCTATTTTTTTTTGTTTGTTTTGTTTTTCTTTCTTGATAATCTTCCATGAGTACATCAGTTATTCTTACAGTCTGCACTCAAGAGGAGAGAGAAAATCTGTGTTTCCCCTCACAGTCTCATATCTGCATACATACATTGTTAATGTCCATCACAAAGTTCCCATTATTCTAATAATGAATCCACTGCCGATGTGCACAAAATGAAATTTGTCCCTGAAATGCGTAGTAGCAGCTGAGTCAGTATGAAATAGTCACTCTTTGGTAACCTTGAGTAGAAATATCAGGATATCTTGGTATCTAGACAAAATGAATCACACCAGCTCATTGCTTAAAAAAATCCTCCTGGTGCCAAAATATTAAATCACATTGATCAATACAGTTATTACAAAGTTATGTATTCATCAATTGTTACTACAACATGCAGTAAATTTATGTGTGTTTTGATTTGCTGGCAAAACTTCAGAAGAAACACCTGTTACATTTAGAGGCAGTTTTTAAGTGTTTATTGCACTGAATGCTGTCTATTTTACCCACACTACTGCATGTACAGTAAAATAATTGTCGTACCTAGAGATGTACCAATGCATTGGCTAAAAGGACTGATTTTCCTTTATTTTGCTGAATGGTGACTAGCAAGTCAGTTGCTGAAAAATCTGATTTTTTTCCAACTCTATTCAATAACTGCATCAAAATTAAGAACTCACAATTTCCAGTCCATAAAAACCTGTCAACATTATGTTCTTTAATGGACTTTTTTGACATTTTGTAAAATTCAGATAAAGGTTAGGAATGTGTGTTTTGATGCATAAATAGAGAAAATCTTGTAATTTTTTATTTTTATTTTAAGTTGTATTAAAAATACAATATCTTGAATCTCGACTCAAAAATATTGGCAATATTGGTTCTACGTAATAGATCAGGTTTTGATCTAATAACAGTTTGTTGGTAATGTGTTTGGCCAGTAGTGCTGACTTTCCTTGTTACTGTGTCCACAGCAGCTTTAGTGACCAAGATGCTAACGCTCAAGAATTGTAGTGAGAACTTGATGATGTAAGGAGAAAAGGCAAAGTGAGAAAAGTGTTAATCACAATTAAGACAATCATTGCAATTTTAGGTTCTCCAATTACTGTTCAGGTCTAATAAACTATTACAGTGAACTCTGTGTATTTATGGAATTATGGAGCACAGCTGCATGTGAATAGTTAAAATTCACTAATATTTGAGACCCTCTCTCAAAATGCTTGTATTTGACCAAATTTGAAGCCAATGCCTCAAAATCCCTAGAAAGAGTTTGTCAAAGTTTGACGAGTGTAAAATCACCAAAACCCTTAAGAAGGACCTTTCAAACTAAAATGGCCGACTTCATATTGGTTGTAGGAAACGGTTCCAGGAGACGTTTTGCTTATCTTATCTGTGCACTAATATTTCAAATGTCTAGATTAAGCAGGACAACATTGAACCATTTGGCCCCGCCCACTTTGATTCCATTGAAATACAATAATTTGCATAGAGGGTGAATTTTATGCAGAGTTTGGTGAGTTTTCAGGGTATGTTTCGGCCCCCAAAAAAGCAATTGATTTCATTAATTTCACTGCTTAGATCTAAACTGACTCCCTTTCAAATGTAATTTGTTTCAAATCAACTTTTTTTTTCTTTCTTTAGGCCACAAAAAAGAAGACAAACATGAACCCGGAACTATGGATCACAAAACACTGAAATGTGAAAATAAAATTCATGACATAATAACAGCAGGTGTGACAAAGTGAATTCATCTAGTCTTCTCTTTTTTGACGGGAGCCAAGAAACATCATGGAGCTGCAGCACAACACCAATCACAACCAGGCCTTGTGGAGAGAGATACCATGGGAGTCCACGGAGGACTGCTCGCTCTCAGTGAGCGGGACCACTTTCCTCATCATCGCTTACAGCATAGTGATGGCGGTGGGCCTCATCGGAAACTCCTGCTTGGTTTTTGTCATCATGCGGCACAAGGAGATGCAAAACGTTACCAACATCTTCATTGTCAACCTATCTTGTTCTGATATTCTTATGTGCATCATATGCCTCCCAGTCACCATCATCTACACACTGATGGACCAGTGGATCCTCGGCGATACACTGTGCAAGCTCACTCCCTTCATCCAGTGCATTTCAGTTACTGTCTCCATCTTCTCCCTCGTCCTCATTGCCATGGAGCGCTACCAGCTCATCGTCCACCCGACTGGATGGAAACCACTGGTGAGCCAGTCCCACGTGGCAGTGGCCGTCACCTGGATCGTGGCCTGCCTAATATCCGTGCCTTTCCTAAAGTACAGTGTACTTACCTTGCCTTTCCAGAACCTGAGCCTCCCCATTCCTGTCAGCGACCACCTCATTTGCATGGAGCTGTGGCCGTCTATTCCAAAACGCCGCGCGTACACCACCTCCCTGCTTGTCTTCCAGTACCTGCTTCCTCTCACCCTCATCTTGGTCTGCTACCTGCACGTCTACCTGCGCCTGAGGAGGAGGAAGGACATGGTGGAGCGCGGCAGGAATGCGACTCAGAAGAAGAACAAGGGCTCCACAAGGATCAACGCCATGCTGATATCCATCGTGGTGGCCTTCGCCCTCTCTTGGCTCCCGCTCAACATCTTCAACACGGTGTTTGACTGGAACCACGAGGCCATCCCGTCTTGCGGCCATGACGTCATCTTTTCTTTCTGCCACCTCGCAGCGATGGTCTCCACTTGCGTCAACCCGATCATCTATGGGTTTCTCAACAGCAACTTCCAGAAGCAGCTTAAGTCCACTGTATTGCGCTGTCGCTGCTGGGCGCCAGTGGATAGGTACGAAATCGTCCCACTGTCTACTGTTAGCACAGAGGTCACCAAAGGGTCAGTCTTCAGCAATGGATCAATCACTATAAACTCATAAAACTTTCCCCAAGGAAATGGAAAAGATCTAGTAGAAGAAGACTTCTAGATCGCTTGGACTTTTTTGGGGTTTCTCTCTGCTGATTTTGAAGAAAGTTCACCATTTGCAAAGTGAAAATCTATGAAGCAACAGTGAAAAGCAAAGTGTTGACATGTCATTGGCCTGACACAGCTGTCTTGATTTAAAGAGGGTTCCCACTGAAGAGGAAGTAGATAACAAACGGTTCAAAGGTTGAACTACTGCTGGACAACATGTACTGTAAGGACCTACGAGTGAATAGACGGCCTTTAAACTCCTGAACATGTCTTTTCTGTAACGTTCTAACATCTATTCTGAAGTCTGCAGTTTTCAGAGGACTTCTTCCTGTCTTTATCCTGCTGTAAATGTGCTCAACAACCAATGAGTGCTGGAGAAAACAAAGCAAATGTTCCCTTCAGTTCAGCTGCTTTATGTTAATAGCGTTGATGAAAAAATTAAGCGGATTGTGAACTGTGACGTGCTAATGATTATCAACCGAGAAACTTATCACGCAGCTGAAGGAGACAATATTAAAGCTTTAGATGTGGCTTTAGGCGCTCATTCAGTCGATTTACTTGCACCATCTTAATGCTTTTGTCATCTAAAATCACCACCAGTGCTGTAACAGTGGCTCTCAGATAACCTCGGCCGGAGCAGCATACATCTCGTGATGTCAGCCGGGCTCTGGACTCCGGTCTGTATATATGTGTGGGATAGTGTGTGCCATAAAGTGTGCCGTACAGCAATCATATATCAGCTGCAATAAAACAAAATAAAAGTGACAGTAAAGGAGTTCGTCAGAGCAGGTCTCTTCTGCTATATATATATCACATGACAGAGTTATAGTTTATGGTGTGGTCTAAAGTAAAGAGCACTTTGTAGCCTAGTATCTCAGCAGGTCCACCAATATCTCTTGGTGGACCTGCTGTTAGACACTTTGTGCATTTTTAATCGCATTAAATCGTATAGGTTATCTTTAATGATTAAGCCTGTGTTGTAATATTTGGGTTAGAGCTATGTTACATTGAAACAATAAACTTCATTACATCATGTTTTAACCTGACATTTCCAATTATTGCACCCATACTTGAAACTTAAAAGTTATTTTAAAAATATCTGGGCCTAAAATCTAAATTATGGTTTTAAATGTACAAAAAGTGTTTGTAGCGGCTTTTTTTTCTTCCCAAACATGTTACATGTTAGACCAAGACAATATAGTGCATTATTGTGAAATGAGAAACAGCATACATGAAGTCTTTGATTGGGCCATTCTAACACATAAACATGTTTAAATCTTGGCCATAATATTGCATCTATGTTTAAGGTTGTGGTAGGTAGCCCTGTAGCCCAGCTTCAAATGTTTTTCAAGCTTTAACAGGTTTCCTTTCAGGTCTGTCCGGTGTTTAATTCCCTTTTTAATTCCCGTCAACCCTGATCAACTTCCCTGTCCCTTCCTTTCCCAGCCACCATTATGTTTTCCTGTGGGAATGATGTGCAGTTTTAGTTTTTTGCCACATAGTATTTTGCATATAGTCAAAGAAATACATACAGTTTTGATTCATCTGACCAGCACACATTCTGCCACGTTTGCTGTATTTTCTACAAGCCTTGTGTCACCATGCGACTTTACGTGGCCTCATTTTCAGCCATCTTTTGGGAGGGTTGCCGTTGCGTCATACTCTTTTCATTTTTGGATGATGGAGTAAAGCTCAGTCCAAACTTTGAAATATTGTTTTATCACCCGGCCCGACCATAAACTTTTTCACAACCTTGTCCCTGATCTGTCTGCTGTGTTCCTTCATGATCTTCATGATGCTGTTTGTTCACAAATGTTCTCCAACTAACGTCCGAGGGCTTCGCAAAACAGCCAGATTTATGCTAGCAGTTGTGTTTCCTAATGTAAAAATGTCTCTTCTAAATTGGGTTTTATAGGCTCTGTCAAAGTAAAGGCGGTGAATGCAAATGCTTGGCACAAGTTCAGATCTCTACTTATAAGTCTTTTAAAAAAAATAAAAACAATGTCTCCTTTTCCTGCCACAATTGTGGTCTACTTTATGTTGGTCTATAACAGGAAATTGAATGTTTTCAATAGATTTATATATTTTATTAAACACTTTCAACAGCTGATCCATTTGTATAGCTAACATTGAGGTTCGTAAATTTGTACGAAAGCCAATTATTTCTATAAAATAGGAAATTAAAAAGTGTGGTTAACATGTTATTTTAAGGTGCTGATTGAAAAGTTAAAAAGAGGAATTTGAACTTTTGAATGCTGCATAAACGTCATCATTTTATATCCTATAAATGCTGTTAGGAGTTTTACCATCGAGACACACGACTCAGACAAACCACTAAAGTTTGTCACCTGAATAAAGAGGATGCAGCTGTTTTTGATCAAATTAAAGTTTGATAGCAGGATTTAGTCTTACATAAACAAAGGAAAAACACATGCATGTGGTGCAAGGTTTGAATCATTACTGATTAACTGAAGGAGAACATGAAGCTAGTGCATTTATCTGCTATCCTGTTAGCATCTGATCAATATTACAGCCTAATGCAGACCCATGTGTGCAAAAGATATAAATCGTCTTTTCACAAAATGAATATTTCAAGCCATGTCTGAGGTCAAGCTAAGTGTGCTGTTTGAGTTTGCATTATTCAGGGGAACATCTGTGGTGACGAACCTTTCAGACACGCATGTAGAGTTGGAAACACCAATCGTCCCTTTCAGTGCTATAGATGTTTAGAATTGAGATGTAAAGGAGATTCATTGGAAATGATGATAAAAATTGGCACGAGGAAGTCTCACGTGAACCGTATTTTTTGGTTCATGTGAGATTGGCGCCACAGCAGAGAAAAACAACTGAGACGGAACAAAATGGGAAATGTTTTTGCTTACCACACAGGGCTTCGTTTTTATGATTTGTGGAGTGCGTGTAATAAAAGGCACAACCGCAGGTTGTTTTCCAAAGGCAGTTCAGCCTGTAGGAGAGCTCTCATCGGTCCTTGTCAGCACAATTAAGCGTACGCTTCCGCTGCCTTGGCCTGGACTGACCTTCTGCAGTCGGACTCCAGCCTCCTCTGTTAGCCCCTCTCACCTGTCTCTGTTCTGGTTTAGTGACGAACAAAGCACTCAAGATACCGGAGGTGCCGTCATGCTTCAGTGGCACTCGTCAATGAGTGGAGCTTGAGTTTTGTCGTCTTGTGCTTTTCTTTTTTTCTTCACCACTGTAACCAGCCCCGAAGCATTTTACTGCGCTGTGAAATGAAACTCAGCTGGAGACAGGCCCCTAACGAGTCCACCGGGCCAGACTCTCCTTGTCGGTGGAGCAGTTCCAGAAAGATTAGCATCTTGGCTCCCTTTTAATTTAGTGAGATATTCTCATATAAGCAATCTCACCAGATCGCAGGAACAACATGAACTAGTTGGCTGGAGATGTGTGCAAGCTGTTGTTTTAAGCATTTTAATTTGCCTGCTTTTCTAATAAAAAAAAAATGAAAGTATTTTTCATGTTCTTTTTTTATTATTAGCACAGGGACGTTAAATTTGAAAAATTGTGTGAACATCTGACCCCAAAGTAATCATTTTTGATTCTAGCAAGCAAAAACATTCAGGATTTTAATTTTTGTTTGTTTATTTATTTATCTTTGCTTATTTATGAGTCATTTAAACAAGTTAATAAAATCTCTCTCTTGAACAGCAGTCCCGCCTCATGTCAGGTGCTTCCCCTTTTCTGAAGATTAGACACAGACAGTTCACTTCAGTGTGTTGCTTTTATTGTTTTATTACTTTAAGTGTCATATCTGAATGACACTACAACAACCAGGCCTGGGGCAATACAATCCCAAAATCTACAAATCCGGAGAAAAATAAATTCTTGTTTTTTGTTTTTTGTAATATCAGACAATGCAGATTCGTTTGCACAAATGTACATCATAAAATCTTTGGGCATATTTTCTATATCAGCTATAAATATTTAAACATGCAAACATTTCTTGCTTTTTTGCAAAGCAAATCCTAATATTTTGATCAGAATTTAAGTGGAGCTGTTGGCTCAGTCAGCCATTATTCTTATTCGCCGTGTTCTGCAGAGAATGGTAAAGTTGATACGTTTACATGTGCTACATTATGAGTAAATATAACAATTTATCACAAATTAAGAGCTGTCATAATGCATGGGAAAAGAAAAGAAAGAATAATCATTAACGCATGAATCTTTTGCTGGTTTGCTAACGTAAAACTGTCTTTGGAAGTTTGGAGACTTTGTTGACCTAAGAATTTCTTTAAAGCATATTAATTTGTACATTTAATGTTTAAACATTGTAAAGTTTAAGACCTGCCATAGGTCTTTTGGTTAGCAAAGGTTCTGTGTTGGAGGAAGAGTTTAAGTTTCTATCCAGCTTTAGCTAGTGTAGCGACAGTGCTATTGCTGAAGTCAAACTTGTTACTAAGCTGGTATATGTAAATTTTTTTCTTTCATTTGCAAATAAAATGTTAAAATTTTAATCAAATTAATTTTATTGTAAATGTCTGTAAATGTTAATGATGGTTAAATTCTCGCAAAATCCTACACTAAACATTTTTATTACAGATAACTGATTGTGTTGCTTCTGTGAAACATTTGATCTCATTTGTTCTACGTTGTGTTCAAAAGATAACAGTAACTAACTATTTCACTATTTTAATTATGACTAAAAATCATAGATATGACTTCCTGCTAGGCTTTTACATTATATTTTTTGGCAGAAATGTTGTTCCGCATGTGTGGGTTGTATTAGGAATCTAACCGACCTAAGATTAGTAATTGACTAAGTTTCTGATTTGGAGCAAAAATTAAGAGTTTCTATCCAGGGTTAGCTTGTTATTGAACACGTTTGCTAAAGTCAACTCTGTAGCTAACTTAGCTTCTTAACCTTGAATCAGGTTTTAGCTCTGGTTGTCTGGGAAAAGGCAACATTCAACCTAGTTAGATATAAAAACTCAGCTTATATTTCAGTAATGTTTTATCCCATAATCAAAGTCTCATGGTCTTTTGTTTTGTCTCTGTTTTTAATTTAATACGAAGAAGATGGTCATAGCACTAATTACATTTTAAAACTGGTTGTAATTTGATCAAAATACTGTCGGTGTGAAACCGTGTAAATTGCTCCACTGATTTTAACGGTTCATTTTTAACAGCTTATTTTATTAGTGTGAAAGCCTGCCATGTTGAAAAGAAACAAGCATGTCTATGTACTGAAACTCTGGTCAGTGTTTTCTCTGATTAGTTAAATGCGTCTGACTGGTCTGAGTGAGACAAATTAGAAGTAATTATTGGACTTTGCAGCAGTGGGAGCCTGTGCTCAGCAGTGTGTATGCGTGTGTGTGTGTGTGTGTGTGTGTGTGTCCTCAGCCCTGATCGTTACACATTACTTTCCTTTGAACGATTTAATATTTCAGATTAACCGCAGGGCGACGATTGCTGTATGCCTCTGATTAAAAACAGAAAAGTGGATTGGCACAGACCCATTGTCCATGATGGTATTGATCTTATGTAAATCATTTACATTCTGCTGCTGTTTCTCACATGCTGAACGCTAATAAAGCATAACCATGCACATTAATTTGGTGTTGAGTCTGTGTTAAGTGAAAGTTGGTTTGGTCTCATCTGCAATATGAGACCAACTGAAACATTTTTTTATTATTTTTGTTTCCGTGTGTTTGCTAAGTAATGCCCGAGTGACAGATGGATTGAACTAATTTTGAAAAAAAAAAAAAAAAAACACACTTTGCGTTGAAGATAAGGCTTTGCTCTGCCCATTTGCTTGTCAGCAGGATATTACAGGCTGTTATTCCACAGTGAAAGCGCCATGATGAATAAACTTCGATCTCTGGCTCGGTTTGTTTAAATTTCATACCCTGTTGGCAAACACACATGTCGCCTGCCTCGGATAATAGTGTTGATTATCCAGTCTTAATAAAGCAGCTTAGTATTCTGCAGGGGATAGTACATGAATGCAGCGTGCCAATAAAGTGGCATTCGGTCCATTTTATCCTTAGCAATAAACACAATAAATACATGAAAAAAATAAAATATTACGCCACTGGCGTAATATGATGCAGTCTCAAATCTGGAGCAGAGGTAACAAAGATCAAAGCGATTCGACAAAATTCTGCTGCATACTGAATGAAACAGGCCCGTTGTCACAATTGAATTGATTATACAATTCAATAAAAAGTTTTCTGTTTATTTCTAGTGCCCTCTGGTGGTAGAAAATGCAGCATTACAGCCAGTTGTTTCTTTGGATTTCAAAATAAAGGATCATTTCGCAAATGTTCCCAGTTCTTCTTGATGACCTCCTGTGCATTGTGCACTGCATCATACACACTTCGGGTATCTTTTTATTTATTTTGCAAAGATTGCACTAAAAAAAAAAAAACAAAAAAAAAACGTACTACTGTTCTAAATGATCCAGGAGGACGGAGGACCTTAAAGAATCGAATTTAGCAAACAGGACTAATTACAGTATTTTGCAAAACTTTTCACATCCCTTGAATTTCCTGATGTTTTCTCATGTAGTAAACTTAGAATATATCCAACACAAATTATCAATGCATCATTTGCACATAAAATTCCAAAATCATTTTCTATTTGGACATCTTTACTTTAATACCCTTAAATAAAAGTCATTCCAGCTTTCTGAAGTTATCTAATTGTTAACTGAAGTATAGATGTGGGTACTTTTATCCCAGTGTGGGAGAGATTTATTAATGATGTACATCATTAGAGGATCAAGCAGCTTCGTGAAGGCCAAGGAACACAGCAGATGGGTCAGCAGATGGGAAGGTTTAAAGCAAAGTCAGGCCATAAAACAAAATCCTAGATGCTAAACATCTGACAGAGCTCTACGAGTTTATCAAGAAATTCCTGTCTACCTAAACTGACAGGCTTAGCAAGAAGAGAGTTAATCAGAGAAGCAGGCAGTAACCCTGGAGAAACTGCAGAGATCTACAGCTCAGGAGGAACGATCTATCGACTGGACATTTGATAGTCATGCATCACACAATGTTGCTAGTTGTTGTAGCCGTGTAGGGGGCTATGAATGTATTTTCAAACAGTGACGTGTATGCTTTAAAACAAACACCGGACATCACCCTGAACACATCATCCACACGGTGAAACATCTACATGGTGTCCCCTGACGCTTCTCTTCAGCAGTGACAGGGTGGGAATATGTATGGAGCTAAACACAGGGCAAAACTAGAAGAAAACCTGTCAAAAGGTTGCAAAAGATTTGAGGAAGCGGTTCACCTAAACATGCAGCCACGGCTACAATAAAGTTGTCTTGTGTTGAGTAGTCAAATAAAATTCTAGTTAAAAACGTTCAAGTTTGTGGTCGTCACATCTTGGAAATGTTCAAGGAGTGTAAATACAGGGTGGGCCATAAGTTTCCATACGTAGGAGACTGTAAAATGTATATTTCAGATACCCAAGAAGATGTGTTTGACAAAAGAGCAAAGAACTGAAATTATACTGATGGCTGGATCGGGAAGCTTCAAAGAGTTCAGGCAACGGTAAAAGAGAGGAAAAGAAAAAAAGTAGTGTTTTGCTTTTTGCTAATATCTTTTGTTCTTCCTTTTTTTTGTTGCAAAAAACCAAAATCCCCAAGACAGTAACAGAGTGAAGCAAAAAGAGTGAGCAACTTTTATTCATAAGTTGTGAACCTGATGCCATGTTATGACTCAACTAATGGCGTTTGAATTAAACTCATAAAAACACATCAGACATCATTTTTCGAATGGTTGGTGTCCGTGTTCCCTCTCAGACATGCTCCCCTGAAAGAAGAGAAAAATATTACCAACAGAGCTCAGATTTGACCTAATTGTGAAAAACACAAGAACACAGGAGTCCACATCTCACAAGAAGTCCTTTCATTCTGTAGATTTTGGCAGGCAGTGACTCCTCAGCACAGCCCAGAACGTTGCGAGGAGCAGCCATGTGAGCAAAACCTTCAAAAATCTGGTACAGGAGAGAAAATACAAGAAGGAATTTGACAAAAATGACTAAAAAGTCAATGTTTAGAATGAGCGCTCAGGTGCTTACGCTGTCCAGCGTGTTTGGGAAGCCGTCCAGTTCCCTCTTCCCGCCTGGGCTCAGCCCAAATGACCAGTGCTGCCCGTTGCCCAGCGACAGCACCGTCCCCACCAGGAGGAGCCACAGAGTCAGAGTTCGTACAGCCATTCTGACACACAGAGAAATAATAAAACTTCTGTACTCTACACAATCTTTTCTTTTTACTTTTCCCTACTTGTCACTCCTCTCGCTGCTGTAAGGACGTTACCTTTTGTCCAGAAGTCGAGGAGCTCCTCCAACACGCCCTGAATGCTGCACACTGGGCTTTATATAAGGCTCTTCTGCTTTGTTGCTGCCATCACTTCACTACAGGGAGGCTGTAAAGTGGGCTTAAGCAACACCAGGCATCACTGGCGCCCCACAGAGCTGTTCAGCAGATTGCACAACGCATTCCATTTATTTATTTAGTTGTTTTTTTTTTTTGCAATAAAAATAGCGAGTCGCAAAGTGTTCCACAAACAGGAAGCCCTTTCCTTGGTGCAAGGATTTGCAAATTTTCTTCAACCATTTTTCATTTTGTTGTGTTGTAGCACCAAACTCTATTGAATTTTTATTAAATCAATAAAAATAAAAAAAATCTCAACTTGATAAAACTGTCTACAGTAAATATCTGAGAAGTGTGTTGTGGATTTGTGTCTTCAAGGTTAATTCGACCTTCTTCCTCAACCTCAGTTCCTGCCTATACGACTTGTGCAATACGATAATCCATTCATTTTCTTTTGGACACTTGTCCGTAGTGACCAGATTTGTGGTGTGCACATTCAGTAGTCATCCTACCAACAGATTTTCCCATAAGAGATGCGAACTTAGCTACTTCTTTGCTGATAAATGCTAATTGTGTGCTGGTCTCTAAGACAGAACGGGAAAGATTTGAGGGAGTGTGAATACTTTGTACTGCAATGCAGAAATCTTTCAGAATGTTTTATGAGTTCATGTCACAACAATAATCAAACTTTGCACTGATATTTGCTAATCGTGTGTCTGGATGTGTTAGACTTTATTTAGAGGCATCAGAATAAGGGATGTGTTAGCTTTTTTAGTTTTACTTGTAGAAGTTGGAAGGGAAAAAAATGAGTAAAGTTTGTAGTTCTAATGTGAAAAACTAAATTCAAAGTGTATGAATACTTCAGTCAAATCCAGAGGCTTATTCAGGGCCGCTGTAACACAGACTGCTACAGGAGATCCTTCCTGCTCACAGCTCTCAGTCTACCCACAATTCTCGGATAAGTTACAGCAACATTTCATTTCCTTTTGAGATTAATAAAGTTTTTTTTATTGAATTAAGGGCTCCTAAATCCTTCTTTCAATTACTTATGAATGCATGTTAATGACTACAACCACATGACCCAATAACAGAAAACAAGCACATTTTCCTCTTTGTAGCAGTTTATTTATAACAGTCATTCATGGAAATATTCCCATGGCTGAGTGCAATGAAAGGAGATAACTACAATCCAACACCCAAATCTGGCCTACGTTGCATTCGATGAGATGTATTAAAAATAAATAACCACGGCTCTTCCACTGACTCGACCTCTCAAGTTATAAATACACAACATGATTGCCTTCATTATTCATTCTGAGAGGCTGGGGTACCTACGGTCTGGCCGTGTGAACGCTTGTAGTATTGCATCAGAGCAGCTCGGAGCTGCGGCCGGAGAAACTCCGCCGGTCTTCCAACAAACAAAGGAGGAGAAGGCGGGGGTCTTCATACATGCATAATAACGGACACCGGACCACCTGGAAGCGAGGCGAGAAATCTCACGAAACAAAGAGCACGACATCCCAGCTGCCCTCCCGCGCGAAGCTTTGGAAGCACTGGATTTTGTTTTACATTTACGTCATCATCATACAAAGGTAAAGCACCGAGACGTTTGGCGAAAAGGTTACACCGCGTAACAAGGTAACGTGGACATGTGCAAAACAGGTTCAAAGTGTGATTAGGCGGTAGGATTAAACGGAGGATATGGAGCGCTACAATCCGAACACGCGTCGACGATTCGACAAGCCATGCGACACTCACAAGCATGCAAAACTGTGGGAGGCTTACACACAGGAACGGTAGAGGAGGTAGATTCACGGAGCACTAAAACAAACAAACACCAACATTGAGAAATGCTACAGCTCTACGCGACGCTTTGCATATTCAAGCTGTGGCATAGTTTTGCGGCGCACCAACAGTGGTTTCAGCCTCTCAGACTAAAACCTGCTGCGCTGTATGGCTTTGGCTTGATAATCCAGCAACGTAAAGTTCAATATTTCAAGGAGACATCCTTTGCGCACGGACACAGTAAATCAGTGTAGCAACCCCTTCTGTTGTTGCTACAGCAGCATTCAGTGAAGCTCAGCTTTTTTTTTCTGCTCACATGTAATCTGACTCAAACTCCTAGTAACACGTTAAGTGAAACGAGATAAATATAATGACACACGTAACAGCAAGCGGAATCACTGGACTGCGTCCAGACGTGACGCGCGAGGAAGACTACTTAAGTTTTGGTGATAAATGCAGCAGCAGGATGTTGAGGAAACACACGCCGTCAACCCTGGGAACTTCTTATAGTGCAAGGTATTTAAAGCTAGTCTAATATTGTCGGAACGCCAGGGAGCTGCGCATGCCGTTTACCCGCAGCGCAGGACAGGTAAAGCCAGATTCGACGAGGAGGAATGTGCGGTATGACACACGGAGAGTGAAGAGAAATGACGTGGAGAGAGTGGAGAGAGAGAGAGAGCTTGGTTCCGCGAGTGAGTTATCTGACGCTCTGCGACATGTGCAGAGGGGTCAGCATCTCCTCAAAAATGGCCCCCTTCACGTTGGAGCCCCTCAGGTTGGCTTCCTGCAGATCGCAGCCGGACAAGTCGCAGTTCTGCATCGAGAAAGGGCGAAACACAAAGGAGAGGCGAGGTGTTAAAACACCGAGCAGATCAGGACACAATCTAACAGGTGTTACTTCCTTCTCTGTAACCTCTTAGGCTATGAAACAAGTTCACATGACTGCTTATAGTCTATTCAGGAGCTCAATCAAAACACTATTCAAACATTATTCAGCCATAACATCAAGCCTAGAAAATGATGTTATTTTAGATTTCTTCCTACTTCTCAGAAGTTTCTCCCTGACTTGCATTAACCCAAAACAGATAAAACATCGTAGAAACTAAAGTTTTTGTGTCGGCTGATAAAATCAGGAACGCATCAAGTTGTGATGACGATGCTTTAGGATTTTTTTTCTACATTGATCTCAAGCTTCTGACATGGTTATTCACAGTATTTTACTTGACTTTTTGGAAAGAACTTACAAATGACTTTATAATTATATTACCAATTGACAAGGCCACATTTGTTACTATAAGATGCGAGGTCCCACAGGGATCTATTCTGGGGTCACTTTTATTTCTGCTGCTGTTGTTTGCTATAATTTGTTGCTCATGAAACCCATTTGTTTCTTATGAAAAAATGTCTGTGCTAACAGGTAAAACTAAGGCTGATCTTAAAAACATTTCCAAATATTTTCTTCTAAGTACATTATCTCTTGACGCACATCTGGTTTGATGAAGGCAAATCTGAGCTGGCAAAAAATTCTGATGTTTCTGTACCTTGTATACTGTTATCCTGACTTATAAATATTTAACTTGTGTTTCTACTTGTAAAATCTATAGCGACAAACACGGTCATAACACCAGACAGATAAATCAACTGCTTCCTTCACAATTTCATACTACATGTTGTAATTTTTGCCTATGTGTTTATACTTGGACTGGATGAATGGATTATGTGTGAAATGTTGTTTGTGGAGGAAACTTTCATTATCGTTGTTGTGATTTGTATTCAATACTCAGCAAACCTAAACACACATAAACTCACATTTTCTTTAATATTGTTTCACTGTATTATTTGTAAAGTGCTTTCCTGGATTTCAATATTTTAACTTGTATTTTGGATGCATTTTAAATTCCTCAATAAGAGATGTTAAAAGTTGTTTTGTCTCACAATGATGTTTTTTTTTAAGTCTGGATTTGTTGTGACCTTGCAGTTGTTTTTTCATTATCAATGATAAAGCTTTCTTTTCCCCCCATACTGTGTGTAGCCTGTTAAAGGTGGCCTGAAGATGAGTTACATTTTAATTATTTTATTTCGACCTTTTTAAAAAAAAAAAAAAAAAAAAAAAGTCATCTCAAAGCTTGCCCTCTGACTCAGCTTCTGTGGCTGCTCTTAACAGATAATCCTCCTGCGACAGCCTTTACTCTACCTCCAGATCCGTTCCCGCTAAAGTGGCCCCCCGCAGGTTGCAGTTCTTCAGCTTTGCGTTTTTCAGGGTGGCCACACGCAGGTTGACGCCGGTCATCTGGCTTCCTTCCATGTCGACTCCTTTCAGATTGGCACCTGGCCGTGAAATCAAAAAAAGAGTTGAAATGAGATGACAGACGTGGACGAATGTATTCGAGTCTTTTGGTTGAACATCTGCGGAGAGCTCGCCTTCAAGATTGGCCTTCAATCCAGACGGGTCTTCAAAGTTGCACCCTTTTAGAGAAGCTCCCTCGGCGTTGCAGCAGAGCATCTTGACTCCTTGCAGATTAGCGCCCTTTAAAAAAAAAAAAGAAAGAAAGAAAAGTAAAAAGCACATACAGTATTTTGTCAAAATCAACTTTAAAAAGTTATGGAAGAAAAAAAACAAACGAAAAAATATACTTACATCCATGTTGGCTCCAGAGAGGTCGGCCCGCTCCAGATTGGAGCAGCACAGATTAGCGTGCGTCAGATTGCAGCGGCTGAGGTTAGCCATCTTGAAGTTGATGTAGCGCAGATCAAGTCGGGACAAATCAGCACCACTGAAGTTAAGACCCTGCAAACAACAAGAGCAACGTTGGTTAAATGTTCTTTTCGGACAGCGAGCGAGAGACGAAACCTCTTCAGCTGGCGTCACCTGACAGCGGAGCTCCGACTTGGTGGAGGTCGCCAGGAGAAAACGAACAAACTCCTTTCGGGAGATGGGAGAGTGGTCCTCGGGTGGCTGTGAGTTCTGTTTAAATGGTAAAAAGTGGTAATTGGAGGGGGAAAAAAATCAAAGGGGAGTGATTATGTTATTCACAATACCTTGAGTACAACTTCCAGCTGTTCAGCCAGTTGCTCAATTCCAAAGAAGCGAGCCTCCTCCAAGACTCCTGGAAAACATGAATGACTCGTCATGCCGCCGGACTGCGCGTCGTAGGCAACAAAATGACTAAATGGTGGAGGAAAATCGAAAAAGCTCACCTCGTATATTTATTCCTTCATTGACAATGAGCTGACCGTGTCTCAAATAGTTCAGAATCGGTTCAAAGTATTCGGGGCTGCGGTCGATTAGGTATGCCCCATACTTGTCCCGTTTGTTTCCCCACACATCTGCAGTGAATAATAACCCCTTGGTTACAAAAAGACTCGCATTAGAATTACATTTTCTGGTGGGGAAATGAAGCGGTACCTTTTTCACGGAACATGTGAGCGAGCATGCTCTCCGGCTCTTTGCTGACCAAAGTACTCCTGAACACAAGTCAGAGACGGTTAAAAAAATAAAACAAAACTAGCATACCTTAACCCTAACCCTTCACAGAAATATTCATATCCATTAATCTTTTGTTATTTTCGTAGCAAAATATTACGATTTCACCCTCCTCTCTACATATTTACAATGTTGAGACAAACTGCAAACATGACTTCTGATGGCCTTCTTTTAGGGCTGCGATTAAGTTTATTTTAATAAACAATTATTCTAACATTAAACGATTAGTCGGATAAGAAATTGGCACAGTCTATAGGTTTTTCATTTAGCATTTTTATACATTACATTAGATGATTCAATTTGTTTTTTGCCTAGTAAAATGCAACAAAAATATGCCACATATTCACAGACATAAGAATTTCATAAGAATTTCATATTAAGTACAAAATGTATACATATTTTGTACAGTTTTAGCTTAATTGCTGATCTGAATATGTTGCTTTTTTAAGCAAATGGCCTTTCTTGGAGTCTGTTCTCCAGCTAAGTATTAATTGATTACTAAATTGGTTGACGACTATTTCAGTAATCGACTCATCAAGATTAATCGTCTCAGCCCCACTTTCTTTCAACAAATTCACTGTACAGATACTTTTAAGAGGCCCTGCATATTGTGACATCAAGTAGTGCATTCATTTAATTGATGAATTAAACCACAGGCACCTTGTGGTGGTAAAGAGGCGACCACCGATGTTCAGGGTCAGCCAGTCGGTGTGCGCTCCGTGCTGATCAGATGTAACCCTGACTTCACTCTGTGGGTCTACCAATGACAAAACAGATGTTTTACACATGTCCACACTGACTGGCAGCACATACAGGAAGAGTCTGTGCTCACCAATAAATGGGTCTCCCTCTGACACATACAGTACGTCATCATCCCTGATGACAGACACACATATAAACACGTTTAGGACACAATATGAGAATAAATCCACCATGGGACAACTGCTGCGGAATGACTGGGTTTACCGTATTAGGGCAATGTCATCTATGAGACCACCCTTCCCATTGTATAAACAGGAAGCTTTGATTCCCAGCTTATTGCTCGCTACTGACAGTAGATCAGACAAGGTCCCGTAAACTGCTACAACCTGTAAAGAAAAGAGTTGTAGTCGAAAATAAAAGTGTGCTTTATTATAACGCCAGAAAATGGGTCACATTAAGCGTCCCTACAGCTAACATCGGTTTTTACTCTATATAACTGCGTAATATCACCGAATAGTGACAGTTTTCCCATTATGATACACCTTGAAGCTCGGTGAGGGAAGAAAGCAGTCATTCTGCGGCCCAGCCTCCCACACAGACTCAGTCTGACTTTTTACCCACCTTGCCATTTTTAGACGTCCCGTTAACAAACAGGGTAACTCTTCTCATTCTCTGCGCGCTTTGGTCTTAAGTGACTTCATATAAGTCCGAATAACAAACAGGGCTGTCTTTTTTCAGCCAGCTACCTACCAGTTATCTAGATAAAGCTGGACAACTAGCTACACCAGACAATAACGCGAGAAAAAAAGATGCCTTCAAAAACTCCGGGAAAAATCTGCTTCGATGTATTTCTATTAATCATCATTAGTAGTAAAGGCACTTTAGAGACTTGTAAAGGAATTGCGAGATAATCTGAGTTGTACGTCTGGGGAACACAGTGTTAGTATAACAAAACTCTGCTGTTTATTTGAAGCTAAATCGTTAAAACACGTCGTTAAAGTACCAGCACGAAGGTTTAACATAGGCTGTTTTTTAAATAACAGTATTATGTTAGTATTCACTTTAAAGCCTATTTGGTTACTTTATTACAAAGAGCTAATTTATTTTCCTCTGCGTATTATTTTTCTAGACCTAGAGTTAGACAATACAAAAAAAGTAGACTGCACCTGAAGTATACTTTTCATATGACACTCTGCTATTGGCCGAGGGCCCTATACGTAAGGACGTTGTGTGCGTCAGACAGGGCGTATGCCTTAACAGTCAGCCGGTGGTTAATCAAGAATTGATGACGAGTTGGCGCTGAAGGAGTTAGAGCTAAGAATTGATTGGATAGATAGATAGATAGATAGATAGATAGATAGATAGATAGATAGATAGATAGATAGATAGATAGATAGATAGATAGATAGATAGATAGATAGATAGATAGATAGATAGATAGATAGATAGATAGATAGATAGATAGATAGATAGATAGATAGATTATCTGTTACATTTTAAAACACATTTATTCCAATATAATTGTTTATACATTTAAGATGTGATTTTTACATTTCAGGATCATGCTAGAAATGTATTCCTGAATTCCTGATATTTACGGACATCTTTCAGCATGGAGTCTGCATGGTCGCTCTTCTCATGCTGGGTTCTTTCTGGGTATTCTAAGTCTCTCCAACAGTCCAAAAAATACATGTCAGTCTCTCAAAAGGGACTGACAGACTGATGCTCCGTTTTGAATTGTGTGTGCAAGACACGCCTACCCAGTGCACCGGTTCCCTCCCCGGCTTACAAATGGAGCGCACCCTTCAGTTTAGCGTTAGCATCTAGCCATCCTGAACTCATACATTTCGTTTCTTTGAAAACAGTTGCAGGTTACGCTGTTAGTACAGTTTTCTGTATATACTCTTGTTTTTGGAAGTGACGTCTTAATATTACAAAACTTCTCCTGTCAGTGGTGAATGTGTTGTTATGCGCTAAGACATAAAGTTTTGGACTACAAGTATGTCTGTTTTTATAATCTTTATGCCTTTCTGAGGTTCCAAAATTGGGGTTTAAACTCAGCTGTTTGTCAGATGTCCTTCCAGTCACAGCCATGTCAGACAAGCACCACTGTTCATGTTGCTCCCATCCCGTCTCCTCCCCCAGTGTTCACCAGACTCTGGATGAAATGGATTTTGAAAGAGGTTTGCATTCATTTGTGAAACCAGTGGTGTTAGATTATTGGACAGTTATAGTTTTCCAAAGAAAACAATCTTTGGCGTGTATTCTCTGGCCTGTGTTAATGGTTGCCAGCAGGGTACAGTGTTGTGTGCCACTTCTTTCTGCAGGTATCTGGTCGGCTGCCCTGGATGGAGACCTGCAGAGAGTCAGGCTCCTTGTTCAGAAGGGGACTGACCCGAACATGAAAGATTCAGCTGGGTACACAGCTCTGGTGAGTCCATTTGGAAGATGTTTACCTCTCTTTGCTTTTGCCTCCTTTCTTCAAGTCTCTGTCTGGCCGTATTAGTTTAGGTTATGTCTCTTGCCCATTGTGATCGATTGGTTTAAATTTCCTCCTTATCTCTCCTCTGGGACGTGGGGTCGTAGTTCAGGTCTTATTTTTAAAACGACATTTAAAAGTTCTTCATTCAGAAAATAACATATTTCTGCAATATTTGTCCAGCCTCTCAGTAATGTTACTCATCTTCTAGTTATGTTTGTAAAAATTGGTTAGTCCTAATATGTGGTAGTCTTGACAAACAAATCTAGACTTGAGCCATTTAGTTCTGTCTGGAGTACTGGGGAAGGTTATCTGGGAACAACTTTTATATTATTCAGAGGCACAACTTGCATCCTTTATGGGCTGGTTTTCAGCAGAACCACTTTACAGAATCTGCTACTTTCATGGGCATCATCTGTTGGGGTCGCAGCATCAAAGCCAGTGACTTGAAAAAAACAAGCTGTTAAAGAAGGTTGTGTCTATTATAACCTCTGGGGATGATTATTATTATTATTTTTAGATCATAAGCAATTTGATACAGGTAATCACATTATGTAGACCTCTCATGAATTCATTGTTCTAGTTTGATTTAGAGATGGGGCCCAGTCGACATCTGCAGCTCTTTAGATTACAGAGCAATGCTACGATCTGAAGTCTGTTTTTATCCACCCAGCTCAGCAGTGTGAATACATATCCCCTCAGCTGACAATAATATGAAAATAGGATTTTTAATTATATTGCCTTATTCCTCAGGAAGATTAAAACACTAAATGTTTAAGTCAAATATTTTTCGTAACCTGAATTTCCTGGGTCAGGATGTCCAGTTTGAATCAGGTGTGAAACCTGTGTTGTAACTGGTAACTTTATGTCTTTCTCTCAAGAAATTGACAGAGTACTTCTAAAAGGAACCATTTTAGGCCCCATCCTTTGTTTAGGAATGTTCTTAGAAAGCTCTGAGATGCATGACATGTTGGAGATCTATTGTGAATTCTAATGTATTTTAGTAATTGTCTTAAAACTTGGCATATTATTAACCAAACGTGAAGTTATCTCTAGTTTTGTCTTTTTCTTTTGTGTGTTTTATTTTACATAATGGCCTTAATCCAGTTTTTAAATAGGTTTTCTTTAACCCTTGATTACTAAATACCTGTATAAGCTTTACAGGCTTCTTTTATTTCAACTGTGTACTGTGCCTGATCAAATATGCACAATTAAATCCTAATTTCTGCGCTTTGCCTCAGCACTACGGGAGCCGTAGCGGACATCTTGCCGTGTGCGCGTTCCTCCTCGAGAGCGGTGCGTGTCCGTCCCCTCGGACCCCGGGCGGGGCCACCCCGCTCCATCGAGCAGCATACTGCGGTCATCCGGACGTGGTTCGGCTCCTTCTGCAAAGCGGTGCAGATCCCACCCTCTGTGATGACGACGGTGTGAATCCTTTGCACAAGGTACGCAGCGGTTATCAGCAGCTACCATTCCACAGAAACATCTTTTTGATGTTTTATCAATGTTTGTGATTATTTCTCTGCTTGATGCTTGAGCAGGCTGCAGAACAGGGCCACGCTAAAGTGTGCCAGCTGCTTCTCGAGCGTTGCCCTGCACTCTGCAGCCAGGGGAACAAGAAGCTCCAGCTGCCCTACCAGCTGACACAGCAGGGAGATCTGCAGGAGCTCCTCAAACCACCCCGGTCATAACGGACGGAGATGCTAATGTCACACGCACACACACACACACACACACACACACACACACGTCACAAGATGAAAACTGTACATGATGAAGACTGAGTCAGGGGACTCTGGCAGAATCGGTGAATGTGGAATAACATTTTTAACCTCCGGCATTGTTCCAGTCTTTGAACTTTTATCTCACCGCTTTTTGTATTGTCTGTATTTCTCAAACTTCAACAAAACGTGAAAACATTTCAAAACCTCGTTTTGAATTCAGTCATTGAGTTAATTTTCTGGATAAGCTCGGTTCCGATTCTGTGAAGTTTGCTTGAACTAGAGGGTCAAAAACGCTCTGGAAGTTAAAGTTTTAGTATGTTAAAAGTGGATCAAATCTAATTTATTTACATGACACATTCAAGAGCAACTGCCTTTGTTCAAAGTGCTGCACGCAAAAAAAACAACAATAATGACAGTAATTCCAGCATGGAAAATAAGAAAAATAGAAACATGAAAGGCCCAACATGTGAAACTCTATCAGCTCTGATAATTACAGTTACAGTCCAGACTGCTCTATATTGGTTTGGCTGTGCAGGATGTGAGTGGTTGGTTCTAATCTCAGACAGTAGGGGGAGCTATTGTCTAATGGAAGATCACAGTGTTTGGCCTTGGCGTGTAAATTTCATGGCAGCTAACAAGAGCGAGCTTACTCAGTTTTTCCTTCACACCACTGGAAAATTTAATAGCAAAAATAACATGAGCGCAACAGCTATAACGGTAAGACGGACACCAGCGCTCAGGCAAACTGCATCTACAAAATACATTCTAGCTCTCAATCAAAAGGATCGATCAGTTCCTAAGTCATCAAACTATTTCATTTTAGTAGAGTTTTCAGAGTCATAAACAACGTGAACAATGTATTTTTCCTTGACTTGAATAAAACTAAGTTTAAAAAAAAATCCTGCTCAGCTAAAACAGATGGAAATACTTTTAGCTGTTGTCTGGCATGTCTAACATGTCAAACCATGTTAAATATGTAACACATGCACGTACAGGAGGCAGATTAACCCCCCTCCACCACGTCCGCCGCTCCACCCTCCCTCCTCCCTCTGCGAATGTGCAGAACTTTAAAAGCTCTCCTCCCGTTTCCCTGCAGCCCACGCGGATCGGGAACCCACGGCAGAAAAACTTCTCGCTGCAGAACTGGCGCACTTTCATTGGGTCCGCCGGTGGGTGGTGTTTCCAAACTACCCTTCCAACCACATCCATACCGTGACTGGAGGGGTGCCAGGCCACATCTGGAGCTCATTGCTGCTGACGCCACACAGCACACGGAGATGGGGTGTCGTGAGGGGGTAGGTTGGGGTTGGGGTTAGTGTGGGGGGGCTGTATTTCAGCTTGGTGGATCTTTGCCAGGAGAGCTGTTTATGCTCGGTGACAAGTTCCTTCCCCCCCCCACCAAACACAGTGGAGGAGCTGGAGCTGGTCGTATCCCTACTGAATGTTAAGTGACAGTTTAGCCAAGCGGGTTTCTGGGGCCTTTATTCATCTCAGTGGCACAAAAAACAAGAAAAAGTACTTTCAGAATTGAGAGGCTGCTTTACATGACAGCCTGACTAATAGACCAGCCCCACAGCATCCTCTAAAAGTGTCCCACTGCCACATTCTGTGAAACACGATCAAAGTTGATGTTTTAGATTTGTGAGCAGTGAGGTAATGAAAACCCACTGCAGGAATGTCGAAGGCCTCAGTCGTTACTGATCATTTTTCCTGACCTGGTTTGAATTTGTTTCATGTCGAAACAGATGATTTTTTTTTTTTCACCCCTCCTTTTGAAATGGGTCTACCTATACGGGCTGGGAGTTTTCACTTAAAGTGAAGACTTGGACAGAAGTTTGAGGAATTTGGATCGCTGCTCTATTTAGCGAGCTTTATTTGGAAAGCAATGAAACTTCCTGGGCCTGGAACCCACTTCCAGCATAATGAGTCCAACTTAAACCGGTACTGGATGTTATTTTCCCCTGAAATAGAAGGTGGTCTGTGTGCCATGCTTGCATGACGGGATTTTTAGTCTCATTTTATACAATACGCTTGTCTGCGAGTAGATAATGAGAACGGCTTGTCCTTGGACCTCTGGAGGCTGACAAATATCTCTGTGCTGAAGAGGTGGCTTTGGAATGAAATACACTAAGAAATATATGAATCAACACTAAATATATAATGTTTTCTTTATATATATATATATATATATATATATATATATATATATATATATATTTTTTTTTTTTTTTTAATGGGAATCTGTCTTTTTAAGATGTAAATTTACATCGTTCTCTATCATTTTTAGCGCAATTAAATTAAAAATAAAACAAATTCTTTGTGAATTTCTGGAAGATATTTAGTATTTAGGCTTTAAATCTTGAAACTAAAACAGAGGAATGACTGAAGGATTGATAAAAGGAACAAATGGATGGACTGATTAATGAACTATGGATGGAAAATTTTATGGAGAGATAGTTGGAAAGATGGATGGATGGATGGATGGAAGAACGGATGGATGGATGGATGGAAGAATAGATGGATGGATGGATGGATGGAAGAACAGATGGATGGACGGAAGAATAGATGGATGGATGGATGGATGTAACTTTTATACAAAAGAATCAACAGTAAATGTTCTCTGGACGTCCAGCAGTGGAAATGGTTAATCTAAATCCAGTTCCATCCTGTCCCAGAACCAGATACTTTGTTTGCATTTAAATGTTGGTTTTCACAGATGAAAGCATCACCTGGTTCTTATCTCCCCTGTCTCCACCTAGACAAAAGCTTCCTAGCAGCCCTGGCAGAGCCGGGGCCCATCAGAGCTGAAGTAATCAAGTAAATGGCTGGCAGATGGGCACACACTGAGATGCAGAACGCCATACTCGGGGGGGTTAGCCTCACATTCTGCATCCTGCTCCGGCGAGGCTCTGGGCGACGGGGGCGTGTGTAATCAAATATATGGGAGCTGATCTTCAGAGTTGCCTCATAATCCAATTTGGCCCCGCTCCGACTTCAAAAGAAGCGTGTTGTCTGCTGGTTGATGGGATGTTGCAGATCTTACACGCCTGCTTTCCAGGTCACTGGGTGATGGGATCCATGAGTCCAGAGGCCGCGGATCAGCTCGTCCAGGCAGACAGCTCCACGGTTATGGGAAATGTCAGAGTTATCAGGTGATCCAGCCAAACACAAGCAGAATTAACTGGTGTGTGTGTGTGAGTGAGTGTGTGTGTATGTGTGTGTGTGTGTGTGTGTGTGTGAGTGTGTGTGTTACTGTCATATATTATTCTCCAAAGCAAAATGTTTTAAAATGCATGCTATGGAAGCCAAGTCTTAAACTATACTGAAATCCACACATCTGGTTGATATCAAAACATGGCAGACATCATGCATGATTGAGGAAAAAGTTCCTGGGTGTAATTATGTACAGTCAACACGCTGCACCTCTTGTGTGAGCGTGGGTATATCTTAGCAGGAGAAAGTTTATTTCCCCAGATGTGTTTTTTTTTCTCTTTCTTTGTGCCCTGGAATGGATGGCTACGTTTCTTTTTTTTTTATTGATTATGGAGATGTAATCTTCTCGAAAGCTTTGCCAGAGAAACAACATAAGCTGTTCCATATGACTGAAAGGGCAATTAATGGAGGATTTGGAGTCAAATATCTGGGGCCATTCATGGCAGACTGTTAGAAATCACGCAGTAATTTATCACCCGCTGAATCTCCACAGGAGCTTTCCAAATCGACCGTGTTCCCCTTGTTGTGTTGCTCGAAAGTTTTCCAGTCTGTTATTTATTTTTGTCTGCCTAATGTCTGCTTTTACCTTTCTGTCCTATAAACAAAAAGATCTTTTATGCATTCGAATACAATAAAATCGGGTATTTACACACACTGTAAACGATTTGAGAAAGTCCTGATGATGATAGCTTTGCTTTGTGAGCTTCTGATAAGTTAATTGACCACATCTGGGTTGAATGGAGGAAGTATTTTAACTCAACACCTCAAATATACAGCTTCCTTTGTGTGACATGAAGGGAGAATCAAAGGCATCAGGAAAGATAGAGTTCTGTCAAGTATCAAACGCTTCACGCCACACTCAGTCACCCATTCACACACTAATGGTGGAAAGCTATAGTTCACCATCAGCCACCATCAGATCACCACCAGCAGGCAAGTTGGGTGAAGTGTCTCACACAAGGACACAATGACACAGGCGGACGTGGCGGGGATTAAACTTGCAATCCACCTGTTGCGGAGCAAACTCCTACCAACTCATGTTCATCATTATAAACGAATATTTGGAAGCATACAACAACCCCCTGAATGTCCAGCCTTCATACCCTTCAGGAAGAAGATGTGCTCAGTATACCAGAGATGAGCCTGTTTGAACAGCAAGAGAGTGCCATTATTCAGAGTGAAACGAGTCTTGTACCAACATGGACTAAAAGCCACTCAGTGGATGAAAGGCCAAGTTAAAATGTATTAACTTGGCCTTTGCATGTATGGAAGCCACGTCTTAAACTATACTGAAATCCACACATCTGGTTGATGTCAAAACATGGCAGACATCATGCATGATTGAGAAAAAGTCAATCATGCATTGATCTTTCAATGCATGAAAAATCAATGCATGTTTTTTCCACACGATAGTCCTTTTAGGCCTATCGTATGGAGTAGGCCTAAGAGGAGTAGATTCCCCTGAGGAAATGCATGATGTGGTTCCATTTCTAAAATCAGGTCTCTTCTCGGCTTGCTCCTTGATTGCTACAGCCTCACTTACCCTTCTTGTTGTCCAGTACTGCCTCACTTACCCTTCTTGTTGTCCAGTCCTCAGTAAGTTCCCTCAGCGTTCTGCCTCCTCGCTCTCTGAGTCAGTTGGAGAATTCAAGATCCTCTGCTCCCCTGGTTTGGACTGTGTGGACTCACCACCATCTACCCACCATACTTACCTGCCTGTCCACCCTACAAGCATCCTTTGTCCGCTCCACCTTCATAAGGAAGAAGAAAACAAAAGGGGAAACACCACCAATAAACACCACTCCCCACCATCAGTCAATCTCAGCCTCTGTGGGTAAACTCGCCTCCTCCTTGGAAACCCCCGTAAAGCTTTCTTTCTTCCTCCTCATCCCGTCATTATATTTACCTATCATCACCCCCTGCCTCTGCTCCTCGGTGCCTCTGCGGAAGAGCTTCACAGAGTTCAAGAAGAGCCATCATGGGCCTTTCAGAATAAGGCGGATACCTGAAAGACAGTGGGTTATTTGTGTGTGGAAGCGTTGACTTTACCTTTAATGCAACAATGAGGTCATCCATCGCTGTAAGTGCGGTTTTGTGCACAGACTGAAGTCACCACTTCAGGTCGTTCCCTGACATCCTGAAGCTCTTCCAGTGTGATGCAAGCAGTACTGACCTTTGTATATTGTCATGTTTACATTATGCCATTGGGAGTCTTATCGCTTCTCACCACCATAAAAGAAAATGTAAGAGCAAAGAAAGGATAGTTTGGTGACTAATTCATTGCGTTTGTGCAGTGGTGCTCAAAAATAAAACTCATTGAGCTTTTGAAATTCCAAAAACTTCCATGTTGAAGCCTTCAGATACATTTTCAGTTGCTCACATACCCTAGTGGGTCAAGCTGAGGAGCAAAGGTGATAATCAGTCACACCTAAAGCAGAGGAGCTGGCACCTCATTCGTTAGGAAGACCCCAACAATAGCAAACAGCGAAATGGTCACAATGGTGGTGACAATCCTTCCTTTCAGCCCGGCTCGCTGCAGGGAATGCAACACCGGGCTGCACGTGTAATTGAACAAGATGGGTACGCTGATGAACTAAGACTCATAGAGACATGCCGTGGCTCTGTCAGCAGGTGCCCAGCACACACTGGTCCATTCATATGCGCATTCCTGTCTCTCTGCTCGCCGCCCAGCAGGTTCCTCCCAGGCCACTCAGGACAGGGGCTGACACACACAAAGGGTCTTCAATCTGCCTCTGACAACAGCCAGCATAAAGGCCCGGAAAGCCACAACAGCATTATGTCAAAGAGCCGGCTGGGGGTAGAGAGCAACGCTTGTGGATGGGAGGGGGGCACAGAGTAGGACGTGGGGTGGGGGGCACTGCCGATGGATGGATGAGGGCTGGATACAGCCAGCGCGGTGGAAGGCCTGGCTAAGGGTTTTTTTTTTTTTTTGTCCATAAAGCAGGATATTTGTACTTATTCGGTAACAATGGAATGCAAGCACACACACACGCAGACACACACACAAAAGGGGCGAGGGCAATGAAACACCACATTGGGTTGACGAAGACGCTGCGAGGGAAATCATCATGCAAAGTGACGATATTGTTCACTCTGAGGATTGCAAGGCTGTGTTTGTTCTTATGCTGATGTGTGGCTTCGCCTGCCTTCGGTTCCCCCTTTTGCATAAGGTGTTTCTGGCTCTAACAGTGTCCGGCACATTTCCTTACACTGAAAAGGCGAACAGGGGAGATCAGAACATGTCCAACTCACCGTAGAGCTTTTGTAAACAGATTCTAAGCAAAAAGATTTAACCGACTTAACAACCCTCATTGTCCGGTCTTTTATCTGATAAGGACTAATTTACATTATCTCTTCCTTTGTCGATGTCCTGTGAATGACATCAGGAGGGGGAAAAACAGTGTTGTGTAATTATTAATAAAAAATCAACTTTAGGCCGTCACTTTACAGCCTTTTTGTCTGGTCCTGTTGGGAGGCTCTATAAATGCTACGGGTTTCTTGAGACACCATGGCATGTGCACATCACAGACATGGGCTAATGATTAATCTGGCTTTTTCAAATTAGCTCCATTCATTGAAGCGTTGCTTTCATTTTGTAATGTGGCTTGATGAGTCACCATAGAAATAAAACCTTGCAAAAAGATACCTCCAGAACCACAAACTTCAGTGTATTTGTATTCCTCCTCCCCTCCCGGCCCTTTTGACAAGACGCCTTGAAATGTAATTCAGTGTAACCTATTGCATCTTATGCTGTCTGTGTTCAAAATGGGCCATTTTTGTGTTGTTAGAGCTCACTGGTGAACAAACAGCATCTGGAAGACTAAGGAACACACAAGAGAGGTCAGGGAGAAAAATAAGCAGAAGGTCAAAACAGCTTTATATAGGCCTGTCGCGATAAACAATAAATCAATTAATCTCATAATAAATGAAAATCATCAACCTTATTTTAATTGATCGGCTTTATCGTTTCTTCCTGCTTTTTTCCCTTTGAGTTGATGGCACTGGATGAAAAAAGGCTCAACTCTGGTGCTCTCCACTAACCCTTCCCTCCTCATTTCCTTAGCTTAAGGGAGGAGTGAACTATTGCATCAGGTAGTCGGATATGAACATCTTCTCTATCTAAATCTATTGATTATTGAAGGGCAATAAAGTATACAGACTTTCTAATCTGTACTCTTTTGGTTTAATGCATTTTTTATTTCCACTTTGGTTTTATGTTGTGTTTAGTTTTTATTCAAGTGCATATTTTGTTGACGGAGACTGAGAGTCAGTTTTATATTTGGTTGTTTTGTTTATTTTGCTTACAAGTTCCAGGGTTAAATGGTCTTTTGAAAATAAAGTGTATTTATTTTTGGCAGGATATCGCTTGCATTATTATGTCATTACCATTATATCAGTTTAAAAATCTTCAAACAATATTATCATCGCAATCATTTTTGAGGCAATAGCTCAGAAAAATGTGTTGTCGTGGCAGGCCTAGCTTTAAACCTGTTTAGCTAGCAGTGCGGAAAAAAAGCTGGAAGGATTTTTTTTTTTGATTTTTTTTTTTTTTTTACTTTCAGACTGTTGTTATGATGAGTAACCAGGATGACAAGGAATTGTTTTTACAACTTGGAGCAGCTGATAAGCATGTCAAGAGCTCAAATATTACCTGAACTACAGCCACACGTCCAAGACGAGTTGAAAAGGAGGAGGATTGAGAGCATGACCAAACAGAGGAGGAAGTTCAGGTCAACTTGTTCATTGATTGTAATGGGTAAGGATCATAAGTTGTTTGATTCAGGTGTGGGGAAGTAGAGAGACGTCAAGAAGTTGCAAGACACTGTCCCGTAAGGACTTAGGAGTTTGAGAATTGGCTTTGGCAAAGCTCCACCTTCCAGCAGGACAAAGCCTCTAAACCTACATCCAGAATTACAATGGCATAGTTTAAATCAGCGTACAAAAATAACCCCTCTTTTAAGCTGGTGAAAAATTACTTCATTTGGTTGGTTTGCTAGCTGCCTATTTTAATATCTTGCTCATCTGTTCTGGACTGATTTCGCCTTGACCTGTTTTTGATACTTTGCTCGTCTCCTGCCATCAGTGGAAAAGAATAAGCAACCAAATGCATAAACAATCACCATATGCTGAACGTTCTGCCAGAGCTTTGATGTGCTGCCTAAACCTCCTTTCATTGTTAACAGATTTGAGCACATCTCAGAGGAATTTTTTTTATCTGTGACACAGACACACACACACATACTCAGACATACTAAAAGCAGTTGTCAATAAAACATCGAAGCCCCAAACTCCTGCTGCATCAAAGATCGTCTCAGTCTCGTTTTGTTGCTGAAGCCGTAAGATGTGGCCGATGGCGGCACATGCATGTGAAACTCTCACTGTTAGTTGCTCTAATAAACACGCTTGGTGTTCTTCTGGTATGTATGCGGTTGTCAGATTCTCGCTCCATCTGCTTATATAGTCAGCAGCTCACTTTGAAGCTTAAAGCTCTGGGTGCAACATAAAGGCACTGTGACTTTTGGAGGCAGTCATTCACCATCACTGGAATCATAAACTAAAAATATGTTGGGTTGAAAGTGAAGATGAAAGACTCTCTTTTATGTACTGTATGAAACTATTTGGCCTCTTGCAGATTAGGTTTTTCTGTCTCTTGCTTTTTTTTGTTACACTTGCAAGTTTCAGATCATGAAACAAATTTTACTTTCAGACAAAAATAGCCAAAGTAAATACAAAAAGGCAGTGCTTAAGTATCTAAATGATTGGGAAGAGCTGTGTGAAGAGGAATTTTGGTCCACTCTTTGAATTATGGTATTAATTCAACCACATTGGAGGATTTCAGCCATAAAAAGTCAGGTTGTCATTCCAATGCATCTCAATCAGATTAATGTTTGGACATAGATTAGGAAACTAAAAACAATAAATTTTGCCCCACTGCATCATCAATCCTTTACCATGCCAATTTGCTTTACCACACTTGTGAAATAAGCCAAATATTGTGAAATAAGCCAAATAATTGGCTTATTTCACAATTTAGAGAGCAGGAGTGAATAAAGATGTGCTAGAAACTCTGAGTCTGGAAAAACCTCTATTTTCTGACCTCGTTTTTTTTTTTTTTTTCTCCCACTGGTTCTGATTACTCGCCTTTTGTGCCGCCCTTTACTTCATACAGCCCCCGTCTGGAGCCACCAAAGGACTAAAACAACTGTTACACATGTGGACTGGTACTCCCCAGCTCCCATAAACAGACTTTGATGAGAGAAATTACTGGAGTCTCCCCTTCAGAAAAGTTGCTGAACACTTTAAACTAACTGTAATGCGAAAATATATAACGGCTCCAAGGAGCCAGACTTTCTTGTAATCATTTAGAGTGTTCTTGATTATCAGTTCTCAAGACTTTCTGAAAGCATTTCAGAAGTTTGCTTTGGACATTACATGTTTATTCACTCCACTTTTTGATCAAGTTCAGCGCTTTTAACTATTGTCAGAACACTGGATTATTTGTTTCTTTACTCTGGCCTGTGAATCATTCAGACATAAAACACCACAAGAAGCTGATGTTGTTCCTACGTGCAGTAAAGGCCAAAATCACTCGGCACCCTGGCAGATTTGGTTTTGGAACCTTTTTATTTCTCCCAATAAATTTGTGTTCTGGTTGGAAACGTTATTGGGGGAAAAAAAAGATATGTTCTCCATTTTAATTTACAATGGCTTTTACAGCAATACCGGCAGCTTCTCATATTTGTTGACCAGCTTTTTGCATGTCTCCATCACTGCCTTTGACCATTAATCTACTCAGGTGAACTCTGAGTGTTTTAGATTAGAAAATCTCTTTCCCGTTAAAAAATGAAAAAACTAAAACATTGGTTGAAAAGCATTAAATTGTCACTAAATTCAAAAAAAGCAAAATTCATGGTATTTGAAAACCGCAATAAATACGAAAGCAATGCAGTCAAAATAATTATCGACAGTGTTGATTTAGAACGAGTTCATGGGAGTCCAATATGACTGGCTGTCATATGGGATCATAAGTTGTGCTGGAAACCACATATATGGCAACTAAAAGCAAAATTACCCAAAAGTGTTGCTGTTGTGAGGAGAATAAAATTTGTTCTGGACCAGAGATTTTTGTTTACTTTGCATAATACTGTCATTGAGCCACATTTGAGTTATTGTGTGAAAGTTTGGGGCAATACATACAGAACATACTTACAGTCACTGAACACAATACAAAAAAATAAATAAAATCAATCAGAAAATGTTTTGACAGAAGGGGTGGTTCTAATTTAAGAAGGGAAAGGAAATGTCAAACAATATATTAGAACAACCAAAAATAATGTTTGTATATCAGTGCTACTGTGGAATGAAATAAATGATGAGCTCAAACAAAATACAAATATAAACCATATTAAAAAAGTTTACAAAAAGGAGCTTATTCAAAAATATGTTGTGTAGGATAGCTGTCTCAAAGACTAAAAATGCTGTTGTTGATATTAAGAAAGTGTCTTTTTCTTCACCGTATTAACTGTGTAGTTTGAGTTATTGTAATGCTGAAATGCTCAGTTTTGCTCTAAACTCCCTGATGTTGTTGATGAGGATCTGTACATTGAAAAACACTCCCAAAGCTTCCACCACCCTGCTTGACCATGTGGATTGTGCTCTTCGAGTTGTTTGCGTCTAACATTTGAATGCTACAGCTGTGTTTTTGTCTCATCCAAACGCAAAACAGAGGAGGTATTTTTAATGTGCCCAGATGAAAACTTGCAAAGGCTGAGTGGGCTTTCATCTATTTGAGAAATAGCTTCCTCCTTGGTCTGCATCCATGGAGTCCATCAGCATCTGTGCAGTTTTATCTCCAGTCCTGCCTCTTATTTGTATTGCCCTCCACTTCTCCGGGTTTGCTTCTAAGACTCACTGCACTTTACAGTGAAATTTGCCAAATGAAAGACAAGACTCAACTGAAAATGAGGAGAGAACACAGCTAATCAGACGTAAAATAAAGACAGGCTTTTAGAAAAACCCAGTGACCCACTGCTGCTCAGAACCACTTGATGAAATTACTGGACAGTCTGGCTTCAAGGAAGCAAAATATAAAGAAATGAAAGCTGACTCGAGCGTTTTGCAGTGTACTGTTCACTGATGCTCAATAAAGCCTCATTCGGACATTTACACAGACTGTCAACATTAACGTCATTCTGATTTGGATTTCAAGAATAAGAGTTTGCCTTTAATCATTAAATTTAGTTCACAGGTTCAAAAGTGCATATGCAGGCTCAAAAATGATAATATTTGGATAAATGTCACTTAGATGGCTGCAGAAAAATCTCATGCTTCTTGAAACCGTCAATAAGCAATATCTGACCACTTTTCTTGTCAGTATTGGCAGCGGTCTACTGCAGAAATACAGCACTGTCAACAACCAATCAGAGCCGAGATGAGGGCCTCAGCACTGTCAATCATGCTTGTGCATGCTCTGCCACGCTGCAGCTAGTTTCCCACAACAAAGCCTGCTATCAACGTTCAGGCTAGTCATGGCTGCTGATGATGGCATAAAAAAAAGTTTTCCTGTAACTGTTAAGTTGTTTCTCCGCCATTAGCACATTCATCAGAGCATACGGGAGCTTGATTGACATCGCTAAGAACTTCCTCCGGGCTCTGATTGGTTGTTTCCAACCGGGAGCCATGATGGAAACAGGAGCACTGAGAAGGAGAGGAGTTTGATTTTTTCACAGATTATCTGTCTCATACCATACTGCCGCAACAGTATAGTATGTTTATACATAAAAAAAAATGTTTGTCCATTTTTTTAAAATGTATAAACCATTTTTAAAAATTAAAATGACATACAGCACCTTCAACAAACTTATATGGGTGAGAGAAAATCCGCAATAAATTCAAACCTGTGGATCCAAAGCCTAAAATGAATGACATTCATACTGATATTGATTGCTTATTGTAACTTTTAACTGGCCCTGCAGTTATTGTTGAAGATTAAAAAATAAATAAATAAAATTGTTGCTCTGGCTATCTCTCGTTGGAATTTCCAGTCATTACCCAGCATTTATTTTGCAGGCATGGCAGCACACTAAAAGGTAGTTCCATAACGTCATCCTCCTGACTGATAGGAGCCCAAGGCGAGGCTTTAATTTGAACCAATATACCGGCAATAAAACAGTGTTTGCTTTTAACAGAAGTCGGAAGGTGGAATCGAGTGGCTTCTTGAAACTCTACAGACGAGCAACTAATAAAGTACGTTCAACTTTGCCGGCCTCCACTTTGCCGGCCTCCACAACCCACTGAACAAGCTAACCGCCGCATGGAGGATGAGAGGCTAACACATGTTGAGGCACAAAGCAGTGTGTTATGCCATTCTTTAATCACACTACAAAGCCGGGCCTCAGCTGTCAGTCATTTGTCAAACCCTGACAGGAAATCAAGCCCACATGAGGTCCTCAGAAACGAACGACATGTTTGATCGGTCAGAGCGAACTCTGCATTTGTGCTGAGCTGGCGACACTTTTGAAATTCTGACGCTCTTTGAAAATCTGCCAAATTTTTTTTTTATGTCTGAGCATTAAAGCTGTTTTGCTGTTGTTGTTGTTGTTGTTGTTGCTCTTGCTCTTCAGCATCCTTTGGAAAGGATGCTGACGAATATGCTTATGTTTCTGGGAGAGAATTAATATCCATGTTTGTTTGCTAAAGCCCTACATAGAAAAACACACTCAGATTATTACCCAGACATTCAGTCAGCAAACATAGCTCTGATGAACCTTTGCTCCGTTTGGCTTTGGCATTTTAATCCATTTTAAATTTTACCTTTTAAATTTTGCTTTCTGAAAAGACTTGCATATATAACATACTAAGACTTGTCATTATATTGATCAACCAATGTTGACTGCAATAGTTTCTAATCAGATTTTTTAAAAATACATAATGAATGTATGGATTTCACAGCAAACACTCAAAATTTTAACAAGTATTTTTGTCTGGTTTCTTGTGAAAATATCTCAATACACTTGAAATAAGACAAGACTAACCTGGAAGTTTGTTCCCATGTTACAAGTGAAACAATACACCAGTGTAACTAGTACTTTTTCATCATTGTTAAGGAATTATTGACTTGAAACAAGCTTGCATAACTTGCTTAAAAGTTACGTGTAAGTTAGTTTTGTCTCAAGATATTTGAGCTAGAGACTATACTAAAAATACTTTTGTGTTTTAGCAGTTTTGAATCTGAATCTGACAAGTAAAATTAGACAAATGGAATGGACTGGACTGATTTTAAGTGTATTTGGATCTATATAACTAGATATGCATTGACTTTGTTTGCCTTGTAAAGTGTTTTCAAAATAGTTAGATTATTGCTTTCTTGTCTCAGATATACTATAAACACTAGTGCAAAAAAACAAAACAAAAAAAACTAAACTAAATTTCTTTACCTAATTCGGCCTGGCAAAAGCTATTCATACAGATTTACATATTTAGAAACTTTAAAGTATGAAGCTGAAATGATTTTTTTTTAAAGAAATACACATTTAAAGTGTAGTGTCCTTTTGCATTCATTTCATACCCCTTCATTATAAAACTTCCAGCAGAGATAAACCGTTCAGGTGGGAGAATGTGTTGAAGGGACAACTTTTACTCTACAAATCTCGCTTTTATAGACGAGCGGCAAAACAAACAAACAAAAAAACATCCAAATGCCAAAAGATAGTCATAGTAAGTCCTGTTTGCAGTTTCTCACAAGAGCGAAGGAGAGACAGAAGAAGGACGTTGGGTCAAATGAGACAAAAAAAATAAATGCAAAACAGTTAACGGTGGTGGGAAACTAGCAATACATGTCAGCCTAAACACAACATGGTGAGGAGTGCTGGTGGTTAAATTGTATTGTGGGATCGCTTTTCTCTAGTAGGGACAGAGAAACTGGTCAAGGAGCTAAATTCAGGTCAATCTCGTTTGAACTTCCCAAACTCATGAGAGATGGGGTTGAGTTTTACCTTCAAGCATGACAAGAACCCCCAAACATACAGCAAGAGCTACAGCTGGAAATACTGGATCACACCATGTTCATCATGTGTTAAAACGAGTCGAGAATCTGACAACCTGTGACCAGACTTCAAATATGGTGTTCATCCAATCTGACTAAGGTTTCGCTATTTTGCAAACAATAATGGGCAAAATTTTCAGTTTGATTGCACAGCTGGTAGATACATCCCAATGCACTTATAACCTGAAATTATAACCAGATGTGATGTGCTTCTACAAAACACGGAGTCAAGATGGCTAAATACATGTGCACGCCATACTTTTCAGATTTATCTTTGATTTTTTTTGTAAACATATATCCTTCACACTTAACTACAGTATGCTACATTATGCTGATCTATCAGATATAATTTCAATAATAATAATAATAATAATAATAAAAACATTAAGTTTTGTGGTGGAAATTTGATTAACGCTCCAAAAGTTAAAGGGATATAAGTTACTTTTGCGGGACATTTTAATGAGAATGTATCACACTGGCTGTTCTTTTTTGCTCAGATTATTGTAACCAGGACTGTGTTTCATTGTTGCTCTTATGCTATTTTATTATGTATCTGTTTTATCCAGACCGTAGTACAACCCAAAGAGCGCGGTGTGGAGTTTGTTTGAGCTCTGCAGGAGAGGCGCCGTGCTGGATGGCAGGGGGAGCCAGGTCTCTGCAAGACGTGGGAGACCTCCATCAAGGTAGAAAGTTTTAGCACGAAGCATGCCGGAAATGGCAACAAAATCAAATCCCGCACATTTTGGTGATTTAAACAAAAAGCGTAGCAACTAGCAGAAAATTAAAGTGACCAAAGATCACAAAAAAAGCATCAAACCTAAAAAGCTAAATCAAACTTTGAGCGGCTTAAGTGTTAAGAGGCGAATGAAAGAAAATCTAACAAATTAAGGAGAATAGAAACGGCTTTGGTTGATCCAGATTGATCAGTGCCATGCGCCATTAAATAAACTTGTTTGTGTGTGTGATAATTTGATTTTTGGAATGACATTCATTATGTTTATTTACCTATCCAGCTTTATTTTAATGTTTAAAAAAATAATATAATCCATTAATAAGTTATTTAATACTGAAATCTCAATTCAACATTTTTTTAGTTCATAAAAAAGTTTATTTCATAACTTTATTATAAAATAAAGTTTCTCACTATGATCTTTCAATAACTTTTTTAAACCGTCAGCAACATTGAGACTGATTCTGATGGGTTCATCTTGTGACATAATCATGAAATAATTAAATAAATACTAAAATAATTATGTTTTTGTTTTACAAATAATAACAAATGAGAGTGATATTATTAGTTATGTAATCAGTTTTTAATCATTAAAACATAAATACAAACAGAGAATGTTTGTTTATTTTTTATTGTTTGTTTAATATTTGTATTCACAATTGTATTGTTTATTTTGATGTTTATTTAAGGATTTATTTACTCGCGGAACGGTGCCTTTGGCCCTCCGTAAGTCCTTGCCGTCGACTTTTACTTTGAAAGCAGAGAAGCGGAAGTAGTGTGTGTAATGCGCGTGCGCTGCCTTTGTGGTGTGGAGAATATGCATACTCTCAGATTTAAGAGGGGGAGGTTTGCAGCTGCCCGGGACTCTCTCGTTGTGGAATAGCATTTATCTGCCAGGAATGGTCAAATAATATTTCTCAGGAATAATTTTAGAGCTACTTTGCCTTCTGAACATCTCAACACGGAGCGGACTTTTCTTCCTGGGTGTCTCGTTGGCGTGAGTTGGAGAAGTTTAGGACGCAGTCTCTACAAGTGAGGAGCGTAGATTTCATCGCGTGCGAGACGTGTTGGGATAAAGGGACTACAAAAAAAAAAACCTGCTCTCGCTTAGTTTCTTCGGACCTGATTAGCTTAGGTAAGACACAGCAAAATGTACTAAACGGAATAACAAGCCGAACTTAAATTATTGAAATCACAAACATCAACAACCAAAAAAGAAACCTTTTTTTTAAAAACAGTTTTTTTCGCCCTGAGTTGGGGCCACATTCTTTTCGTCCATCGCAAAAGTTTGCCTGAGATATGCGCAAACTTGTTAGCTAAAGCTCGACGCGGCAGAGCTTCGTTAACGGACCCAACTTTAAAGGCTGGATACTCTTTTTTTTTTTGTAGTTTTTTTTTTCTCCCTGGAAGTTTTCCCACATCCAATCTCAGCTCAGGACTCTTCTCTGCTCCTCTGACCAACTCTGGCTGTTTCACAGCTCCCCGCCACCAAGGTGAGCTGCTAGTTTTATTCCCTCTCTCTTTGATTCGGCTTCATTTTACTGTTTGTTTACCTGTTAAAGGGGTTAGCCATTGTTTTGTCGCGGGCCTAAGTTAATGCTATTAAAGAGACTTATTTGCTAAAAAACAGAGGGTTGGAGAAAGGGCGACTGTCCTTGAGATAATATGCTTTTGTTTGCAAAGTATGTCTTGTTTTAAGAAACTTATTTTGCCTTGTAAGATACACCTTATCAGTGGATTTGATTGCAGCCACACTAGATCCCTCTTTCCCATGCTTTTAAGTCAAATTGTAACTTTTTCAAAGAAAAGTTTTGCATCAGTCCTGTTGAATCTAAAGACTGAGGCACTTTGTTTTTTATACAACAGAAAACGAGTTTGATTCTCGTATCCTCAAACAGTCATGGTACTTTTCTGCTTGAGAATGAATCACAAACAGGCTAGCTGGTTTAAAATGTCAGTGGATGGCTCTTGTTGGTCAGTGTAAGATCTGTAGTGAAGGCTGGGCTTGATGTTATGTAGAGCTCTAAATGCGGTGTTATAAAAGGAGAGGGAGAGAAGATGTGTGGTTTGGAGAAGAATCAGCATCTCTGCTGGGAGTTCATCAATAGAAGGCGGTAGTGTTTTTTTTTAGCATATAAAAATAATTGAGGAATAGTTTTAACATTTATAAACTGTGTTCAACATAAACCATGTTTGAGTGCAGTTCTGGTTCTGATAGGTGTATTTGTCAGAAATGTGTTCCAGCCTTTTTAAGGCTTGATTTGTTTACCCCTTTTTTTAAGCATATGGTGTCTGTCTTGTGTGGCGAAAAAAAAAAAAAGAGGTTTGAGTGGCAAACCAAATGGCAGAGTGTCGGATGCCTTGTAAGCTATTGTCTTTACATTTCAGTCTAATCACATGACACCTGATATGGAGCTGGTGTTGTACCCCTGTTACAGATTGTGTGGCTGCAAGGTAAAAAAAAAAAAAAAAGAAGCAGGAAGGTGTCTTGTTTTTGTAAAAACAGTAGCCTCGGGTGGAATGGTCTGATGCTCCTGGGTCCTCTGGGCTGCAGGCCGGCCTGTTGCTGCTAGCTGCAAGCCCAGGCTGAAGTGGAAAAGGGTGGGGAGGCAGGGGGTACTGAATCGGGGAGCTGAGGAATTTTATGCATGGGTGGCGGTGAATGGTAATTATGGTGCGGGCTGTGTGATGGGTTAGGCCTGTAACCTTTGTCTTTGTATAATGAGAGCAGCTAAATGTGTCATGCATGTCCTAATCAGTTTAGTCTAACCCCTTTTTATTTCTGGCTGACGTCCAGGGAAATACTTTGATCGCTTCAGACGGAGGATCTTACCAAAACGAGTAGTGATCCACTGAAAGGATTCTCAGTCAAATGTGAGTTTTGTAGGTTTGTAAACTTTGTGTTGAAGCCCCGTGTCTTATTTTTAGCACTTCTGCACGTTGACGGCACCGAACAGCAGACCTCTTTGAGTTTTCATGGATTAAAACTCGTATCTAGAAAAAGTTTATTAAAAAAAGTCAAAGTTGATTTTTTTTTTAAATTAGTTTCCAGGAAATGTTGGCAGAAAGTAAAGGATGCTGCTAAGAAAGCGCAGGTCACTACATGCCACATTCCTGTCTCAGGCTCCTTTTAATGGTGCTTATCTGCAATAAATGGCAGTATAGTTTCTACAAACAACAAATTGCATAAATCCAACTTGTTGAACGAAGATATTTGCTTTTCAAATTAGAAACAATCACATAGTTGATACAAAGTTCCATATAGGCAATTCTTGGCTCATATTTGTTAAAAGTTCAAGAGTCCTCATCATGTCAAATTTCAAATATGAGCATTTATTTGAATTCATATCCATTACAATACATTTAATTTGTTTACTGAATTAATGTAAATCTGATTTGTTGAATCATTTATGCTGCTGAAAGTTATTGATAGGACAATAAAGCTAAATGTCCTAAATGTCCGTTCAGAAATGTTTTTTGTAATTGAAAATCACTGGGGCAAAACTTTCAAAAGACAAAGCGTGATCCATTTATAGATTTTTAGTTATGTGTGAATAGTTTCCACAGTACAGCTGGGCATTTATTGGAGCATTGACTCTTCTAGTACAAACAAATACTGAATGCAGAAAAAAAACAACTCCATTTTAAACTTACATCTGTACCTAATCCTCTATTTTCCCTAAAGCTTATAATATTTCATTTTCTTTTATGCACTTATGAGATGAAACCCACATTTTTATGCTGCAATATTCACCTCTAGTTCCCATTTGGAGAGTTAATGATCAGATAATCATCAGACAGGGACCTATATGAACTTCTACAGGAAAGGCATTCTACACTTTCAGTGTTAAGGTCCAAAACCACACAGGCCTCTTGGGTCAAGATGAGTATTTTCCAGGAAACCGGTAGCAGGTGTCCACGTTTAGCTCGTGCTCCCACCGGAGGGGAACATGACTAAGTATTCTGTCACCCCTTTAAAGATCCTACTTTAAATATGGAGAGCCGGTGAAGGCCGGTGAAGCTGCTCCGCTGCGGTTTCCTCCTGTGTGGCACCAGAGACGCTTGTCTTGGAGCATTACCAAACATTGACTCACAGCTTACAGAGCAGCGATGACCAAGCTTCTTTATCCCCTTCGGACCCCCCTCCTTGACCCAAGCTCAGCTGCTCCAACACTGGGCCATTCTTGGAAAGTGAAATTGAATTGGTTTTGAGGGGAACACAATGAGTGTTTCAGAGAGGAACATTCATAAAAGCGATTACCTCCAAAAGGAAACCACAGCTGCCTCTGGGCTGAGACTTTATGTGTGCAAACGTCAATCAAGATGGGTGTTTTTTTGTTGTTTGTTTGTAACCCTGATTTTGTGAAGAAGTTATTACATTTTCTGGATGATCTCAAGCTTGAGTTTCTTCAAAATGTCAATGGACCAAATCTCATTGTGGAAATGATGATTTTATGTTTACTGTACAGGCTGAATGTCTCCCTTTTTATTTATTTTTTATTATTATTAGTATTTCTTGTAAGCGGTTTTAAGGGGGCCGGGGAACGAGGGGTTTATGCGTGTTGGTTTGGGCGAAGTGTTAAGCTGTGTGGACAGATGCTGCTGAAGTAATGATCCAAGCAGATGTGGCATGATGTTCCTGAGGGGACCAGGAGTCCCTGTAAGCCGTTCAGCTGAACACAAAATGGGAAACGAGGTAGAATTACTGGCTTTAAGTTCAAAACTTAACCATGTCCTTATCTTTCCAAAGCTATCTGAGCCTGCTGCAGTTTCTTATCTGTGTTTTGTACCTTCATTGAAAAGTGCAGACAAACAGAATGTTATCTTTTTTTTTGAGGGGGTAAAGAAATCCTTGAGTGACAAGAATATTTGCTGTTTTGATAATAATAGAGTGGATGGGTTGGTATAACAACCGTGTGAGAAAAGTTAATGAGAAATTATTACCATTGTGTATTTAAAAAAGATGGACAATAGTTCCGACTTCTGTTAAAGTTATTTAATATTGATTGGTAGAGTTCAAATTCTGTCATTTTTATTTATTTTTTCCTTTTGTGCACAAACATGCTGCAGTTGGCTGCTTAACACATTCGCTTCCTGTAAGAAAGAGCAAAGCAGACTAGAGTTCAGACGAATATAAGGTAGAAAAAAGACGTTCATACAGTTTTGTTTCAGCTAGAAATCTGATTGGATGCTGTCTTAACTTTACAAAAAGCAAGTTCTGCTCTAAAAGACAAAAACTTTATGAAATGGTGACCTCAGTACAGCAGCTACATTTAGTAGAGAAACTGTACTGGTAAGTGGTTCACAGAAATGCAATCAATCCCATTTTTAAATGTAAAAACAGCACGGATTGATGGCGTTAAAGAGGCCTGGTGGGCCGGCCTGTCAGTCAAACCTCTCTCACAGGAGAGCAGGAGAGGACAGTGGCTGATTTGTGTACATTTGCTGAAGTGGATAAGATCGGCTTCACATGCAAGTATCAACCGATCACCGATCTCCCAAAGATTTAGGAATAAATTGGCCAATAAATCGGTGCACCGCTAGCTTCCAAGCATCATCACATGCACTTTTTCACAGTAACAATAAACAAAGATATCCGCAGCTGTACATTGTTTCAACTATGTTTGTAAAATAGCATTAACTTTAAGAGTGACGGCTGGAGTTTTTGGTGACAGGAAATTTTTTTGAAAGGTTGAATTTTTCCTTTGCTAGCTTGGATTTGGTTGCTTTGTTGTTGGGAGACATCTGAATAGCAGTGTGCAGCTGTAGGTGAACCACAGGCTGTGTGGCATCACAGTAAGCTCAGTGCAGCCAAAGAAAACGGGACATTCCTTCACTTTCATTGGCACCTCATAAAAAGGACTTTCTCTTTTTTTTTTTTTTTTTTTGTAGCGATATAATGGAAAATCTTCAACTTTGTAGCCATAACTTTTTAAACTTTTTACATCCTTGGTCTGGATCCCAGTAACTGGTTTATGTCTAACATAGAGTTCATATTACTGGGATATTTCAGCTGTGGCCCTGGACAGAGTTGCATTTCACGTTGAGACTCCTGCAGCATGATAAAAATAAATGTCTTTTTGCTTTGATAATCCTCCATCCTTGTTTTACTGTTTTTCCAGATATTGGTTTTAACTAATTTTCTTTCGTTTTTTTTATTTTTATAGTGTTGTGCTGTGAATGACGTGCAGCTGATGTCCCAGGCGTCTGAATGGAGCTCCAGTCGTGTCAAAGCCGCCGGTTGTAGCTCCGTCAGCAGGATGCTGATGAGACCAAGTGCACTTCTGCTTCTGACTTTCTTCACCCAAGTCTTAAGGACCCATTGCCGGCCTGCTAACACAGATGAAGGTATGTTTGCTTCATTTATTTATTTAGTTTTGTACAGTGCTTTCTTTCCGTGCCCCAGTTTAACTGAGACCGACTAATCTTTACTGTGGCCTTAAGGAGGCCGTCCATTGATAAGCACAGCTTTGTTGTTGGGATAGGAATGTAATCCCAGCACGCCTTGGCCTTCGCAGAAGTCCGGTCTGTAGCGTCTCTGTTCGCTGACCACCCCAGTTGTTTTTTGTTGTTATTGTTTATTTCTCCTTCGTGTGACTTTGCGTTAAATGAGAACAGCGCTGTTTTCTCTGAGCTTATTAGCAATTACTTCACAACAAAACTAGCTAGCAGAGTTTTGTCTTATCTTCCTTTTTTTTTTTTTTTTTAAATTACAGTAAAGAATTTTGCCTCATCGGTTCCACGAGTTGAACTTTGAAAAGAGGAAAGAGGCGATGTAATCAAATCCTTAAAAATGTGTTCCTTGGCCTCGGTCCAGCAGTGTAATAGCCGCCTGGACTCGTGGGTAGATGGGCTGTTTATGCTCTGCACTCGGAAGTGGAAACCAACAAAAGAATATGATAAAGTTCAGCGTTATAATTGAAGTCGTTGGGCAAGAGGGTCTCTCTCCCCTTAAAATAAACTCGGTGTGGCTGCGTCGAAGGCAGCAGTGGGACAGGGAGGAGTAAATGACTCCCATGTGTAGCCCGAGGGCAGCTCCACTGCCTAGCAGCCGCTGCTTCTCTCCTCCTTTTGTAATGAAAAGGTATTTGTTGTCACTAAGAGGAGTTTACTGCTCTGGAACTATAAATTAGTGTTTTTAAAGAAAGGGTGCTACTTTAAACCTTCCCTTATTCTCAAGGTTAGGTCTTCTGAGTGGAGCGTTTGTCTTGTGAGGTGAGTCATAAATTTTCACTCGACTTGGGGAGGGGAAAGGAAAGGAGTCTGATGCTTTAAGACTCCACCCAGCTCTCGCCCGCCAAATGGCCAGGTACTATCTCTGTGTCTATGCTTTTTTTTTTTTTTTCTTTCTCCCCCTCTTCCCCCTCTTGACATTTTGCTTGGGAATCCTTCACTCCCTCCTGGTCCCCTCCACCTCCCTGCTGGGTGACGGATGGCTTCAGCTGTCGACGGACAATCGCAGCCGAGGCATTTGGTTACGTTACTTTTGTCTTTGTCAGATGACAAAATGTTTTTGTGGAAATGCTTTTATTTATGCAAGTTGCATTGTTTTGCTGTTTTTGGTTTGTTTGTTGTGTGATGTTCCCATAAGAAAAGAGCAAATTCAAATTTAGTTAAACAAATTCAGTTCATTCATGTTCTTGTGGGAGGGGGAGTCACAGCCATTCACACAGGTCCAGCCTTCCTAAACTTTCCTGCTGTATGTTTCTGAAATCCTCATTTCAACCCTCTGCTATCCATCTGAACAAAAAACAAAACAAAACAAAAAAAAAACACCACTCTTAGGTTGTATATGACCCCTTTCCCCCCATATCTTTACTGATTCTTATGCAAATGATAAATTATTGTTTTTGTCTGGATATATTCTGCATTACATTTAATCTTTCCAGCTGTAGTCTAGAGACCTCTATCCAGTGAAAAAAAATATATGTACATAAAACAACAATAAACAAAAACAATTTATTTATTGCTCCTGGCTGACATCAGCTGTTTGGGAACTGAAATGATGTTGCAATAAACAACTAGTGTGACAAAATTATACTCCAGGCTTGGAGAAACTGAATGCTTGGTACTTAAATAATTAGCTAAGATTCATTGGCGTCCAGACAATTATCGTGATGCACATATTGCGAAAAATTTTACTTGTCGCAATAAGCAACAAACCAATTAATCACATGATGAATTTAAACAAGCTCAATAATTTCCATTTGCATGATTTATTGTTTTTCTCTTTTCTCTCTTTCTACCAAAAACTGGGTGACAAAAATCTTCAGTCTGATGCTTTTGGTCCCAACTAAACCTTTTTTATTTTTTTAAGGACAATTTTGTTTACAGAGACTTTATAATTAATTTCATTTATTGTTTCTTTTATTTATTTTGGATATTTAAAATATTTTCCATTTCCAGTATTAAATGCTTATTAGAATTTAAAGTTTATTGATTTTAGATAATATGTTCTTGCATTAATAAGCCTATATATAACTATGAATTGATTTATAACTATATCAATTCAAAATGGTCTCACAACAACATTACTGTTTATCACAATAACTTCTGGGACAATTTATTATCCAGCAAAATGTGTTATCACACCAGGCTGACGTATAATTTTATTAGTTTCATTTAATTGTATACCACTAATTAAATGAAACCTAGTTTTAAAACAACTATATCACACACATTGCATGGGCTCCCTCTTATATAAAGGGGGATTTAAAATCTGCCACAAAATCTTTAGTACTAAAATTTACTTTTCAAGTACTTTTTATATCAATTTATGTATTGTTGCTTAACTTCTTAAAAAAACTAAACTCTCACTATGACTACATTCAAAATGAAATAAGCATAAAACTGTTGAAATTGTCATCTCATGTGCCACACTTATTCCATAGATATTTTCCGGTTTTTGAAAAGACAAAATATCTTGATGCTCACTGACGGCTCTGCTTTTCTTTTTCAATGTGACAGTGATTATATCTGGCTGTAGAAATCTGTGCTTTTGGTTTTGCTGCGTCTGAAGACATCATGTCGAAGCTAAATGTAGTCGAGCTCATTTGAATGACACGGTAACCCTTGTAGCTGTCCCAAGTGCTAATCCATGCTGATTGTCTGTGGCTCATTTAAGAGTGAAAAGGTCCTCCACTGGAGTGCTTTCACCAAGAGCACTCTCTCTCTCCCTCTCTTTCTCTCTCTCTGAATTTTCTGCTGATTGCTATCGCGCATTGTTTCGGTGTTTTTGCTTCCTGTTGGCGTTGGCTTTTGTCGAATCAGTTCTTCCCTGCACGTCGTTCGCTGTCTTCACCCTAAGGTAGTCATATCAGCAAAAACAATGATGATAATAAAGCAATAACTTTGCTTTTCTATGTACAGTAACTGTGTGCCTACTAGCTTGACGTTTCTAAAATCTGCCATCACTCCAATGAGGACAGGAAATCCCAGAGGTCATTCAACCAGCATATTGCTTCCTATGTTGCAGCCGGAGAAAGTTCAGCTGAGTTAGTTGATCCTTCATCCCCTCCGCCCAGTCGCTACACACTCTGCGCTCAAAAATCCCTCTCACGGTTTTTGTGATTACTTTGATTACAAACGATGTCCGTCACTCTTAGTAGATGGTTGACTGCCTCCAAGTCAGAGCATTCCAGGTGGATTGTTTCTGAAACCGGTCTTTAATCCGTTTTTAATCCAATCAGAGTTGCAGCCAGATTAGCTGAGATTAAACATGAAGTTTAAAAACTTTGCTCTTATGACGTGATTTTTTTTAACAGCACCTTTTTGCTTGAAGTTGAATGTGTTGTCACAGTTTGCTCTTGCTTTAAGGTGACGGTCTCTGAACGCTGAATGATCCTCCTCTTATAAAGGAAGAAGCCAATTTTATGGGTGTTTTATGACACCTGGAGTCAAGATTAACAGCTGGGAAATTGACACCGTCTTATCAGTGGTGTCCCCATTGAATACAGACAAAATATATCTGACAGCTGTCACAGTCTTTGGGTTTATGGTTATGCCCTGGTCACTGATGTTATATCAAACCATTTAAAATTGTGCAAGCAATCCTGGGATCCCTCTGGGAAAACGGTCCATAAAAACCTTTTATCTCACCCTCCACTCAGATAATCTGAATTGAAATTCGTTTGAGACTTGAACCGCTTTTATTTATTTATTTTTTTATCATTAATTTTGGTGTCAAATTAAGTATTTACAAAAAGAAGCGCACAAAGAGTGCTCTACACAAATTGGCAGTGAGTGTATATTGGAGAATGTTTCCTACAGTTTGTGTAAATGATAATAGTTTAATATGTGACTTGAAACTCGTTTTTGTGTTACAAATCAGGACTTAAAACACAAAAACAATTTCTGAAGAAACAATCTTTAAGCAGATATTTCTTCCTTTTCACCAACATTGTTTGCAAGGATTCAGATTTAAGTGCTGCGAGTGTTGCCAATGTTTACCCTTTTCTTTCAGGCATTACCTTTTCCAGCTTTCATTTGTAGCGTCATGGAAACAGACCAAACGAGACAGATGTGGAAAAACGTATTAAAAATGGCTCCACTTGTTGTGTTTACTAGCACAGAAAGCAAAGTTGCGCGCTCTCAAAGTGAACCTCTCCATCAAATTTCTTTTTTTTTTTCTTAATGATCCCAATTTTTATTGATTTTTCCAATCTGCTTGGATGCACAAAAAAACTCCTCCTCTTTAACAAAACCTCCTTAAAAATATGTTTGTTTCTTGACTAGAAGTGCAAACAAATCTAGAAAATCAGCTTTCGCTCATGTTCTTTATCTGGAAAGCCTCTTTGCCATCATCCTAATCAAAACATTACTATTATTCCCAGTCAGAGGAAAAATGTGGATCAAATCAAATTGCACCTAAATCTGATAATATTAGACTTAACTATAAATATTTAAATGTAAGCCAGTTATTGAAACAAGAATATGTCTGCTTAGCTGAGATTGTGATGTTTTTTCCCCCCTCAGCAGATCTCTATCAGTGCCTGAATAAGTTTCATTCAGACCTGTCCAGCTTGTAGTTATTTTGGTTCTTCTTGAGTGGATGGTGCCTTTTTTAAACTTGCAAATGTGTGATGTAATTTGTGATCTTTCTCCCTTTAACTGCCTAACAGAGAGCGGCCTAAAGTCTGCCTCTTCCTCCTTCCCTGCGCTGGTTCTGGTTTTGAGGAGAAAGTTGATCCTACCCCCTGGCCCCCTTTTCCTGCTGGGATTAAGGGCCTGTCAGACATATGTGATCCAGGAAATACCTTTACTAGGCCCAAGTGGGGTCACCATAGCAACTGGCACTAGAACCTGCCACTGCAGGCCCCGCTCTTACTCGCTCCTGTGCACATGCTCAGTGGCCTGCTCTCCCCGTTCCCTCTTCCTCTGTATTGTTTGAAGTCCTTTGTTGTCATGGTGGGAGGGATTAGTCTGGCTTGCGGATGTTTTCCTCATGTTTTTTTTTCTTTCTCTGTATACATGTGCTCTCTGGTTTTGATCAGGGGGAAACGTGTTCAAGAAGAATCACACAATGTACTTTGGAAACGGTTCAGAGTAATCTGATGCTGGGGATTGTTTACGACTATGGTATTTGATTATCTAATTCAATTTTTGGGATGATGGTAAAGGGGCCGTGTTGGTAATGGGGGGGGAAAAAGAGAGGCTGCGCTTTAGTGCCGCCTTAGGGGGACAGAGCTGAGTGAAATGGGAGGAAAATGAGGTTCAACCCACAAATTGTTGCTAGTTCTTTTTTTTTTTTTTTTTTATAACTTTTTTCACCAAATTGTTCAATATGACAAATAATGTCTAGGAGTGGTTTTATCCAGAGTATTTATATAGTAAAGGAGTGCAATCCTAAAGCAAGAATCATCAGCAATTTGGTCAGTGATTCTCTTTTTACCTTTTGTGTTACAAGACAAACAACACCGGAGTGATGGACAATGTGTCAGTATAATTGGTTTATCCCTCCTTCTAGCGGTCTGCTTAGTCATTTAGAACAACTGGGGCTCAGGTGTCTCTCTTCGTGACATCTCTCCTCCTTTCATTCCCATAATTGAATTTCTCCTCTCTTTCCCAAGGAGCTCCTTTTTTTTTCTGTCTGATATGGAGCCTTGACGAACTTGAGATGCAATTTAATTATGTGGACAGGTTATAAAGAAGTGGTAAATAGACACAAAGAAAGTATTTTGTTTGAAACCCATCTTGGTTTACAGTGGAGATAAAGTGTTGTTTTTCTGCAAAATGGGTTTCTCCATCACACAAGGTTAATGAGCCTTGTTGTTTGTATGCACAGAGGCATGGCTGGGAGTCCACACTGTGTTTTTGAACTTCTTCTGCAGGTGACTAAAGTGATCTTGATCAGTGCAGCTGGTAACCATGTTGTGCTTCCTGTGCAGTCTCTGTGGAGGCAGAGCTGTTCACCCTGTATCCCGGGAAGCGCCTGGATCTGAGCTGCTCTCCCAAGGACTCGCCCCACACCGTCAACTGGACAAAGGACCATGTCGTCGTCGTGGACGGAGAACACACACGCATTCGCAACGGCCAGCTGGAGATCGAGGCGGTGGAGCCCACCGACTCCGGCTTGTACGCTTGCACCACCTTTGGCAACCACAGCGTCTACTTTAATGTCTCAGGTAAAAGACATTAAAACAAAGAAAAAAATGTGCTGCAAGTTGTTTGATTTGATTTCTGCAGAAAATGGGGAAAATGTCCTACATTATCCCTATTTAGGCACCTGGAAAACCTCCATGACTGTGGATGCTGTTGTAGACTGAAAGTGCTTTACTTGTTGATTTGATTCCATGGTGCTCCTCTACCTTTGAACCTCAACATAAACTGGGATTAAATAAAATTTTAGATGTTGTCTGTGACTTTATTTTATATCTGGCAAAGCTGCGTTATGTATTCTGTATGTAACATTGCCTTAATTAATTCTCCCTCTTCTCTAGTTGATGCTTCGGCCTCATCTGAAGATGATGACGAGGAGGAAGAGTCTTCATCGGAGGAAAATAAACTGTTGACCAGTGAGAAACTGATGCGTAAGTTGCTGTATATAATCACCAAACCCACTGGTGGATTACTGACTCACCCAAAATGAGCTTCTGAGTAACGGTTACAGGCATGTGAGCTGAGTGGAGCACATTCGGTGAATGATTTCACTCTGAATCAGAGGATCTTTGCTGCCTCAATGACAGCTTTTATATGATTAATATGCCTGTGGTGATTAATCGTGGTTAACCTCAGATGTCCCTCAATTTGTCCCTAGTGCAATAAAGACACTCTGGCCTCCTCATCTCGTTGCTACCGTCCACTCAGCCCACTAAGAATCTGGCAGCTGCCAAGTATGGGAAGAATACCGACCCCGAGTCTGTTCTCTCCCTCTACCTTTCTCTCTCTCTCATATCCCAATGAAATTTAAACATCACCGTTTTATTCTACTGGCTGTTTCCTTTCAGGTTTTTTATTTAAAATTTTATTTGGTGGGTTGGTATGAGGGGTGGATCTAATGGTAAATGATCCAAAAATTCCTTGTCAGAATAAAAGTAAGATGGTGCTGAGATATCAATCAGATGTCAACAGAAAATCTTTGATGGACAAAATTGCATTTCATCCAGTGGCAGTTTGAACATGAAAGTTTTGATTGTATGGAATCACATTTATTCCTGCAAGTTAAAAGGTGTGTGCATCTAAAGCGTGCAGCTCTTGAGAGCTGAAAGTGCCATCACTGATGTAGACGTATTGGGGAAAATAAAATCCACAGAATACCCCACCAATCAGAAATACCCAGTGCTTCTTGAGACTCAAACTGCTACCTTCCTACCAGTTTTATTGTAGGGTGTAAACTATCTCATCTGGAAAGAATCCTGAGTCTCAGTTACAAGCCTGTTTTTGTGTGCATTCACATTGATTTCCCCCTAATTTGAACATTTTCTCTTTGGGATTTTTTTTTTTTAACTGCTGCGCAAATTGAAAAATTGTTTCTTTTTGTGTTAATTAGCAATGGCGCCACAATGGGCTCATCCAGAGAAAATGGAGAAAAAGCTTCACGCCGTGCCAGCCAGCAAGACGGTGAAGTTTCGATGCCAGGCCAGCGGGAACCCATCTCCCACTCTGAAATGGTACAAGAACGGGAAGGAGTTCAAAAGGGACCATCGCATCGGAGGCTTCAAGGTTAATAACTTTTCAAAATCTTCTTCGGCGCTTCCTGCGGACTCTCGAGCATTGTTCCGTTGAACCAAGCGTCACCAAAAGTGAGGATGTGTCTGTAATGTCATCTCCGCATTTGATCACAACCCCCCTCCCTGGAGTAAGAAACGCTTTCCGAGAGTGAACAGCAGTGGCAAGTTTCACCGTTGACCTGAGAAACAATGCAAGCTGAAACCCAATGCCCCAAAAAAGGAATGCTGTGGCATAGTTATACCTCCAGGTGGGCAATTCTAGCCATCCGTCTGGGTGAAGAATAGCACTGGCTGTCCTCATTCCAGGTGTCAGTGTTCGTCCTCTCTGTAATTACATCCATGCAGTTGTAAATTTACCACCGCACCTTCTGTATTTATACTCTGTGATTAGCGTTTCTGCTGGTCTCTTCGTTTATAGCCTGCCTGTATTCAAATACAGCAGTAACTTTTGACAAACTTAACATTGTTAGGCTTAATAAAACAATTCATGCCGGTCTCTGGATTTACTTAGCAGGTGCAGCAGGTTTGATTTGTGGGCGTGATCTGTACCTCGCTGCTTTACTACTTACTGCAAACGACATCATCATCGCCTTTTTATAGACATCCATGTTACTTATTCAACATTTCAGAACAGGATTGAGCCTTTATTTGCATATATTCAGTTTTATTTAACAACAGTTTTTGTTGCTTTTGAGCTTGTTTTTTTCGGAATAGTTGTATTAATGTTTGTTTCTACATATGGAAGAAAAATGGAGATGTCTTTTCCTCAACTTCTTTGGACGTTACTGAAGGAATTTATGACAAAAATGATCTTTTTAAGATTAGCATCATTACTCTGATGCCCACAGGCACATTTCTATGAATAAATGTCACTAGAAGAGACTTCTTTTTAAGTGAGTCACACGCTGACTTCATGAAGTGAATGGAAGAAACAGTCACGTTTTTTTATATGTAGCACATGTTTCACTTATGAAAGTAAAATATTGTTCAGAGGACAAGTTCTGCTACACCAGTCAAACTCTAAGTCTGCCTACAGTTATTTTTTTTAATCTTTTCACATCGTTTAACATCTTCAAGCTTGTGCTAATGCTGCACATATGATGGGTAAAAAGGAAGTTAAGATACTGCTACATAAACTGTAGTTCATTTAGCTCAGACACAAAGGAAGAAAAAAACATTTTTTCCTAAAATTAAAAATATTTAATTTTAGGAAAAAACAAACATAGGCTGATTTTATTTTTAAATCTATTTACGACCACAATCTGCTGACATCAGTGACTGTTTTGTGTTAACAGATGACGCATTAAAGTGAAAACTGCTATAAAAGAAGACATTTGCTCAACTAAAGTTATGATAATGAAAAAAAAACACTTTGTTGTAATATCCTTAGGAAAGAACTACATAAAGTAGTTGTTCATGCACAGGTGTAGAATGCGTGTTCACAGTGTAAGAAGTAATCATCACCATCTCCTGTCACGGTGAGGCCTAATCCAGTCTCGGGCCGTGCTTCCCTGCTTCCCCAGAAATCTCCATTTCCAGCTGGGACATATTCAGGAGTTTCCTCTTAGATGCCTCCCCTAAACTCTTGAATGAGCCGGCCAGCGGACTGAACCACCTGGCTGCATCACCTCCTTTTTTGTTGTTGTTGTTGTTTTTCTGTTCTTTGGGTTACGGTGCAAAGGTCTGCATAAGCAACCAAAGGACGTCTGCCATCCGTCCCACTCTCTCACTTTTATGGCATCGCTCCTATTGTTCATATCGTCTGCATGGAGTCGTGCAGGAGTGATGGAATAATTTAGACCACATGTATATGAAGCCAAGCACAACACATCTGGCAGCAGGCAGCTGGACTCCTTCATTGCATTTCTTTGCTAAATGAGGGAGACTGTATGGCTCAGTCTGTGTATATGGATGTTTGATGTTGCCATTGCCTTAGAGGTTTGCTGGCTAATCACACACTACCGGTCTTGGCAGATTTATGGAAGAAAAATTATAACATGTCCTGGAAAAAGGAGCCAGACATCAGTTGGTGCTAATAAGACAGGTTGCATATAAAAACGTACACCTTTTTCTGTTTTTTTTTTTTTGGGTGGGGTGGGGTGGGGGGATTGTTTAGTAGGACATGAATCTGAATATTTTTAAACATTTGCTACTGTCTTGAGTCTTGTTTGTTATTTTAGAGTATTTTTAAATGGTAATCAGTTGAATATTTCCTTTCCCTTTCTTTCAGCTACGGGACCATGTGTGGACCATCATCATGGAGTCGGTCGTTCCCTCTGATAAAGGAAACTATACCTGTGTGGTGGAAAACCAGTATGGCAGCATCAATCATACCTATCAGCTGGATGTAGTCGGTAATATCTTAATCTTTGATTTACCGCTCCTGTTGCTCCGGTCGTATAAATCGATTAGCCAATCAAACATGCTCCCGACAGCACAGGGACGCAGTCGCAGTTTTGATGAACTGCAGTCGTGTTTACTTGTTGAGTGATGGATGCGGGTAGAGCGGAGAAGTGATTACTCCTTATGGGCCTGCTCTCTGACTCGCTCTTACACCACTCGCCTTATAAATCAGTCCCACTTCCTCCGTTGTTGCTGTCCCCTGGGCTCTCCCCCCTCCCAAATCTCCCCTTCCAGCTTAAGTAGAAGCTCAGAGCCTGATGAGCTTTTGGATTGGTTCGGTATGGAGAAAGTACAGTCACAAGAGGTTACTAAGTACCACAGTACGTCTCTGTCACAGAGGCCTGCACAGTTGACATCCGTCCGGTTTCTTTACTTGCGTGTTTAGATTAGAAATGTTTTATTGAAGTGGAGCCACAAGAGAGCTTAATTTTAGATGCAATCTTTGTTAGCAGTCTGGGAATTTTAAATGCATGTAATTAAAAAAAAAAAACCTGTATTCATACCCCTTGATCTTTTTGTTTCTGTTTTGTCACATTAAAGACCTTTTATTCAGATTTTATGTGATGGAGTAACACTTAGTAAAATATAACTATGTGGTATACATTTGCTTAAATTTGTTAGTACATCTCTGAACCACTTTTCACTAAATCCACAACTTGAATTACTTCATATTAGGTTTATATATAAATAACTCAGACTCAGTCAGATTGTGTAGGAAACATCTTTGAATGTTTTCAAGTCTCATTAGAGATTCCTCATTGAAGGTCCCTACCTTCATACTAAGATTTATTTGCCCCTCTGCCGTGTCGCAGAGCGCTCTCCCCACAGGCCGATCCTGCAGGCCGGCTTGCCAGCCAATCGCACCGCAGTGGTGGGCAGCGATGTGGAGTTCGAGTGCAAAGTGTTCAGCGATCCCCAGCCTCACATTCAGTGGCTGAAACACATCGAGGTCAATGGAAGCCGCGTTGGACCTGATGGTTTGCCCTACGTTCGTATCCTGAAGGTAGGAGCCAAGCAGGCTTTTCTTTCTTCCACAAAAATATTTTGTAGTTTTGTATGATGGACACAGGGTTCCTATGCTGTTTCTGAAAGCATGAACTTGGACTATTTTTAAAGTATAGATGAGGTTGGAGAAAGAAAAACCAAATTATCAAAAAAATATTAGGATTTCCAGACTTTATTTGCTCCCCCACTATCTAAAAGTCATCAGTTAATCCATTATTTTTTCCATCTATCTGTTAATCTATTTTTCCATCCGTTTGTAGAGCTATCCATCCATTTGCTCCAAATGTATTATTCTGCCCATTCTTTTGTCCGTCCATCCATCTGTGTCTGTCCATCTTTCCCTCCAGCTACGCCCTCCCGCTGTAGAGATATGGACCATGACTTTGTGGTGAAAGAGTCCTGTAGTAAAGTTTGTTTTTCTAAAATGTCAAAATAGGCTTAAAGGAAATGAATTGTCTGGAAACACTGCAAACATACAAAACCTTACCAAGTATTTTTGGTCTAGATTCTTATTCAAATATCTTAGTAACCTTGAAATTAGATTAAACTCATTACTAAAACCAAAAAGTATGTGGTAAGATTGTGTTTTTGCAATGAAAGTATTGAACTTTGACTTTGAGCAATGTGTAGGGACCCTGTGGACAATTTTTCATCAGCCTGCAACTGCCTATGAAATAAGTATTTGTTTGACTAGCTTGTGTCTGAAATGATTCTCGTTGCGCTATCCAGTGGTCAGTGTTGTTTACAGTTTTTGTTTTCTTGTGCTGCACCTGACATGTTTCTGTTTCTAGCATTCGGGGGTCAATAGCTCGGACGCTCAGATGCTCACCCTCTACAATGTGACTGAGGAGGAGGGCGGAGAGTATATATGTAAAGTGTCCAATTATATAGGAGAGGCCAATCAGTCGGCATGGCTGACTGTCATCAAATATGACCCCTCAGGTAACCACCACGCAGCAGGGACAACACACGGGAGGCGTCTCTAGGACCACCTGGAAAAACTTAGAACCTGAGACAAGCTCAGCTGTTTCTCTCCTCCCTCCATCCGTTCTGCCCGCCCTCCCTCTCTCCTCAGTGATCCTGACTGTAAATGACGCTATGGAAAATTCCCAGCAGAACAGTTGAAAGTGTTTAGTCCCAGGTTGATGTCGGACCCACTCTCATTTCTGCCTCATGCCTGTGCGGTGCCCTCCTAATAAGGGCCTCTCCTGCCTTCTTCTATTACTCCTGCTCCCTTGCCCTTCAAAGTCCTCTTTACACGGCTCACAAACTTTCTCTCTCTCCCTCTCTCTCCCCCTCTCTGTCTGTGCACGTTTTTTTCCTCCTCTAATTGTGACCCTTTGCTTATCTGTTTCCATACCTCCCAATTGTCTGTCTTGAGTCCTAAGTACGCCCTGTTCTGCTGCGGAGTCTTCCATGCCCATCTCTTGCATGCAGAGATGAGACGAAGGTATTTTAAGTGGTGATGGTGTGGCCCAAAGCGAGGTTCAGCAGTGCAGACTCAGCCTAACAACCTTCTTCCACTAACAGATACTGGAGGGCTCTTCCTGACAGAGCCCCCTGTTGGGTCTCTGGGTGTGTCGCCTTTCTGGTAGATGGTCTGGTGTTGAGGAGGAGTACGCTCCTCTCCTCTATTTTTTTTTTTGTTTGATTTTCCTTCAGAATCCTAAACTCATGGTCCCTTTTCCCCTCTTGGGCCTTGCTGGGTCTACTTCCTTTATTTTCTAGACTGCTGGCGTTAACACCACGGACAAGGAAATGGAAGTCCTTCAACTGAGAAATGTCTCTTTTGATGACGCTGGGGAGTATACGTGCTTGGCGGGCAATTCTATCGGGTTCTCTCATAACTCCGCATGGTTGACAGTCTTGGAAGGTATCAGTGGTTCTGTCTCTCTCTCTTTCTTACACTTTATTTTATCATTTTATAATTTTTCCATCTCAAGCCTGGCTGTCCTCCTCCATGTTTGCCTGAATCGAGTCTTGTCTGACGACGATTCCAGTGACAAATGTGATGGGAAGCCGGAGCCTCCCTTTGAGCTCAGCATGACTCCAGCTCCATCTTAACTCTTAAGATGGGGCAGAGCACGAGAGGCATGCTCTGCTGTCTCTTCTGTTTGGGGGAAATCGGCAAATGCCAAACAGCCCCAAGAGCTGTTGAGAAAGTAGCAATACTGTTAAAGGGTGAGATGTCACCTAGAATTACATTTAATAGTTTATAGTAGGGGTTGTTTGGCAGCTGTGGTCAGATTTCACTTTGAACTCTTTCTTTCTGCTACTTAACGGGTGTTTGCATTTAAATTTGTATCAGGCTGATTTTCCTTGACAAGCGCTTCAAATGACATGTATTGCTGATGTCATTTCCTGCTGTGAGCAGAGTGGCTGGCTTTGATAATTGGCTCGCTGCAAAGGATGTGTCTCATTCCTCAGGATGCTGGAATGGGTCCTTCTCCAATTATCAAGCTGCTTGTCAGTCAGTCTTCTCACAGGTGTAACTCATTTGTGTTGCTGGTGTTGGTTAGGGGTGTAATGGTTGCACTTCAGTCAGTATATTTTGTTTGAGTTGCACATCTCAACATGGGGTCATTATGTTGCAAAAGTAGCGGTAATCTGCCGTTTACAGAAGACAACACCTCTGTTAGAACTGAGATGAAAAGATTAAAGAACAGCGTTCTTCCTGCTGTTAGCATGTGAGAGCTGTTGTTGTAAATAAAGGTTTTTTCCAATTCAAAATGAAAACAGAATTATGTAATACTTTAAACAAATTTTAAGAAATTTGTATTCACAATTAGCATAGTCCACAAACCTGTCACTACCAAGATGGTCTGTTTCCTTGAAAATGCATTTCTGACCTTACCGCTTAGATAAAACAAAAAACTTCCAACATTTCCAAAATTAAACGTGTTCCATTACAGATGATGAAAACTAGAAAAACAACTAATTATTTTAGCTCTTGATTATTCTATTGATTAGCTGAATTTAAAAAATGGCACATCCTGCAGATTTTTTATTTAACCACTTGAGCATTTTTTTTTTTTTTACAATATTACACATTGCGTTAAAAGGTGCAAATAAACACATTCCTTTTAAGTAAGAGGATGAACATTACCAAAATGCAATAACATTAATCTAGGGGATATTAATCTACTTGATCATTTGTAGCATCTGCAGGTTAAAAAAATCCTTTTACCATCAAAATGGGAAAAGTTCAGCCCTTCTGCTTGACTTAACATCTATACTGATCTGTTTATATTTGGATTAACAGAGTAATATTTATATCTATTTATTTTACAAAACTCAAAAACACTTGAGGTCTGGGTAGAAAATATTTACAGAAAAAGGTGTTTTTTTTTCTATTTTAAATGCAAAATGTATAAATTTTTGTACTTTTTTGGCTTGCTTGCTTCTCTGATTGTGTCCTTTTATACGATTAATCATTTCAGCCCCAATAAAAACTAAAGAATCCTGTGGCGTCTAGCTATAGAGTGTTTACTGATTGGAAAACATCTGATTTTTGAGTTTTTGGAAAGCGGTCAGGGCTGATCAAGCTGAAGATTGATAAGTTCTTGTCACGCTTTAACCTCTTTGCGCATCTATAGTTTTTTAATGTTAAATTGGAAATAAAGAAGGAACAATGTGGTTTTGTAGTTATGACTATTAGAGTTGGGATGCTTCACAAAATTCATAGTTCAGTTTAGGGATTTGGTGTCAAGTTTTTCCATGTTTGTCTTCCTAGTGCTCCAGGAATAACCCAATGGAGGCACAAGAACTCTGAACCTTTTTCTTCTAACCTGTTGGCCAGGGAGATGATTTGTTCAAACCTTCACAGTGTTCACTGGAGAACTTCTAGAAAGTGGTCTGCGTAACCCATGTTTCTGCATTCCCGTAGACATGAATGTCTCTTCAGTCGTCTACCTGTGGAGACCTAGCTTAGCAACCTCTCCATTTCTCGACGAGAAGAGTACTTTCCTCGGTTTTCCAACCTAAAGTACTAGAGATTCTGCGGAGAACTTGCAGCTGGGACACCAGCTTTACGCCTAATGCTTGAAGAGAACAAGGTTTTTTCCCTTTTTCAATTTTGGGAGTTTTGGACATTGCGGTTGACTTGACTGACTTCAATGCAAAGTAAGACCGTTCCATCTTACTTAGGCATTTAAATTAAAGGCTATTGTAAATTGTCTTTCTATTGCATGCTTGTTTCATGGTTTGCCGATTTTATGCTGTGATATTCTTATTTTGTTGCTTTACCGTTATGAGTCTGCCACATGTTGGACAGTGTGGATCCAGAATAATTGAATTCAGCGCTTCTGGCGCTCATTGGCTTCTTTGCCCTTCAACCTGTCCTTTCCGCGTCCTGTTTCTTCATCCGCTCATTAATCTGATTTTTATTCCCATGTTTTTATTAAATATATTGATTTTGTCAGTAGTAAGACTGTAAAGTTGAACTACTTTGTTAATCATTTCTAATCAAGTCTGAGAATTTGTCAGTGATCGATGGTTGTGTGAAAAGTTTGTTTGCCAGTGATTTGAATTCATTCCTTCAAGAGAAACTGAATTTGTCTCATGATTCCAGAGATGCTGAGGCCACAAGAGTGAGTTGATGCTGTTCACGCAGTTTTGAATACACAGACAGTTTTGATGGCAAGAGTTTTGCAAACAGGATTCTGATAACTTTCATAGGATAGTTTTGGTTGCAGATGCATAGATATTTGCATCAGGCTGCTCCATGTGTAGTTTATGGTTTTCCACACCCTGGTTTAACCTTCAGTTTTTTAATTGCTTATCATCAGAGCTTTGGATCTTCCTTTTGAAACTTGTGTGCCAGTCAGAATTAACTTGCACTTAATTAATCATTCAGCAACTCTTTGAGTGAATGTCTTGGAGATTTTGTGCTTTTTTCTTGTATAGTCCTATTGGCAGCACATACGCTAGTCTGCAAAATGTCGACAGCAAAGGTTGGGAGAAAACACCAGTCAGTTTGTTCAGCAATAACTGGATACCTTTTTGTAAATAATGTCTTATGTTGAGTATTCATTACCAAATTGATTTATGCAGAAACATGATATAGTAACTAAGTATGACAAAACCAAAACTACTACAACTAACAAAAACTAATAAAAATTAGCAAACACACTCTAGAACCAATTAAAACTGACTTGGATAAACAAAAAGCTTCTACAAAACATAACTAAACAATAGCTATCATACATCAGCACTAAATAATCATTTACAGATTTTCAGAAATCCCTTCTTCAGAAAAAGTGAATGGGAAGACATTAAATCTTCAATCATTTCTTCAGGCTGCTGATCAGAACACAAATCCAACTTTTTTTACATGCCAACTGAATGTGTTAGAAATTTCCATAGCCGAGGAAATTTCTAGGCTATGTTTGGTGAGACGATTCCTCTTGGTGTCCTTTCACAAGCGTCAGCTGGACAGGTTTTGAATAAATGACTCAGGGTTACTTTAATTATGAAAAATCCTGCCTCCCAATGCTTTAGGTTTGGCTTTTACTGCGGCTACAATGTCATCCAAATCTCGACCTGGTAACATGCGCTTGGCTGCAAAAGCAAATCCCTAAGAAAAACACCAAAAAACAGGCCTAAGATTTTAATCCCTTCCATTCCAAATGACGGTGACGTCAAAATAATTGAGCTTTACAACAGACTGAAATAACAGTGACTGAAATGTATTATTCTACTAAATCTTATTTAATTTTTAAGAGTTTATGGGTAGAACAAAACACGAACAAAAACTGTTTTCTCAAACGCTCCAAATTTGCGACTGCTTCTCAAACTAAATTATTACTGTTGTTTGTTTGTTTGTTTTTGTTTGATGAGAAGTGCAACCTATTACACCCTTTCTACTGGTATGAATAAATGTTGGTGCTTTTATCAAGTGGGAGGAAAAAAACAAGATCTGAATTTGATGGGTTTATTTTTTAATCTAAATACAATTTTTCTGTAATTTATTTGTAACGTATTGTGTGATGAGCAGCAAGTTACCAGAACCAACACACAACTCGTTTAAGATTGAAGCATGACAATCAATTGAATGCCATTTTAATTGAAGCAGAGCACAAACCTCACAATGCTTGTTGAGTTATATGTAAGATGAGACGTGGACTATGAAGTAAACATAATTGTTTCTAATGTAATGAACGTGTTTAAAAGTCAGATCCTTGGAACTGTAGGCTTTCATGGACAAATGGCCTCAGTAAACCAAGAAGCAATTGAACTTTATATGTACGTTTCTGTGCAGTTACTTTGTGTGATTAAACCAATACAAAGCACAGCGTGGTTGGGAGGTGGAAGGAAATGATGCATTCACCATTTCTTCTTCTTTTACATTAAAAGTTGTGTTGTGGATTTGTATTCGACTCCTTTTCATTTTTGATACTCCTAAATTAATTAGTTAATCCAGCCCTCGTGTATGTAATTTATTCCCAATATTCATCCAGCTTAAACATCACCATCAAGGTTAATTTATAAAACTATTTTCCAACCGTTTTTAGCTTAACACTTTACATATCAGAGCTTTATCTTTTTTTGTTGTTTCAAAGATCATTTTTGCGGTTTGTCACAAGCCATGTAAAAATATGGAGAAGTTTACTTTGGTCAGATGAGAGCCAACTTTGGTTCTCGTCTGATGATTTAGAAACTAAATCATCATCCTGGTGTTTTTTTTGTATGCTCCATCTACTCCTTTTGTTTATATCGGCACATGACATGTTCGTTTTAAACTGCAACTGAATAAAATAACCAAATAATAATAATAATTTTAAAAAAGCCATTACAACGATGGATATTGAAAATGATTGCGTCAAGCTAAGGATATGCATTTACCGTGCCACACTTAACAGGTTTTTATCTGTAAAACATTTTTGAGAAGCTTGCATCCTTTTCCTTTCACTTCACAAATATGTTCTATTTTGTGTTGAAGTTTATTGTTTGAGAAAATGTGTGAATGTTTTTGCAAGATCAAAACAATCACTTTTCTATTTTAATCGGAGTTGTTAGGAAGCACGTCTGAAGAATATGACTTCAGTGTGATTGGAAAGGGTGAAATGTGCTGAATTTCTGTCCCATACAGTTCAAAGAGTCTGACTTTTAAGCTTTGTACGACATTGCTGATTTATTATTATTATTTTTGTACATATGTGTATAACAGCATTGGTCATTCCTTGCTGTGAGCTCCTTCTGTCCTGATTTTTAGCTGATTCATGACAGCTTACCCTGCTTCTCCCCGCTCCTCTGTCACGCCGCTGCTCATCTAGCTGTCACACCATACCCCCCGTCCAGCAACACCTACTTGGAGGTGGTGATCTACTGTGTGGGCTTCTTTCTAATCGCCATCATGATCACCATCGTGATCATCCTCAAGATTCGGGCCTCCTCAAAGAAGAGCGACTTCAACAGTCAGCTGGCTGTCCACAAGCTGGCCAAAAGCATCCCTCTGCGCAGACAGGTAACAGAAAGTAGATAGGGGGTTTGCCATATTTATACTCCTTCATCTTTCCTTCTGGTGGTGGCTCACTCTGTCTTATAAACTCAAAAGCTTTTCATTATGTTTAGCTAACATTTCCAAACGCATTGACTCCTTTATATGCGTTGTAGGTCTTACATCAGGTACGTATAAGAAGACTACTGAGATTTTTATATTTATTTTTTACAGAAATTGAACCAGGGCGTTACTACTGGCTTCATAAATGCCTCATATCTGTGTGTGTTCCACTTTGAGAGGAGTAATGTCCCCCTTCTTTCCCTTTAGGTGTCTGTGGACTCGAGCTCCTCCATCCACTCTGGAGTGATGTTGGTTCGTCCCTCCCGCCTCTCCTCCAGTGGCACTCCGATGCTGACAGGAGTGTCTGAATATGAGCTACCGCAGGATCCCCGCTGGGAGATCCCCAGAGACAAGTAGGTCTTCGTTCGGCTCTAAATTTATGGTGGCTCCTGCCTGTCTCGTTGGTGCTCGGCACAGTCGTCGATTCTACCTGCTGCACACTTTCTAACTATCGCTGAATCCGTCGTCTCGCCAACTGAGCTGGAGGTCGTCGTCCGCGCTTTCATGCCGGACAACATGTACAGGATTTGTACATGTTTGAATAGGGAGATTTGCTGTCTCCAGTCAGGCTACAACTCCTCTCAGCAAACACAAGATGGAGAAAAATTTTACATTTGTTGTAACTTCTTAAGTCTTGATATACTCTCTTGCTTTCTGAGGTCATCTGGTCAGAGTCAAAGACTCTTGTTTAGACCAGAGGAAACAAGCCTAGCCTGATTCTGTTATCCTTCCTCCACTTTTGGACTTTTTCTCTTAAACAGCATCTAAAATAAATTTCTAGAAATTTGCTGTTATGGAATTGTGTCTCTCAAAATGGCAGCAAGTTGGATTAGCTCTTTGTTATTTTTGGGAAAATATTCCCTGCGTAGCTGGAATGCTTTTTGCTCTTAGTTTATTTTTTTTTCTTAGTTTCTGACAGTTATGATATGTAGCTGTGGCAACAAGGTATTTATTTTCCAACTGGGAGCAGCTGATTAGCATTTCAAAAGCTCAAATAATACCTGAACCACGACCCAAAATCCCAGAGGAGTCGGAAAAGAGACTTTGTTACAGAGCAGGACTAAATAGCAGAGAGAAGGAGGAAGTTCAAACCATCTCTTCTATCAGTAGTAACAAAGATCATGTCCACAACTTCATCTTCTTTTTGTCCTGCTTCCTAGCCAAACAGCCAGACAGGGATTTAAAGAGTCGCGGCAAGAGCAAACAAGGTGGATTAGCAGTGCTGATGGCGTCATCCAGGGAAAGCTACTGTGTAATATCATCTCTGCTGTTAGCATGTCAGCTGAAATGGAGCAACAGTGTCTTCAGTCAGAGGCTTCTACAGATTCACAGAAAGACCTACTGGTACCAGAGATGGCAGATACTTTGATTTACAACGTTTAATTTCCATTTGGGATAAATATAGTATTGTTAAATTGAATAGAATTTGTTTTTATAGGCTTTCCATTACAAACATCTTATTTGATTTACGTTGTTTTATGTGTGGTTTGCTTTTAGCACCTCTTTCATGTTTATTTCTTGAGGCAATTTATTTTCAAAAGTGCTTAACTTTTTACTTTTGTAGCTTCTTTGAAGCACTTTGTGGTTTTCACCTGTAAAAGCGCTATGTAAACAATATTTACTCACTTAGCAGCTGAATGCTGTTGTTTAATTTGAAATTCCTCAACGATCCTCTCTCCTCTTCGCAGACTTGTTCTCGGGAAGCCGCTGGGCGAAGGCTGCTTCGGTCAGGTGATGATGGGGGAGGTTCTGGGTCTGGACAAGGAGAAGCCGAACCGTGTGACCAAGGTTGCGGTGAAAATGTTGAAATGTAAGCAATTTAGCTAAAGAGTTAATCTGAGCTCTCTGGTAATTTTTGTGATTTACAAAAATAAGTTGGGTAATGTACATCTTGCAGAAAGGGAAGCTTTTAGGGTGTAAAAAAAAATGGACGATCTCCGGACTTTAGGGACATAAAAAAAAAAAAAAAAAAAACTTGGATGAGAGGGATCTACAACTGGATCCCTGCCATGAAGCAAATGGGAGAGCAGAGTAAAAATTTATGAGAACCCTTGCCATCTCATATAAAATGGTGTTCATTAAACTCCACAGAGGAGTGAAGATGGAGGGAAAGTAGCATTTATTGTCTTGTGCTTTAAGTACTCCTCCCCAAGGAGCGTTCTGCAAACAACAAACAGCACTCTGTTACTAAACAGCTGCAGCGATGGTGTTTATATCTAGCAAGGTCACAACCGGGAAGCCTTTCTTTTGCCTCTTCACCAGCAGAATGAGTACTGATTAGTCTAACATGACTTCTTTTCTACCTTTTTTTCACCCTGTGCAGCTGATGCTACAGAGAAAGACCTGTCAGACCTGATTTCAGAGATGGAGATGATGAAGATCATCGGCAAACACAAGAACATCATTAATCTGCTGGGAGCCTGTACACAGGATGGTAAGAGACGAGACGAGCAGGGGGCTGATACTGACCTGCCCCGCACGGCGCCCACACACACACGCGCGCATGGTTGCCCCCCCAGACAAGGGTGCTGCTGTAAGCCTCTCATTGGGGAGTGTGTAGAAAAGCATGTATAAATGATTCTGACACCAGCTTCCGAGCTCGCAGCTTGATTCAACTGTGGCTGCTGTCATTTCTCTACAATTATTCGTGCCTTGGGAAAAAGAAAAAACCCTGAACTCCAATGACCACAAAACTGACATTCCTCACATTTCAAATTAAAAGCCTTCAGTAAATTGCAGTTTGCTAATCCATACTGACGCAATTTTATTCATGACTTTTGGCAACAGCTGGAGGTTATGTTCTACTCGCATTTAGCTCCGATATATTAAAGTAATTGATTGAACATGTTTGTGCTTCCACATTCTGCAGTCAGCACTTAGCGCTTTTTATTATTATTATTTTTTTCAGTTGTAATTTTGGCTGGAGTTTTAAACTTGACCGAGAATTTTCAAGTTCCTGTTGAGCAGAAAATCATCCTTTTTCAGCTGACAAAAGGCTGATTTTGTAGTCATCTTTGTGTGTCTTTGAAGGTCCAGGTCTGAGTTCATCACTGTAGCCAGATTTTGGGACTAATCCATAATTTCTTGCTGTGATTATTAAAGCTGTTGGTCACATTTTTGTAAGAAAAAGTGTAGCAGCGGTCTCTCAGCCAGCTAACGGTTATTGTTCAGCAACAAGTGGGATGTGAGAACCACTGGATTACTCTGAACTCCAAACAGCCACCCAGAAAAACTCTGGTCCCTCTGGCACGTTTTGCTGTCTCATTAAAAGGATTTCAAACCGCAGAAACGCTATGATGAAGTATTTTATTAGACTACGATAAAATAAAAAGTTTTAAACCTTGTTGTTCACCGATACAGTAACTGGCTAACTCATATTTTTACTTTTTTATATGTATATATCAAACAAATATCAACAAGCATTGTTTCTATTTCCAGGTCCACTATATGTTATAGTTGAATATGCGTCCAAGGGCAACCTTAGGGAGTACTTACGAGCACGGCGCCCCCCAGGGATGGAGTACTGTTACAATCCAGACCAGGTTCCAGTGGAGACCATGTCCATCAAAGACCTGGTGTCCTGTGCGTACCAAGTGGCTCGAGGCATGGAGTATTTGGCCTCCAAAAAGGTAACCAGTAACAGCTTGTTTTGGACGGTGATGTTCTAACCGTCAAATCTTTCTACATCCAACATTTATCCCGTGACTTGAGCGTTAATAAGATCCGTTTTTATGCTTTTAGTGCATCCACAGAGATCTGGCAGCTCGCAATGTGTTGGTGACTGAGGACAATGTGATGAAAATCGCCGACTTCGGCCTCGCAAGAGATATCCACCACATCGATTACTATAAGAAGACCACCAATGTGAGTTTTGCCGAAGTTTTAATGTAAAAGAAAGTAATTATTTTCATTTCATTCTGAGACACCATAGCAACATCCGTGCCTTTTCTGCAGGGTCGTTTACCGGTGAAGTGGATGGCCCCCGAGGCTCTGTTTGACCGGATATACACACACCAAAGTGATGTGTGAGTATCACTTCTCTGATTCCGCCTTGTATGAATAAAACCTCTATACAGTCAGAATAAAACACGCCTCTCTGGTTTTTCTCTTCAGCTGGTCGTTTGGGGTTCTACTGTGGGAGATCTTCACCCTGGGAGGCTCTCCGTACCCTGGTGTGCCAGTGGAGGAGTTGTTCAAGCTGCTGAAGGAAGGTCACCGAATGGACAAGCCTTCGACGTGCACTCATGAGCTGTAAGGAACCAGCTGCACTGTTCTGTTGGGTTTTACAGTTTAAACAGTGATGATCTTTCCTTTCCACACTCTCTGAAAGCAACATATCGGGACGACATAACCAGACACTTTCAGACGGTGCCTAAAGGCATCCAAAACATTATAGTTTTTCCACATTTCCAACCACAATCTTCAATACACTATATTAGGATTCTGATGAACCAAGAAAAACAAGTAGTGCATAACTTGGAGGTGGAAGCAAAAGTAATGCATGCTTCTTGACTGATGTTTTCAGGTCCTTCCACAGGTTCTCAGTGGTATTGCTGTCTGGACTTTAAGCCCAGGCTAACACATTAATATGTTTTAACAAACATCACTCCATCTTAGCTCTGGCCTGCATGTTTAGGTGAGTCTTCACCTTTGTCTTAATTCATTTGTTGCTTCCAGAATTTGGTATTTAGCTTCATTGATCTTATCTACTCTGAAGAGCTTCTTCTGTCCCTGCTGACTAAAAGACGAAAAAAATAAATAATAAAATACCCAAAGCATCGTTCTGCCACCATCATGTTTCACCATAGAGCTGGTTTGTTAAAAATTATGATTTTTCCTCCAAATGAGTCTAATTTTTAATGTAATCTGACCAGAGCACCTTTGTTTTTTCCACATGTTTGTATGCCCCCTTGTCTGGCGTCTTAGTTATAATATTAGTAAACGTGTTACACATGCCATTCTGTCTGGATGGTCTTCATAATGCAGTTTGTTCACTACAAACAAACCTTTGAGGTCCTGGATTTATGCTGAGATTAAGTTTACACCATTTACCAATTTAAAGGGTTGCAGCTGATTCTGTTATAGGGGATCAGCGTAAAAGGGTTAAAAAAAATTATATAAATGCATGCCTCTCTTTTAAGATCTATATTTGTCAAACTCCCAGCTGAAATACATGGAAGATTTTGGTTGTAACCTGACTAAAACTTAAAGTATTTACACCTTTCAAGTTCTGAAAGGTACCATGTATGTAGCAGTGTTTATGCTTCAAAATGACTGGTCATTCCAAAAATAAAATGTAATTATTATTATTAAAAGCTACCAACAGGCTAGTAAACAAGTGCCGACAGTATGACTCTTAGCTTAGTCTCACACCTTGTTCTCTGTCCAAGCAGTTGGCATTAATATTTATATTACCCATGTTGGTTTATAGCAGAACATTCCAGGTGCTTGGCAACATTATAATGTTCCCACTTAATGTTTGTGTGATGGCCGATGAAATAAAATGCTTAGCACGGTGCGAGCTCCAGCTGGAACATACCGTGCAGTTTTGTTGTTATATCATCTACCTTCGGAAACTGAACGTCTGCTTTATGAGCTCCCCTCTGACCAGTTTAACATTCCTTCGACGTGAGATTTGATCTCGGAGAATAAAGCCGAGGTTGATGTTCGGGGAGCTTGATTGTTGGATCTTGTGATCTGTGCAGGTACATGATGATGAGGGACTGCTGGCATGCAGTGCCTTCTCAGAGACCCACATTCAAACAGCTGGTGGAGGATCTAGATCGAAGTCTGGCCATGACGTCTGACCAGGTGAGTCTGGACCTGCCCTGCAAGCACCAAATTCTAGAGATGCTAAAAAATAATTGATTTATGATTTAGTGTTGGTTAAGATTTTATTGGATTAAAATTGGTTCCATTTGATTAACAAAATTTGGTTAATGTTCTTTTAGTGTTAGTTTAACCACTAACCAACAGTGGGCGCCGCTGGTCATCCTTAAGCAGAGCCAGTTAATACACAAACAAAGATGGCGGGTCTGTACCAGAACAGGAAAGAGAAACGGCCCAATCAGAGTCTGATTGGGCTCTGATTCCTTCAGTCACACCTGCACAACTGGACCAGAACCTCTGGACCCAGATCAGCATCAGACAATACTGACCTTTTTTTTTTTTCTTTTTATTTAATGGTAAAATTTCCACCGAAAGTCGTTACATAAACACACAGTTAATGTTTCGAATTTCAACCCGTTTTCTGCACCAAAGAGTTAAAAATGTACAATCACCTTTTCCCTGAGGCGAAGGTGTACTTGTGTATAGTTTTTAATTGACATTTGTTATTAGTGTGACTGTATACAGGTATTTACAACCAACCAAACTATAGATCAATGCAGTTATTAGTCGATAACTTGCATCCCTAGTTGGAAGAGAAGTTGCTCGATGTTTCACCGTCTTGTTGCTCCTCCCAGGTTTACCTGGAGCTCTCCGTGCCTCTGGACCAATATTCACCCAGCTACCCGGAGACGCGGAGCTCCACCTGCTCCTCCGGCGAGGACTCTGTTTTCTCTCACGACGCCGGCGCGGAGGAGCCCTGCCTACCCAAATTCCCTCCCCACTCCAACGGGGCAGCCATTAAGAAACGTTGACACCTCGCACTCGCTCACAGACACTGACAGTTCCTCAGCTCCCTGCCTCATGGGGTTGGACTTTGCCCTCCACCCCGCACACATTCCCAGAGATGAAGCTAAAATAATAAAAGTAATAATAGTGACTTTAAATCCTCTGCAAGAGAGGAGCTCGGAGACTCTGTGTTGGACCAATGGGACTGCAGATTGCAGCTGGTGACGGCGAATGGTGATTTCTCTCAGAAAACGGACTCCACTTTTCTCTTCACTTTGGGCATTCCACAGTTCAGTCAGGAGAATGGGATGGACTGATCAAGAGTTGGGTTTTTTTCTACTTTTTTTTTTCTTCTTCTAAAGGTCATAATTCTGCTTTTTGGACCAAATCCAGAAAAATTGCAACACCCCTCATTCACTCTCCTCTTGTAAATACAGTTAGAAAATAAAAAATATGAATATATATTTACAATGTACTCTTATTTTTATTACCATAATTGATTTATTGTCTTTTTGTACAAGAATGGTATTGTTTGGTCTGTTTTCTAATATAGTCGGGGGCAGGAGTGAGCTTATTTTAAATAATTTCTGAAGATTATGTGACCAGTTTTTGCTTCTCTCTTTTTTTTTTCTCTTATGATTCCACTGAATCAAAATGGAAATCATATCAATGTAAAATAAAAATGTGTGTCATAGCTCAACCTTGCAATACAAACTAACCCGATGCTTGTGAAGAAAGATTTTTCTTTTTCTTGCTCGCAATTATGTTTATCCTCAATGGTCGCATCTGTAAATATTCCTGGTTGGTAAAAATCCAGAGCAATCTGCCTTTGTCAACACCATGCACTTCCACTGTGCCTGACTTTCATGTGACGAACTGTATTACTGTAATGTAAACGCTCCAACAGCGGGTTACATCCGCTGCCGTCGGATGAAATGGGGGGGGAGTCGCGAAACACGCGTGTCACCGTTAAAAAGGATTACATTAAATAAAATATTATTGTTAAACAAGCTGAGCTTTCAGAGTATGAACTCCACTCTATAAACTGGCATATAAATATCCACATTTTCTTTTATGTTTTGGATGTCAATTATGTTTATGGATGAGAATGTTTGCCACTTCAATCTTTTTTTTTTTTTTTTCTTTTTATTAATTTATTTTTACGTGAGTTGCTGTGGTCTGATTAGATATGATAATGTGCTGCTGACATCAGAAGAAATGCTGTAGAGTGCAGCGACTCACAACTCGGCAGTAAACGTGTGATTTATAACCACGTCCGGCGGCTTGGCAAGCGCCGGTGCTTCTCTCCCAATCCATCAGCTTCTGCCAACCTTGATGCCCGACTCTGGCTGCCTGCCATTGGCTGATGCATCAGCTGGATTGCCGTCTCCATGCAACAGACGAACATCCAACCCCCCCTCACACTCTTTTTTTTTTTTTTTTTTTTCTCACTCCTTGGGTCATTGCACTTACCCTTCAGTACATTTAGCTTTGCTTCAAATACTTTCTGTGGTTTTATTTTTTTAATGACTAACACATTGAAACTACTTTAATACCAACAAGCTTTAAAGGTTTTGAGGTGTGTGAATAAAGCTAGAATACCGTGTGCTCAAAACAGGTCACTACTCTTTGATATTTGATAGAAGTAGTCATCATCAAATCTGAATTGCAAACTTGAATGTATTTTTTTAGGATATTAAGTGACAGACTGACACGCATAATTGTAAAGTGAAAAAGAAAAAACGTGCAAATGAACAGAATCAAGTGTTTCTGTGGTGCGTCGCTGCTAGAGTTGCACATTGGGAGTTTTGACTTTTTCGTTTGTTCTTTGCCAGATAATCTGAAAATAAATTCTGAAGACCTTCCATGGATTTTAAATTGGATTTAGGAGTTTGGACTTTGATTAGGCCATTCAGGCATATGAACACCATTTTTAATCTTCATCCTGCTCATCTACATGCTTTCCTTCTGTGTTTAGAGATTAGCTTGCAATGGATTGTATTTAGAGGCTGCAAGTATTTTTTTTTTTAAATCAAACTTTTCACGTTTTTATTTGTAATAAATTATGAAAGTAACTTGACATTAAATCTCCCAAAAATACGCCGATGTTTGTAGATGTGACACGATCAAAATTAGGGTACAATTTCTTTTGTGCATATACATGAATTTTCATATACAGCCCCAAGATTCAAGTATAGAAATGATCTCATTGTTTATAGGATAAATATCATCTCCTGGAGACGGGCGGTAATAAAGGACAATCTGTGTGCTGTGGTTGGGGTGATGATGGAGAGTCCTGCTTAAGAATAGAAGACCTCGCTTTACAGCCTGCTAATGGTGCCGAGGTGCCATTAGGTGAAGGGTGTTATCACTTTTGACAGATGGCACAAGAAGAGTTTGGTTGTCTGAGTTTTTGTTGTCTGTTGCTCCAGTGTGGCAACAGTTAAATTTTTTAAGCCGGCTGAGAGTTTGTGATTTATGGAGTCAGTCTGAGGATCGGCTTGGCGTCTAATTGAGAAGCTCCCAATGGCAGCGTCGGGGGAGAAACACGATCTTTGTAAATGTGGAATCCAAATTCATTTGGGAATACTGGCATTCCGGCTACCCAAATATTAGCCAAACTCTTGCTGATGTATACCAGCTCATCTTGTATCACGGTTTTTCTTTCAGATGGTAAAACAGAAGTTTATATCGACATCGTTTTTAGGATTGCTCCTCTTTTCACTGCCCCCCTCCACCCTACAGATGTCTTGTGTTTATGGCTAATCAGCGCAGGAATTCAAAACACACTTAACTCACAGGGACTCCAGTAAACATCCCTGTACTACGACCATTTGATTGCTGTTCTGTTGTACATATTTGCTGCATTAGAGCCGTTTCTCAGCTTCTGGCCAGTTTTACCCGCAGAAGTTGATTGACCCTTTTGTCTTGCCTAATTAAACATCTAGCATAGTGTTTCTCAATTATTTTCTGTCATGCCCCCCCTAGGGATCATAATTTTTTTCGCGACCCCCCTGCTCAGTGCCCTTCCCTCCCCAGGATTTAAATACTATTGCGAATCTGTTCATATTTAATAATTTATCGTACCACTGGCTCCAACATTGTATGACCTTATTATCAAAACTGCTGTTTTGTTATTGTAAGGCTCAAAATATTTTCCAAAATCAGTTTATGAGTGAATCATCAACATTTAATCAAGACTCAGTTTGAAAAAGTGCAAATTATTCACTGGGATTTGCATTTTTATACTTAATATACATTGATCACTTGTCAGCTTCTTCTGTTTAGTTTCCACAAGGTATATAGTTCTTAAGATTTATTGTGGAAAATTTTGCAGCAATATTGCTAATAGTTCAGCTTGTCAAATGAGAAGAGATGAAATTAACAATAAGAGATTAACAATAAAAAGAGGCTTTGTCTATTTCTTGCCCTTTTTCTGTGAGCTACAGTTACTTGATTATGATGGAGTGAGTATAAGTGCCAGGCTCTGAGTTTTTGATTTGTGTTTTAAATACGAGTAAAGTTGGATGAGAATAAAGACTAATTTTATGATAGCTTTTCACCATAGTGCGCTAAACTGCGGAATACTGATCTTGTAAGGTTATAGTTGGTACTGGTTTAACAAATGACTATACTAAATATTTTAGCACATCAGAAGCAAATTTTCAGCCCCAGGTCTTTGAAACGATTGCTTTCACAACTTTTTATTTAACGGAAAGAACCAGACTTGCTGAGCGGGTCATGTTACACATCACTCTATCGAAGCTTTTTAATTTAACGACTTTCTTCCGGCAATATTACGTCTTTACTCTGCCAATATTTAAATTACTCAGCTAATACAACTGGGTTCTCGTAGTATTATGACTGTATTCTTGTATTTGAAAATAAGAATCTCTTATTCTGGCCACTGACCTCTGCTGCCGTTTTTCTTTTCACTGTCAAACTTCTCCATCTCTCCTCTAGATAGACATCCGCGCTTGTATCCTTCGCTTCGTTTTTTGGGTGCTCCGTTTACAACAGTGCTGTGGCTACTTCTACTGGCTTGAACAGGCAGGCTGTTGATTAGTTTAAACACTGCTACCACCTAGTGACCGGAGGCTTGTTTATCAGTTAATAACATGAATAAAGACAATTATAAAGTCCTGCTTCTCACGCCCCCCCACCGGCACTTCGCCACACCTGGGGGGGGATGGGCGCACCCACTATTTGAGAAGTACTGCAGTACGCTAAGGAGGCCGGTCCTGACTCTGAGGCAGGTCCTGACGCGGAAGCAGGACCTGACTCGGAGGACGATCCTGACTCGGAGGCATCTCCTCACTCAGAGGACGGTCCTGACTCGGAGGACGGTTCTGACTCGGAGCACGGTTGTAATTCAGAGGCAGGTCCTCACTCACAGGCAGGTCATAAATCGGAGGCAGGTTCTGACTCAGAGGACGGTCCTCACTCGGTGGCAGGACCTGACTCAGAGGACGATCCTGACTCGGAGGCATCTCCTCACTCGGAGGACGGTCCTGACTCGGAGCACGGTTGTCATTCAGAGGCAGGTCCTCACTCACAGGCAGGTCTTAAATCGGAGGCAGGTTCTGACTCGGAGGCATGTCCTCACTCGGAGGCAGGTCCTGAATCAGAGGACGGTCCTGACTTGGAGGCAGGTCCTCAGTCGGAGGACAGTCCCGACTCGGAGGATGGTCCTCACCAGTATGCAGGTCCTGACTCGGAGGACGGTCCTGAGTCGGTGGCAGCTCCTCACTCGTCGGCAGGTCCTGACTCGAAGACGGTCCTCACTTGGAGGCAGGTCTTAACTCGGAGGCAGGTTCTGACTCGGAGGCAGGTTCTCACTCGTCGGCAGGTCCTGACTCAGAGGACGGTCCTCACTCGGAGGCAGGTCCTCACTCACAGGCAGATCTTAAATCGGAGGCAGGTTCTGACTCGGAGGACGGTCCTCACTCACAGGCAGGTCCTGACTCGGAGTAAGGACCTGACTCGGAGGACGATCCTGACTCGGAGGCATCTCCTCACTCGGAGGACGGTCCTGACTCGGAGGACGGTTCTGACTCTGAGCACGGTTGTCATTCAGAGGCAGGTCCTCACTCACAGGCAGGTCTTAAATCGGAGGCAGGTTCTGACTCGGAGGCATGTCCTCACTCCGAGGCATGTCCTCACTTGGAGGCAGGTCCTGAATCAGAGGACGGTCCTGACTTGGAGGCAGGTCCTCAGTCGGAGGACGGTCCCGACTCGGAGGATGGTCCTCACCAGTAGGCAGGTCCTGACTCGGAGGATGGTCCTGAGTCGGTGGCAGGTCCTCACTCGTCGGCAGGTCCTGACTCGAAGACGGTCCTCACTTGGAGGCAGGTCTTAACTCGGAGGCAGGTTCTGACTCGGAGGCAGGTCCTCACTCGTCGGCAGGTCCTGACTCAGAGGACGGTCCTCACTCGGAGGCAGGTCCTGACTCGGAGGCAGGTCCTGACTCGGAGGCAGGTCTTGACTCGGAGGCAGGTTGTCACTCGGAGCACGGTCATCACTCAGAGGCAGGTCCTCACTTGGAGGCATTTCCTCACTCGGAGGCAGGTCCTGACTCGGAGCATGGTCCTGACTTGGAGCACGGTCCCCACTCAATCAATCAAATTTTATTTGTATAGCACATTTCAGTAGCAAGGCATTTCAAAGTGCTTTACAATATTAAAAACAGAAACACAGAGTCATGTTACATTGCATGTAAACAGTAAAAAAAATTAATAGATAAAAAAAAAATAAAGATAAAAACATTAAAGACATTAAAACCCGCACTCTAAAGCTAATTTAGCCATAAGCAACTCTAAACAGGTGAGTTTTAAGTTGAGATTTAAATGCACCCAGTGCTTCAGCTGTTTTACAGTTTTCTGGAAGTTTGTTCCAGATTTGTGGTGCCTAGAAGCTGAATGCTGCTTCTCCTCGTTTGGTTCTGGTTTGGGGCAAGCAGACCAAAACCAGAAGACCTGAGGGATCTGGAAGGCTGGTACAACAACAGATCTTTAATGTATTGTGGTGCTAAACCGTTTAGTGATTTATAAACTAACAGCAATATTTTAAAGTCTATTCTCTGAGCTACAAGGTGCCAGCGTAGGGACTTTAAAACTGGTGTTATGTGCTCTATCTTCCTGGTTTTAATGAGAACGCGAGCAGCAGCGTTCTAGATCAACTGCAGATGTTTGATTTGTTAGTCAGACCTGTGAAGACGCTGTTGCAGTAATCAATGCGACTAATGATAAACGCATGGATGAGTTTCTCTAGATTGCGCTGAGACATTAGTCTTTGAAACCCGTCTCTTTCGTGTCCCTCAAAAATCGTTCAGGGTCCATGCCTGCCTGAGTATAATCCTCACTCAGGCAGTTTTCATCTGAGTACAAGTCCTCACTAGAAAAAAAATCTTTCTGATCTTTCATTTTGTAAATGTAAACATTTTCTTTGAAGGAACAGGATTCTCCAGGTGATGTTTGAATTTTTCCACACTAACTTTATGTCCTCCTGGGTAATCAAGAAGTCCAATTAAATGCAGTCCAGAAGCGAAGTGTAAAGCATCTCTGGTGAGGTTTTGGAAAATCCGTTCACTCAGCTCTTCTGACACCTCTGAGAGAACATCCACATTTAATTCTCCTGTTTCTCTCAAAAGTACGATCAAAACCTCATGGCGGTCTTCCAAAAATGTTTCTCTGACAAGATCCAGTAGGTCCATCCGCAGATTTTTCAATCACTTTCCAAAGAAGTTCTTTTTTTTCCTGTAATCCGGGGTTGTTTCACCAGGATGGACTTTGTTGGAGAACCTTGTTTTCATGTTTTTTTTTAAAAAAAAGTGAGCTGTGAGTTTTCGTTACTCATCTGTGTTGAGCTGAGCTAAAATGTCCAAATGATTTCTGTGTTAACTGACCTGAGAATTAACTGACCAGTTGGTGATGTCATGGACTCTATGACATCACAAAGTCATTCTTAACAGGACCTCATGACACAGACATCATTTAAAGTCATGCTGATGACATCGTTGTCAGCAGCATGGCAACTGTTGCTAGGGGTAATAATAGCACGTAGTGAGCATGTGCTATGAAAAACAATAGAATCTGTGGCACTAAATACATTATTCCCACAAGTCTGAACTGGAAGTGATCTGCACAGCTTCGCCAGAACAGGGGGGTCCAGGGAACCAGTGGCCCCTCCACTTTACCGCCCTACACATTTTTATTTGGGTTCTGTCTCCTAACAGGCATAGTAGGCACATGTCAATGGGACCGCTACATCCAACCAGTTACTCAGCAAATCCACCAGTTTAACCCAGAAGGGTTTGACCAATTTCTAGTCCCATATTGAGTGCATCGGCTTGTTTTGTTGGGGGCAAAATGAAAAAAAAAAGAAAAAAAAAAGAGTCAAAGCAATAACAATATTACTCAAGTAAAAGAAAAAGGTACAGTGCTGTGAAACTACTCTAAGTACTTTTTTTTCTTTTTCAAAAAAGTTACTCAAGGGAATGTAACCAGATCTACCCAATTTTGAACATAGGCAACATCATCAGTAGCCTACAGGCTACTTGTTAACAAGCTTGAGGTGCTGTATTGTTATTAGCTAGACAGCCATTTGTAATCCATAGGGGGGGGGCGCAGAAGAAAAAGTCTGGGAACCACTGCTTTAGTCAATGGCTCAACCTCAGTCACTCAGGAGCAGTCAATTTGTTATGCTGCAACCTTGGATGGCTGAGGGTAATGTGTAAGATGATCTTCCCTCAATGTGTAATGCTGTGGTATGAGAAAGACGACACACACGTTGAGCTTCCTTCACATTCAACCAGAAGATTTATTCTTCTTCTGTGTTATAAACACACTTCATATACAACATACTTCAGGTATCGCATACTTCAGTAGAGAACCATTAACTTCATTACATCGGAAATGACTGTAATATACCTTTAAACCAAACAATCATTCTTTTAACATGCTCTATTTAGCATTATGAATTCTATCAAATGACAAAATTAATTCACAAATAGATTTTACGTCTCTAAACCATATTAATTTTGTAGTTAGTGCTTTAAATTGAATACCTTGTCCTCTTTTCTGAGACCTTTTGTATTTATCAAAAATTAAAATATATAAAATATATTTTATATATTTAAGCATCTAACAATAGCCATTGTTGCAATAGAACAATAATATTTTACATCTTGCATAAACAACTATTCTCTTAATATAAACTGAAAAAGGCGCAATGCTTCTTTAACCCTTGTGCGTGCGAGGACGTCTGTGGGGTCGGTTGGACCCCATTTCGACATACAAGGGTTAATACTGTGTCTCGGTACTCAGCTTCACATAAAGATATTGTTTTTGCTACAAATCCATAAAATGAATCACATAAAGTAAAATAAAGAAACCAGAACAATGTCCTTTGAGTGAGAACTCTCTTAAAAAGTGCAAAATACAAGTTCAAATTAACTCCGCTGTCCTTCAGCTAGCTCTCACGCAAGTGTACAGGCCCGCTAGCATTAGCTCCAATTAGCCTTCAGAACAAGTCCTGTTTTCATACACAATAACAATTACAAAGCGAACTTCGCAACTCATTAGCTGAGATTCGATTCAAGAACCTTTTCAATTCTTCCAAGAAAACTAATATATGTATAAAACCATATTTTTACTGACCTGTGGTATGAGAAAGATGAGACACACACGTTGATCTTCCTTCACATTCAACCGGAAGATTTAATTTTTAATTCTTACCCAGGATCCTTAACCTATGTCTCCATAACCAAATTTGGGTTTTTTGTCCTTTGTGAAAGTTTGACGATTTATTCTCTTGTAAAATCTCTGAAAATAGAAATATCTCATCTCTCTTTGAACTGAAAAGGTTGTTCACCCTTGACCCATTCTGATGCCTGAATTGATCTACCGTGCCTGCCTGCCTCTCTGTCTGGTAGTTACCATAAATGGATGAGTCTGGGTTTGGCAGGAGAATGGTGCTTTGGTAATTATTGCTTTGTCAAGTGTAAAGTCTGGTTCATATGGGATGAACTGTAGCAGCCAGGCTTTCTAGCCAACATCAAAATTCATCTCTGGAAGTAAAAACATCATGTAAGCCCTCCTAAAAGTTGTGAAAAGCCTTCTCCAAAGAGATGCTGCAACAACTGAGCTGATATTGTAAGCTCTACTGATCGAGAATGGGATTTCACTCAAGTTTGTAAGTGTGTGAACGCAAACAAGCAAATATGTCTGGTAATAGTTATTTCTAATACTTATATTTATTTATTCCTCGCAATTACATGCAACCAAATATTTTACTAAGCTGACATATCTTTCAGAATTTGTCACTGACTTTCTGTCTCTCCACACTGAAGAGAGTTTGTTTCTGGTTGTAAGTGAGAAAACCTAGAGAATCAGGAAAGGATCAAATATTTTCTCCTCCCACTGTATCCGTTTTTGTACCAGTTCACTTTGAACTGCTTAGTTGTTTAAATGTGCTGTAGAGATAATCTTGACTCACTGAAAAAAAGAAAAAATTTCAAAGGAAAATTAAAAGTTTTCCAAACAAACTTAAAAAGATTCAGTGGATGTGCTTTCTTTAGGGCTACTTGGGTGATTATTTTGTCTTGTTTACAAAGATCAGAGGTGGGTAGAGAACCCCAAAATTGTACTCGAGTTAGAGTAGCACTACCTCAACATATTTTTACTAAAGTAAAAGTAAGAAGTAGCCATGCAAGAAATTACTTAAGTAAGAGTAAAGTATTTGGTACAAAGTCTACTCAAGTATTGAGAAACCATTAAATATTTAGAAATGACATCATCAGATGGACCAAAACATAGCTAAGCTAAGTCGAAATTTTGGTACTTTAAGGACAAAAATGACAATAATTCACATAAGTACCACAAAAATAGCAAAATCTGTTTCTTTCACTATATAACTTATAAAACTAACAAAAATTGCAGGTGTGTGTCTTTGTCGGGTGAATATTTGGTTACAACATGTTTGTGAAATTGTACTCAAGTAAGAGTAGAGATACTTCATAGTAAAATTACTCCTAAAAGTACAACCCCCCCCCCAAAACAAAACGTTACTCAAGCAAATGTAATTGAGTAAACGTAACTAGTCACTACCCAACTCGGACAAAGGTGTTCATCAGCAGGTGAACAGAGAAGCCTGATTAATGTCTGCCTTGTGTTCTCTGCCAGCAGCGGCAGATGACACGCTCTTCATCTCCGTCTCCTCTCTAAGAGGCGACGTGTCATCAATAATTCATCTCTTCTCGGCTTCATGCATACAGGAGAAAGGCTCCTGAGAGGTTGAAGCTTGTAGATGCGATTGCACTGTTTTTTTTCTGCTTACTTAAGCTCACAGGAAGTTTAGAACAGCAAATGTTCTGCAACGCCACACTCTCAACTTAAAGTGATCATTTGCCATATGCAGGAGAAAGGGAGAAAGGCCTTGCAGCGGAGCAGTTCTTAGATTCATGGACATCATTCTGGCCAGGCTCCATCCTCAAGGTGAAGGAGAAGCGTCTCCTGCTCTGGCGTTTTCCCCCCGTGCCAAGCACAGGGGAAAAAAAGAGCTCAAGCTGTTTAGACATTAAGTGTGTGGCTAACCGCAGCAGACAGTCTTAGCTCCAGTGAGCCACAGATTGGTAATTTCAGAACAGAGATGGAATTTTAATTTTCTGTTTGCTCTCTCCACCCTAGTTAACTATAGTTGGGAGGAAGCACAGCTGTTCTGGCTCTGAATGTGGCTGCAACTTTGTCTAATACGCTCAAAGATTTTGAAAGTGTTTTCCCCACAAATGCCAAAGTGCTGGTTCCGGACCTCCTCTCGGCCTCTCGAAGCGGCTTTGACAGGCCTGCGGAGACTGTTGGCGTCCTGGTGTCAGCTGCGCTCTTTGGTTGTTGATGAGTTTTAGTTTAGTTTTTTTTTTTTTGTCTCCACAGAGGCCCTCTGGACCCTGTTTGTGGGACGGCTGTCGGTCTGACAGGTCCCTGGTGCCCGAGTTGCTCCATGGGACAGACATGACAGAAGGGGTGAGCCACGGGGCATGCCCTGTCACTCACTGCTGCCTTTGCTTCCCACCACTAAAAACATAAACAAGCACGCTCTTCCAGAAGTAGCTGATTGCCCAAACTGCAGTCTGTTGAAGCTACACCCTGCATAAATCGCAATCTGACATTTTGCTTTAATCCTGGTATCCATGAAGACAACTGATGCTGACATTACTACATAGGATAGAGGTAAAACTAAGCAAGATCTGTCATTCCCATTTCAGGGAGCAGTTAAAACTACTGCTCATGTGCGTTGCAACAATAAAGACTTGCAATTTACGACTGGTTTTTGTTGCACTTTTAAGTGTTTTCGTAAATACTGAATGATGTCACTGGCACTTGGCAGGATGTTAACCCTCTAGAATTTGTCGGTTTCCACATAAATATGACTTTGTACTTGAGCACACACTCAGAATTATGTACGAAAAGAGGAAATTCAAAAGGGTTGCTAGCCTCCCCAGGAGTGGATGACCAACAAAGATTGCTCCGGGAGAAAAAGTGTGGCCCGTGAGGTCATGAGGCAATCTGGGGCAGCCTCAACGCAAATAAAGGCCTGGGTTAATGTTTCTGAGTTTGTCACCAGAAGAACGGTGAAGCAGCTTTGAAAGGACTGCAGGGGAACAACACCATCAACACTTTACTTAAAAATAGAAATTAAAGTCATGGGGAAAAATTAATGAATGGAGACAATAAAATGCTACTAAACACAACACTATACTACACCATACTATAATATAGTATTGTGGGTAAAACATTTTGCATTGTGCGATTCTGTACTTCACTATACCATACTCTACTATATTTAGCAATACTGCACTACGCTTCACACTTTGCACTTCCTCCGTTGCCATTGCTAAAACTGCAGGCAGACGGATGTCGTTGTTTACAACTTCTCCATCTGTTTTCTGATTGGCCAGTTGAAATTCTGCTGGAGAAAGTCCATAATAGAATTAGTCTATTTTCTAAGTGCGTGATTAAGGGAGAGCTGCATGGACATACTAAACCCGGGCCAGGAGAGGGACGGTGGGGGAGATGATGTGTTCAAAAACACCTCAGAAAGTACGCAGTTGCGCCCCTGGCTAAGCTTATACTATACTATACTATACTATACTATACTATACTATACTATACTTTACTATTCTATACCATACTATGCTATACTGTACTATACTATACTATGCTACGCTATACTATGCTATACTATGTTGAACCATACTATACCATGCTGTACTGTACTGTACTATACTATGCTACACTTATGCTATGCTGTGCTGTACTATGCCATACCACACTGCACTACACTATACTATGCTACATTATACCATGCTATACTATACTATGCTATACTATACTATACTATACTATGATATGCTGTGCTGTACTGTACTATGATGTGATATTGACTATACACACAATACAATGTGACACATTGTCTATACTAGACAATGTGTTACCATAATGCATTGTACTAAGCTACTCTCTTGTAAAATACTGTACTATGCTACTATATACGAATGTAATCATTATTTTACTATAAATTACGATGATATACTAAACTTTACAATGCCATACTACTGTTATACTGTACTTTACTATATTTACCATAAAGTTGAGCATCTGTATGTGATGCTTCAGGTGTGCAAGTCTCTGCAATATTTGGTAGAAGTGTCTTGATTTTCCTAAAGATTATTTACAGTGTCTGAAAGGGTGGGCGTGGTTGGCTAAATGAGATGGATGAGGGCGTTTGTTTGCTGGGGAGCCAACCGAGGGGTAGTGAGGGGTTAGCCGCGGCTGTGCTGTCTGCATCGTGAGGTGTGTGTTGGCATTCACACAAAAACTGACGCCCGTGGGCATGGCCCCGCCCCTTTCCCACCAGATCGACTTTCTTCAGCAGAGGAATGAGACACGGACACCTCCTCCAGGCTGAGACATGTAATCTGGGCCTGTCAGGGCCTTTATCATGGAGGATCAACTGGCGTGCTGGGCCTTTCTCCACAGTCCCTACAGGCAGTAGGATACCTGTGCACGCATTCCTTCAACTCATCCCCATCCCAGGAGGCGTATCGCTTGTCTTTTTATGGCAGCTCACCTTGTTGGTGGTGGTGTGGGGGCTGGGGTGTATAGCTGGTGTACAGTTGCTCCTCAGCATTGTGCAGACCAAAAACCATAAGACACCGACAACATAACTTGTTACCTTTGAGGACTTTCCATCATCGCCTTTGCTTATAAATGTCCAATTCTTTATCAACAGCAACCGCCTCTCGACTTTCCTTCTCGGGTTGTCTTTGCAAAAAGACAGTGACAGTATGACATGCTGATTGTGAGCAATTGCTCAGTTAGCTGTTCATAGCCCCCTGAGAGCTGTGCAGCCCAGCTCAGGGAGTCCTTTCCTGGGTTGGCCGTTTCAGCTTATAGCCCCGGTGCTGTGAGTGCCCATCCGAGAGAGGGCATGCATCTAAAACAGCAATGTCGTTGTGCTCAGGACTCTAATCATATCATTTGTCCCTGAGCCATATGTCTTTGTGCTCTCTGTAATTGAATTGAGCCTTGGGATGGGGTTGGCTGGCATGCCTTCTTCTGACTGAGCCGCACTTAAAGAGCGTGGCAAGGAACTAGAGTTTCCTTAAGCATAAAAAAACTGAAAGCTACCCTGATGCCTGCAGATTCTACGCACATCCAGATCAAAGTGACTGCTAAGCTTACTTGCCACACGGTGGTACACTAACGTTAGACTTATCAGAGAAGATAGACGTGTTGGGACAAACACTTACCTTTATTGAATTCACTGTCACATGTGAGTGCATTTGATGCTCTTGACTCACCAGGTCTGACGTCAACGTGTGCTCAGATTCGGCCAACTGATTTATGAAGTTCTTTCTCGATTTGTGCTCCCGGAGATGCATGAAAATTAAGTTTTGGATTTACAGCCTCAGGATCACCTGAGAATCTGAGCTTTATTTATTTTTTTTATTTTACCTCTGTTCGATACTTCAGTGAGGCTACAGATGTAAGACATTACTGTTTTCAGCTGCGCTGCATCTAGAGTACAGATGTGCCATAACTTGTATGTACATGTCTTTAAAATCAATGCCAAGAATCTTTGGGGAATTTCCCTGAAAAGAGCAGAGGTAAAACATTTTTTTTCCTTCCGATTCTATTTTCCTGGATCCTGTGCTGCCTGAGGGCTAAACCATGAAAACCAAACACAAATGAAAACAGACTGACAAAGAAGACTTTTGAGGCCGCTTGGCTTCTAATCCGAATGGGATGTGGGTTTGAAACTGAAGGGAGTTGCAGTTATATAAAGTTTAAAGGCATCCAAACAGAAATGACTCCCAATTAGGGCGGAGTGGTCTGCGAGGAGGTAGGAATCTGTAGGATGAATGCCTTCTTTTTCAAACTGCAGAGGATATGAGCACGACGAGAGGCAGACAGGAAATCGTCTAATATTTGGCAGTTAATTTTGGCCAAGTTTTACACATCTACACAAAGTACTTTGTACAGAACCTTCCACTTTATTTATTTTTTCAAGGAATGCTATGGGAAAAGGTACATTTAATGGAGCAGTGTTACGTGTTTTCCAGGCACATGGTGCCATTTTATAGCACAATCAAGAAACTATGGTACCTTAAGTTGTTATAAAAATGCTATTTATTGAAAATATGACTTTAAAAACATTTACTTTGTAATTTAACACGTCTTTAAAAACTCCTGGTCTTTCTGAAACTTCGCCCCCAGGAAGTCATAGCAACGTCGCTCCTCTATTAACCCGTTAACAACGCTTCTACCAGCGCTGCTCTGAGAAGTAGCTCGTACAATGAGCTCAGCATGTGCAGTTCCACCAGGTGTTTGCTAATTGATTCTAACTAGTCTGCAGAAGCTTATTGGTGGAGTCGCAGAGAAGGGCTTCTCTGTTTGGACGCTGCAGCTCTCGAAGGCAGTGCTAGGCTCACTGAGGCGTAAAGTACAGCTGAATGGTTGCCATGGGAGACTAAGACATTTCTCAAACATGCGTAAAATAATCAAGACAGCATTCCAGGCATCTTTTTGACGAGGGAATAACATTACAACATGATATAAAGCTGAAAAATGTTGATTTGATATGATACTTTCCCTAGAAGGTACAAATCAAGCCTGATTTCTTAAATGTTGATTATTCCTGATCTATTTAAAAATTAGGTAACTCAGTGATAATTTAAGAAAACTTGTAGAATTACACTAGCTGATGAAGACCTTTTGGACCATTTCTACACAACTCCAGATGCCAAGATCATCAGTCTATACAAATGTAAACACGTACAAGTTATTGAATGTGTTTGTCAAGGTCTGGAAGAAGACCAAAATATAACCTCAAAACTGACACCTTCATGTTTTAAGCTTATTTCACTGTCAGTGAAGAAGGAAGATGGCCTCCAAATTCTTCCAACTTGAGCTTCAACTGAAGCGCTAGATGGCTGAAACTTTGAAGTAGGATTGGTCATGGAAGTGGATAAAACAGGTTGACGTTGGAATTCAAAAAATCATCTTCCCAGAACAAAAATCTTCATAAACATTTCTAGACGTTGTTTAAAAGTTGGATCTATGCAAATAAATCAACTAGTTCAAATATACCGCCCAGGCTGCCAAGAAGACAATTATTCATTAGAAGCTTGCTGATGGGAATGAAAAGCATACGGCGAAAGGGAAACTTGCTAAGGAGATATTTAGCAATTTAATGTGGGTTTATGTTAACATTTGTGCCTGTGCTGATTGCAAAAAGTTCAAAGTGGAGTTCACCAGATTTACTCTGGTGAACAGATAGTTAAAGTTGAGTTTTTCATAATTCCCTTTTCCACCAGAGACAAATAACTTTTTAAGTACATCTATAGCCTACCATTGACACTACATAAAGGTGCATAATGAATGTATGTATAAAAAAAAAGGATAGATTTGTTACTCTTTTGTTCCCCCCACATCTGCTCATCTACAGTGCTCAGCATAAATGAGTACACCTCCTTTGAAAAGTAAGATTTTGCTTTAAACAAACAAGAACAATTTCCCAATTTTACCAAAAACATTTTTTTTAAAACTCCATAACATGGATCCCAAAATTTTCTGTTTTACTCAAATAAGATAACGGACAAATGAATGCACTCCACAACAAAAACAAGTACATGTAGTATTTTATGACCACTGTGATTTTTAAGGACACCACTAACTCTTCTAGGCATGGAGTGAACAATTTGTCATCGTACTGCAACATCTTCTTTTCCATTCTTTGAGAACAACCTCTTCCAACATCCAGGCTTTAAAAAACCTGGATGTTGGATGATAATTTGACTCACCTGTGCTGGAATTAAGTGGAACTGTTTAGTCTTAAGTTGGGCTTTTCTCCTACGATTTTATCTCTGTTGTCGTCATTTCTGCAACATGGGCTTGAATTAATTTATTAGGAAAATGCCTTTTTTGTGTCTGGAGATGAATAAATCTTATTTACAATCGATGACCAACATTTGTGGATGTGTTTTACAGTTTAATGCTCTTTAGAAAATATTGATTCTGAACGTAAACTAAAGGTTTTCTGCCAAATCTGGTGGCGTGTACTCATTTATGCACACTGTACATTTACTAAATGTCAATCACTGCTTTAAAAAAAAAAAAAGCTCCAAAACATTCTGAAAAGTCACAGACCTTCAAACAGACAGCAGCAAAAAGGTCATGAGTTACTGACGGAGCTGCTGGAGAAGTAAAAGGTGGACATAAATATGAGTCTAAATACGTTTTTATGTTCCTTGGTAACAGCTTCACATAAATAATAATTCCTCTGATTCATTATGACGGGTTAATGTTAGAGAGAGACCGGAGGCAGACCTGATGCAAAAGGTTTTAAACGTCCAAAATCAGAGACAAAAATTCAAGCAATGGTGGTGATGCAACAGAAACGAGAGAGAGGGAACACTGAGGGACGACAACAGGATGAACCAGCAGAAAGGGAGTGAACCAAAAGAGAAAATGTACCAACGAGAGGAGATCAGCAGGACTTGTGTTGGCAGAGTGTAACAGGGAACAGGTCTAAGGGTCCATAAATACTTCACAGGAACAGAGAAATGTGCCTTGCCCTTTGGTTCATGTGAAGTATGAAATGTCCCTGCCTGGCAGAACGTATTGCAGAGAGTGTGTTGACCTTAATGGAATGAAATGCAGAAGAGAAAGTAAACACACAGAGACCAGGAGCAGAACAAAGCAGAACACAACTCTTCATGAGAATGACTGAAATACAAAGACAAAAAGGAGAAGGCACAGAAAACAGGAAGTAGCAGACTTACCAAAACAAAACAGGAAACATGCACATAACATAAATGCAATGTCCACTATAATGTGACAAGATTTTACAATGTAAAAATAAATGAAAATCTGTAAGGTGTATCTGTATTCAGTCATCCTAACTTTATACTCTGTTGTTTTAATCACAGTTTGTCTCTTGGGGTATGTCTTCACCAGATTTGCTCATCTTTAAACTGAATATTTTGATAATTCTTGTTTTCGCAAAAAAAGTTCTAACTCAGTAAGATTGGCTTGAAAGGGTTTGTGAACAGAAATGTCTGACCGCAGGTTCTCAGTTTGATTTAGGTCTCAACTTTTGACCATGAGGTGATCTTTGAAACCTCTTATGCGTTTTCTCATAGGATTACTTTGTGAGTCTCAGTGACTCGGACCAGTTTCCTTGTGTATGGGGAAGAAAAGTATGATGATGCTGCCACCACCATGTTTGGATCTGTGCAGCTCCTCCAGAGACACCATAGGATTTATGGCTGCCTCTCTGATTAATACTCTGCTTGTCCAGCCTGCTTTAATGTTTTAAATGGAGTTGTTGTATTGTTTTTCCTAATTCAACTAGGTCTTACCTTTATAACTATGCTTTGTTTCATTAATGTGAAAAGTTATCTGCTATGTATAACATAATGCCTACTCGTAACCTCTCATCAGAACCCCACTTAATAATTTGAACAGATTCCATATCTAGCAATTGGGGGGGGGGGAAACCAACAACAAAAAATCTGCACACGAAGGAGCTTTCCAAGACAATGAAATCATCCGTATCCTAATGCCATAAACTATTTATTTCACAACGCAAAGTCAACCCAAAACGGTATTTAACGCTAAAGACTGTTATTTAGGAAACATGCCTGCACAGTCAAGATTTCGTGGTCTAATCTCAGCAGCATTTCAGATTCCTTCTGCTTCACACAGGGCAACGCTGTGCTTTCCAGCTGCTGCTTCATGCTCCTCTCTCTGTGCCATGCAATTATACTGGTTCCCACCGGAGGTTTGCTTGGGTGGAGCTTTGCAACGAGTAATCTCAGGCATTAACTGCTTCTCACTGAGCACAAGTCACAGAAATCCACCAATACAGCGAGCACAAAAGAAGCTGGGTACGTGTACGAGCACGCTGCACGGGAGGACAAAGAGAAAATGAACCATTAAAAGACAATGAAAACAGGAAACTGATGCATGAATGAGACACACAGGAATACCACCCACAAGACAATAAGCGTATTCTCATTTAAATATGTAAAGGTGTTGATGTGAGAGGAAAAGCTTGTTTGAGGAAGGACAAAACTGTCTAGCAAGTTGACTTGAATGATAAGCATTCTGTCTCTGTTGGGTTTTAGTAAACAAAGCCCAGTTGCTTTGGATCAGATGTTTCAGGACACATGTTGTTCCTATGAGAGCAGCAGAGATAGCACGTTGCAGGGTTCCTCTGCTGCTCACAACAGAGTCCTTGTGCAGGAACACTGGTAATGCCTGGCACCGCTCACTTGCTCCTTGTACAATTCAGTCGATTCCCTCGCCGACTTCATTTTAGAGGCAACAGCGCCCTCTGGTGTCGGCATTCAGAACGCTTTATGCATCTGTCTTCTGTCGCCAGGACTTTTCATGCTTGACACTCGCGTGGTGCGTCAAATGCCGCGTTCCGGTTGTTCTCGGAACTGGGATATTCGGTCGTGAAAATCAACTGAAGCGCCCTTCGAAGTCGGATTTTCCGCTGGGAAACTATGAGCAACTCTAACTCAGACACAAGGTGGACGTCGGGTTTCAATATGGCCGCTACTCGCATCAACACTAGTCACATGTGGTCGAAACATTTATTCTGCAAGACATTTATGAAAAAGGGCGTCTAAAACCAAATGTTACATGTAGCGCCTGCAACTCTAAACTGAAAAAATAAAAATAAAAGTAGTGTTTGCTTACGGAAAGTAAAACTTAAAGTTACATTTGCTCATGGGTGGCACCATGTTGAAACTCCGACTTCTTAACTAGGATGCTGTTATTTTGCGTCTGACGTCAAACCCAGTTCCGTTCCACTTACCAAGTAACCGGAAATATAAGGACAAAACACTCAGCTCTAATGACATCACCATAGCCGGCCCAAGTCATAGACAAACTGTGCCTTTTCTTGGAACAACCAGACCAGCGAGGAACCCCAAAAAGTGTTTGAATTCTCCTACAGAGGATGCACTCGTCATCCACTTTATTAGGTACACCTGATCAAATGCTTGTTCACACAAATAGAGAATTATTCAGTCATATTGCAGCAATTCAATGCCAGGTGGAGATGAAGTGCTGAAAATCAAACTGAGGCTCAAAATGGCAACGAAAGGGGCCTAATCTGAGTATTTCAGAAACTGCTGAACAACTGGACAAGGAACTGTTTGAAAAAAAAGGAGAAAATATCCAGTTTGCAGCAGCTGTGTGGATAAAAGAAATGCCCTGTCCATGTCAGAGGTCAGATGAGAATGGGTAGACTGGATCAACAAAATACAAAAGCTCAAACAACAGCCTGTTACATGACAACCAATGAGTGGAGAAAATTGTGTCAAGACATCACCTCTTGAAACAGATGGGCAACAGGAGCAGAAGAAGACCACCCGGGGTGCTACTCTAGACGTGGCGGCGTTCCTAACTGAATGTCTGAAATGAAGCTGAAGTTGGCTTCCGATTATGAAACGCCGCAAGAGGATCAGACTGATTTTTTTTCCTTCTGTGGAGTCCCATTCTGTTTAGGATAAAGCTCAGAGTGAGCATACCATTAATGGTTTCAACCACAATGCAAACCAGCACCAGTACCTCTCCATGTTTTAGACCAAGCATGAAGGAAAACTTGGCCAGCTCCTGTTAGCCACTGTCCTAACCTTCTTTATGCCTGCACGAAAAGCACACTACCACCACCTCCTGGACATGAAATTATCACGTTTATTCAAGATAGTTATCACATTTATACGAGATAAGTATCACATTATAACGTGATAGTGCTCGAAAAACAATACCGGGTGAGCTCTGTGGAAGTAAACAAAAAGAAAAAAAAAAAACTTGGATCTTGTATTCTAAGGGAGGAACAGGGAAACCGAGGAAGAATTACACAATGTAGTGCATGTTTTGGCTAGGAAAGAAAGCCTGACCAGGAAGAAACAGCACTTTAGGGAACACAGCTGTTCTTTTATGAGGATAAAGATGATCATTTGAGAAAATATTTTGTTTCACAGCATTTTAATTTTTTTTTTTAAATCTTCTGCTTTTACTAACAAAAGATTGTGTTGAATCTGCAAATGCGAGCTCTAGGCTGCATGTTTAGCCCTTCTTCATCATGACATTTTAACAGCTACATTAATAAAATGTAGCTAAGACCTCACAACTGATAAAATACAATACAACTACTAACATGAAGTAATGTGTCCTAGTGAATTGTTAAAGGAACATGCTGATGTAAGAATGCTGGTCAGAACTGGAGCAGTTGTAAACGAGCGCTACTCTTCTGAATCAGTTAGAAAAGATAATGTTATGACCACAAAATTAAGAAAAGAAGATTAAAGAAATTTATTACAATAAAACATATGTAAAAAAAAAAAAACTGTTTTTAAGTCAAAACAGTGCAGGCAGCAGAGATGAAGACACTTCCAGGTCTCCTGAAATTTGGCTGCTATGAAGCAAAAATATCATCACCATCCTAAAATAATGACCAGTGTCTTATTTTTTTTTGCCAAAAAGATGATTTAGGGAAAAAAATCAATAAAATCACTTTTTGCAAAAATGACGTAGGCCATTATTTTCAGAATGATATGAAAAAAAAAAGAGTGGTCTGACTCTTTTTCAAATTTGACCAAAGAAATACAACTTAAATGTACACATTAATTATGGATAATAAAATAAAAAATACTGTAGAATTTCAAGATTTTAAAAAGAATTATCCAGATTCCTGTTAAAGGCACCTTAATTAATCATCAAAGTAAGAGCATGGATCCCTTCAAATGAACCACAGTCAACATTTGAGAGTGCCATAACTCCCACACAGTGAGGACCTGACACGCCGCACATTTATTTCCTCTGCAGCCTTAGGTTTCAATCAAGATGTGCACAGAGGTGCAGAATCTCTGAGGTTTGCACCCTCTTTTTGCATGTGTAAAAGTTGATTACGTTCAGGTCCTGGTGAGGAGAGAGAGAGCAGCCTGGCTCATCACCCTGTCAGAGTGCACTGTGGCAGTGATGCAGAAGCAGAACCAGGGGAAGCTGCAGAGCACCCACACCCACCGAAGAGATACAGAAGTACCCTTCCTCCTTCTCCCCTCCTCCTCCTCCGTCTCCTCCTCTCCCTCTCCCTCTCACACCGTCTCTCTGCACTCAGTTTTCATAGAACTGCACAAAGACAGGCAGGCAGACAGCTAGGAAGACTGTATGTGCGTGTGTGTCGCCTCTCCACCGACTTCAAGAAGCTCACACACCCAGCCTCCTTTTCTCAGCACCGGGATGCTGCCGAAGCTCGGCTCGAGATGGCTGAGGCTGATGTTCATGTCGGTGGTTTGTCTGTGCCTCTGCCTGCCTGGGGAATCGTACACCAAGAAAGCCCCGAAGGTGCCTCGCTGCCCTGCGACCTGCTCCTGCACCAAAGACAGCGCCTTCTGCGTGGACACCAAGGCCATCCCCAAGAGCTTCCCCCCTGGAATCATCTCTCTGTGAGTCCACAATCCTTTAACAACCAGCCTTGGCAGCATGTAGGCTGGTACAGAAGGCTACATCACTGATGTCACCCACGGTTATGTAATGATGCGTGGACGTCTCGGTTGTGTTTTGATGATATATAAAGTGCACAAAGCTGAGTCTCAAGCTGTAGACTGTTTGCCAGCAAAACCGTGATAACAATTGTCATAAAAATAAAAAAAAGTTTAAAAAAAGATGATTTTTGTTCCTTTAATGTTCCAAATATAGATGAGGGAGAACGATCCAGAGAGGAATACTAACAATAGATTCCCACGCTCACTGCAGGAGACTTATTTCCTCAGAGAGATCCAGTCTCAGAGAGCGCACAGAGACGCTTTCAGCGAATTAAAGCGCAAAAATGATGAAGATGGAGGGTTTTGCTGATGGGGATGTGGGGCATCTTAGCCTCAAACACCTGTGGATTGGATGGAACAGCGCAGGCTGAGGATGTCCTGGTTTAATAACAGGGGAGAAAGTGGTGATGGGAAGAGTGCGTCCTAGTTTGGAAAAGTTGTTTTGAAATTTACACTGGCAGGTTTTAGTTTAGGCTATAGATCAGGGGTCTGTAACCTGCAGCTCTGGAGCCCTATGAGTGGCTCTTTGGACCCTCCACAATGGCTCCTAATAACTTTTAAATATTTAACTTTTAAATACTACTTTTAAATATAGATATACTAACAAGTGTTTTGCCTTTTTTTTTCCAAGGAATTGAATTAGAATTCCAAAAAAGACTGACATTAAAAGACATTTTTAGAACTATTTTCCTCGTCATCTGGTTGGAAACTGTTTTTTTTTTTTAAATAATTTTCCACGACTACCAACAGCCTATAAATGCATCCAGTTTCTTTTAGCAAAAGTATTATGTTTTTCTTTATTTCAAAACTTCCAAGATAGGGTAACATTAGTGGCTCTAAATCAGTTTTATTTAAACAATCAATCAACTTTACTCGTACAGCACATTCCAGCAACAGTCCAGTTCGAAGTGCTTTAAATCATGAAAACATAAAAACAGTCACCAGTTGTAAAGCCAGTAACAAACATTACATTATGTCAAGTTATTTAAGGGGACTGGTGACAAAAATGTAGACTCCTGCCTTAGATGGATTGAAAATGACTGGGCTGCCAGTGAGAGGAAGATGTTTCCCCCTATTATATACCTGCTGTGATGTTTTATCATTGCTCACCTAAAACCCATCTGGATGGGATCTGATGATGGTTTCCTGTCTGAACAGGACGATGGTGAACACGGCCTTCACGACGATCCCAGAGGGAGCTTTCTCGCACCTTCACCTGCTGCAGTTCCTGTGAGCCGCAGAACACGACACCTTCACACAGACACCACACAATCAGTTTAACCAGGCCTGTTGTTCAAAAGCGCCTTCGTGTCACAGGTATGCGTCAAGACAGACACGATGTTGTAGAGCAGCAACAATGAGGCGACTTGAGCCACTCTACTCCAGATGAATGCTTATTGAAAGCAGTGGTGACATAGCAGTAATAAGGGTAAAGTGGCTCAGTATCAGTGTCTTTGCCAATGACTGACTCCCTTCAGTGCAGCTTCGCCACACAAAGGCGCGCTTGTCTTCTCAGATGCAATCAGGAGTGTGTGTTTATATGCGGCGGCATGCAGATCTGTGTGTTTGTGGGAGATCCTGAATGCATCAAAAATTAGTCATGCTTTTTCCACTGTGTCGTTTTACAAGTCCAAACTTTATTATTATTATTACAAATATTTGTAGTACAACAGAGAATCAGTTTGGTTTGCAGTCACTCCCCATCTAATTTGATTAACCTTAATCTGTTTTCCACTTCATATTTGTACACATTTATACATTTGTACACTACTTTATGTTGGTCTGTTACATAAAATAAAATGTTTTGCAGTCAGATTGTGACAATATTAAAAAGCTCAAGGGTTCCAAATACTTTTAAAAAGTGCAGTAAATTTTACTGTTCTACTTTCAACAGGCTCTTGAACTCCAACACTTTCACCATGATTGCCGACGATGCTTTTGCTGGTCTGTCTCACCTGCAGTACTTGTGAGTTTATCACTGAGTGCACAGAGTTTTTCATCTTTAGTAAATGTCCAACTATCACTGTCCACTTTCAAATATGAAGCATTAATAGCGACATTTCTTTTCCTTTATACTTATATATGATATATTTTATATTGACTATATTGGTGGTTTCCCAGGGTGGCATCAGAAATAGGGGCAGTTTACAGAGGTATGACTTCACTGTCAGTTGTGGTGGCTTGACATTTTCTTTTTTTAATTGCTTCCAAACATGGAAGCTGGTACTCCATGTTTGCTGCTGAGGATAGACAGACTTACTTTTTATGGACCCAAACTAAATTTCATCCAGCTCCAAACACTCAGCTAATTTACTGTGTTATAATTACTTGGGTGCTTTCCCAGAGTGGCATTTATGTGCAAACAGCCAGGGATATATTCAGTGAATTCTCCTGGTTGACCTTGACAACATGCGGTATCTTGATCAAGAGTTATTACTGGCCGAAGTGGTCAAACAAAGGCCGGGCGTTCCTGAGCTAAAATGCAGAGTAATTTCAGTGTACAATATTCTTGCGTTGTATTTTAGTTAACAACTCTGCTCTATATTTAGACCACCTCCATACTGTGAAAGTTACATAAGGTTGCACAGACCGATTTTGTGTTACTGCCGTGGAGTCCTGCGGTGCTTTTATTTTCTGCAGACTTCATCGCTGTATCTCTGCCACGGACAGTAAATTTAACATCCTAACATCCACAGTCAGATCTGAGAGGAGAAGGTCTGCAGTGCTAAAAACGCAGAGAGCCAGAAGTGAAATTAAAAATAAATCCTTCTCTGACAGCTAGCACTTAGCCTCTGCAGTGTGAAAAAAAGCTGAATATGCCATCCAGTGAATTGATGAGCTTTAGAAAGTCGTTAGTTGATGGCTTGGAGTGGGCAGGCTGCTGGCTGAGTGGGCTCGACTGCAGACCAGCTTGCAGACCTCATCCTCATTGCGTTCTGCCTGCTAAGAATGCTAATAAGGTCATAGAGTCATTTCCAGACACCTCCAGAGAGTTTGGCCCTTAACTATGTATGGACGAAGCAAAGACAGGACAGGATCGAGTGATGCTGACAATCCATTTGCAGAACTTGAATGACTTTGTATGTCATTTTAGACTTGAAGTGAGATTCTCATCTGTCAAAAGTAGACTCAGTATTATTATTTGACTCTAGATCTGACTTGTAAGCAGTTGTAAACGTAGCTGAAATCCTTTACTTGTTTCTGACAGATTTTTGTTGTACTGAACACAGACAATGACTTGGCCAACAAGGGTGACTTTCTGCAACAGAAGGTTATCTTAATGTGACTGATTTTTTCCCATCACAGATTCATTGAGAATAATGACATCCAGGACCTGTCCAAGTACACCTTCAGAGGACTCAAGTCTCTCACTCATCTGTGAGTATTTTAGGGTGTGGAGACGAATCTTTCACTTTGAAATGTCTAAACCTAAGCTATTTACTTTAGAGATGCACTGGTCAAATATTTTTTGTGACCGATTTCTGATCATTGTTTCTTTGAAAGCTTTGAATATTGCAAAGTTTCGTAATTTATCTCTATTTAAGTAAGTTTTGTCTGTCACAGCAGTACATGTGGTACAGTTGATGCTTTATGGATATGTTTAAAACCCTCTATGGCATACCGTTGCTCTCAGGCAACAAACCACATTTCTGTAGCTCACGTTGCTCCTTTATTTTATTTTTTGGGGGGAACGATTTAAAATACCTCCAGACATATTTTTGTCCAAATAAAAGAGGTATTGAGGTTCATGTGACCTTTTACTTAGAAGAGGAGCAGTCCTTTTTATGAAGCGGAGGTGCATGCTACACCTTGCCTCCTACTTGTAAGTTATACATCACTTTTCTTCATGTTTAAATTTGGGTCACTCTAACTAAAAATATTTTCATATCTGTGAGTATGTAAAGAAGCATTATAGATCATTTCAAGACAATTTTTTTTATAATTTATATGCTAAGACTGTGTTTTTTTGTTTGTTGCCTCAGGGCAACATTGCGCATTTAGGGCCCTTTTGCTCAGACAATATTATTCTAATGTGATGATATTCAATTGATTACAAAATAATTATCAGAGCCAATTTTTTTTACTTTATTATTGACTAACAGCAACAGGAGATGGATGCAAGATCATTTCATGGACAAAAGATGCATGGTTCATAAACTGGGGTCATTCCCGATGAAAACATGAGGATCCACTGTACAACCATTATTTCATTGTTTGTTTATCCTCAAAACTGACTTCAGTCTCAAAGAGTGATAAGCTGGTCATCAATGAACTAATGTACTTATTCCAAGGCAGGCAAAGACTGAAGCAATACCTGCCAATCCCAAAAATATGGGTCTGGAGGGAACTTTGCATGACTGGAGTAGATGGTGTTCCTTACAACCTACACAGGGCGAGCCGTACCACCACCAAATCTACCAGATATGGGAGCTGTTGGAAATGTTGTCCTTTGCTTGGCTCAAATTCTAACAAAAAATCAGAACTACATACTCTTATAAAAAAAGAGCCTGCAGCCCTAAGTCCTGTCACTGATGTGAATTTGGTCGCTACAACCCATAGATAATCAGATAAACAGATGGTGATACGCCAATAATCAAGTGCCAAAAATGTGATACACACTTTTTTTCACATCAGCAAGCAATTCCTTCCTGATGTTTAACATATAATGGGGAAAAAGACTGATTTCAACATCCTTAGTGATTCTAACTCTGCCAAACATACACATGTACAAACACACAAATGCTCGTTTTAGTAATTTGTGCAAATGTACCATTCATTAATGAAAGTTAGTTGTTTATTTTATATTTGGTGAGTTGGAACCATGTCTGATTTATTTTTGTCAAAAAAGTTTTTTATGAATATAGTTTTTGTTTGATTTGTATTTCATTTCTCATAATCACTGTAGAAAACTTGGTGTTTTAGACCCCTTGTCGCGCAATGTTGCCCTGAGGCAACAAACCCAAATCCGGTTCCGGGAGGTGTCAGGGTCCGATTTTATGATTGATATGTAATTAGGGACCAACAAGCTCCCAAAGAATGCAGGAAAATATTTTTTCCCCAAAAAAACAAAAAGTCATGCCATAGAGGGTTAAAAGACGGATAGCACCACCAAAGTTGATATCAGAAATTTAAGACATGACAAAACATTTTGACCTCAATCTCAAGTTAAAGAACTTAAAACTTTCCATGTGCAAAACAGCCATCAAGCGAAAATCATTACAACAAATAACTTAGCAAAGGCAATGTGCATAGTATGTACAATGTATGTTTATTTAATATAGGTGAGGAAAGCTGCACACCAAAAGAGAGACTGTGACTGAGTTTAGAATGACTATTCAGAAGGAGGGCAGTGAAAAACAATGCTCCTGTGTCATACAGCCACTTTCCGCGTTTGGAGTGATATTTGTCTGGGCAGAGTGAGAGAGTGAAACTCTCTCCAGAAAGCTTGAGAGTCAGAAACCGGAAAGGAGTTACTTTGAAATAAGATTTAATCATCTAATTTAAAGACTAAGTGATTTAGAGTTTACATTTGAACCGTCTTTAGCATCTTTTGTTAGCATTTAGCAAATAGGAAGATTAGCATGATTAGCATTACTAAGAAACATCAGTGTATTTTCCTAACAGAAAATGTAGAACCTCTGCTTAATATTAAGATTTTCAAAAGACTGCCAACATATCCAAACCCAGGTTGAAAGGTTCTTAGAGATAAGAAGAGGTAATTTATGTAACATTCTCAACCTACTTGTTGACTGCTGAAAGTCTTGCTCTGTTTTGCATTTAGAGTAAACCACAGATATACCTTGACTCTCTTCATATAAAATACTATGTTCTTAGTTCTCTGCCCTTCCTCTAACTTCATATTTCACACCTTCCTCATAGTGAAAATAGCCAATTCAGCATCTTTCTCCTTCAGTAACAGCATCCACACTCAAGACTGTTGTCGTTTGTGCAACATGTTAGCACTTAGCTGAGAGTCTTTTCATTTTCCTGTCGCCAGTTGATTTTCTTTGCATCTCTGATGTACACCTACGCATTTCGAACCAGACAGATGATCAGTATTGATCCATATATGGAGAACTCTCATTTTGCAGATCCCTCTCAAACAACAACCTGCAGCAGCTGCCCAGAGATCTCTTCAAACATCTGGACATCCTCACAGATTTGTAAGTTTGCCATGTTATCATGAACTCTTTAAACAGAACCGTCAGTAGCTCAGTTTCTTTTTTCTTTTTTTTTTTCATCTTTATGATTCAGAGACCTGCGTGGGAACTCGTTCCGCTGCGACTGTAAGATCAAGTGGCTGGTCGACTGGATGGAGAAGACCAACACTTCGGTTCCGGCCATCTACTGCGCCAGCCCCTTTGAGTTTCAGGGTCGCAGAATCCGAGATCTCACTCCACGAGACTTCAACTGCATTACAGCAGGTTTTTTTTTTTTTTTTTAGTCAATCTGTCTGCAACAGTTTGCTGAAGGTCATGGTGTAGTTTCATTGGTGTTCTCACTCTGATTTCTCATCCAACAGACTTTGCTGTGTATGAAACCTTCCCTTTCCACTCGGTGTCAGTGGAGTCCTATGAGTTCAGTGGAGATCACTTTGTGGCCTTTGCTCAGCCCGACTCTGGATTCTGTACCCTGTACATATGGGATCATGTGGAGATGATCTTCAGAAGGTTTCACAACATCACTTGTAAGTTTTTGGTTGTGACAATAAAAAACGATACATTGTACTCTGTAAATAATGAAAGCCTTATTCCTTCGGCTTCCCTCTTTCTCTTGCAGCTCGCTCGGCCGTGTACTGCAAACCTGTTGTGATAAACAACACTCTTTACATGGTTGTGGCTCAACTTTTTGGTGGATCTCACATATACAAGTAAGGCCTGAAGTTCAGCTTCATATTTAGTAGTGACTGCAACTGAAAAAACAGCTCAGTGGCAAATATTTAATGGTTTCCTTTTTTAAAAAAAATTTAAATCACGTATACTTTTTTTTTCATCTACTTTGCACAAGTTTATTCCATTCAATTCCAATGATATAAATTGAAGTTTGTGGTTGTAATGTGATTAAATTTGTCAAGAAGCTCAAGTTCAATTCGAACTCTTTGCTAGAAGTCAGCTATCTAAAGGTTTGTGAGTGTGTGTATTGTTGTTTCCCCCGTTTGTGCCTGTGTTAGTGTGAGTTAGCTTGGCATACACACCTCTCACCCAATGACTGATGGGGATAGATCCCAGTCCAATGACCACATAGGGATTACGCATCTATAGTAAATGGATGGACTGAGGCAGAATTTGAAGAAAGGTTCTCTTGTAAAAACTGTTAAGTTGATATCTTTGGAAAAACAGTGGAGCAGATATTCATTGTTTTTCCATTAGTCCTAAAATTAGCTCTGAAGTTTGGGAAATACCTTGACAGCCTTTGTGTGAACGTAGGTGGGAGGAGGGACCGCAGCGCTTTATAAAGATCCAAGACATCGACACCAACCGAGTGAGGAAACCAAACTTTGTGGACACCTTTCTGCTGGACGATGAGTGGTATTTCGTTGTGGCAGACAGCTCCAAGGCGGGCTCCACCAGCATCTATCGCTGGAACAGCAATGGCTTCTACTCCCATCAGTCCCTCCATCCCTGGCACCGGGACACTCACGTGGAGTTCATAGATGTTGGTGGGAAGCCTCACCTGATCCTGTCCAGCGCCTCTCAGCCGCCCGTGGTCTACCAGTGGAACAGGAACCAAAAGCAGTTCGCTTTCCATTCCATAATCACGGAGCTGGCGGACGTGCAGATGGTCAAGCACTTCTGGGTGAGAAAAGTCCTCTACCTCTGCCTCACGCGCTTCATTGGCGACTCCAAGATCCTGCGCTGGGAGGGGCAGCGCTTCGTGGAGATCCAGACTCTGCCCTCTCGGGGGTCGATGGCGGTGTATCCCTTCACGGTGGGGCCTCGTCAGTACCTGATCCTGGGCAGTGATTTCTCCTTCTCCAGAGTGTACCTGTGGGACGACCTCACCCAGCGCTTCCAGCCCTTCCAGGAGCTCAACATGAGGGCCCCGAGGGGCTTCAGCCTGGTGTCCGTCGACAACAAGGACATTCTGCTGGCCGCCAGCTTCAAAGGCAACACCCTGGCCTACCAGCATCTGGTGGTGGATCTCAGTGCCAAATGAGCAACAGGAGGTGTTCACCTACCTGCAATTTAAAATGTGCCAATAAGACTGCAAAAATGTCAAAGCCATGTAACTGAAAGTCTGCTGTTTCCTCTGAGGTTTTGAGTAAGTCAACTAATTACCTGATTGTTTATGATCTTTTGCACTATTGTTTAAAATCTAATTGAGTTATGTCAAAATTAGAGTTGTGCAACTGTTGAATCACTGTTCTATTTAAAGAAATGATGGCTCGACCATTGTTTTTATTCTTTGTGTTGTATTTAACTAATATCTAAATAACATGCATGTACATTTTCAGAATTGTTTGAAAGATCACACTGGAAGTTGAATAACTGAGAGGAAAATTATGTTTTGTACTCTATATGGTGAAATGAAAACCCTTTTGCACGACACTGTGTATAAAACAAGCTAACCCTAAAACACGTAAAACACTTTGTTTCATACCCATATGTATATATATCATCAACATAAATCTGTTTTTGACTAAATGCTTGTTCGAATCAAATCAACATTTTGTCACCATTCATTGTAATGCCAATGCAATGTCCACAATAAAATGAGATTGGTGTAAGAATTTCAACAAAGTGTAACATCTTAGCAGCCATTCAGCATTTTAATAGTTTGTACTGCTGCCTTCAATACTGCTGTTCCAAAATTTCATGTAAAGAGTGTGAGGAGCCCATAATGCAGCAGCTCTGATTAAGATTTTGTGCAGAGAGTAAAGGAGACAGTCTGTACTGTAGCTGGACTTGTTCTGCCATGATCAAGGACTAGTAAGATACAATAATGGGAACACAAACAAAAAAAAAAAAATAAGTTAAATAAATTGAATCTTTCTTGGTATAATCGTAACATAATGTAGAATTCAAAATTTATTTTACATGTTATGGTAGACATGATTGTTTCTCCCTATTCAATCAGAAGCTTTTTCAAATTCACTGTAACACAGACTGCTACACGAAATCTTTCCTGCTATCAACCATGGCAGGAAAGAAGTTATCTATGTAACTCTTTGAAGAATTTGAATTAATATGAGTTGCAACAGCATTTAATTTCCCTTTGGGATCAATGTTTGAATTTAAATTATTTATTTAATTTGAATTTGTATATAGGAATGGTATTCTTTTTGGGCCTATTAGTAAGATCAAATATTATAATTTAAATTTAAAAAATAATCTTAGGTCTTTTGCTTATAATGCAACTAAATTCTAGAAAAAAAAGGTCGCATTTATTTGACCTTTTTTTTCTAGAATTTAGCTACAGGAGATCGATCCTTCACATGGCCATTAATATGTACAACTCATTGAAGAAAATTGTATGAGTTACAAGAACATTCAATTGCCTTCTGGTATTACTTTAGTATTTCTGAATCTAACTGTATTTGATTAGTGAATATTTGTTATGGAATAGCAGCAAAAGAAAACAGTGCCATATTGTGGTAGAATGGGGAAAATACCCAGAAACTGTACTCAAGTTATAAGGTCCCTAATTCAGCATATTATTACTCAAGTAAAAGTAAAAAGTCGCAGTTCAAGAAACTAAGGTTATTTGAGTATTGAGTAATTGATCAGAACATATATTTTGATATTTAAAAAATTCATCAGGTAGATAAAAATATCAATTATGTGCAATTTCTGGTATTTTAAAGATTGATGTGCAAAATAAATACACATAAGTAAGATAATTACCAGATACAAATTCAGGGAGAAACACCAATTTTCTTTTTCACTATAAAACATATGAAACCAATACCTGTAGTAGGTGATGTAGACCAGGGCAAAGTACTTCCAATTGAAAATATCTTCACTGTATCTTCTTTACCTCCAACTGGCACAATAGGTACAAAAGACAGAAAACAATATTAGAACAATGAATCTTGGGTACAAACAAGATGTTTCATTCAAACATAAACTGGTGTGTAGCTCGATGCTTCCACGGTTTTCAGGTCTCCGTGTTTACAGCTACTTACTATTTCTCAAAAAAATCGCTGCCCTCTTATATGCGTATAAATGTTGCAACTGTTAAGTTCCATAGAAAATGCTGGGTGCGTTTTCTTTACTCTACAGCGCGTCTCTGGGTGGGCGGTAGCCTGGTGTCAAAAGCAGAGGGAAAGCCGCCGCTTCCCCGTCTTGGTGTGAATAATAAACACAATCATTTTTTTTGTTGTTGATATGTAAAAGCTAGCTCCGCGTTAGCATCAGTTTACAACACCGTGGCGAAGTGAAAGTCTCTGACAGTTGATTTTAAACACCGGAGCCGTAATTTTCTTCGACAAAAGATGTGCGAACCGACATGCTATCTAGCAATAACTGCTAATATTAGCCTTCTCTCTCGAGTTCACCGTTGCCAGTGTTAAATCTAGCTATCCTCGCAACCAAGTTACCGTGACAAGCTGCTTTGAGTGGCGAATCAGAACCTTTTCAGTGTGGGCTTTATAAAATGTCTACCACTTCGGAAATGAGCCTGCCACCTGAGTGGAACGACGACGAGCGGATGAACTTTATGTTCTCCGAGTTCAAGGAGAACCGGGATGTGAACACCACGGACTGGGACAGTAAGATGGACTTCTGGACAGCTCTCATCATGCGGAGCTGCAGACGGCGCGGCTCCGTGATTGTCAACCTGCAGGACCTCAATAAGACCTTCCAAAGGAAAGAGAAAACACCGCTGGGCCTTTCGACTGTAATCCAGACCATGGCCAGGTAACTGTGGGCGTGTCGGTGCTTGTCAGTATTATTGTCAGTCATGTTAACTCTCTCTCTCTTTCTGTGTGTTCCTTTCGGTCAGGTGTGGGAAGATCCAAAGAGAGTCTGAGTTCGCTGCCAGCGTGGACTGTGGGTGGGTTTCCTGGAGTGTGGGAATGCTGCTGGTGAAGCCACTCAAGTGGACCTTCTCCACGCTTCTGGGCAGCAACAGAGTTCCTCTGGAGGAGTCTTTCGTTGTTATCGAGCTAGTAAAGGTTTGCCATGCCCTTGTTGTTTCCATAGAAGACACAGTCCTTTGCATAACGCTTTAACTTCTGCTTAATTTGATACATTACAACAACAAACCGAAAGTAGAACTCTGAAAAGTGTGGCATGCATGTGTAGTCAGTCCCCATTGGATTTTATTTGGGTTATCAGAGTAAATGTGGTAGATAGAAATGCATGACACTTTTTGCCGTGTGTTGATCTCTTGCATAAATTGCTAATAAAATTGAGTATTTTTTTTTTCCAAGAAAAGGGTTATGAATACTTTCACAAAGGGTACTGCATCTACTATACAGTCAGATTTGTTTTAAGATGCAGCTGTACTGGATGGTTTCCTATTTCGTTCTTCTTTTTCAGGAGAAAGCCGCGGAACTGCTGAAGGTCTACCGAAGCAGTGACTTTTCAAGCTGCTCCGTTGTCTCATTTCAAGAGTTGTGCACTCTCTCCTCCAACATTTGCGCTGATGAAAGCACCCTGTGCATGGCTCTGCTGCAGCTGCAGAAGGACAAGCAGGTCATAGTTTCCTTGCACGAGGGAGAGAAGGTAAAGCGGAATATAATCACCGTTGGGACTGCACGATGTTAGGAAAACATGGTTCAAGAATGCCACCACAGTGATGTGATTATTATTATCTTTTGTTTTAGGTCAGTAGCAGAACACAGATAGTCAATATTTCTGTCTGAACAAAGAGGTTTTATTGTTACTCTGCTAAACAAATTAGTTATAGTTTCTTAATGATTTAAAATGAACTGTTTACCCTCAGGAACTCTTTACAACAAGTGACACCAGATACATAACAAAAATAAACAGTCAGAATGAGTAGCATTCAATAATTAGCTAACACTTCTTCATAATATGTGGTAACAGAACATTGTTTTTCATATGTTGTGTAGCTCTAATCAAAGGCAACTAAAAAGTTTAAAAATACAACACAAGTGCTTTTGTACGATACATGAAGACGTACCTGATTTCTTCTGTTTTCCAGATTGTGAAGTTTTGCCAGCCGGGACAGGATCGTGTGTCTCCATTTGGTGACATAGACATCGGGATCTACCAGCTGCAGCGCAGTGAGAAACTTCTGGAAGAGCGTGTGCAGAAACTGAACCTGGAGGCTGACAGGTTGATCTTAGACATGAACGTTCCTGTTAGACGTCTAGTTCTTGTATAAGAAGTGCGAATTACTTTAATTCAATAGAGCCAAATGGAGAGGGTTAGATTTGGATGCTTGTTTAGCATAATCTCACAATGGAAAATACTGAAACTCCCCCCCTCCCCCCACAAAAAAAAACAGCCTTTAAATGGCCCTGCTCTAACAAATCACGTTAGAGAATATGTTTTTGTAATGAAGTAATTAAATCAAATATATTTGCACTTTAATGTGGTTTAAGGATAACATGCACTTTGCTGAGGCTTTTGCAAAAGAAAGTGTCTCACAGCATCACAGATCCACCATCAGACTTAACACTGAGCATAATTTGTTTTTCCACATGTTCATTTTACAACAGGCTTACCAGAAGTGATTGTTGTGGAAGAAGCTCAGTGTTTCATGTATTTCCTGTATTTGTTTAGTGCTGCAACTAAAGATCATTTCAATAGTTGCAGTTTTACTAAACTGCACTCTTAAAAAATGATTTCTAGGTGCAAAGAGGAAGCAAGAATTCTGCTGCGAGATGGGAAGAAAACACAGGTCATTATAAACAGAAACTTATTTTAAGACGCGACCTTTGAAATCACAGCAGCAGTTTAAGTTGAATTTCTGTCTCCAAGGCGCTGAGGTGTTTGAGAGGCCGGAAGAGAGTGGAGAAGAGAGCAGACAGCTTGTTCGCCAAGCTGGAGACCATCCGGGGAATCCTGGAGCGAATAGCGCAGTCACAGACTGATAAGATGGTATGAAGCGCCTTCGCGCTTTGATGTCCACATGTCTTCTGTAACTAAGTTTTCCTTCATTGGTTAAAGAGTGTGTTCTGGTGTGTGTGCAGGTCATGCAGGCCTACCAGGCTGGAGTGTCTGCTCTGAGGATGTCGCTTAAAGATGTGACTGTGGAGCGCGCCGAGAATCTGGTGGATCAGATCCAGGAGGTACGCAGTCGTCGTTAAGCCAGGAAGTTGTATATTTAGATTATTTATTAGGTTTTTATTATTTTCTCCTGTTCCATACTAACAGTTATGCGACACGCAGGATGAGGTGAATCAAACCATTTCCAGTGGTGTAACTGCTGCAGGTAAGTCCTTCTGTTCCTACTTGGCTTAATTTTATTTTTCATTATTATTTATTTTTAGCATAATAGCATCATGTCACATGTAAATATAAAGAAACGTTTCACTCAAAAGTCCATTTACTATAATTTGCGCAATTAAGCACCAATAAACCTCCAATAATGATCAACGTTTCAACACAAAACAGTGATCATTATCAAAACATTATCACTGTTTTGTGATTAAAAAAAGAAAATAACAGAAAAAGACATATTATCCTTCTAATGGCACAGCACTCAAGTGAGTCAATGTGCCTCAATTTAGCATATTGTATTTTAATATTTTCTTAAAAGTAAAAATGTATAGTCTCTTTTTTCCATTTGTTTTAGTTCTTTGGGTTTTTTTGTGTGTTTTTTACTTCTGATCCTCTCGAATTATAAATGGAATCTTTTTTTTCTAAATATTTTTTTTGCATATGTGTTTAGTATTTTTAAGCATAACTTGCAGAATATATTAGTCCACCAAGTCGTGAAATTCCATGAATTTGAAGAATGAAGGATTTGTTGGACCTCTGTAGCGTTTTGTGCTTAAAATTCTAACAGCTGCTTTTTTTTTTTTTTTACAATCATTCCCCCAACACTTCTACTCAATAAGTCTGACAAGGAGTGATCACTTTATTGACATATTATGCGTTTTGTCAGTAGATGAAGACATGGACGAGTTGGAGAAGGAGCTGAAAGCGTTGCTGGATGAGTCGGAGCCAGATGTGAACACGTCTGGTCTACCTGCAGTCCCAACGAACCGCCTGGGTCCCACCAGTGAGCAGATCCTCAGTTCTCTGCCCGACGTACCCCGCGGCCACTTGCATGTTACCACTGACGCGCTAGAGGAGGAACTGAATCGGTTAACCTTATCAGAAGCAGGTGCGCAACTTCAGATTCCTTCAGTTCTTTCCGTCTTTCAGACGTTCCAGACAACATGTGGGTCTACTGTCTTTGTTTTCAGGATCTCCACAGAGGAAGGCAACGTCACCAGGGAGGAGAGCAGAGGCCGCTCAGTGATTTTCATCGACATCCAAGTCAAAACAAAGCACTTTACTTAATAAAGACAAGTACAGAGGAGGCATGCCAGTCTGGACTTTCCAACAAATAATGCAGATCTACTTTTTAACTTGCTTGCTGTCATAATTTGAATAACTCTTTGGCTCCAGCGGGAATGCTTTTAAACCGGTTAAGAGAACCGTACAAAAGGTTTGTCCTGTGTTTATCGATTATATGTGGATGCTCGTCATAGACCGTTGTGTAAAGTGTGTGATAGTGGCCTTCTGAGGTGTAAAGACGAAGCTGTGTAACGGAAAGACATGCCAAATGATTTATCATAACCAAGTTTATTGTTGAGATGTACCTGGAAGGATGGAAAAGAATGCCTAAAGTGAGTTTAACCAAATATGTTTGTCAAAAAATAAAATTTATTTTAATCACTCGTCTTAAGGTTTATTTGTGTTAAATCAATTAAAAATAAAAAGCCCTGTCGGTCTACTACACTCATCCTAGCAGCGCTGACAACAGTGTGAATCCTCTTATCATTTGATTGTTTCAAAATTTCTGACAAAATAGTTTTAAGGTGACTCCTCTGCGCTGTGGCAACTTCTGTTCTTTTCAAGTTAAAATCCACTGTTTTGGGTTTTTTCTCCTTTAAGTTTGGCAATAATAATAATCATCTAACCTCATCTTAGGGGCACCGCTGTTGACAAACAAACCTGGCCCAGTACCTTTCCTCCAGCTTTTCCGACATTCATTCAAACCAAGTAACCAAACAAAAAAAAAAGCATGGTAGTAATATAATGATTTGTATTCTTTAATGACAAGTGATTTTATTGTGAAAAGCAGGCTATTAAGATATTTAATTACCATTATTTTGGTGGTGTGACAGGTACAGAGTGCATCAGGATTGTTTTTCTTTTCCTTTTTCCTGTTGGGTCATTAATAAACAATAATAAAAAAAAACAATACAAATTGACAGCCTTTTAAAAAGTACAGTTGGTAATATCACAATATCCAGCAGTGTTTTAAAAATGCCCTTGTACGACAAAAAGCATTAATGAATATTGTTCAAACCTAAAGGAAATCCTCCGTCATCTTTCCTCAGACACGCTTGCGCTCTCCTCCTCGCTCACACACAGGCAGAAACACTCCCTGCTTACATATATATATATAAATATCCATATTGCATTAAAATATGTCCATTGCTGCTTCCTTCTACGAAGCAAAGGAAAAGCTTCAACTCGATAACCGGCACATTTCAGTTACACACATCGCAGCTTCTACCTACGGTCACGTGAGTATACAGATACCAAATTTAAAAAAAAAGATATTTAAGGAGCAGCAGTGTGATTACGTCACCTCTATCCTACGAAGCTGCTGCTGACGTCTTGCTATATGGACTGCTGCTACCTCCTCTGTACTCCAGATATGTAAAGGTAACTTCTAGCCATGACTACGTTTCACAGCTTGAGCACGACTAGGCCGGTTAAGCAGGCACTGACGCAGATATTTGGCTGAGAATTGGTTGTTTGCACCACATAAAACAGATCCGACAGGTCGAAGCAAAAAGGTCAAGATGTGAATAGTACAAAAAAAACAAACAGACAAAAAAAAACTCATTGGGGAGATTAATAAAACTCATTTGGCGTGCTTGACAGTAGTCCATTTCTACCGTAGAAGAAGAAAACGTAAAGGTCCTCATGGAGTACCACGAAATAACGCGTTTGTTTATACTGCCGTGTTGCGTAAAAAGCAGGCTGCACAGTGGTTCAGGCTCTTCGCTGTTCTTGCAGTGTAAGTAAGTGTGTTTATACTAGGGTCAGATGCATAAATAATGCATGAACCAAACACAATGCATGTGCCCTTCTCTACACATTGGATTTGTATGGATGTAAGAGCAATGTGCTAGTGTGAGCGATATTAAACTAAAACCACACAAACAGAAGTTGAGGTAAAATGAAACAAGCAGGCTCATCTGGAGGAGTTGGAAGACCTTGGTCAGACTTTAATAGAACCATTATTTGCTGCTTTAGCTTTTTGCGGAGGATGATATGTCAGCTCGTGTGCTTTAAAGCCCCACGTGTGCAATACTGTTTCTATTTTCCTTCCGTTGAGGTTTGTTGCTTTGAACTTAGAAAGTGGAGTTGCATATGTAACAGATTTAAATTCAGGCTTTGTTGTGTTCATGGGTTCACAGCCGAGACTAAGCACGTTTCCTCCATACTTTAAGCCAGAAATGGGGTTAAAGTATGATGGAAGTGCATGAGTGTAAAATTTCAAAATGATTTGGATGTACTGACAGAAGCACATCCTGCAGTGCCTGATAAAGGTATCCATATGCCTTGAACTTCTTCTTTTTTTTTTCTTTTTTACATTTTACATTAAAATCACAAACTTCAGTGCATTTGATTGAATTTTATGCAATAGGTCAACAGAAATTTCTGCTCCATTGTGCGGGGGAAGGAAAATGATAGTCGGTTTATGAAATGTTACAAACAACAAAAACGTTACATGCATTTGTATTTGGCTCTCTATACTCGGACACCCCTAAATCAAATCCAGACCAAGCAGAGTTCACCATGTGCAAATTAATTTCATTAAAAATATTCAATATTAATTCATTTTGTAGCAGGAAGGTGACAAAACAGACCAAAACTGAACTTTAGACATGCAAAAACACCAATGTATTATAGAAAACCAGAACAACCTGAACACACCACTTCAACAGTAAAACATGGTGGTGGGTGATTAGGAGCTGAACCTGTTAAAAGCTGCTAAAGACTTAAAAATGAAGCGTAAGGTTGAGCAAAGTATGAGAGCATGGGAAGCTGATATGAGTATTAACCACATTATTCAGATTGTTTATAAAACACTTTTAAAAAGCCATGTATCATTTTCCTTCCCTTTTTAAAGTTATGCACTGTGTTAGCAGCAGAAAATCACCTAAAACACACTGACGTTAGCGGTTAAGACGTGATCAAATCTGAAAAAGTTCAAGCTGTATGAATACCTCTGCAAGGCACTCTATATAAATCTGGCAAACAGAATGCATAATAAACACATTTTTGCCTTTGTGCTCACGCTCCTTTTAGTCATAAAACCAGAGTTTTATGCATCTGGCCCTAGATGTGCATCTGTGTTAATGCGCAGGTGCAGCATTGCAGTGTTAAACTGTCCTATCGGCTTCTGAGCGCTTCTGCAGAACCTTGTCCTCGTTGACCTGGTCCACTGCCAGCGTCTCCAGCTCGGCCTGCGGCGGGGCGAGGGGAGGGGTGCCATGCGGGATGCGGTGCGCCACACCCACGTGGGCCCTGTGCTGGCGCTCCCGAGCTGGGCTGTGTCGGGGGCTGGCCGCGGCGCCCAGGGGAGGAATGGGGGAGCGGTCGGAGGCGATAGGAGGGATGACTGCGGGGCGCTCACGCACTACGTGGTGCGCGTCGGGAGACTCCCGGCCCGCCTGCAAGAACGGCGTCGGGTCCGGCATGGCGTCGACCGGCTCTCGCAGGACAACCCGCCTGCCGTCCGGGCCCAGGCGATACACTTCCGTTAGCTCCGGGTGAAGAGGCTGGGAGAGGCTCTTCTTCATCCGGCGACGCGGGGTTTCAGGCTGCCTGTCCTTGGCGGGGGGAGGCGTTGGCTTGTAGGAGCTGATGGGGCTGACGTTGGGACTCGCCTCGGAGGAACTTCCGGCCAAAAGCTTCTTCTTTGTGGCGTGAAGCTGCGAGGTGAGGTAAGCGATGGTGCTTGCCCTCTGCTCCAGCTCCCCAGACAACACGGCCAGCTTGTGGCTCTTCATCTTAAGCTCCTCCAGGTACTTCTTCTCCCGCTCTTTGATGGTGTTTTCCAGGACCGAAATCATGGCGTTCTTTTGCTCCAAGTCCCGGAGCAGCTCTGTGTTCTCCTCCTCCTTCTTTTTAAGTTGGGCCTCCAGCTCCTCACACCTCCTTTGCAGCTCCCTGCATCGTTCCTCGCTGCTGTCTGAACACACAGTAATGAGGAACATCACAGCTGTTAAATGTGTGGTATAAGTAAGACATAGATAAGACGAAAAAGAAAAAACACACACACACATTAGACTACACACTCAGGCATTCAGCTCAGACAGTCTGTCAGCACAGAGAGAGACAGCAGGATCCTTTGGAGAGTCGTTTGCAGTGGTCAGAGAGCTCCGGTCTCACATTACAGCTTTTATGGGCTCTCATCTCCATCACTGCAGCTCCAACCTGACTCTGCAACACCTCACTGCAGCCAACTGACTGTGCAGCAAATTACAGTCAACTTCTAATGCAAATTCAGTCATCGTTCGCAAATTTTCTGCTTGGCTTTTTCCAAGTCTATTTTGCATAGACTTGGAATTTTTTACAAATTATCATAACGTTTCCGCAAAATCTGACCAATCATCTTAAAGTTTTTCTTTCTTTCTTTCCTTTTCTGAAAAAAAAACATCACTGCAACAGGGCTGAATTTTTACAAATCCCTTCCATCCCCTTCTAATTTAACCCCTTGTTTCACAACCTGTAAGATAAAAGCTGTGACGCAAAAGGGTAACATTCGCCTTTTCTTTTTTTTTTTTTTTTGCAGAAACCATTTTGTATAAGATTTTCTTATACTGTGTATACAGTCATTGGTAGCACGTGGGACATATCCCCCACTTTTCTTGTATTTGTGTCCTCTGTCCCGCGCACTTTTTCAGTCGCTACCACTGTTTAGTCAGTTGTTATGGCAATGTGATTTTCCGAACCGTCTTTAAATGCATCATGAGCATGCGCATGATGACGCCGGTTACACCTGTGGGTCTAATCACTGAGGGAAGACCGACGCTGAGCTACACGGTCTGTGTCATGTCCAGCAACTAGCCAGAGCTAAAAGGCAAAACAACTTTCCAGTTTTCCTCCAAACAAACCGAGGAAGTTGAGTAATGATGCTGCATCCAGATAATGTTAGCTAAATGGTGGTAATCCATACTAGTTTATCACATGAAGCTTGTTTACAAGAACACTAATGTCTTTGTTTACTGTTTTACATCCTTGCTAGTTAGTTAATGCCAGGAATAAACCCAACCCTCTTTAATTTCTGTTCATAAGTTGTGCTCATTGTTTCCATATTTTGAAGGAAATCTTTATTTTCACAACAGAAAGAGCAAAGAGCCAGAGAGGAGAGATTAGAGCAGAGGCCAGTAGCAGGACGATGATGCAGAGTTTTCGCAGCAGGACGATGATGCAGAGTTTTCTCAGGTTAGGAGAGATTATAACTTGATTAAAAAAAAAAGAGAGACAGAAATGTAAGGTATGTGCAACAATTTCAACTTTTTTATCAGACCGTGTTATAGTAAAACTAAAGCTTAAGGGTGTACTGTGGTGGCGCAGGAGTTAAGCACGACCCCCATGATGCAGCTGTCGCAGGTTCAATTCCCTGCCTCGGCGACCTTTGCTGCATGTCTTCCCCCTTCTCTCATTACCCACTTTCCTGTCAAATAAAGGCCACTAGAGCCAGTAAAATCTTTAAATAAATGAAACTTAAAACAATTGCAACTACGACCACAACTTTTCAAAAAAGGTGCCAAAAATTCTGTGATTTTAGGGCACAACAATCACAAAAAAAAAAAAAAAAACATAACGTCCTGGAGGGGCTGAAATTACCATCGTTTATATTCAAATGTTTAGAAACTTGCACCTCACTTCTCATTTCCTGATCTCAGTCACCCATTTAAAAATTGAATGGTTGGAAACAAGAGTATCCTATTTCCTTCATGGGGGGCTGGTGCTTGTCAAGCCCAGTTGGCGCAGCTGCAGTGAGCAGGTTGGACGCTGTGCATTAGTGCTGCAACAGATAATCTCATTTCCTGCACTCCAATCTAAGAGATGTCCCACACTAACATGATGGTGAGTCATATTGGAGGCTTTAGCAACGTTGAGCTAACACAGCTCTGTCAAAAAGCCTACATCGTCCCACCGTGATCTCACATGGCACCCTTCATACTCAAGACATCTTTACCAGCAGAGTGTGAATCAGACGAGGATGTGACTTCATGGCATCATGGTTTAGAGGGAAGCGGCAGCTGGGGGAGCTGCAATCAACAGCAGTGAGTCAGACAGACGGAGCAGTGCTTCCTGGTTAAGGTTTTACCAGGGAAGAGAGCTGGCAGAGAAAGCTATTTTAGCAGGTGACATTCATTTACAGCTCTCTCTGGTGCAGAGTTTGCTCTGTAGCTGCTGTTGGAAAGTGGAGCACTCCCCTAGATGCCATCATAACATTTTGAAATCGCACATGAACTTATCAGACTTTTTTTTTTTACATGAAAGTGATTACTGAATTATTTTTGAAACAGAATGTTGTTAATAGCAACTGACATTTTGCTTCAGATTTCACAATCTCCAGTTTTTCAAAAAGCTTTGATCCACTGAAAACCATCTTAGCTAATCACACTTTCTCTTGGCCTATAAGCAGGGATAAGAACAACATGCAAGCTTTTTTTTTTCTGGCCTTCCTGATATGTATGATTATTAATTGTTCAGAGTTGGAGCAGAGGCAATTAAACTCTCTTTGACGTCTTAAATTAGCCATTAGCACAGATGAGTATAGCTAGCATGACTACACTATTCCTTATAAAATGCTAAGTCCTTAGCTAAATTTGACACTTCCAATATGTGGATTAACTGGTTTTGGATGCTGTGCAGTTAGAAAATTTTTTGTTTTTACTTGTTTTGTTTTTTACTTTCAGACAAGTTGTGAATGTGGGTAACCGTGACAATAGGATATTGTTTTTACAGCTGGGAGTAGTAGCTCAGCATTTTAAATTAGCATCTCAAATAATGCTACAGCCCCACACCCTAAAGGAGTTTAAAGACGCAGAGCAGGACAAAAGAGCAGAGAATCTCAGACACAGATTTAAAGAGGAGAGGCAATAGCAAATGAAGTGGATTAGGATGAAATTGTTGATGGATGTTTAGTGACATGAGCTAAAATATAATCCATGATTATGAATGATTTCATTCCAGCTAGTAAAGACGTGCATGTTTTTTGTTATATTAACTACTGTAATTTAACAAAAGTCCTTCCAGTGTTCTAATTTCTTTTTTTTTTTTTTTAGCAATAACTGCATAATGCAGGGCAATAGTGGCTTACCTGATGGATCGGAGCTTCTCACAGTGAGCTCATATGTCAAATCTGTGAAAAAGAAAGATGAGGCTGAAACATGGAACAAAGCACCTGTCTAACAAATTGCTCCCACAAACTAAGCTTTGAGGATTGAGAACGTTGTGCTTTGTTTTGGTCATTAGATCATTTTTTGCCGCCATGATAGTTCAGCTTTCATGCGTTTGAAATTCTCTGAAATATACTGACTTACCAGAGAACCAAGAAGCTGATTATGTATGCGCTCACCTGTGCATTGCTGCTGTAGTCGACGGATTTCTGCGTGAAGTCCCTTTAGTGTGTTAGCATGGTCCTGCTGCAGAAAAAGCAGGTTTTTCTGAGCACTGTGCAGCTGATTCTCCAGAGTTACGTTTGCTGAGGCCATGGCGATATCTGTTTGGATTCCCACCACCCCTGGAACCTTAAACCCACAAAGACAGAAAATGTCAAGCCGTCCAGCACACACAGACTTTGTCAGTTCATCCTACAAACCACGAGGGCATCAAGAAGCTCCACAGCATATTGGAACATCCTTTTGTTTTATGTGAGTAAAACAGTGTGACATCATGCTACGGCAATAAAAATTACATTTATTTTAGAATGTTTATGTACATCTTTATAAAACTGAAAGAAATCCCAATATTTTGAGGCAATATCGTAACTATGATAAAATGACGACAAGAACTTTCAAAGAAATGTATCATGATAAATGATACGATAAATGCTCACCCCTAAGAATCTGTCAGATGAGAGCATCTACTGCAGTGACTCCATCCAACAGGCTGAGTATCATATCAGCATGCAAAGTGTGAATTTACAACAATATATTAGCCAACAAATTCTGCATACCAAGCAGTCCTTTGCGACTTATTTGGATGATGGTCTGTTTGAGATCCATTATGCAGCCCTACTTGGGAGAGATTTTTTAACAAACTGAGATTCATGCTCAGCATTAGATGAAATATCTGATCCAGTATCTATACATGACTACCAAAGACACCGAAGCTTCATACACTGATACATACGATGCTCACACTGTTTGCGGCAGGTCAGCCTGCAGGGAAAAACAGGGGAAAAAAACAAAACTCATCTTCCTTCCTTGTCATGCCTCACCCTCCAGACCACAAGAGACATAATCACTCGGTCTAACAATCTCTACCCTCTGAGAGACACCAACATCAGACTAAGAGATAACAGCACATTGATCCCTGTATACTCCCCACCCCTCCACGCCCTCTCTCTGCACACAGGAACGAGCTTCAATTAAATATCCCAGACCTTCTCACTCTTACATCACCATCTCACCAACATGAATAATTCATTCTAAGACACCTGACTGAGCAGGCTTCCTTGTTTCAGCGGATGCGCAAACGTTTTCATTTTCATGGGGAAAAGTAAGAGGCGGTGCCAGCACCAAAAACCCAGACTGTTTAGAACAAACGCAGCCAGCGGTGTGTCATAAAGGCTGAGGGGATAATCTATTATTGATGAGTAATGTGAAGTCCTTCCGGTAAACCCTGCGCTGCAAGCATATCTCTCATCCCAGCTCTTTCCTAGAATAGCTCAGAAAGCTTTCCGCTCGCAAAGACATGACCTCAGACAACTTCACTATCAACATGGCTCATGCAACATACTGCAGAATGGTGGATATAAAAAGAGGATTAAGATTAATTTAATCCTCTCAATAAAGTTAATCAAATATCATGTTTGGGTCTCCTTTGATTTTTGTTTTTTATGCACAAATACACCCATCTGTATTGCTTTTTCAAACTGAGATGAAGAATGATGAATTATACATGAGCTGCAGCAGCACGAGACATTAAGAAGGAGATACTATCCTAAGCCAGCACAAGTCTCCTACTGTAACATTTTCAAATCTAATGCACTGTCTGCACATAAATACAAAGCATAACAAAATCTAAGTGCTAAACATTCATTGTTAGTTTGACTTTTACACAGATATTTGCAAAAGTATTGAATAAACACTGGCTAAACTTTGAAGCAATACTACTAAGGGGTGTTGCTTCTTTAGGCTTCACAGCATTACTATGTCTGCTATTTGTGATCATAAATATTTCCAAACAGCTAATGTTTTTCTTGTGAACGAGGGTAATTGTTGTAGACTTTTTTTCAGCCAGCTGACCAGCAGCACACAGAAACAAATTCAATTTCAAAAATACTTTACTGAGCCCAAAGGGAAAGTAAATGTTGTTGTTGTAACTCGTATTTATTCACTCTTTAAAGCACTTTTCTGCTTTTTCTGGCATCTCAAAAAATGCCTTTAAGAAGCATGAACAATATGCAGGTAGATATTTGCCAATTTGGAACAGTGACTTTGTAAGACCTTGTTATAATTTGATACCTGGAGCTGGTGCTGCCTGTGTTAATCAATATTTTCCCAAAAAAGAGAGTCTAAATGATAAACAATACATGAATCACAGCAGGATGAAACATTAGGAAGTAGCTAAGCCAATACAAGCTCTTAGTAGCAACTTCCTGTAATCAAGCTCAACAATGCATTATTGTGCATTAAGTTTTTGCACTGGGAAATATACTGTTTCTCCTGTTCTGATGTATCTGTCATTAGCTTTGTATTTTTGGAAAACCTGCAAAGGTTTCTGTTCAAATCTGGTCCAAGGCATAAGCAAACTATTGCCTTCTTCACACTGCAAGATTTTTATGCCAATCAGAAAGCAAGGTGATAAAAACCTGGAGAAGAACTGTCTTTTTGTTTTATTTTCTCTGTTAAAAAATATTTCAGAAACCATCGCCTTTGCGTAGTCCTAGATGGCCATGTTTGTTAGCTCTGAACTCACGTTTGATCTCGCAGAGTTTTGTGAGATTTCCCATCTATCTGAATGTTCATGAGTGAAATGTGTTCCTTTGTGGTGTGTTGTTCCTGCCGTGTGGCTGGACATCACACACTGTAGGACCAAACCTGCTATACCATAATTTTAAAAGACTTGCAGTGTGAACCAGTAATAAGAAGTTCATTATGACTTCAAGGCCAGCAGGGGCTCTCAAGAATGTTTCACTTCTTACGCAGTACGTAGATCTCAATACATCAAACTTATAGATAAGTTTAAAATAATATTTGATAATAATTTATATGAATTCATTTTAAATTGAAGTAATAATACACACAAATACATTTGCAATATTAAAGTTATGTTAACAATTCAATTTTAATTTGGCTAGTGTGTGCACTGGAGTTAAATTTCATGCAGAATCAACCTGCAACCCAGTTCTATCTATATTCAACCAATCCATCCATCTGCCCTTTTTAACTTCCTGGAATTGGGGTCACAAATCAAATTCGGATTTGGGCCCCGTTAAATTTAGGGCCGGCCCTGCTCATGTTCCTAACACCAGACCATTACAGCAGCAATAATAATAATTTTACAAGAGGAAAGTGTATTCCCCCTAACAATTACTGCTTTTATTTCTAAGATAGTTTAAATATCTGGCAGGAGGTCGGCAGGCATCCCTGATACTTTAGATTTCAGCACCTGCATTGCGGACAGCACCCTGAATACAATACCTCTGCTGCTCCTGACAGCAACACCCGGGGGATCGTTGCTTCCCTCAAGCAGAGTCGTAAACTTTCAATAAGCAACAGTCAGGCTATGACATTCACTCTCGTTATCAAATAATGCATCAAAGCTCGACAAATCCTAGCCGTGCTGCTTCATAACAATACAAAGATGTCATCACCGCATTTGGTGGGGTCATCACAAAGGCTGTCCTTGCAGCCAGTGTTGTGTTGTGTTGCGACTCAGGGAGGAGCTGTCCAGTTTAAGGAACCGCAAACAGGCTAGTTACGAGCCAGAAGCAACAAATCTTCCCTTGCAACAATTGCTGTACTCAAAAACGAAAATGCCGATCATGAAAAACGCTTACTGGCTTTCTGGGTGTTTCTGAAAATGCGACACCACCCACAAAATAGGGCATAACCCATGGTATTTATTGACGCTTTGCACCATTGCGCATGAATGAATTGACTGAGACAAGAATATTTAAAATACTTCAAACACTCATTACGGCATAAAACTAAGTCTGAACCATAAAATGCGCAGAACAAGCTCATACTGACAGTATTTTTCAGTTTAATCGTCACGTTTTAATTACTGCAATAATTTCTCAGTTGGAGCAGGTGAATTATTAAGCTACTACGCCTTTATTGATGTAGCCTAGCTAGAAAGCTAAGGACGCCGAAACCGGCAGCCCAACATTAACGGCAAATATTTATGTCGGCTTACCTTTCAGCTAAAAATACGTGGCCGTCAAGAAGCTGCTAAAGCGCAATGAATAGTGGTCGAACGGGCTAGCCGCAGCGGCTAAGCGCACTCCACCTTGCAGGACATGTCGGTGATGCTGCCAGCGGCTTGCCTCGGTCGGCTGTGTTCCTGTCAGATCTCCCTGAGCTACTAGACAAAATAAAGCGATGCACCATGGGAAGCCAGAGGAAATACAGACAACATACTCAACATTTATACTCTATTTTTATCTTCCAGTTTGTAATATTCATTACAAATACATTTATGAATTTTCAAAGACGTATATTAGAAAGAAGGGGGAAAAAACAGCGATTACTAACCTTAAATAATATAAACTGCGCAAGTAGCGGATGCCCTTAGTATGCGACCGTTTTGCGTTGATAAGCGTCATCACCATGGCAACGGAGTCCTTTCAATGCTCTTTACAGATGTATTTACGCCACCTAGCGATACTGTTGTAACGTTGCAATGCAGTGATAACGTTTTTATTGAGATATACATCCTGCCGGCGTCAGGTGAATACAGGATGGTAAAGGTAAAAAGATGTGAACGGATGTAAGGTTGGGAAAGCTGTTAGGCAGCTGGTGGACAGCAGAGGGCGGTATTACTCTTCAATGGTAGTCTGAGGAACTGGTTTGTTTTGTTTTTTCTTCACTCCTATTGCTCTTTCTCCACATCCACTCAGCATAATCTTCTGAGAGGAATGAAAAGTAGGTGGTTCTAGAGTTCTGAAAATTGCACTATGGAACAGCCTTGTTTAAAACAAAATTGAATGTTTCGAAAACAAAACAACAAATCCATCATTTATTTGCCAAAGAACAAGAAACTGAGATACCCCGATATTCATTAATATTCAAAAACATATTCACGGATACTTTGTTTCCTTATGAATGATTCCACATCTACTATTGGCTGGACTCCAATGGGTTACACAAGTAAAGTGAGTGGTAGATAGTTTAGTAAGGGTAAAAGAAAGCTCACATCAAAATACTAGGGATTACATTACACTGCCATGCTATCTATCCCTAAGAGTCAAAATTAGAGAAATGAATGAATGTGGAAAATGACAGACGCATACCAAAACTCTGTCTTATCTTTTAAATCATCTCAGCACTTTTCTCTCAAAGCTTCACTGAGTTCCTGAGTCTAGGGTATGTAAAGGTGGAAAAACAGAGGCCCTTTCATCGCTGCCCCAGAATATCACTATAAATTATTTCTGGCCATACAAAATCCACGGGAAGCGGCTACTGTGTGAAACGATACAAACTAAAAACATAAAAGATTACATTTCACGTCCAACCTCAGAGTGAACCTCACATCTCCAAATATAAACAATCTAAGTAAGTGGAATTATTGTCCCCATCCAGAAATGTTATTTTTCAAAACAGACTTTAATCTCTTTCGGTCTTTGTCCTGTTTGCAGTAGGGATTAAATTCTCCTGATTACTTTTAGCATTTCTGGCACACTTCCCAGCTTCCAGTGAGTTAGGAAGTAAGAAAGTTATCCTCACACAAGAAGAAATCCCCAACAGAAACTCTTTTCCTCCAAATGATTTTCTTTTTATCCAGCCAGTTCCCTCTATTTATCTCAACATGCAGTGAAATATCACATTAAGAGGAACTAAACAAATAAAAAATGAGCTCCTGTGAGTCTATGGTTTTATAGCCACTGTTGTCTTGACCTGTGCCTAAAGGGGATCAGATCAGGTTAAAATGAAGCTGAAGAATCTCCAGATTACATCCACCAACCAAAACTTCTCTTCCAGCAGAGGTTTGCTGTAAGTCTGGCCTTACCCATAAGTATCATAAGTATGTCTTAATCGAGCCCAGAGCCTGTCCTAGTTTGAAATTCATCTTTTATGCAGAAACCAAAGAAATGCTTTCTCTTGAACACAGGCATGAACTCAGAAATACGTGATGCCATGCAGATGGCGGCGAGGGCATTGGACATGAGCCTAAAATGTCTCTCTGATGGAAAACCAATAAGAGCGAGCAGTTAGGGAGTTAGGTTTTCTTTTTTAATTTTTTTGCAACTTCTTGGCAATTGTCACACTCACTGAGATCAAAAGTGAATTTATGTCATTTTTTAAAAATGCGTCTCATCGGTATAGTTACTGGATTTCACACAGAACTTTTTACAGAGGCACAAATGAAATGTGGGCACATCACAGCCCGTCCCATAGGGCACTTTTCTTTTTTTTTTAACTCGGTCGAGCTGCCAGCACAAACACTTCTCAGGTTGTAACAGTTTTACAGTTTTTATATTGAGATTGGCAAAGCCAGTGCCTCTACAACTCTGAATACCCAATTTAATTTTCCAACACCCTTAATTTTATTAGCATCTGCCTATAGAAATACAGTCATCAATGTATCATTGACAGTAACATGGAGTGGCAGGATTAAGGTTTCTGCTGCTGTGAAATGATTGCGTTTGTATGGTATAAACCTGAATATGTAACGTGGCCTTAGTGCTGAAAAGGTGAGCTTCACTTTTAGCTTTGTCCAGGAAATTTTTGAAATGCGTTTTAAAGTGCATTTATTCTTTAAATGCTTTCTAGCTTCATCATAGAAAAGCTCCCAGAGTCTCAGCGTTGTAAATCCACCTCCAGGCAAAACAGCATCAGAGATGTTCCTATTCCCAAATTCTGGATACATTTCTCACTTGACACAGCTTAAAAATCTGCAACAAATGTTCATCAAGCCATTTAATGTACAGAATTATTAAGCAACAGAAGATATCACATAAAATAAAGGCCAATCTTGGAAGAAAACCTGTTGGAGGCTGTAGAAAAGTAAAAATCAATTCAGGGGTAAAATGTAATGGTTTAGATCAAAAGCATAATCATTTAGTAAAATGGTCCAGTTAAAAACCCACATCTGGCAAGACTTGAAAAGTGTTGTTCACGTCCCGTCTTTCTCCATTCTGACTGAGCTTGAGGTGTTTATGCCAAAAAAAGAAAAAAAAAAAGAAAAATTAGGATGCGTTTCAGTCTCCACAAAGTCAAATCTGACACAAACTCACCGTTTAACATTTTCAGCTTTAACTGCAGCAAAAGGTACCTGTAGTTTTATAGAACATGAAGATAAATGCATGGCACAACATTCAGGTAAAGAAGTTTTGCAAAAAAAATCTTTTACTTTATTTAATGCAACGTTTTGTGTTGACCGGTCATTAAAAAAAAAAAAAATCCCAATAAAATACACAGAACTATATGACTGTAACATGACAACATACGGAAATATTTACCCTTATGCTTATGAATGCTTATTATTACGAATAGCTTTGCAAGATATTGATTGATGGCTCATTAAATTTAAAATAATTCATTCTTATTTATAAGCTGCTACTAACGGGACTTCAAACCCCATAAATCAGGTGAAAAATAAAATGATAAAATTAGTGGAGTTGGGAGGGAAGGCACTTCGATTAAATAGGAATACATTTCTCTGACACAACTTCATGCCAAAACTATATAAACTATAGGAAATTTACAAGCTGAGAAAGCAAAGAGAGGAAATTAGAGCCAGCATGTTACATGTTGGGATCCTGATGGACAGCCCTGCTGTGGTGTAATTGCATGCCTGCTGCCAAAATGTCTCTGCCTTTATTCTGGTAATGAGGCCAGACAGCAGGAACACAGCATTTTCTACGCAGCTTTTTTGACAGCCCATGGAGAGCAATGGATTTATTGCAGCTTAAAATTGACACATTAATTACAAAGTGCTAATGAAGCACTAATATCAGACTTTGATGTGGGTAAAACCCAAGGTGCCACCTTATGCCAAGAATTTTTACCAGCGAGATCAAGTGAAATCATGAGGCTTTACAGCACAAAGTCAAAACAGTTTAAGAAAGATGAAGTCTGTCCCAGATTTCACCAAGGCGGAGACAGGATGCACACTACAGACAGTCCTTCAGATGGACTTTTTACCTCAGAATATTACTTTTAAGATGTGAAAGTAATGTTGATCTTTTTACACCAAATTATTTTTGACAATTTTAAAAAGAAAAAAAAAACTTCAAGTCAAAATAATAATAATAATAATAATAATAATAATAATAATAATAATAATAACATAAACTGGAAAAGTTTTATGGGGTTTTCTGGAATTGTACTAAACTGGTTCAGATATTGTTTGATTATTGAATACTACAACATATCTTACTATATCTGAGCCTTTGACATACAACTTTTTAAAAACTGGCACTTAACCAGACCTGAAGAAGCAAAAGACTCCCAAACATCCCAAAAAAAAAAAACCTACATGTGATTATAGACATTTTAGTAAAGTCTCATGGAAAATCAGCTTATTACACACACACACAAAAGTGCAAGAACTAATAGTTTCCTGTCAAAACACGACTCAGAAAACTGGCACATGCTTTTATTTTCACTAGGCTACTTTATACCCATGGTGTCTAAAATGAACTAGGTAATTGAAACGGATTAATGCTGCTGCCACAGTCCTGACCAACATTAGGAATAGGAATATATTATTGATATAATGAATCACATTATGTGGAGTCACTCCCTATTTGTAAAAGGATACAATTTAAATTCTAGTAGAGGATCTGTAAGGCCTCAAATGATTGTGGGCCTAAATGTATTTTAAAGTTGATGATCCGGTACGAACCACGTAGATCCTTCAATTAATCACAGACCAACTCTATCAGTCTCCAGAGGACGAGAACCAGGCAGGATTTAGTCTCTATGCTCCACAGCTCTGGAATCAATTCTCTGAAAACTGGAGCTGTGCAGAAATATTTGCTTCCTTTGAATCCAAACTGAAAACATCACTGTTTTCACAAACATTTCCATAAAGATTAAAAGATAGTGTTGTGGGTTCGTTTTCATCATCACTTATTCCTGCCTTCACCTGGCATAATTAATTTAACCTTTCAGAGTGTGAAGCTCTAAACGTTAGGCTTCATGCTGCAGGGGTTAAACACTAGCTGCTGTTCATGCATCCTCCACATGGATTCCAGCGCCTGCGTGATCTCCTGAAGCCTTGGGCCCGCTCCAGTCAAGCTGGCCTACTCATCCTTTAGAGGTGGACTCCAAATAAAACAGCGCGGCTCGGCCAAGCAAAACCCACTACAGAGCTATTTTCCACCGTTTGTGTGGCCAGGCAAAACACGAGGAGACCATTTTACCCCGCTCCTTCCCCAGATCAAGAAACACTAGATCAGTGAGACTGACGAAAAGGTCCAATCAAGACACTATCGGGGCCTTTCCTAAAGCCTCCCACTTCCTCCGTGGCTGTAGGTGAGGAGCTTTACCTAGTCCTGCTCCTTTCCGAGTGGGACCGCCGCTTCATGGCCTCGGCGCAGACAGGGTGTGTCGGGTGCGAGCCGCCCGAACTGAAAACATTTGCTTTTCAGCTCGTGTATTTTATTTCCTCCCACTGTCTCAGTCGGACACATTTCCTCCATATTGACAACATCCTGTGTTCCCACATGGTGTCAAGACGTTCCAAGGGACTTGCCAGACATTCTCCTTCGCTCCGGCGCTGCACTGACCTGTTGCCAGTGTGGCACAGGGGCCTCCGCTGCTCATTCAGGCTGACTTTTCAAACAAGGACATCTCAGTAGCGGAGTCCTCAGGGCCTCATGGAGGGTCTCAACTTGACTATCTTCTTTCAGAGAGGACTGAAGGAGGCAGCAGATGACCCTCACCCAGCTGCTGGAAACCCCACACCAGCTGGCTGCTGTGAGAGCACAGGAAAGCCGTGGATTAAAACACCGGCAATGCAGAGTTCTCTGTGACTTTCAGGCCACCTATGCTGAATGAAAAACTCCTCTGCAAAAAAGTAGCATAATGATGAACATTATGTAATATAAAGAACATACTGCATTTAAAACTCCTGGATCACCCATAACATCTATTTATCCAGTACAACATAGAGGATTATTATAATGTGAAAGAAAAAATATAACATAGTTTATTTAAGTTTATGTGGGACATAACAAGTAGCGAAGTTATTCACATTTACCTCAAAATCACAATTACATTTTTCATTACACTTTATATTGAAACATTACAGCAGGCTAGGTTCACTAAAAGACTTGCTGCCTGAAAGCTGCAGTATGTAACTTTTATGAAGAAAAATGTATTTTTTACATATTTGTTGAAACTATCACTGTGTTATAACAGTATGAGACAGACGGAAAAAAAAATCTAATTCCTGTCCCTATACGGTCCTGCTGTCATCTGGGCAAATACACTGCTCTGTCAGAAACAACCAATAAGAGCCAGGAGGAGGGTCTTATTGCTATCAATAATCCGTGTGTATATGCTGCTCACTCCCTCCCCTTTGCGCTTTGGTACCCTGCAGCTGGTCCACTGCAATGGAACTTGTCATGAATGCTCAGGCAAGTTAGCATGGCCACCGATGACGGTAGATAAATACTAAGTTATTTCTCTGCTATCAGCACATTGAGCAGTGGGTACATGAGCATGATTGACAGTGCTAAGACCCTCCTTCTGGTTTTGGTTGGTTGTTTTTGACCGAGAGTGATGCATTTCTGCAGATGGCAATAGCAGCTCACTGAGGATGCAGAGGAGCTTTATTTTTATTTATTTTTTTTTTTTTTTGGTCACAAATTATGTCTCAAATATGTAAAAAAAAAAAAAACATTTTGTAAAAATTTCATGCTACAGCTTTAGATGCTATTTCTTGAAGGCAAACTTAATAAAAAAGGGTTTGTTCATCATCTTCTGTACCTAATTTAAAAATCAGATTTGGACTTGCAAACAGAAAACTTGAGCAGTCTATTTTAGAGCAAAGCATGTGTCAAAACGGCCCAGTCAAAGTCCAGACCTAGATCCAATTGAGAATCTAAGGCGAGACTTGAAAATGTTCACAGTTGCTCAAAATTTAATCTGATTTACCTTGAACTATTCTGGAAAGAAGAATGGGAAACACCTCCAGCCTGGATGCGCCCAGCTGGTAGAGACTCGCCTTTAAAGACTTGAAGCTGTAAATCAACGGCAATACGCAACATACCTCCAGATGTTTTTAACAGCTCTAAAAGTTGTCCCTATTCCTTGTAGTATTCTGCAATTGTAGTGTTTATTAAATCCCGATTAAAATGCGTGCAGTTTAATAAATCGTTGACTTGCATTCTACTTCCACGTGGACTCAGATTTTCATTCTTCGCTTAGATTTCAAAACAGCCACACAAACCTAAGACTGAGCAGAGGAGTCTTCCAGAGCATATTCTGCTGTTCAGTGGTAAATGTTATTCAGAATTTCATTCTGGAAATTCTTTCCATGCTATATTTTCATTCGAGTACGGCTCTGCCTTAAAAACTCATGCAGGCCCCGCTCCACTGCCCCAGTGTGCGCAATGAAAAGAGTCTTTATGAACCACTGACTGACTCATTCTTGAGAATGTCAGCAACACCCAAACAAACAAACAATTTTAAATGTCTGTGCACATTATCCACCACAAAGGATGCCTTTTTTCTTTCTTTTTCTTTTTCATTTTTTTTTTTTTGGTTTTCCATCTTTCTGTCTCTGGTGGAGCGTGCAGCAGATTCCACAGAGGCAGTAATTTTCTTTAGAGGTTTCATTTAATTTTCCTCACTAATAAACACACCTTGAACATAAATCACTTCTCTGCTTTTCTTGCTGAAGCAACGGGGCTCTTAATGAATCAAGGGCTTGGCAACATCTCTGGGGTTTGATAGCGGTACGGTGAAATGACGCATTGTTCTGATTTGCACCTCAAAATGCCCCACGGTCATTTACTAATCCAAATGCATGAACCTTGAGGTGTGCAGGGGGGAACATTAAAGCAGGAGTTGGCAAATGGTGCAACAGCAGCAGGGTGCATAATTTGGTTGCAAAGCGAGCCCAGCTATGGAGTGAAATAGTACAAATCGCTCCACAAAGTGCAGAACTGTGACTTTCTGTGACCGCACATCTGCTAGCTGAGGTGTTTGATGAGGGAAATTACGCTGACAAACGTGGCATGCATGAAATATACTGCCATCAGTTGATGGAGGGAGAAACTGGAGTTGGGGAGGGGCTGTGTAAACTAAACTGGTGTTGGCTCTCCAGTCAGCGAGAGGGTGACCAGCCTTCTGAGGGAATAGTAAGGGGGAAAAATAACAAGATATACCGACACAGCTTCCACTGCAAGAACAGAAACTAGAGAAGGAGCGCGAGTCTGAGTCGACGTTTAATAACCCTACTCCAAAAACTATTCAAATAAAATTATTCCTCAGAAATTGGCATGACGAAAGGATATCAAAATTGACAATGCTGGAGATGTTTTAATCGTTTAACATATTTATTTGTTTATTTTCAAATGTGCATTTTAAAGGGGAAGTATTGTGTATTTTTCTGGTACATAGTGCCATTTGAAACACAATCAAGCAACTGTGTTATTGTCAGTTGTTATATAAATGCTCTATATATCAAATATGACATAAGAGAAATTTCACTTCATAATGTAACACCTGGAAATTTGGAATCTGTCTCTTTAAGAAACTCTGGCTATTTTTGACATTCCACCTCTAGGAAGACATCACAACATGGCTTCTCTATTAACCCTTTAACATTTGTACCAGCATTTCTCTGAGAAGTAGCTCATTTAAGAAGCTCAGCAGTTGTGCAGTTCCACCAGATGTTTGCTAATTGCTACTGGCTAGTCTGAAGGAGCTGAGTGTGAGTCATGGCTGCTCTGTGAGGTGGAAGCTTGAAATCTGCAGCTCCCAGGAGGAGCTTTGCCTTGAAGGCGGAGCTAGATCCAACCTGGCGTTTTGCACAGCTGAATGGTTACCGTGGAGATTAAAAGATTTCTCTAACATGAATGAAAGAATCAAGGCAACACTCCATGTATGTTTTTGATGAGGGAATCATAGCATGATGTAAAGCTCAAAAAGAGTCAACTTTACAAAACACAGCACCATTAGAACAAGCTAAGGAGAAATTTTAAAGAGAAATTTTGGCATTGTTTGCAGTAATGTTTGCCCTAACTGTTGTTGGAGGTTTTCAGTAAAAAACAATTTGTGGTACAGATTTTACACGGGGTTACCCATACTATGTCTTTCAACTGCAATCTCCGGATTTTTCTAGACTCAGGATGACTCGAGCTCAGACACAAACAGCGGAAATGAGTAGAAACAATAAATTATGACTGCTGAAATAAATAACTAGAAATACTGTTTTGTGCAAATCGTTGTTCTCTTGTTGTTGTTTATCTTGTCATTTCATTGAATTGTACAGACCACTGGTCAACGTCTGATGGTTTTGTGCACATGAATGCATTGACGAGTGAAACTGACAAATTGGTAGAAAATAAATACAATTTTAAAAAAATATAAAATTTGCCCTTGAGGGGAATTTAAAAGTTGACTGAAGGGTCGCTCCCTAATCTTCCCTCTCATTTTCCACTCTGCCTTTTGTGTGAACCTGCCTCAGTTAACATACAAAAAATCTGAATTAGCTGAGAAAATTAATCACACGTAGCAGTGAAAGTAACATTTGTTTCTCATTTCATAATATATCTCAAACTAGAAGTCGTTTTTGCACACTGCGCCAGAAACGTCTGTGAGCATCTGCTTTGTGGATGTTATGGGCCGAGGCTGACAGACTGATTCCTTGTCTTTCCACTCTATATGCCAAATTATGCAAACCAAAAGCTTGATTCAGCAAACAGATTTTACAGTGTAGTTCTCTTCAAATAAATCTCAGCCTAATTTAATTATATGTATCCTTCCCGGTGTCTATCACCACCTCTTTGGGGAGTTGGAGTCAAAAATCTTAGCCTAAAGTAACATTGGGCATTAAGAATATTTGACCCTTCTTTCAAATGCACTTGTTAGATGAGATGCATTTATTGTCTTGGATTTCTCTCCTTCTCCCTCCCCGTCCAAATATTCTTTTTGATGCCACCAAAAGAATTTGTCAGTGTTTGTAAAAGCAGTGGAGCGCTCGTACTCAATGAGCAGGATCGCTATTTTCTCCCTCTGGCCGATGCGTCACGCTCAGTCGATCATTTCCCTGCTCCTAATCCCACCAGTAATCACTAAGAACTCTGGGAGATTCACCTCCTGGTGGTTTAATGTTACACATGCCTCGCTGGACAGCATGAAGGCACAAAAAGTAGCATGAAGACATATAATTAATTTAGAACCGCTCCATGATTAATCACTTTGAGAAGCAGGAGTTTAGTGATCTGTGTTCACCTGCTGGTGGGCTTGAATTTTCAAACAGAGACAGAAATCATTCAGACTGCAAAGGTGTGAAGTGTATAATCTCAGAGTCGTAAAAAGCCCACACAGAAGTTCAGTATGCCTCTTAATTCAAACTTGAAGTGGAAGACATTCAGTTTCTAAATGAGGGAAGTAACCGGAGAAAGGCAGCCCCTGGGCATTATGGCGTCATCGCCGTGGCGATCTTTTGAAAATGCTTGGTGTTGCTTTTGTGTGCGACTTTCCCCGAAGGATTAAGCTTTGGTTTCGTCAGACAAAAACACATTCTCTCATTAAGGTTTCAAAGATTTTAGCAGAGCCTAAATGTTTTGCTTGGAAGAAAAGGGGTTTGTCTCGTAAATCTTGGTCGTCCGTGGAGAGTAAACACAAACGTCAAGTTAAAATGCAACCAGCATTTTACTGAAATGGCCAGAAATTCCTGCAGCCTTTTCAGTGTTGGTCTCTCAGCCTCTTGGCAGCAGGCCCGACCAACTTCTGTCATCAACGATGAAGGACTTTCCAGTTCTTTGTTACTCTGCCCTAATCTCTCCACTCATTCTCATTGACTGTCTTTATTATGCCACACAGTTTACAGTCATGTGAAAAACTTTGAATACTCCAATCAAACATTCAGTGGTCTCAAAAAAAATGTTTACACGTCAACGACTAATCTTTAATTATCCTTTTGGGGGGGGGAAATCTGATATGTTTGTAGATAAACACAAAAACATAACCTGGATTTTTCTTTATTAAGCAAAAGATACCAATGAAAATGCATATTTTTGTCTGACACTTTACTCTTGTTTGGTTGAAACAACTTCAGAAAGTTGCTACTTGTAGCCATGAACCAGTCTCTTGGTTGGTCCAACTTCTTACTTTCAGCTTTGAGAAGTCTCTGACTTGGTCCAGGAATTTCCTTTTTTTTTTTTTTTTTATGCTTATCCATTTTTGGATTTCTTTGTGTCCATTTCTTCTTCAGCTTAAATTTTTTCACAGCTGCTCTCACATTTATTTTCTTCAAGTCCCCTCTGATATGCTTGAAAAAGGGCCAGCTCTTTGCTGCAGAAAAAGAAAAAAAATCCCCAAACCATGACACTTCCACCTCAATGATTCACTGTTATTAAGTTCCTTCCCAGAATGCTGTAGTTGGTTCATTCCAAACAGGTCTTCTGTTTTTGTGTCCAAATACTTACCGATCTGTCCAAAAGAAAATAAAACATTCAAAACGTCCCAATCTTTGGACACATTTTCTATCGACATTCTTTCTGTCAAACTTTATGGCCGTTTAGTTGAGCCTGTGATGTCCTTTGGCTTCTCGGAGAAAGAGAAGAAGAAAATAACTAAAAATAAATAAATGATTATAGATAAACAGATATTGTTTAAGTGACTGAAAGTACTTTCACTGTTCTGTATTTGATTCATATACTTTTAGTCATCTCTGCTTCTACAGTCATTGTTTGCTTTAATTGACTTTCTTTAGCACTTTTCTACTTGTAAAATTGGATTGTTTAATTCCTCTCAGATGCAGCTCAGATATTTCCATTTTTTCCCCACACCAAGTCAATCTCTGAACCAGCGGAGACCGAAAGGACACATCTGCAGCAGACATGCAGACGCAGAGCTGATGATTACAGCAAGTAAAATCACTTATTACTGTTCTGAAAATGAACAGCTGCAGCCGGCAGCAGGGACAACAGTATTTACCAGGATGTGTTCTTGTTTTTTTTTTTTTTTTTCTGTGACTGGAACGGTCCAAACGTTTCTCAAGGTCAGCATATTGATTGTTCTTTAATCAAGAAAAATAAGTGTGACAGTACACAACTGGCACTTTTGGTCTAAGTCTGCAAAATTTAACAAGCTTCACTTTTCGGTGAACCGCTTTTTGACCAAAAAAAAAAAAAAGGTTTCTGTCCTAGAGAGTTTCAAACTAAGCCAACCTCTTTAAATGAGGTATTTACCTTTCACTCTAAAAACAAGGGGGAAAAACTGGGGGGGGGGAAGCCCAACACCCGCCTGTTTGCTCTGCAGCTGTTTAGTCAGGTGCATAAGCTCTAATTAGGTCTTTTTCTGCTTAGTCTGTGTGTTATTTGTACTATAATAGAGCTATAAACTGTTTAAAGCTGTAGGAATATCACACTGCCTGTGCTCCCAACAAGAAAAAGATGTGACTTCAAATTGGATGCCAACTAATTTGCAAAGCTGACTGGTGGTCTGACGGATGAAAAGATGCAGAGTCAGAATCTTCTCTTAATAATTAAAGCTCCCTAATCAACTGGTTGCCATAAAGACTTTTAATGAACCACTTTACAGTAATTTTGCTTTACAAGTTTGCCTCAATGAGCAGAGATGTCGAGACAGGCCTACCCGTCCGGTCACGGGAAAAAAATCCCACAGAAATAAAGGCACGTTTTATGAGAACAAGCTGAGTCTTAACAGGCAAGCTGTCAGGGACATTTCCCACCCAACGCACGAAGCAAAACTCACAATGAGCATTGCGACAGCTGGTAGAGTTTTTGGAGGCCAGCAGCAATTTATTCATATGTTAAAAGACAGAAATTTCGACTGGAGATCAGAGGGGGGGCATGCTCTCAATGCAGACGGCAGATGTGGGGGAGAGACAGTCGGGAAGCCACCTTTTAATATTCAAGGTCCTGGCAGATCAGAGAAGCAGCGCCAACTTGTAAAAAAAAAAAACAACATTTTACGTGTTGGTGCAAAAGTTGTTAAAAATCCCAACAAATTCCTGCCAATCAAGACTGTGATACAGTCTTACCCTCGCTGAGAGTGATTCAGCTGGGTTTTTGAACTGAAAGGCACCATTAGTTCATTCACAAATCCCTTGCTGAGAGAGAAAAACGAAGCCAGCAGCACTGAGACGGCCTGAGTCACAGCAAGCGGACTGGTTTACAGCCACTCTGTGGCTCCAGGACTGATGTTCAGAGAGATGCTGCGTTCAGAGACGCTGCTGCAGACTGACCAACACGACCTTCTCTCTCTCATTTGATCTTCTCCAGACTCACAGGCTTGACAGCAACGCCCGTGTGTTTCTTGCAGGGGTCTGGAAGCCATCAAGAGCAGTTCTGTTTGGGTTACCTTCTGCATTTGCCTTTCTTGTGATGCTGCGGGAAACGAAAAGTTCAGTCTAATTCTGTAACGAAACCCCTATAGGCACCGTGCGGTCTAAACCAGGACAAAGTTGTGCACAGACAGAAAACGTGTAATCTTATTTGTCTGTCATCTTAAAGTCCCTTGCAAAGCCTTAATGGCTCTTGAATTATTTCACCACAAACGTCAAAGTATTTCAATGGGATTTTATGTGACGGACTAATACAAAGGAATTATTAACTGTGAAGTGGAAAAGAAAAATGGATTTTAAGTTTGTGCTTTTGTAATCAATCCCTTCCACTCTGATTCCCCTAAATAAAATCCACTGCGACCAACTGACCTTATTAAAGTCACGTAATTAGATTGAAGTGCCATTAAGGACATAGTTGGTCTAACCTAACAGATGTTTCCTGGTCACAAGAAGACGTGTAACTGGGGTGAAAGTTCAACTTTCCAGCAGAACAACAACTCTTAGCATCCAACAAGAGATTCAAAAGTGTTGTTGTTTTTCAATAAATGGTGGACAAGATGTTAATTTGTAGATGCTCAACAGCCATGCAGCTGAAGTTGCATTGCAATGTGTTTTTTTTCCCCACTTTGCATTGATAAAGCCACCGCAACATGAAGTTTTTGATCATAATGAAACAGAGGATTTTAAAAAGTACAAAGGGCATGGATATGTTTGGAAGGCAATGTACTGTTTGCATTGAAATGCTTCTTTTCATCAACTATGAAGCGAGATAATTTAGCTAATTTAGCACCAGCCTCCACATCATGCAGAAACAAAGCATTCCAGGGCTCAGCTCCAGCCTCACAGGGGTTTTCTGCTACGTCTGTCAGATCTTAAGTTGCTTTTACCCGCTTTGCTCTGGAAGAACATACTTCTAAGCAAGTCGATTCTTGTTGGTTGAGCAAAAAACACTTTCTTTTATTTTCATAATTATTTTTCCTTTGTGCCCTGCCAAGCAGGCCTAATGAGTCACTCAGGAAACAACACCTGCCATTTGGCTGTGGCTTGCTTCCCTTTCATCTGAATGAGTCCCCAAACGGCTGATTCACTCAAATGCTTTAATGAACCTTCAAAAGTAATGGCTGGACCTATGAACAGTTTGACACAAAGAGGCCAATAAAATATCTTACCGCAGCGTTGGCTTTAATGCAGTCCTTGTTCAGACTCGGGCAATAGCGAACACAGACAGCTATGTAAAATATAAACAGAAATGTAATAATTATATAGATTTTTTTTTTTTTTACAGCTTTCATAGTATGAATTGTGCAGGGTTTTTGTGTGCCAAATGAAAGTTGCTCAGTTGGTCATATGGGAGCTTTATTCTTAACTTAGATGCTTATTATTTTTATTTTTTGTGTGTGTGAATACAAATTGGGAAGGTGTTGCCTTTACTGCTCTCTGCAGTTTTCTCTCTCCCCTGTATGTTTGTCCAGGTGCACACGAGGTGTACGTATTAAAGCCACTTTTATGACTGAGCGCTCAACCAGTTTCAGTTCTTGGCTCACCAGCGCTGCCGCCAGAAAAAGTTTGGGACAGAAAACAAACCAAAAAAAAAAAAGGGTTCTGAGCAGCGAATTGAGTCAGTGAGAAACTCAAACGATGGTTTTCAGCTCGACTGGAGTGTTACTAAGTGACTGTGCCATGTGTTGCAATATCGAAACATCAATTCACTTAGAGCATACAATTGAATTTGCAGCAGATGTTTTGCTGTTTTAATTTGTGGCTTGAACTATTTACTACTTGATAAGAATTACAGTGTCTTGCAAAATAACTAATACTTTGCATTGTATATTTTACACAACCACGGACTTTGCTGTAATTTTGTGGGACTTTAACCCTTGTGCATGCGAGGACTGAGGCAAACGTAGAGGACTGTGGCAAATGATACAAGTTTTACGGTTGTGGGGTCGCTTGGACCCCATTTCTAAACACAAGGGTTAAGTGATGCAACAGCTCAAAGACCGTCAGATGAGATGGAGTGCTTTTGTGAACAGCTATTTTCAAGTCTTGACCCAGGTTGAGGTGAACTTTGACTGGGCAATGCAGGCTAGATTTCTAAAGTGCAAGACTAATGTCTCAGCAACAGATTCTCTCACTTGGGTTGTAGATATTTGTTGCCCTTGACAAAGTTATGAGCATCCTGTCTGAATATTGTCAGACTTTCTTTCCTGTTTAAGGCGAGTAAACAGTCTTTTGCAAAGTGTTCAATCCTTGGGATATTGTTTTATAACCTAATACTGCTTTGTGTATTTCTTGGTTGGTTCGTTATTGTTCTCTGCCAAACACAGTTATACGGTTTCGGATTGCAGTTGGATCGAAGTACAGACAGAAAGTTGGAATTATCACTGAACACGTATTTAATAGAAATGAGGACTGTGGAGCTGCAGCAAACAGGCCAAATGATTGAGGGAAATATCAGAGTAGATCACTGAATACCATGGAGAATAATCCAAACGGAAGAGCTTACATAGAGTGGGAGAGGTTGAAGTGACAAAGAAACCAGAAGAGCTAATTATAGGTGAGTAGGGGCAGCTGAGGAAGATAACAGGCAAAGTGAAATTGGGAGATATAAACCAGGTAAGAAAGCAGGCTTGACTGGTGAAGATAAATAGAGGAATGAGAGTAATGAGCATAAAAGATCTGAAACTAACAAACTAGTTAGGAACAGCAATAACAGGAACTTCAGTTAAAAGAATAAACCAAGAAGCAAACGAATAGATGAAAGAACTGATCTAAGAGAAATCCTAAAACTTTAGCATTATAGCACTCATAGAAAAAAAATGATTAAATTTTTTCCACCTTTTAAGGCAGCTGGTTGCACTGTAGATTTCATTTTAAGGTGTCTCTGTTAAACGGGCTGATTGGAAATGCATATCATACTTTTCAGATTTATCGATAACACGCATTGATAATTTGCGCCTGTAACGTGACCAAAAAAAAAAAAAAAAACACACAACCTGAAAAAGTTGGGGTGTTTTGTCAAAACGCAAGAAACGCTGACAGAAACCATCGGGTCGGTGACTGTCTGCGTGAACGGGTCTGGTGAGAAGGTGAACAGAGGCGTCCTCTCAGGACCATAATAAAACCCGACCTGTGGGCCCAGCTGGGGAGCCTCTGTGCCAATCCAAACATATTCACTTCTAGAAGTGTGTCAGCAGGTTTGTAGTACACCTTCACTACGCCGCATTCCTGTTGTAAACGAGCTTAAGGCTGAGGATGTGGACTTATCTTATAAATTTTAAGTATAATATTGTCAGCAGGTAATGATTTTTTTAAAATTGTTTATATTTCAATAAAGTTGTAGATTGGGGATATCCGAGCATGCCAACCAAAACACCAACCAGCGCAGCTCCTGTTTTGGTAAAGGTCTACTGGAGAAAGCAGAACATGGTTTCAAGAGTAAACATAATTAAATCTGAAGCCTCCGAGACGAGACTACGAGGACAGGAGGCGAGAAACGAGGAGGAGAAACTTACACTGACTCCTAGAGGTCAGAGCAACATGCAGGAGGTGCACACATCTTTTGCAAGTTTAATTAATTTAATTTCTTTGGTCTGTGGTGACTGGAGTTTAAGCGACGAATCCAAACTGGCCACTAGGTGTCTCCTGTCACTGCTGACTTCCACAGAAAGAAACGCTTGATAATTCTGCCAAGACCTAAAGTGCCCCAAAGTGCAGTTTGACAGACGAATGAGAGACAGAGATGCATACAAAACTTAGAAAGGCTTGAGAAAAAGCAATAAATAAATAAAAATAAAGAAACAAAGAAATTATCCTAAAATTATGAAGTAAATTCTTTTAAATTTGTGGGGAAAATAAAACTTCTGCTTTTCCTAAATTAGCAAAACAGCCATGGTCTTCAAAAGACTTTCCATATCTCTTTGTGCAGTTGTTTCCAAACTGCTGCGTGGTTTGAACTGTTGTGTGCAGGACCACATTCATCCTTCATCTAATTACATTTTGATAGTCACATAAAATATGAAAGATGGCAGAAAAACCAGAGAGCCTACAGCAAATAAAAATGCATACTTTTTTATTTATTTATTTATTTATTAACTATTCTTCTGTGTGGTATTAAGCTGAGATTTTATTTTTGTCCATATGTCAGTCAAAGGAGTGTTTTTGTATGACTGCATGAGTTTATATTTAAAAAATCATTTGTTGCAGGCGTATGCCACTGATGCTGTCGGACGTGACCAAATGTAGGAGAAAAGTACAAAAACAACAAGTTGTGTTTGACAGGGTCAGACCAGTTAGCAGCATTTCTCTATCCAACCCCACCAGGCCTCTTATTGAGAGTTTCTAATCAGGATTGTGCTTTGTGTGACAATCTAAATCATGAATTGCACGTCTTTCTCATGTCCTCTTGTCCCGTTCTTTCTTTTAGTGCTGCTCTGCACAGCCACGTATAGTAAAAAACCATCTTTTTCACTGCAGCCAATCCTTCTGCTCGTTCCGCTGCCAGGTCTTAAACAAAGCTAAGGAAATACCAAAACCTCCGGCTCTGCCAGTCGGGATTCTGTTTCATGCCTATCCAGTTGTTCCTGAGTAGATTTCTGTGCAAATGTCACGGGCAAATACAAACTCACAGGAGCCAGTTCATATATTGATGTCTGACCCACTCAGTCACAAGCTAGGTGAGGTGACTTTCAGAAACGAGTCCGGGCTGTGATCCACCTCCACCCTCCTTCTGGACGGAAAACGTCCAGGGCGTGGTGTGAGAACCTGTCGCCCTGCCAGCCTGCAGCCGCTTTGCACGGCTCCTGCATCCTAATGGCCTAAATTACAGCTCCGCGCCTCATGCCTGCTTTGGCAGATGAGGGCAGGGTGGCCTCAGACACCTGAGGGAGGCTGATCACTCCTGGCTGCAGTTAAACCGCTGGGTAGAGAAACAATCCTTCTTCTTTCAGGGGGCTGCTTTGTTCACGAATACCAGCACCGCTGTCATCTCTGGAACCGGGCCAAGCATTTAGGGTGTGGACTTGTTTTCATGGCACTAAATAGCTTTATTCTGACAATCTGGCATGTCTACCCAAAACAAAGATGGTGATGAGCTCATAAAATGGTTGGTGAGGGGTGATGGGGGGATGCTAGGTTTTTAGTTACCTCCCTTTAGGCAACGAGTAAAGTCATCAGACTTCTAGATCAGGGTGGCAGTGATACTGGGTGGTGAGTAGAGGTGGTTTTTATATTAGTGGTGCTGTGGGCAAAGCGCTTGTTCTCCAACCCTTCCCCTCCCCCCCACCTCACAGAAGCCCCACCCTCTGCCGACCCACTCATAACCAAACACACACACACACACACGCACACACACACACACATATGCACGCACACACTCCATTGACAAAGTGTGTTTGAAATAAAAACGGTTTTCTGGCATTTATGAGTAACTCACCAGGGACGTTAAGAGACTAGACAGAGACAGGCCGACGACTCACTGCATTAATTAGTCAGCCTGGTCGTACCTCGGCCTCAGTCAGCGCTTGTCCAGTCTAAGAATTTTTGATTTTGAAACAGAGGTGATTAAAAATACTCCAAATTATTTTAGAAGAGTAATAACGCCCTGTTTAAGAGGATCAGATCCTAACCTCATTGTGCAGACCCAAATAAAGTGCTAAATGCACACACATCGGATAGACATCCACTCTATTGACTCAACAGCACGACTTGAAAATTACTTCTTTTTTTTCAGAGCGCTCTTGGTCTCCCTCCATGCTGCACCACTCTGGGTGAAGAGCCTCATGACGCACCACAAGCCACCAATTTTGTTAGTACATTTTGTGTATCAGTCAACACATTTGGGTCACATCAAGATCATGAATGTAGTCAAAGGGCTGCCTTGTGACAGAATGTATTGACGAAACTACCCATTAAAAACATGTTAAAATATGAATAAAAAGCTGTTTCTGCATTTGGTGAGTACTTCTTGAAATTAGATATTGAACATCTTTTCATATTGAAGTAATTTGGCAGCATACAGAAAAAAATCCCTTTTTGATTTATTTATTTAAGTTTATTTGATAGGGACATAGACAAACTGAACAGAAAAGCACCTCCATGTTTGGTCACAGTGCTTATAGCAACAGCTAATTGTCCCTATGGGCTTTTAAACTGAATGATAAAACTATATTTAAGCACACAGATGTTATCTTGTTACGTGTTCCTAGAGTCTAAGGCCACATAAAAAGCTACGATGGGCCAGATTTGACCCTCAGGCCTTGAGTTTGACACGTCATTTAATGGGTCGGTGGAATAGATTTTTTTTGCTTTTGTTTTCTTGGAGTAAGTGGTACTGCTTCAACCTTTAACAAAACCTCTTCATGAATGGATAAAATCAAAGAAATGCATATTTCTCATGCCTGGCTGTATTTTACTGACCTTGTTCAGCATCGTTGACCATTCCCCACAAACGTGATGAAAACACCTGGCACAGCCTGTGATGTGGATAAAAAGAGGGTTGAAACGTTTTTAGGGCCCAGACAATATGTATGTTTAGGAATTTTTATTGCTCTCATATCTGATTATCACCCCACACTTCTGGTTTAGCATTTATATGAGTTAAATCTGGAAGACTGGTAACCAAATTCTTTGTCTAAATTAGGTTTTTCATGTCGCGACAGCTACTCCTTCTGTAGTCCTGCAGCAGATGGCCGTCTGGACTGTCCCACATGCAAGATGCCCAGGAAAATTGGCGGCAGCTGTTCAGATCCTCACCGATCTGGAGCAGATCTCAGACACTGAGTGGGTTTTATTTTTTGTTTTGCTTTTGGTGTTTGAGCAGTCATTGCTCAATTTGTCTTTAAACATGATCTGTCTCTTCGTCACTGCGTCACTTTGGAGAGGAATACGGACGACTGGTGTGGCTTAAAGATTGCATGTTGGACCACAAGCAGGCCTTCTTCCTGCCTCTTCAGGATGTTGGTTATCCTGTGTGGAAGCAGCTGAGAAGGGTGCTGGGCTTCACAGGCGGGGGGAAGAGGTGAGGGGATGGACAGAAGTCAGCAGGACAGGATGGAGGGGGCTTACCAGACTCTAGAACGAACGGCCTTCTGACATATCAAACCCTGTAAGACCTATAGATGCTAATGAATCATTTTTCACAGATCTCTGCAGACAGAAGTAAAAAAAAAAACTTTTGTAATTTCAGAAATTCAATGGACACGCGTACAATGTGCAATTCTTTACTCTTCTGAATGTCGAGTGGGTTCAGTCTCCTCCCTACAGAGCCTTGTTCTGTTCACAAGGGTGGGAGCTGTCTGAGAGACACTTGCAAATCTTGACTTGAGAAGTATGTGCAGTTGGTTGTGGGAGACGTCCCCTCTTCCGCTGGCATCTGAGTCACGGCATAGCGAGCGGCAAATGTGTCGAGAGGCATGCATGCAGCACACACGCGCTCACGCAAAGAGCAACCAGACAAAGAAGCCAAACAGATCGAGCCAAATGGAGAGATTAAACGGCTCAAAGTCAAGCGTGCGTCCGTGTGAAAGTAAAAGAAAAGTTCCAAGAGGAGAAACCTGGTAATTATCGCTTCAGAAGAAGAGATGTCTTTGCATGTAGTGCAGAAAAGTCCTTTCCTGTCGTCCACATGTGTTTGACATTAGCCACCCTGTTGCCAACGTTGGTGGAGACTTTCAGAGACCACTTTGGGGGCCTTGTTGAAAGAAGCCCGAAGCACAAGAAAGTCTATTTATAGACCCCGGATCACAGCGGGCTGCTGCTTATTAGTTGGGTTCGTTATGAGAGGGACAACATGAGAGGAGGACACAGTGCTCTATAAAGTAAAACCACCCACACTTTCTGTTCACGTGAAGGCCTCTAGTCTAAGTTAGACACTTATAAAAAAACAGTGGCTTATCAGAGTAACTGCATGGGATGCAGCAACCTGGTTAAAAATGATTTTATTAACTAGGTACAGTTTTGTTTTAACATGTTACTCTTGCTTTCTAGCCATAAACGATTGAAATTACAGTTGATTTTGGTGCTGTAAAGTTTGTTGCTAAGTTTTGTTAGATCAATGGAGACATTTTAAAATGATTGGTATTGTCTCTGACTAAACTTCTCGATTCCTGCTGTTTGTGATTTTGCCGTGCACGCCGCAAACTGTGGAGTTGCAATTTGCAATGCAAATATTGCCTGCCTTTTGTCGCCACTACGGCTTGCAAAATTGTATTGTAGTTGGTGCAAATTGTTTTGTTCAACTAACAATTCTTCTTGTGGGAGAGAAACACAGCAGATGTGGTTTTTAGAATAATTTAAAGTTTTGGATCCTGAACAGATATCTTGTATCCTAGAAATGAGAGCAGTTCATGTTCTTTGGATTATATATAACAAACACTGTACCAAGATCTGACGTCACTAAACTGTGCAAATGTTTGCGTGAACCCCTGACTGTTTCCAAGCAGATGCATGATTTTAATGTAGCATCATGCTTAGACTCTGAAACTGTAAATACTCTTAAAGTACTACAGTATCAGTATTTGGGACAAATTATTGCTCAGAAAATAATTTAAAAGTGAAACTCTGCGCATTTAAGAAATATAAAATGCTAATTTATCTCTCACATAACATGAGAAATCATGCAGCATCATTCTGGTACAAAAATATAATCTGTGATTCAATACCTTTCAAATTATATTTGATAATAGTACTTTATATGTATATTGAAATAGTTGAGTAAATAAATGACTGGTGTAATTTGTATGAATGTATTACAGTACAGATGCATTATCACAGCATACAGTACTGATCATAGTAATAGCTAAACAGGCTACATCAGCCATGTCAGCTGTAAGTTAATATTTAAAATAAGCTAAAGAAGAATGTGTTGTGGGGATTAAAGTGCTAAATAGTCTGCCATGAATCGGTCTGCATAATGCCAGATTAAAATATGCAGTAATAACATGTAATACGTTTTTGTGATTTCAGATCTAAAGTTTACCAATGTGATGTGGTGCAGCTGAAATATTTGTCTGAACTGTAATTTGTCTGTGGCTCCAACATGGAGGAATACTCTCTCCAGCAAAAACCAAAGAATAGCAAAATACTCCCAGTGTCAGAATCTCTTCGCAATCTAGATCCTTCCAGGGTGTCAATATGGCTCACAAAAATGTGCTGAGCTCTGCTCTGGCCAATGAAAGTGGAGGGAGGAGGGTGAATGTGTCTATGTGTGGTGAAACGTTTTCTGTGTGAACATGTTTCCATCTGTGGGAATCTCTATCTGTGTCACAGTGGGGGCTTAGGATGAGTCAGTGAGACCAGAATGTGAAGAAAGGTTGGAGACAAAACAGGAAGAGTTCAGTCTGAGCAGGCTTTCCCCAGGAAGCATTTAAGTCTGTTATATTTTCATTCAGGGCTGCAGGATTTATCTGCCTACTCATGCAGCAAAATGAGACCATTTTAAGCTGTTATATTTGCTCTGCTTTGTGCAGGTCACCCATCAGTCCACCATAGGGTTAGGGTGACTGTGTAATGTTTCCTCTGGATCAAGATAAATACATTTATTTGCATTATGTAAATCACTTCTGAGTCCTGTCCCTGAGATCTGGGAGTGGAGATTAATAAGCCCAGTTTTGTTTTGAAGGTTTTACTCAGAGCAGCAGTTGTTCCTGCCCAAGGTTTCTCCAAAACCAGAAACGTACCAAAACAAATAAACCCCCATTAACTCCCATTAGTGAACACGCCATACCTAGGTACAGCCAAGGTGCTATTACTGAGGAAAAAAGTCTCAAATTAAGCTCTGAATAGCTGCTTAAACATTTTCAACAACATGTCAAAACATAAGAGACTGAGAGAGAATCTGACCTTCAGAGGATAACAGAAAGGCTAACAGTGTTACTGCGGAGCTATCATAGAGGTCCTGTATTTAAGAATATTGGGAGAATTTTAAATGGAAAATGGCCTTTAGTTGAAAAGCCCTCTATCAAGTCCAGAGGACTCCAAAGCACTTTACCCATTCACACACATATTCACACTCCAGGAGTTTTATAGCTAACTGTAATAATCGCTAACATCAAAGACAGTTTGACATTTCAACTCTGTAATCATTTTGCCCTTTTTCTTATGTAAATAAAATCCTATTTTACAGCAGTGACTGTATTTTACTTTGTGACATCACTTCTGCTTATTGTAAAAATTATTTGAATTGCTAGAGCAATGTTTTACATGCTGTTCTAAAAAAAATCAAGGTCTTCTGCCTGCTCATTATGGACCTGCTCTGCCAGAAACAACCGATCAGAGCTAGGAGGAGAGTCTTAGCGCTGTCAATCACCCTTGTGTACACGCTGTTCACACTCTCCCTCTTGCACTCTGCTATGCTATCGTTAGACCTACACAATGGAGTCTGTCATGACTGCTCAGGCTAGCTAGCATGGGTAGCGATCACTGAGGATAAGCAGTTTTCCTGAAATGGTAAGTTGTTTCCTTGTTGGTGAAAGGTGCTATACAAATGAAATTTGATTGATTCTCTGCTATTAGCACATTTTGCAACACATACATGATGATGATTGACAACTGCTAAGACTCTCCTCCTGGAGGAGGTTGTTTCTGGTTGTTTCAGACCAGGTGCGATGCATTTCTTCAGTCAGTAATAGTAGTACTGGAAGGAGGAGCTTCACAGATTATCTGTCTCATATTAAACTGTCACGACATGATGACAGTTTTAACAAATATGTAAAATAACATATTTTTCCAAAAGTTACATTCTGCAGCTTTAGAATTAAAGAGGAATCCACTATGATGCTTCAAAACAGACATGGATCTCCATCAAAAACCACATCAGCCTTCACCTTTAGGGAGGCTGCTGCGGTAAACTCTACAGCCATAATGCCCCATCGCAATGAAAACAGGAAAATGTTGACTTTTTCAGTAAGAGAAAAAAAAACTTGTTTGCATGTAATTCTAACGCTCACCGATGCACATAGCATGTCCGTCTCATTAAATGTCAAGGAGCTTTCATTCACGCGGAAATACAAGACAAGGTCAGTTTTTGTCTCAAGAGGGGAAAAAAATAAATAAAAAAAAACAGCGACTGCAATCAGGGATGCTGCCGAAAGACACAAAGACGGATTCACGGGGCGAACGGAAACATGTGCGCAACACATGGCAGAGCTTGAACAAAGTGAGAGCCATGGGCTGGAGAGGCCCACTGAGACTTGGCTACAAACAACCACCACACATCACTTACATACAAGCACACCAGGTTCCTTGTATTCTCGCCCCAACCCTTCGAAGATTCACACTCTAATTTTTTACAGGTGCTCCTCGATGCGCACCCCTGATTGAGTGCATGTGCCTGATGTGGTGATAAGGTATATCCGGCGCCTGCGTGTGAAAGTGCCTGCAGAACACCCAGAGAGCTCAGAGGACCCATTACAGCTAATTGCCTAAATAAAGCACAAACAACAGGAACTACATAGCTGTCATTCAAAGACAGCAAACACGGAAACGACTCTTTCTGCGCGGCAGCCTCGCTCCGCTCCCTCGTTGCACCTCATTCTTTGTTCCTCTCTGATCGCTCAAATGTTTTAAAAGCTGGCTCTGGATCTCTGGGCTCCTTGTAAGATGACAGAGAGACTGTTGGAGTTGATTTAAGCTGGCCTGAAGTCAGACTGCTGAGGCTGCTTTTTTCAGCTGCAGGGTTTCCCCTCCACCTCTTCTTGCTGTGGTATTGATGGAATCTTAAAGATGCTTAGAGCCAGATGTCTCAAACACAGAGGGGAAGAAAGCAGAGAGGAAAAGGCAGACTAAAGGCCCACACAGGGCCTTTAACATGCTTCAGCTCTCTTCAGGCTCGCAAAGCTGTGAAGCATGTGTCCCGCTTATCAGGGAGCTGAAGCTGAGCTCAGGTCCATCCAGGCAAGAAAGAAAATCTGGATGTTGTAGAGCCTAAATCTGGCATTTTGCAGTTTGGGATAGATTGATTTAGTTAATGCACGCACACACACACACACACACACACACACACACACACACACACACACACACACACACACACACACGCATGCACACACACACACAAAAAAAATCAGTGTTTGTTTTGTTTACTTGCAGGGTTTGCAAAGGCCTTCCATAAGGTACCAAAAGGCTTTTTATGTTTTCATTGGAGTTTGAATGTAAGAAATCAACTTAAACTAGTTTATATCTGTGAAGTGGAAGTGAAGTGGGACTTGGTTTTGATTCCCCCCCCCCCAAAAAAAAAAACCTCACAAAAACAAAAATGGTGTGGTATGTAATTATTACATGCCTGTTACTTTGATACCCTTAAATAAAATCCAGAGCAACCAATTCCCTTTACACATCACATAGTTAATAAATGGAGTATTATTATTTATTTTTTTGATCCAGCAATAGTGCGTAATATAATCTCAATATGAATCCAGCTGTTGAGGCATCAGAGGTTTGTTAGAGAACATCAGAGAACAAACGCCACCATGAAAACAGGAAAACAGCAAATCTGTCAGGAATAAAGTTGAGGAGTTGCTAGGCTGTGAAAAGAATATCCAAAGTTAGTTTTCAATCTATAATCTGAAAATGGAAAATTAATGGCATTACTGCAAACCTATCAAAACACGGCCTTCCTCCTGCACTGACAGACCTGGCAAGGGAAGCATTTATCTGAGAAGAAGCCGGAAGAAAATCATGTTAAATGCAGATGAGGTGAACCAGACACCTGTAAGCTGTGCTCCTCAAAAATCTGACCTTTATAGACAGGAAGCAAGAAGAAAACTATTGCTGGATCAAAAAAAATAAATAAAGAACATTTTTGGAGTTTGCCAGAAAACATGCAGGTGAAAGAACAATTGTGTAGAAGAAGATGCTCCTTTAAAGTTAGACAAAAATTTTGCTTTTCGGCTTCCAAACATGATGTGTGTTTCAGAAAGCAACTTTCATCGGGATTCTTTTCCTAAGCAGGAACAAAGAAGCTGGTCAAAGTAGATGAGTTGGGTTGGAGCTCCATGCATGGCAATCCTGGATGAAAATATGTTGGAGGATAAGAAATGTTAGAGTGTGGGATGAATGCTCACCTGCAAGGCAATGACTCTAAATATGCAAACAGAGCTACATTTTTCTGCCAAGTATTTGATGGGCTACACTGGCCTAGTTAAAGTCCAGCTCAAAATCCAAGTGAGAATCTGTGACACAACTTGAAAACTGAATTCTAAGACAAGCAAAACTGATTCTACAAAATGCAGACTGAACACACATATAGACCAATAAAACCTTAAAATCCTTTTAAGTTCCCATCTACATTAAGAATAAGCACTACTTTGTGTTTGTCCACCACATAAAATCCTATTATAATACATTTTGCACTTGCAGTTCATTTCAAGTAGAAGTCTAATCTTCCTGCTCACCCAAATCTTTCCTAGTATCTGAAAATGTTCAGAACACAATCTGGATATTTTAAGGTTTTAAGGGAGCAAAAACACACAGTCCAAGTAAAACACAAGATTTTTTGTTGTCTTCTGAGACTACGCCTTCTGAGTCTCCTCTGATCTTTTCTTCCCTACAGCAGCTTTGATTGTACAGGAAGTGCAGCTTTCTTCGGATTGGCCTAACATTAAGGTGTTTATTGTCCTAACCCCAAAAGAATCAGCATTGTAGACACTGAGGAGGACAAAGTCCAGGGCGTTGGACCTTGGGGACACGGGAAGCAAAACAGAACCGGAGTGGATTGTATATTTGTTTAGTGTGGGATGTAAGGCTGCAGAACGAGACGATCAGACGGACTGAAGGGAAGGAGACTGGTTCCAGTGGACCGATGGTCCTCCACTCATGCCTGGGCACCTCATCATGCTTCTCCCAACACTAGACTTCCTTCCCTAATTTAGGAAGTATCTGGCTGGGGTTTTGCACAGGCATTCCGATGGCTTTCACACACAATGCAACATAAAATCTGCTCAGTGCTAAATTCTCCGAATTGCTTCACCATATGTGTAAAAATCAGTTGGCACGCAGAATGAAAAGAGCCCGCACATGGCACCTTCCGTGCCTTCGTATTGGAGCAATAAAAAGGAAAGTTAACAGCAAATAGTGTGTGTTCCTCTTCTGTAAAATATCTTGCAGGGACGTTAAAGTTCTCCTCCTCCTCCTCCGCGGCAGCGGGGAGCAGAAGGCTGCAGGAATGTGCTCTGTGCACACACAGGCACAGAAAGGAAAACTCAGACGCACGCAAAAATATAATAAAAGAAAAAGCTCAATATTTTAATTACATTTTTGTGCACAGACAACATATTTGTACTTTTATGTTCTCAGAAATGAGAGTGCACCTGCCAAGATACACTGTGCTGCTTTTGACCGCAGTTTAAAGCAGCAGCCTACATGCAGACTGTGATAGAGTTTATATTATTGCTGTAAAAATTGCACTTTCTTGGGCTTTTTGAGCAATAAATCTAAATTCATTAACCTAATTTCTTAGTGACATTTATTTGATACTAAATGCTCTTATTTCTCACATCTCAGCTTTCAATAATTAAAAACCCTGCAAATAAAAACGATGAATTTCACATTTTAGCATGCCAGCCAGCATGCAATTAAATGTATGCAATCACAGTTTGCATAAACATCTGAATATCATTGTATAAAGTTATATTTTGAGTGCATCATATGACTCAGGTTGCGCTGTTTACGCTTGCTTTGTTAAAGTTGCATGGAGTCAGATGTGCTGCATAGGAAGAGAGGATAAGTGGAGGATGTTGAATGAGGTGAAGTTGAGGGGAAGTGCGGTGTTGGGTGACGAAGACCCTGCGGACGTCTCGCGTTACTCAGAGCGCTTTGATGCAGAGTAATATTTGGTCTGTAAGGAATTTGCTCATTTGTCTTTCGTTACTGTTTTAATTGCTGTGTCTCAGAGGCTTTGTGTAGCATATAACAGGACAGTGCAACGTCAGTCTGCAGGCTTTCCTACAGCAACAGCAGACAGTCAGCTGACAGAGGAAACAGAGATTTGGAAACAAGAACAACAAACGTGACTGATCAGCCCTTAATATAGCACGGTTCCTGTGTGAATCAAGGACCGAACTTGTCCCAGACAGAACTAGTGTGTGAGCGCTGATGAGGTCAGGTCTAGTTTTCTAAGGTGTTCCACAAGGATCTGTTCTTGAGCCACTTATGTATTAAACAGTTTTTTTCCATTTTTATGCTGTTGGCACTCCATTTTATCTACACATAATCATGCACTTTGTCAGATCTAACAATCTTTTAACAATGTTTAAACCCTTGGACGTTATTAAGATAACCACTCTTTATTGTTTTCCAACTCAAAATTAAAGTCTTTGCGTCTCCCATCTGTAATGTTTGTCAACAACACAATAAAATACACACATTTCTTTTAACTGTGTATTTATTTGTGTTGTATTTGTTGACGCCTCTCTTAAAGTAAAGGGTGAAAAGGAACTTAGAGCAATTGATTTTCACAAAATGACCCAATGATACCAAAGATGCATCATGTACCTTCTGGTGTTGAAATATTGAAACTGAAAGGGAAACTCACAGCTTCACTTACTTTCTTAGTAATGCAGCTGATAATTCACTTGAAGGCTCTCATAGAATATTGAAATTGAATTAGAAGATAATTCACAGATTTTACAGAGAGGATCTTTTCGCACAAAGTAAATAAATCACTGACGCCACAAAGCAGAACTTTGTGAGTTGAACACCACTGGTGTCAGGATAGCTGCACTATTCAGAGTAAAACCCCATCAGACGTGATGCACACACTCCAAAGACAGGACAAACATTTATGTTCTGAAATAATACTCCTTCCATTCTGCACATCAAAGTTGTTTTTCAAAACTCCAGCACCCACGGTAGTTTGGAAAGATGCACCGTCATACAATTGCACATCTGTTTTGCATAAAAGTGACAGAGGCTCTAAAGCAACTCGTTCTGAAATCAGCTCAACACGGCCAGAACTGAGCAGGTGAAATCTCATTATCTGAGAAGGATTTTGTGCAAAAAAAAAAAACCCAAAAAAAACTATCCTTACTTGTTTAAAAAAAGCATAGTAGGGTCCCCTTTAATTAAAATAAATGAAATTCAAACCCACTCTGTAAATAAAAGCGCTGTGCTGAGTCGCTGCAGGTGGAATTAATTGTAATTATTTTGAGACCACATTCAGCCCGAGCCAAGGAATGATCTGTCTCATTAAGCGCACAAAGGCCTCACTTAGTGACCGAGTACAGTAACGACTTGAAAGAAAGAAAAAAAACCTCAACGGGCCGAGCTCCTGTGTTGCTCTCCTGCTTTTCTCTCAAATTAAAGCCATTTGTCTTCCTGAAGAGAACCAGAGTAAGATTGACAGAGTTTAGCGTTGGAACAACAGCCGTGCCCAGATTTGTTTCGCAGGCCGCGGCCAAAAAGAGAGTTAGACTTTTAATGGGAAAATTCTCCCTGTTATATTGAAGTGGATTACAAGTGAAGCCAATGGGATAACGACTGTTTAATATATTTATCGTCCATGTCCAGAATAAGATGGAAAAGGGGAACATAAATAAATGGATTTATGAGGTGAATTAAAAAGTCTCAACAGTGCTCCGCCGTGAACATGTGTTTTGGTCAGCGTCAAAGGAAACGGGGCACATAAATTCCCCCGGGCTGCTGTCCAACTCAGATATAAACCGACGATTTATGCATTTGCCTCCAAAGTTGCTCTAAACACAAGCAGGGCTACAAAACACGAGTGCAATCAAACTTAAGGAAGAGAAAGCTCGCTGTGTGTCACCGACAGAGACTCGCTGCTCGAAGATTAGAGCCGTGGCCGCTGATGAGGAGCGCAGCGAGGGGAGCCATGCATGACGAATCCTGAAAGCAAGGAAGACGGACAACCAGGAGGATTTAGCTGCTCTGGAGCAAAACAGTCTGAGAGGAAAGAGGTGGGCGAGAGGGGACTTTACAATCCACTCACTTCTGTTACATTAATCAGGAAGATCTTGAATTTCAGAACTTGAGCCCAAGCCACGGCCTTTCTGATGAGGTAAACCAAGGTGAGGCTTTAATTAGACCTGGGACTGACAGTAGAAATGACAGACTTCTCCAGATAAAGGGCCTTTTACTCCCTCTATCTGATCAATCAGTCCATGTTGCTACATGAGCTTGTGTGAGTTTCCAGCTTTTGATCCGGCTGCCCCACCGCTCTCAAATCTCTGCTGAATTTCGGGCTCCGGATTGAGCTGACGTTTCTCGATGCTTTCATGTCGGAGCTTGGAGACCAGAGTGGAAGTATTAAAGCTATTCAAAACATGACCTCAATTTATTATAAGTCATCTGTTTCCTATAAGAGCGAGGTAATTAATGGCTGTAGCTGGGGGAAATGAGAGGCTGAGCAGATGAGAGGCAGAGAGAAAACGGGGAAAGCGGAGAAGCGTTAGTGCGGCTTAGGCAATTAGAGGCTAGAAGGGAAGGAATACCTACTGGGACTTGTTTCACATGGGATTACCGCTCAAATCAGATAAGGCAGCCGCCTTCAAAAATCGTTTGCACTTTCGCGATGTTTTGGATTTAGATCAATTTGCGGCATTTGTTTGGTGACGGGGATGAACAGAAAGAGAGAGGGAGTTCCCTCTGTGTTTACTTCAACCTGGGAAGAAGAGCATGTGTCTGTGTGCCTCTTATGACGGTAATTTTCCTCAATTCCTGCGAGATGCATGGAAATGATTAAAGGAAAACTGGCCTCTGTGGTAGCAATCAGCAGGAGGAGGTCTCAACTTTCTTCGCCTGACATTTTTCTTGCACCTGGTGCATTTTGGGAGCAATTTTAGACAACAAAGATGTGCAGTGAGGGACGTGTGCAGCACTCTGTCTTTATTCGCATATTTTGTACATACATGTTTAAGCTGAAGATGAAGATAAAGAGGAATAGAGGCCAATAATTTCAATTTTGATCTCATCTTGTCACAAACTTCCATGTTGGCTTAACTGCGACCAAGATGTTTTGTGACTTCTTGGATTTAGAAAGTTAAATATAAATGCCTGCCACACTGTTTAGATTTTTAATGGGAAACGTTTCTAAAAACAATAAATAGTTTCCCTTCCTATTCGCTACTTTGTATTACGTTGTGTTACTATTTCACGTAGAAGTGCGAACCTTAATAACCTTAAGAAGCTCAAGGGCTATTAAGACATTTGCAAATCACAAGAGCTGGATCCAATTCTGCAAGGAAAAGTGTGTCATACCTGGAGACTTTGGTTCAACAAACAATCTGCCAGCTCTCTGGAGGAAGTCTTTGTTCTCTAACGATTTGTTCACCAGCTAAAGTTCAGAGGAGCTCATAATCGAGAGGGAGTTAGGAAGCAAAAAGAAAAGTATCTAATCTTTGTCCACATTTGCCTCAACAGACCTTTAAAAACCCACAAGCTGCACAGCTTTTCGCAGCTGCAGCTTTTTCAGCTATGAATGCTGCCTTCCAGGTACTGCGGCCAGTCTTTGGTTGTGGCGAACACGGAGGCCGAGATCCCAGACGATGACTGATTTACCAACTGAACGGCCAAACATACGTTTTTACAGCTGGATCAGACAGAGGTGGAAAACTACAATAAATTTGGATGTTTGGTGAAACTGTTTAGTAAAGAAGTCTGAGGGCGTTCTTGCTAAAATAACATTAAAGTCCTTTGAAGTTTTGATGATTTCTTATGTCCCCCGCCAGATGATTTACTATTCCTGATGTCAGACTTAGTAAATTTCCACTGAAGAGCTGAAAGTTAACGCTGCTGCCTTGATGCATCATGTGGTAACGTATCTGAAAGTCAGTGCACTTATCAAGAGGTACAATTTCAAATTTTCAATTTGTCGTCAATTTTTTTACTTTCTGGACACTATTTGAAAAATAGCTACATTAAAAAAAGTATCCTCATTTCAAAAACATGCTTTGTAATCTGATAGTCTGGGCAATTTTATGGCAGTTCACTATGAATGTAAATATTGTGCACAGCAAGTATCCAAACCCTTCAAATTTGACACAAACTATGCAGAAGACTTTGCAACTTGTGGACGACGGTACTCTGGTCAGACCTGACCAGAAACATAACACTTTTGGCATAGATGCAAAACACTATGTGTGGTGGTGGGAAACCAACAATAAAAATCACCCACAGTGAAACATGGTGGTGGAAAAAAAACAAACACAGGATTTGGGAATGTTTATGGGAAGTTTTGGCCATTCTTCCAGAAGCACATTTGTAAGGTCAGACACCGATTTTGGATGAGAAGACCTGGCTCAAAGTCTCTGCTCTAATTTATCTCAAAAACTGTTCTGTTTGGACAACAGTCAGCCCAGTCAAGTTATTTCTATGCAAAACACTCTTATCCATGCATTTTATGTCAAGGTTTGAATGCTGCTGCCCTGCCATGGAAACCCATTCCACACTGGACAGGAAACAGGAAGTTTTGTTTGAGAGATATGTGTCCTTTCAGGAAGAAACATTGAAATATAAAGATTTCTTCCAGTTTCTGTCAGGAGCAATTAGTCTCACCGAACACAGGACGTCTCATGTCCGGGTTGTTGGTTTCAGTGCAACCACAGAAAACTTGAGTGTGACATATCACATGTTTAAATCAATTTAAAATTTTAGCACATCCAATATGGAATGTGTGTCTGGGTGAGATGGTTTTATTCTTGAGTTTTATACTGTGTGATGTAAAGATGTACCTTTGTAAACGGAGAATTCAGCAGTAACCACGTTCCACCTAAAGAGGTCAGCACCGAGATGTTTTAAGGCAGAACTAAACAAATTTACACTAAAATGCCCAAAAATTGAACAGAAATATAAATATATAACCCTAAGAGACCCCAAACAGCAAAAAAAAAAAAAAGATTTTAAATACAGTATATAATTTATTGGAACTACTCTGTAATAAATAAATAAATATGAAGGTCAATTAAAGTAGGAAGCATGAAGTAAAGCTCTACTGTTGTAAATTCACTGGTGTATTTTAACTATATTGATTTATTTATTATGCTATTTATATATTTCTGTCAGTTTTGGTCCTCCATATCCACATGCTTTTATGCTTCAGTATCACCGTTTTTTGTCATTTAAAACATATTTAAAAAGCCAAAGTTTTACACTCTCATTTCAGTAAATCCCACATGTCAGTTCTCATTCTTTTTTTTAATATTTAAAAAAATTTTGGACTCATCAAAAATACAAAAAAGATCACTTTGGTATCAATTGTCTTCACTAGAAATCAAAAACAGGCATATATAAGAGCTGCTGAAGCTGTCAGGGTTGGGTTAGTTTGTTTATTTCGTCACACACAGATTCAAGGTCACAGTGAGATCCGGTTTCTCTAACAGTTGACATTGTTGATAAGAAATCTGGGAAATGCAAACAGAGTTTCACTCCTACCCTCACCTTTTAGTCACATATACACAGAAACCCTCACATATCAGCAGCAGCAGCAGCACTACCACCACAGCTGCCACTATAGGTTTACACTGTTTCTACAAGTCAGGTGAGCTGTGAAATTGTTATGAGGTTTGATTTATTGTCTGTGTAAATGGCGGATTCCCATGTTTGCTCGAAGCTCCCTCACAGTCTCTTATCGCAGAACGGAGGCGGTTACACATCCGTACCCACCCAAAACACAAAGTCACACTTATAGCAACCCGCTGCCTCCTCTCACGCCGTGTGTGTAAAGTATTTTTGGTGAGAGCCTCAGGTCTTACAGTCGATGCACATGCAGGATATTTTTTGCACAGGTTCCCCGTCGGGATTTTCTGTTTTGAGCCTCTGGCACCAGCGTGTGCCAGTCAGTCTCTGGCTCTCTGGTGTCTGTTGCTTTTGGTTTGGCTGCACCCACGGACAGCCACATGGGTGTGGTAATAAAAGTCCAAAATTCACGGCAGACTGGGAGCTAATTTTAGCCCTCTCGAGTTGGCAACCAGTAGGGAGGCCCAGCAACAAACATATAGAGGGAAATGAATGTTACAAAGCAAGCTAACAGTTGTCTCGTGTGTGATAGACACTGTGTTTACAGTTCCTCGCAAAAGCATTTGTCCATCTTTAACATGTTCACATTTTGATCCATGTCAACTATTTCATGTAACTGAACAGAACAAAGTGGTGCTTAATTGTGAAGTGGGAAAAGAAAAAGGAGATACAATTTTGAAAGTTTTTTTTACAAGTCAAAAGCTAAAAGTGTTTTAAAGTGACACTCCTAAATAAATAGCACATTTGTTTGCTTTTAAATGTCACCTAATTTGTAAGTAAAGTACACCTGCGACTATATAAACTTTTCTTCAGATTGTTAGCAACACTGATGAACAAACTGTGGTGAAATCAGCCAGGCAAACTAATAATTAAGGATTCACAGATCTGCCCTTTATGGAAGAAAGCAGAAAGTTTTTAGAAGCTACATTAGCCATGGATGTGGTTCGGACAACGCGACTAAAAGATGCTATGAGACCATTTGGGTTGAACTCTACATGCAAAATATTATGTTGGGTGGAAAGTTAACATTAAACATCCTGAGCACACCACATCCAGGAGGAAACATGGTGGTGGTAGCATCATGCTGTGGGGCATGCTGTTCCTCATCAGGAACAGGGAAACTGGTTAAAGTTGATCTGAAGATGGATGGAGCAAAAATCAAGTGAATAGTGGAAGATGGTTTTTCAAAATGTGTGCCCAAAGCTACATTAGGTCCCTTAGGTTTACATTTAAATATATGCATGTGTTTGTATGTCCTAGTTAAAGTCCACACTTAAATCCAGTCATTTATCTGTGGCAAGACAGATAAAAAATTTGATTTGTCTGTCTTCTCTGACTGTCCATTCATGGTCAGACATTGTGCATCCAATGTGACAGAGCTTGAGATATTTTGCAGAAATTATTTTTTTTTTTTTTTAAAAATGGCTTCCAGTCGTAACTGCAGAAAAATGTGCTTTTGCAAAATTATTGACTCACAAAGGCTGAAAACAAATGCGCACCCCACATTTCAGAACTTACATGTTGAAAATGTTGAAAACTGCAATATCAAATATTGGTAGTTACAAAGAAAACTGGGGGGGAAATTCATCAGGAAGAGACATGCTACAAAATACCTCAAACATTTCCAGCTTTATTTACAGCAAAGTGTAGTTGCAATAAAGTTGCTCCACAAAGTATTGACTCTTCTTTGGAGACCATGGTTCTGATGCTATCACAGTGCATATCATCAACAAAATGCTAAAAATGTTAATTTTACTGCACAAAATGCACAACAGAGATAAATATTAGCCTGTTTGAGTTCAACGTCTGCTGTTTTCTTGCATTTTACCAGGGTAGCTTCACGTTTTGGTTTCTGTCTCTGTGTTAGACTGCAGTCAATCTCCCAACTGTGATCTAGAATTGGACAGCCCACTGTCTGCTGACTGCCATGTTGATCCCATTTCGTCTCAATGGGAGTTGCTTTAGCGATTGTAGCGGTGACTAAACTTTCACTCACTTACATTTAGCGCCCTTCTTCTGGTATTTTGACACCAGATAACACGGATCGGTCTGAACAAACGTTGTACTCCTTAACGTCTTTTGATAATCTGTTGCAGGTTTGCAGCTTGCAGCGTTTCTGTCCATCTTCCATTAAGGCGTCAGTCGCTTGATCAAAGAAACTTGCGCTGAAAGTGTAGCAGTCTCTTCGCATGTGTAAGTGGCAGAGGCTCATTTCTGGTGGCTTATAGGCGCCAGTCCTACAGCCACGTGCAGCCGTTAAGATTTTCTCCCCCTGCAGCAGCCTAGCCCAAGCTTGTGTGGTGAAAAAGCCGAGAGCCAATATTTAATAACAAGTTATGTACCGAGATGGAATAAATACAATTTTGGGATTTAGCGCCAGAAACCATCATGGCCCCGAAACGAAGCATTCCTCTCACTGTTTTGGTTTGTGGGCTGTCAGCGGCGGTGGGGATCGGAGCTCTCTGGTGAAGCCCACTGATTCCCATGATGCATAGCAGCGGTGAGGATGTTTACAAAGCTGGTGTTTCTCTTTCCTTACCCCTTTTCTTTTCAATATCTCTGTGTCACACTCTTTCACTTTCTTCCTATCATCTACCACCCCCACATACCCTCCCTCCATTTCTCTATCGTTGAGCTGACAGAATGCAAAGTCTCTGCCTCTGACTTTGCGGTTCTGCTCTGAAACCCAACACTGGCACCAGGTGTCACTTTCCACATGGCTCCAGTACCCACCAACATCTCTGAGCCATGCAGTCACGGGGCCGGGGTGAGTCGGGAGGTCAGGGTTTGATGGCAGGGCTGTAGCTGGGGGCCGTGAGGTGGACCCCCCACTCGTGATGCTTACATAACTTAAGAGATTGTAAGTATAAACTGGAAGGGGGGGACGTATCCCAGGGCAGGCGATCAAAAGGCGTCTCAGTCTGTTTGATCATGGGTTGGTCTGTCAGGTGAACCCTATTGTGAACCGACGTGACCTCCTTCGAGCCCCGCTCTCCAACTCCCCGCTGCAAGGATTCGATTTCAGAGAAGCTCCTGGTGTCGATTCTTGTTAAACACACAGGGGCCTATTAGAGAAGCGGTGGGGGACCAGGTGGGGGTAGGGGAGGAATGGCAGCAACGAAGGACTGCACGAGTGAGAAGAGAGGGAGTAAAACGATGTCAATCAGGGGACGAAGTGAGTGTGAAGATGCCATTCAGTCAGCGTGCTGCTCCTTGTTGGAGCTGCAGACCAAAAAAAGTGACACTCTGATGGTTAATATGTTGAAGGCTGATCTTGCAACAGGATACAGATCCATATAAGGTAATGCGTAAAGCCTTCACCTGTCAGAGAGATGCCCTCATGATAGAGCCGAGCTGCAGGTGGTTAAATAAAATAAAATATCTTCAGAAAATACACAGGAAACTGTGAGTACTTCAACATCGGTATTCTGTTGTGATTCTAGCCATTTCTACACTGTTTTTTAGTGTAACAAAAAAGTTACTCTACCAGCAGAATCGGCTCAACCGAGCATGGAAATGTGAGCTAAACGATCACAGTAGTTTCACCAAGCTGAACCAGAAAAGTTTTCCCAACTGTAGCTCAGATAAAAGTTGTTTGATTCCAGCTTCTTCCTGTTGATGTGCCTTCAGGCAAAGTAATTCACCCCAAGTCACCTATCTCTGCCAACACTGACTAAAGGGAACTAAGTATTCACATTGCTGAACATTTTTGTAAGGAAAAAAAAAACCCCTCCAACTTCTAAATTATTGATCAGTATTTTGTTTTGGTTAATGTCATGTAATCCAAATATAATATATTAAGCTTGCGGTTGTGTGGTGACAAAATATGGAAAAGTTCAAGGGGCATAAATGCTTTAAACAAACACAGATCATACATAACCCACTGTTTAAAACTTCAAAATAGACAAATAGTCAAACTGTGAGGAGTAAACAGAGTGTACACTTGCACATTTAGATGAACAGACACATGAGAAGAAAGAGAGGCCTCCTTGTTTGGAGTCCCAGAGTGCCAGGGTGTTGAAATGCTTTACTAAACCCAGCTAAGAGCAGACCGGTCTGAGCAGCAGTCTGTCTTCAGCTTGGAGCCGCTGCACTGCTGCTCACCTCTTCCCACCACCAACATTTTGGAGCCAGTGGGAAATTTCTCACATCGTACGAAGCACATATGTATAAAGGACGGAAGAAGGCAAAATCATGCAATAAATACTGTATCTTTGTAGGCTTTTGTCCATTTACAACAGGTCTTACCCCCAGTTTCACAAAAGGAAAATCAATTGCCATTGTGACGCATTCAATGGAGTTTGTTCTCGTGACAGAAAAAAAATGTTTGGAAAGCCTTCAGAAGGCCTTCATTGTTCAAAGATCCTGTTGAAGTCCAGACAGTGATGTTGTTAAAACAAAGGTGAGGTGGAGTGATATTGGTGAGATTTTAGTCAAAACGTTGAAAGTGGGTGAAAAAAGTTTATTTTTACTTAAGAGGTGTGAGTCCGCTATGAAACATTTATACATAATGTAGCAATGCAGTCTCTGACACTTTTGTCAACCAATCTTTTCACTTTTTCTTGAATTTTCTACTTAGAGTTATTATATGTTTAGTGTATTTAGCAGTGAAAAAAAATGCAGTAATTATTTTGTGGTTTTAGAAATGTTTTGGGCCTTTGAGAACTTTTGACGTGACGACATTGGCCCACATACCAAAAAGCTTGAACACCACTGGTCTGGTGTGTCCTCTGCTGCAGGTAACAGTGAAAATATGCATCATCAAGATCATCCAATGAACAGACTGCAAGGATTGACATTACTCAACAGGGTTGCACAATTACTAACACAGCCCAGGGGAAGAATACAAAGAACTAGGGCTGAAACGATTCCTCGAATGGTTCGAGTACCTCGATTACTAAAATTCCTCGAGGAAAATTTACCTGCCTCGAAGCTTCGTTAATTTATGTTTTATTAGTTAGCGCACCGTGTTCCGGCCGGGACTTCATTTGCGTTGCGCGGAGCTCTCACTTCCGCCTCTGAGTTGTTGACAAAAGCTAAGTCTCAGCGGCATAAAGTCCAATCTTCAAGATTGGCCCGTGGGGATTTTATTGATTGATGATAATGCCCGACTTTTTATCGTTTTTGGGGAACCAATAAGCATCCTTAAAATGACTGGGGGAATGCCTGGAGTACGGCAGCATTTCTCCTCCGGGGCTGCTGGTTGAAAGCGAACGGCGGGAAGAGCGCTGAGGTGAGCGGATAGCCTGAGCAGGGCGGGCGGCTGAGTAGCTGATGCTTACCGTGTAAATGTAGCTTTACCGACGAACCGCACAATAAATTTCATATCCCGGTCTGAAGAAACGGGTGGCGGAGCGCATCGTACATGGCTGGTAGATGAGTTTCTGAGTGTGACCAGTGAAGGTGTCGTAAATATCCCGTATTGCTTCCCCCGTGTTCGTCTCCCGGTCTAACGGTTCGTCAGTCCGCTGGTCTATTTCCTCCCCTCCACCCCATGTTCGTTCATTCGCCCTCTCCTCCCACTCCAGGCGGCATTTCCCGTATTTTCAAAACCAAAGCGTGACAGGTTAGGTGGCAAGGTGAGTTTAATTAATCTATTAAACTCACTGAAGATGAATACATAAACTAAAAGCTGGATTGTAGACATTTTTTATAAGCATATTTGTGAGCCTGCCTCTTTGTTATTAAATTCCATATAATTTCAGATTTTTCTATAACTTTTCTTCTGGTTAACTTAGAAAGTGAGCTATTATTGTTACAGGTTAGTTTTCTAAACTACAAAAAAGCAACTGTTAGGGATGCTCAAATATGAAAAATTGGACTGATATTGATATCTGATAGTAACACCGGTATTATGCCAGATTTACCAATATTTCATTTTATAATTTTTTTTATCCGATTACTCGATTAATCGTAAGAATAATCGATAGATTACTCGATTACTAAAATATTCGTTTACAACAGCCCTACAAAGAACATCAACAGCTTGCTCAGCGTTTACTTCACAGGAATTGTTTTTGTTGGGAAGAGTAATGATTAAATGATCCAATGCTACTGCAGCAGTTCATCAAACCCGACAGAGAGAGGCCTCTCTTTCTTCAAAAGAGAAGAAAGATGATGTATTTCAAAAAGAAAAGATAAGGATCTGATGTGTTGTCTGTGGAGCTTCCAGTCTGGCGATTACAGAACAGAACAGCCGGTTCAACCAGTAATATGTTTTATCCCACTTTTCTCAGATCACAGGAAATAATTTACTTTTTCCTCTGGGTTTGAAAAAGTTATCAAAATAAACGGAATGACTTACGAACTTTTTCTGATCTGAGTTTTTTTGTCCTTAATATGGACAAATGTCTTAAGTCGAGACATTTGTGGATGAAAGTCTTGTTCCAATGTTTAATTGTTAATGTCAATGGACAATTGAAACCATGAATTAAAGAGACATGCAACCTTCTTGTCTCTCTGTTTGATAATAAATCAGAACAATCATTTCTGGGTCTAGGTTCTGTGTTAAGATAACCAAACTTATTTAAATTTTAAATTTGGGTGCCTCTTTTTCGTGGACGACCACAGATTAAAGACAACTATGATTCTAACAGGGTGGCACATTTATGCATTGTGTTGAAGTGTTTTTACTGACCGATAGACATTTTTCCCTTTCTAATCTCAAGCAACTGAAAGCCACAGGCTGTTTTTCTCCCTCAACATAGACTCGAATCCAGAGGAATATCATGTCCAATGGTTCATTTGAGGCAACGTGGCAAGACAACAGCAGCATATGACATGTGCTATTAAACCTATGGCTTGGATCCAAATTTTCCGAATAACTATGTTTCAGAAAGGTGATAACAGTTGCGCCCCCCGGCATCAGGAGTGACACCCCCCTCCACCCCCCACGCTCAGCAGTGCTAGTTGTGTCGACAAAGTTCACCTCCCCTCAACTCCAAACACAGCAGCCACATCAAAGCAGCCGGGCCGGGCCACTGTGGCCCCGTGTGCTGGTTTGTTATTCTCCTCCTAAGGTTAATTACAGCTGGGACTCAGGGGCTGCCCGACCATCTGCAGGGAGTTTGAAAGCTGAAGTTTAAAATTCCTGCCAGGCAAAATGAAAAAATAAACAGACCAATCAATCAGTGCGCTGCTAAATTACACATCCCTGTGGTGTGGTTTGCCGAGGCCAAAGGTGAGTTAATGTCTTCCCCAGAAACTAGCCTGACTCCGTCAAGGAGCGCCTCCGACGCACCTCCAGAGTCCAACCTGGCCATTTTTGTTTAACGCCATAAGGTTATGCAAGGCCAATTTAACTGTATGCATGGAGAAATGCCGCAGCATATATCTTCGTCACCTATTATTTTGACTTTGCAGATCTGATGGATGGTGCAGAGATTTACTTTACAGGGTGGAGAAAAGCAGGAGAAGAAAAGGACTGAGCCGTTTAGTAAAGAGATTTTAAAAAGCACTCAATGAGAAGGTGTGACGAAGAAGGAAAAGACTGAGAATGGAGGGGGTATGGAGGAATGCGCTTTATGTCCCAGGCTTGCTTTCTATACCCTGAGTCGTGCCATTAGTCTGCAAGTGGCGACAGCGCTAGGTTTGGTGTCTGTGGAGGCTCTCATTAGGGCTAAGAATAGACTGCTATTTGTGTTTGTGTAACTGAACTGCAAACCTTTTTGGGGGTGGGGGGTCTGTTTACCATGGATGGGATTTATGGTGAGAGCACAAATGAATACCACACGTAAATAATATTCACTGCCACCGATAGGTTGAGTTATTTCTTCAAACATGTCTTTGTCCGCTCTTCCCCTTAAATCCTCTGTTAAACAAAATGCAGCATTTTGTCGTTCTGGTGCCCCATACCTTCACCATCTGAAATCTCCAACGAAATGTCTTCTCCAGGTTTGGCGCTCTCGTACTGTATAAAACTCAAGCTGTTTTGGAGTTAAACCAACCACAAGAAGTGTGTGTGTGTGCATGTGTGTGTGAATCACTCTGAAGCTTGTGGGTCTGTGTGCCACTCTTCAACTTTCCCAAACCACCTCTGTTTATTCTAATAAGGCACAGCGAACCAAAAGAGAAGCATTAACAGGGTACAGAGCTGAAGTACCCCTCAGTCTGTATTTATCGTTCCAATATGGAGAACAGGCGTGTCTAATTGCTTGAACAGCTATATGTGTGTGTGTGTGTGTGTGTGTGTGTATGTTCCCGTCTTGGGTCTGTGAGTACACTGGCTGAATTGAGAAGCGAGTCCCTTGCAGAGCACCAAAACCAGCCTCACATGGTTTTAATGCTTCCTGCTTGTTGTTTTATGTGTCTGCAATAAATGAAGCCACATGCTATCACTAGACCTGTATGCATGTGAAGAAAGTATTTGTCCCCCCGATCAAGCTTGGCTCATTTGGATTGACTCACGACCAGAAAGATCAGTTAATGAATCAGTGGAAACAGAGGCATCATCCCTGCAGCCATTGGACCTCCTGGGAGCCTCGTTGGACCAAAAGGTCTCTCGGCGCCTTCAGGAGTTTGGGACCAGGATTCACTTCGAGTCTTGACGTCAGAAGCGGAGTGTGTTTTTGTTTTGTTTTTTTCTGACGCAAAACGGGGTGTGCCTCGGTGACACTAGCTGCTGCAGGTGTCACGGTAGCGTCGTGAGTCACAGTCTGCGTCCTTTTCCAGGTAGACTCCCTAAACCCCGCGGCTCAGCTGGGCTGTGTTTCTGTGTCGAGCTCCCGTCAAGAGGCATCAGGCTCGCTGAGTTGCCAAACTCCCTCTGTTCTTGTGCAGACATGTTTAATTTTGCACACTAAGAGTGCATTCACACCAGCCCCGATTAGTCCGCTTTAATCGAACACTGGTTTTGTTTGTTTGTGGAGGTGTGAATGTGTCATCAAACTCTCGTACACCTACAAATCTAGGTCTCGGTTTGAACTCTGGTGCGGTTCAAATACATACGTGGATCCAAGCAGACCGGAGACAAAAAGCAGGACTCTGTTACGAGGCATTCTGGGTAAATATGACCAAAACAAATGAGTGAGTCTAGAGCTAGCAGGAGAAACGGTTCGTGGTCTTTTACCAACGACAGAAGAGAAATCCTACAATCGCGAAAATTTGTCTCACCTCCATTTTGTTCACATTTTGTGAACAAAAATGTACTCGGTGTCTTCTTCAGAGGTTTTTATGTTGCTTCCTTCAGTGGTTCTTAGTGCAGTGCCTCCACAGGCCAGGGGGGGAAACAGGTTTTCAAACCGTACCAGCTGAAACTGTGACAAATCTTGCAACTTTGGTCCCCAATTTAACTAATTGGTGTGAAAACTCTCTAAAGTACCTTCTAATATCTGCACAGACAAACCATCCAACTGAACCGCCAACAGTAAAGGAAATCATAAATAACTGGAAGAAACACATTTAGAGAATAGATGTTGCGTGATTGCCTAAAACTGAAGGGCTGGATTTAAATCGGCTGAAGTGAATCAGATATATTTTCAAGATTTTACTGTAAAATATTGAGAAGAAGAAGAAATGATTTGCTTTCATCAAGACTTGAGTTATTTAAAATCGTCCTTCACTAATTTATACTCGATTTATACTCACTAATTTATACTTATCATTCGATAAGAATGATTGCATAAAGTTTCCCGTTTTAAAAAGAAGGTGTACAACTCATGTTTTAAAATCTGAAGTTGTAGCTGTCGTGTGAAAGCTGAAAATGCTGGCCATTTGTAATTTTAAGACAGATGAACTAGCACGAAAAATTATTTTATTTTATTTTTCAGAGTGCAAGACAGCTACTTAAACGGGCCTTTGGTTGACTTCTCTTACACAAGTCAGAGTTTTTCAGAAAAAAAAAAAAAAAACTCTTGTTCTAAAAATGATTTGTCCTGACAAGTTTATTATGGTCTGATACTTTTGCTAAATGCTTTTGGGGCCAGTCGTTTCATGCATGCAAGCGCTTCACAGTGTGGTATTCCACTGATTGCACGAGTTGTGCACCAAGAACGATAAGATTAATCTGTGGCAGACAGTCGTTCTGCTCTCTGTGGACCCTTCGTCAATCATCGCGTTGTGGGCTCAGTTCAGATGAATCATCACACACACACATGCACACACGACATCCGACTCACTCAGCTGCACCCCAAGGAAGAGACTCCAGTGTCTTGGCAACAGCAGAGTGATGGCTTTAAATATATCTATCAGTAGCATCAGTAGTAAATTCTCATCATGTTTATTGCCTGTGAGTGTCGAAGGAGCAGACGGCTAAAAATGCGTCTTTTGAAACTCCTTGACTCATCAGTTTCCCACCACGTTGCTCTCCTGCTCTGCCTCAGTCATCCAAAAACTAATAAAAGTTGAAGTAAAATAAAACACCGACCTGTGTCACCTGAAAGCTCAGGAGCCGCTCTTCTCGTGACTGTTTTATGTGACGATGAATTACGGTGCTTTTCAGTATTTAAACCCCTTGAGATTTATCACATTTCAAACTGATTGTGTTTTATTGGGTTTTTGCATGACAAGGACTGCAAAGTGGGAAGTAGATGGTGGTCAACACATTTTACAAACAAGAAACTGAAAGGTGTGGCATGTGCTTACTTTTTGCCCCATTTACTCTGACACTCCCAAATATGATCCAGTGCAACAGTGTGTGTATAATGTCCTCATAAACAGAGCTGCTATAAAAGCTTCACACTGATGACTTTTGGCATTAATGTAGATCATTAAATGTAGCAGGTGTGAAGGCTGTTTAATTATGCTTATGAAATGTTACATCTTGTCATAAAATATAATTTTCTGTTTGTCTTGAATTTATAAAAAAATCAATCTGAAGAATTATTTTATTAATCATTTTAAAATCCCCTAAGTCCTAATTAGATTTAGAACCAAAATGGGAAGTGATACTCTATGCAGAAAAATGAGCAAAATAAACGTTACAAAGTGTCATTTAAAACTGAAGTGTCCGTTTTAAATTACACTTCATTTAAAACTGAATGAATTTATTTCTAATAATATTATATTTCAATGATAAACTATGTAGCAAAACAAAAAGTAACATAAAAACCCCTAACATAAAACTTAAGGCTAAATTGTAAAGGAAATAGAATGAATTTTCAGTAATAGCTGATTCTGGTTGGTTTCTCTGAACCAGCTTAAGCTCCTGTTTCATGTTCTGCCATTTGTCTCTCGTTCTTTGGCTGCCTGGATCGTCCATTTCAACTTCAACTTCCTGGAGACACTGGAGTCTGCAAAGTCTTAACATCTTGGTGGTTCAGAACCAGAGGAACAATTTCACTGGATAAACTGGATTCTGGTCTCTGCTGCAAGTGCAGAAAGGCAAAACCAACTTAGCTGTTTTGCTTGCTGAGAGTTGCAGTGATGTGGCTGTTCAGCATGAGCAGAGGAAGGAGATGTCTGTAGCTGCTTCGCTAGAGAAACCAGTACACAGTGTGTGTGTGCGTGTGCGTGTGCGTGCGTGTGTGCGTGTGTGCATGTGTGTGTGTGTGTGTGTGTGTGTGTGCGCGTTTGTTTGTTTGTAATACCTTGTGGGGACGATTTTCCTGACATATACTACGTTGTGGGGACCAATTGCTCCTTGTGGGGACCGGAGCCTGGTCCCCACGAGGGGAAACCCTGTTTTTGGGTCAGGGGTCAGATTTAGGGCTAAGGTATGAATTGAGTTTTGGTTAGGGTTAGGTATGTGATGGTTAGGGTTAGGAAAAGAGTAAAGGTAAGGTTTAGGCTGTAGAAATGAATGGAAGTCAATGGAAAGTCCCCACAAAGATAGCAAAACAAACGTGTGTGTGTGTGTGGGGGGGGGGGGGGGTGTGTGTGTGTGCGTGTGTGTGTGTGTGTGTGTGTGTGTGTGTGTGTGTGTGTGGCAGCGTCTCTTTTTGGGAAATCTGTTATCCAAAGATTCTGTCTGCAGAATTTCAAGGGTCAACGATTATTCTGCTGGAACACAATCACCAATTTCCCAGACGGTAGACCGACTATATCCTTCGGATCCAGGGCTTCTTCAAAGATGCAGTACCTCACTTCTCCTCCGGGGGACAAAGGTGGTCCCTTCTTCGTCATTCTGAAAACTTTTTCCAGTGTTGGTCAGAGAAGATTAATAAATGCACATACATGTGCATTTGTATGTATAAGGTCACTTTTCTACCAATCACTGAATGTAAGAATGGCTCATGACGCATGAGTTGTTAAGGTGAACTAAAAGCATTTAAGTCTTAATTGAATTATTAGAACTTTGTGTACTAGTTCCTATGAGACTAAGCTCAGGTGCAATGTGTTCCCTTTTTTAATCTTTTTACAATCGTGAGGTATCTGGACCTAAATGGGACCACCAGTAGAGATAAGTGGTACCACATCCTTTACTTCTCTCCGCAAAAGCATATACATAAACCTCAAATTACACGCAGGTTACAAATGAAGCATAAAATGTGGAAAAAGCCAGCCTCTAGGCTACTGTAGCTTTTTCAACATTTTATGATGCCATACCTATAAACGATGCACGAATGTAAAGAAAACCCAAGATGAGGGGAAAAAAATAACAAAAAGTGTTGACCTTTGACTTGCTGGTGTCTGTCTCTCGTTTCTGCCTCTAAGTGTCGCCCCATAAAGTGCGCTCCACTGGAACTCAGTGCCTCGTAGATAATTTCTTTACACCCGAAAGGAAAATTTCTCTGAGAGAAAGTTCCTGAATAGTCGCGGGGAGGCAGAGTTAAGCAACAAAATGTCCGCATACATCTCTCATCTCAAAGGCCCCGCGCTCTGCCATGATGGCTCTCAATCTGTCAGCGGTCGGCCCGCGGCTCCGGTGGCTTCAGGTTACCCGCTGAAATGCAGGATTTCATCAGCAGCGCTGCAGCCGTAAATTGATGCAGATGGGAGGCAGACGAGAGAAACTAAAAATCATAATAAGATGCCCACATGACAAAACAACCCACACTCCCTCTGCAGCTATAAGTCACTACTTTTTAATCAGCCATAGAGAGGGAGGGGGGGGGGGGAAATGAACGTCCTACGCCAAAAGCTGCACATTAAATTCATTAGCTGAGCTCTTTGAGCATTTCAGTGCATTCGGAGTGGTATTTAAAAAGTCATTTCTCATTGAGTCGAACATAAAACTTGAGGGCTGTCGTTTGAACTCCGCCCCATCCCCATTTTCTCTGCGGTATTTGGGCTTTGTGGAGGATAAAAGCGCCCTGTGAAAACGGATCGAAGAAAATGGACCACTTGGCTCGCAGCTCAGAGCGGCGAATAGCAACGCATCCCTCAGAATGCCTCCTCTCCAACTCAAACAGAGCTCCCGGTCGAGCGGCAGAGCTTCGCTTGCCAGAACATGCAGGGCTCTTTTATAGCTTACATATGCAAAATCCTCGCCACAAATTCCATGTCTGGATGCTCAAGGGCTAACCTGAAAATATTAGCTTTTGTTGAGCGAAAAAGACCCTTCGAGTGGCCTCTTCTCCCTCTGCCTCCGCCGCTATACCTGTCTGACCACTCTGAGTGGGCTGAAGGAGGCACAATGTGTTTGCTCTGCGTGTTGAAGCCTCCCCGCATGTCACGCGGGGTCACAGTGGACCGGTGGGACAATGGTCAGAGTCCAACCTCAGCTCCAGGCCCACCCAGCTGAACAAACCTGCCGCACAAATCCAGGCTGAAGTTCCAGTTTGGGTTCTGTTCAGCGTCTCCTTTAATCGCAGCTGGAAGGATTGTAGGAAACAAAAGTGCAGCAGCTTGCCTGCACAGAACTCCACTGGGTAAACAGTATTTTTGGCTTTTCACATCGAGTACAGCTGAAGGGTGTGCTACTGTGTGTGAAATGTGTTATATTTTAAAGGGATAGTTTGACTTTCTAAGGGAAGTTCTGTTAAAACCTCGTGAGAGGGAATTACCTCGTAGGGAACGGTTCTCTTAGCACGTTCCCTCAGTGTAAATTCAGATTAGTAGGTCAATCTACAGCTAGATTTAAGTAACCCCAGTCCATAAACCAAAGCAAACCTTTGCCACTCTAAAACAACTCTAATATCAAAAACGTAATTTTTCTACTTTCTACTATCACCATGTTTGATTTGGACAAAAACATAAAAAGAAACGAATTATGGTTTACATGGAAAATGGATGTAGGAGGTAGAAGTTCACTTAAACTCTATATCTATATCTATCTATATATATATTTTTTGACACCACTTTACTTTTAAAAAATCAAAACAAATAAAATTATGAGAATAAAGTCATAAAATTGCAAGAACAAAGTCATAGCAATACGATAAAGTTGTAAGAGAATGAAGGCGCCCTGCGACAGACCGGCGACCTGCCCAGGGTGACCCCGCCTCTCGCCCTCTACTAATATTAGCATCTTATCCCAGTTTAATTTGCGAATTTGGAACAAAAATTGGGCAGGGTTTTAGACTTCCATCATCCTGAGGATTTATCCACCTTTCTATACACTTACTGCTAAATGACATGTTTCTCTGTGGTTAAAGGAATTTTACTTATAATAACTTACTTATAAGCTCACTTCAGTGTATTTGAACTGATAAGTGGCGGAACATCTTTGTCAACATACTTGTCTGGTAAAACAAGTACTTCCTTTGTGTCCAAAACAAATCAAAGTTAGGAACCGGATCATTTCTTCAGTCAGAGTGAGTCAGAGGACTCCATCACAAATATTGTGATTGCACTGGTTGACCTGCTTTTTTGGAAATACCTTCCTGGGACGTGGTGCGTTTGTGGAATAAGTTTCACCAGATTATTGTCTTCCATCCTGAAAATCCTCAGCTATCACCAATTACCACCAGAGACACCTGTTTGTCCGCTGCTGGCAGAATGAAATCAAACCGCAGTAAACAAAATAATTCTAGTCAAAGTAGTGTGCAAACATTGAAGGTGTTAACCATAGTGCTTAACTGAGCTGTGTGCAGTCATGTGGGGACTGCGCAGTTGCCTTGCAGCGAGAAGGTCCATGTCCAGCACGCACCCCGCCTCTTTTAAAACACATCTGTTGGTAAGACTGAAAGAATTTATTTTTTTCTTGTAATCTGACTCATCATGAAACTGAACTCAAGCTGAAAATCTCTTTACGATTTCAGCTTCAGCATCTTAGCTCACTCAGTGAACTGCACTGCTTCCCGGCTCCTGCTCGTCTTTCCTCGTCGTCTTTCTTTTATGCAGAACAGCAAGTCCACGTGTTCCCTTTCCATACTTACACCAACACACTTGCATGACTAAGCTGAAAGCTACAGAGGTGCCTTCATGTTGTTACACTGAATGGGAGTGCAACAGAGCAATTTCACTCAATCGTACAAGTCGGGGCAAGAGGGATTTTTTTGTTTTTTTTTTGGTGTGGCACTGCTAATACACCCATTCCACACATCCCGGTTTGTTTCTTTGCTGCAAGTGTGTCCCTGTGTGTGCACAGGTTGAGACACGGGGATCTAAACACAGCCTGTTTATCCACAGCTGTGTTGAGCAACAGCTCAAAGATGCATGGCTCTGAAGGCCTGAGGCCAGACACCAGCTGCACAAAACAACAGCGTGTGTCACTGCAGACGTGTCTGACTAACAAGCCTCCGTCAACGGGAGACCGAAAGCTCCGTCAGCACTCTGAGATTCTCGAATCATTTTTACAATCCATACTTATTGCGGGCACTCGTTCTAAAGTGAAGCGCTTTCGAATGGGATGGTCTGATGAATACTCCCCCAAACGTCTGAAATGTGTTTTTGTGGATTTTACGGGGCAGGTTTCTTGCATATGTCTGTGCAGCAGTAAAATCCGATGTCGTTGACAGTACGTTAATTAGCTTCATGGGAACTGGAGCCCACTGGTGGACAACTGACAAGACCGTCTCCTGAAAGCCTAATCCTTCTCTTTCAGCTTAGTACTTAATAAAAGCTTCCACTTGTTAAGTAGAAGTTAGCTGCATGGCTGACTTTGAAATGAAGACAAAATCCATCTCTTATCTTTAAAATCCAACAGGACTTTCATTCAAAGGTATTAGATAAACACAGTTTGGTGATGCACTCTCTGTTTGCCACTTAAAACTACCCCTGCACTTGACCCAGTTACCCAGACTCCATTATTGCTCTGTGTTTTTCAAAGACAAATGTTCAAGTTTCCAAGAAATTCACCTAGTCAATAAGTAATTGTGTGCCTGTCCAAAGATCTGCTTTGACATGTTGACTTAAAAGCTGTTTACATGCAGAAACAAGGAACAGAATTCCAAGAACTTATCTGTTTCTGTTTTGGTCTGTCAGCTGCTGTTTCACGTTTCTTAAAATCTAGCTTCACATATTACGAGAATCGTTTTTTTTGCGAAAAAGTAAAGCGTACGGCCGTCACGGGTCCGAGTGGCGGCTTGAACCTGCTTTCCAGACTGACAACTGTTAAATGAAGCCCACTAATGCTGACAAAACCTTTAAAATTTTATTTTTTTTTGCTGAGTTTAATCAGTAAACAGGTTGGAATGTCTTGCAGCTGCAGCCACTTCAAACAATCGGGAGGTGAGTGATTCTGAGTGAGTGATTCAGTTGATTTAGTAGTTTTGGAAAATGCTGCGACGTTTCTGTTTATTTGAATGAATTTTTAAAACAGCGCTGTGTTAAGAAGCTAAGTGTAAAAAAACTGCTTTAAATCAGATTTTGTAAGTTGCAGAATCAAATGCCAAGAAAGGTAATGATGGCACATTTACGTGTCGTTGAAATGCAAATTAGATGCATAACGGTGTGAAAACAAAAATCGATGTTGATTTATTGTTTAAAGAAGAAGTGAATGCATCCAAAAGATCATGCCATCCATCTATTTAAGGTGACGAAGCTGCAGCGACGCGGGACAGAGTCTAGTACAAGTTCTGTCACCAGAGTGCATCTCGTTGCGGTTCTTCTGCTTCCTGGGCAATGATTAGTTTATGAATAACTGTCCACATGAACTTTCCAACCACAGGCTCAACCTGGATCTTCTGTACTCTGTTTTTATTGTTCTACATTTTAGAGAAAAAGGGAACTGCAGAACTGCTGATTGCTCAGGACGGATGGCAGATCTTCGATGCAGCGTCCAACGCTGCACCCAGTCAGTGAAGAGAATTCAGCAAGACTTTGTCTACATGCACAGATCAAACTTGCACAGTTAATCCATAACAAGTCGGGGAATTCCTCCTTAAGCAAAAGATCCAATCAGGTAAGTGATGGTTAAATAGATTAAGCAGCAGAGCTGACTCATTCAGGCAGACCTTTCAGAAGATTAAGTCAAAGGAGTAAAATAACTTTTTGACTTTTTGCCTGCGGCCTTTTCCAACATCTCTTGAATAAATATTTGTTTAAGGTAAGGGGGAAAAAATGGAGTCAATTATCTCTTATTACGATGTCAACCTTTCAGAATTTGGCTCATCACGCTGGCAAGCATGCATTTGTAAACAAGAGCTTATGATTTTACACACACATATACTGAAGCTGGAGAGAGTTTTTTTTCCCCATCCCCGTTGAAGGCAAAAGCAGACATGGGTGGTCCACACTTGTCATTCCATCCCCGAAAGGCAAAAAGGCAAACACAAAGCACTATGGGAAATATAACCCTCGCTGATGGCAGAGCACAAGGGGTGCTGTCTGCTTGGCAGCAGCACAAATCACTTTGGATGTGGGAGTTTAAAGTGTTTCCCAAGCAAGAGAAAAGATACTGCAGGGAATAAATCCCCATGTCACTCAAGAGGAAATCCCGGTTTGCTTGATATCCCTGTAACCGGGTCCCAATCGCAGCGGTTCAATCCCAGGGTAATAAATATCGCGTCTCTGTGGCGAGCTGCTGTCATGTTTACATTCACCTCAGATTTGTTGGATCAGATTTGGTGCCCTTAGCTACCTGCGCAGAGCTAACACTCACAGCCTGAGCAAACACGCAGAAAGCAAACAGGCTGGGCTGCTCCCAGGAATAGAGTGCGGGGCTTGTTTACACCGCAGGAGCACAAAGAGCGCGGTGGAAAGGCAGCAGCGTGTGGACAGCATCTGAAGGAAGACGAATGGGACAGAAACATAAACAGCCGGTGTCCCTCTGTCCTCTGCCCCCGCTGTGACCTTTCCTGCGCTCTGCGTTTGTGCGTCCGGCTTCTCAGCGTGACCGCCGCGCACCTCCAGCGGTCAATAAATAACACAGAGGATCAACACTCTCGCACAAAGCACAGATTACATCTCCGTCCTTGTTTCTGTTTTATGGTTTGGACACCAGCGACACTGCCCGCACACTGGTATTTGTTTAGTATTTGTTTGACAGGACGGTGACTCATGTGCGCCAGGCGTATCTCAAAGCGGAGACAGACTATTGACTGTCTCTCCCCGAGTTTCCCCGCAGAGTATGGATTGGCATGTGAAGCCTTATCGCTTCGACAATCGCATATCTCACTGCTGTGCGTTAAGCGGAGCAGGTGTTGCGTGTACCTATCGACCGCTTCGCAGAAAGTTGCATGTGAGCGCAAATGTCAGAGGAAGTGGCACGCAGGTGAATCACTCTGATTACAGCTGAGAGTCAACGAGCTGCTAGCATGCAAAGCCAGCAGCTGTGGAGCCTGAGGGGCGGCTGCTGTTAGGAGGTCACCGTGTGCTATGCGCTGATACGCATGCGAACCGATCCCCTCAGAAAGCCGAGAGGATGCGGCTCCGGAAAATGTTTCTCACTGAAAACAAACCAAATTTCAAAGCTCATCAAAGCTGGGGGATGATCAATAAATCCCGTTGTTTTTCCTGACTGATGACATTTTTCTTCCACATGTCACGGTACACGTGGTGGGCGTTCACACAGATCACTGGATCAGCGGTCTGTCGAGATTCAGTGATGTGAATGAACTGTTATCGGTCCAAACAATGGCAAAAAAAAACCCTCCTATGTTAGAGTTTATAATGGCGTTCCAACAGGTCTGATACCTGGACAAGTACTCTTTGTTTTATATATACACTGACTAACACTGGATACATTTATAGTGCTATGTTGCTTATGCTTCATCAGATTTATCCAAAAAGACTTTAATATCTAATCAAGTCATCAAACTTCAAACCCTAAAATCTTGAATAAAGTTTGTTTTTGGAGTTAGACACATTTATGGCCCAATTACCCTAAATAGGATTTCTAAATTACATTTTACTAAAGTTTTTTCAATGAAGATTGAACTCCCAGCATCAACGTCCATTTCAACGACTTAACGGCTTACTTATTGTTACATATAATATTGACAGATCAAGAACAATCCTGCTCTGAGTAGATTACTGTGGGGCCACATTGCTGAGAAACCTTATACATGAAGCACAATCTATTTCTAACTCCCAAAATACAATTTAATTCATCTGATTTATTTGAATTTGTTTTATAATTAGATTTTATGAAATTACATTGTGAATCTCATTACAGCAAAGCCCAAGTATTCACAAGTACAAGTCATGTTTTGCAGTTGTGGAATGGTGAGGTAGACGCAGTAGACCCAGGTAGTAGAGAAAATGATGGTTTAATGACAATGCATAAAATCCAGGCAGCACATGTGAGCAGAAGGCAAGGAGCTCAGAACTTGTTGCAACTGGAAAATACTTCTAGAGACAATGGAGGACCCGACAAGGAACAAGAGACACAGGTGAGATTAAATACATAGAGGGTAATCAGGGGAACGAGACACAGCTGGGATCAATTAAGGGGGGCAACACGAGACTCAACTGACACAGAAACTAAAGTAAACACACAGAAAACTCAAATCCTCACAGTTAGAGACCACAGCAAAACCTTAAGAAACTGAAACACCTGAATATGCCCCTCTAAAAATGCTTATAACTGCCTATTGGTATAGCTTAATACGCATTTAAACCCACAGTAGAAGCAGCCCTAGCATTAGAAGCTAATATCTACAGTCTTCCTTATTTCTGCTCATGGGGATCAGCCAATCAGCCAATCAGTGCCACAGAAAATGAGCTGGCGTTCCTGGACTGCCAGCCAGTAGCATGTCAAGTTGCATTGCACCAAGGCATTTCCGCTTCCTAATCTTTTGAATTTTCTTTTGAATGCTCTAGATATCTTCTACAAAATAAAATCTGTGAATAGTCAAATTCTCTGCAAATAATTTGGAGTCATGTTCCACAGAAAAATCACAGGTGAATCCACGAACACTGAGCTGTGAATAAGCAGAGGCCCACTGAGCATCGACTATATGCATTAAGCTAACTGATTTGGATTGAACTGAACATGATCCTAATGACTTGTGACGTTGTGATGGATCAACCTTTAGATCACAACCGACTAAGGGAGAGAAACCTTGACGGTGACTGAGAAAGCAACATGGTGTGGACTGTCTTCTCCATTTGGGAAGCATCTAAAAAACATTAAAACCAGATGTTACCGAAACCCCACAGATGTGAGGATTCAAGGCTGAGATCTGGATGGCATATTTGAAATTTGCCGCCCCCGACCACCACGTAGCTAAAAGGTTCCTCTTCTACTGAGCAACCTTTTAGCTCAGTAAAACAGGAGTGCAGCTTGTTTTTTATGAGTACATTGTGTGAAAACAGCACGGAGGACGGACACCTATGTGAGATGGGGAGGACTCCTGGCTTAGCGAGCGAGTGTGTGTGGAAACCACAGTGACGTTCCCCGGCAGATCAAAACAACTGTCCTGCCAGGACGGGCCTCTTTGTGGTTTGTTTACAATAAGAACTTTTCCAGACAGCAGGTGCGCACGCCTACGTGCGCCGAGAGCAACACGCCTCCAGAAAGAATGTGGACTGCGCTTTAAAAATGTGGACGTGAAAAACCGAGGACCGATTCCAGCGCACGTCCGTTTTTCAGCTGTGGCAAGCAAATAGGCCTGGCATCACCTGTGACCTGCCACCCGGCCCCAGCAGCGTCGCAGCAGAACAGGAACCACGAGTCAGGCGTTTTCACTGTGACACGTTTTAAAAAGTGAAACGTCTAGGAGATCAAATAATAGGACGGGTTCTTTTTCTTTTTGCGTCGGTCCTGGTTCTGCCTGTGTGTGTGCAGGCAGGACAGCTCTGAGACAGGAAAGGATGATGGAGCGCCGCACAATGATTCATCAGCAGACAACTTGGCTGTCCTCCCCTCGACTCTGTCTCCGTCCCGATCTCTCCTGGGATCTGAAACCCTCGACTGAAGAAGTCTGATTGCAAAGCTCCTCAATCATCTCCCACAAAAACGCTAAAAGGTGCCTGCTCAAAAATGCAGCGGGTTTGGCAGCCGCGGCGGAAAGGTCACGGGTCTGAGGAACTTTTAACTGGAGGAATGAGAAGTACAAAACAGATATCCAGGCTGTTATCCTGAAAAATGATTGATCGCGGCCTTTCAGAGAGTAATCCAGCTGCCTGATGAATGAAGGCACATGGAGAAAACATTGAGCAGGCTCTGTCACAGCGAATACCTTTTTTTTTTCTTGCCTGTGACCCGTTAAGCTGACTCCTTCTTGGTGTAACATTCAATAAGCAAAGACATCAAAAGCTTCGTTGTTACAAGTCGCCTCATTACAGTGAAGTCTTGAAGCAAAAGTTAATTTTAAAAAATACAGTCACTCTTAGTAATGTTTCAACTTAGGGGACACAAGATGACTTTTTTTTTTTCAAATGTTGGTGAACAAAGGCTTTAGTTTGTATAGATAAAAGCTTTGGTATATATAAGTTCTAACTTTAGACCTAAATGGAGCATCACCATAATTTGTTCCTGGTTCATTGTTCTCCAGCACTTTTCCAGTATGTTAGGTTGTTATTATTCATTTTGGAAAGATTAACAACACGTTTCCACCCCCCAAGAACCAGAGGTAGTTCAGAACCAAAGCTTTGGTTCCATCCGTCCACAGCAGTGTGAAGAGACTAATGTTCATGTAACACTGAATCCAAACCCAGCAGAGTCACTACAGCCTCTTCCTGAGGTTTCCCGACTTCTTCATCTGCAGCTTAGACGTGCTCACAAACACGCTTTCTCCCACAAAAAGCACGCTCGAGTGTGCCGAGGCTAATCTGTACCAGATCCCAGCACAATCCTCCAAATGCCTGAGGATCGACATGATGGCCTGTTTAAGATGGAGCCGATGACACAAACACACACCTGACTCGCAGGGAACGGCAGTAAAAACCTTGCTGTGCTGCTTCCTGCTGAGGGCTCCCAGTCGCCGGCGCAGAGGAGGCAAAACATTTCCCTCCAAACATGATTGCAGCTGCACATGCTTATGAAGGATGCCATTAAGCACACGCACAACCCAGACAAACAAAGAGGTCGTAGTTTATACAGGACACTGGAGGAAGCATCACACACTGATCTCCCTGAAAGGTCGTGGTGATCACCATGGAGAGCTGGTAGACCATCAAGAAGCTCAGTCAGCTGCTTCTATGCTGCCTTTCATGTTTGTTCTGCTTTAGAGCGGCGGCGGCAGCGAGGAAGAGCACCAGCAGGTACAAGTGGGAGCAAACCTGCGACAAAAGGTTGAGATCTTTGTCCCGTAGAAACCCTGGTGATTTCTGTCTGCTCAGCTCTGTTTTCACTGCCCTGCCTGCGTGTGTGTGTATGTGTGTGTGTGAGCGTGTGTGATTTTCTGTGAGTGGTGTGCAACACAACCTATTTGGTTACTGGTGGATGAAGCGTTCCCACCCATCTCCACCCAGTCCTGAAATACACCAGTCTGCATAGTCAGACACACACACACACACGCACACACGCACACACACACACACACACACACATGCACACACACATAGAGGAACTTCTTAACCTTCCTCTTATTGACTTAATACAGAGAAGATAAAATAAATGTCCAGTAATAATCGCCACTTCTGTTTTTGTGCGGCCTTTTTGAAGGAGGAGCGATTCGATTATAAGCAAATAAGAAAACTTTCTATATCAGATGTTCTGAATGTGGCCACATTTTAATTCTTTGATGATGCTACAGTGGGTTTTTAAATCCAGGCTTGAATAGAAATGAGTTTGAGTGCTAAAGAACATGAGTCTCATGTTAATCCACTTGCAGAGGATCCAGCTTTGCACAGGTGCATCTTCATAAAACAGAGAATATTTGGAAAGTTCATTTGTATTGGAATGATGCACTTCTATATGATACAGATGCACTGAACACAGTGACATGTTTTATGCATTTATCCTGTTCATTTTTGATTTCCTAGAAGAATTTATTTTGTAGGAACACATACAGTTTTTCATACAATGCTATCATGCTTATATAAACACAAAGTCCTGACTCGACGGTTGTCTGACACAGAAACCCTAGTGAAGCTGGTGTGTTCACAAAAAACTGCGTCCAGGCACGTTAGGGGAAAGTTGAGTGGAAGGAAAAGTCCAGTAGAAGAAGCCATACAATGAATTGTAATCTCATTCATAGTAAGAAACTCTGTAGCTCTGTGTGTTAGATCTTTTATTTTGTCTTTTGCTGACACGTTTATCAAAGTTTATTTTTAATTAAGAAAAATGGAAAAAAAGAAATCAAACAGCCTGACTAGATCTACTGATATACATAGCAGATAGATAGATAGATAGATAGATAGATAGATAGATAGATAGATAGATAGATAGATAGATAGATAGATAGATAGATAGATAGATAGATAGATAGATAGATAGATAGATAGATATTGCATAAATTAAAAATGTAGGCTAATAACTATAAAGGTGGTAGCTAACCAACAGCCACCTGGTTCATTTGTTTACAGCCTCCAAACTGCACAGCGGGAGACGCGCTCGCCCCTGTCGGTGGTGCGTGGAACTGATCCAGATCATGAGGGGCTGGACTGGATCCAGGTACGAGAGAGAGAGAAAGAGAGAGAGAGAAAGAGAAAGAGAGAGGGGCAGGCTGATCAAGAGGGAGCTCTCCTCCTGAGAGCACACAGTCCGCTGAAACACTAAATCAGTGCGGAGCGAAGGAGAGGAGCTCATCCAGATCGATGCCAGACTCACGCTTGGATTTTTTCTTCTTCTAGAGAGTTTCTCTTTTTTTAATGAAGAAAAGCGACATTAAAATTGCGTCTCCTGGTTTATTTTCCAAAATTTGGAATATTTTTCTGGATTAAACTCGAGCATTCTCGACGCGCAGGTAGGCGCTATAATTTGAAGAGAAATAAATGCAGTGTAATAACTGGTTGAATCTCTGATGTTTGAATCTCACTTTCTTCATGCAGAAACCTTATTCAGAAGTTAAAAGGGATTATTTCTTCTCAGCGCGCCAGTTTGGGGGAGATTTTCGCAATAAAAGAAGAAGAAGAAAAAGAAGAAACCTGCAGGTCCACTTTGTCTAGGGGCTTTTTCCAACTCTGCTGTCCCAGAAATGGTGGGGCACCTACATTTACAAGCGATGGATGAGAGCCTCAAAGGAAAGAACCGTGAAGGGCTGCTCGACAGTCCGGACTCGGGCTTGCCCCCCAGTCCCAGTCCGCCCTTCTGCTCGCTGTCTCCGGCTCTGATCGAGTCGCGCTCCGGCGGCTGCGCGACGCCCGTCGACAGCAATCATGGATGTTACAGAAAGGAGAGCAGAGAGGGCAAGCTGGTAAGAAACCACTCTACTGTCTCATCTGTGAGCTGGTTATTATTGATTTTTTTTATTTTACAGACACCTAAATGCAATTTTACTGTGATTTACTTCATGATAATCATGATAATGACAGGTCTGACGGGGGACAAAGTGAAAATGTGAGAGGATTTTAGCGTTTGAACAGAAACAGACGTTCAAATCAGTTCCCTCTCTCACATCTGGAAGCTCTCTCTCTCTCTCTCTCTGAATTCCTAAGTTGCAAACCTCTGATCTGGCTCTCACGGTGGAGATGCCACCGGCCCCTCATTAGGAGGCATCAGGGACATGGGGTCCGGGGCCTCCAAGGTGTCCCCTCCAGATGAGACTTTCAATGGCTTTTTTTTTACTTTTATTATTTCGTAGCAGACTAACATAAAGCTCCAGCTTAACTGAAAGTGAGTTTAACACTAACCAGTGATTACTAGAGATTTTTGCTTGGGATTTTCTGATGAATCAGATGCAATCAGTGGGCCTTGTGCTCTCCTGCATCTGTACACAAACCCCTCAGGAGATTTCTGTTGAAACCTGTTCCTACAGGCTAATTGCTTGTAAAACAGATCTGGACCTCCCCAACCTGTTTGCAGAGAAGCAGCGTGCACCTCCTTTAACATTTCCAGGCTTATTCTGACTGATCCGTTTAACCAGAAATGATTTGTTCGTCCTCTTTGACGTCATTAAGTAGAAAAATAATAATAATAATTTAAAAAAATAGTTGCAGGAAATTACAGCTTCCAATTTTAAATCATATCCTTCCTAAAGTTTATGGTTCTTTTAACGAGAGACCAGAGAATTTGAGAGAACCCCTCCCCTACCTGTTGCTGCTCAGCTGGCTCAGAGAAGTCTGTTACAGAGAGAAATTTAGCTAAAAGTGAAAGAAATGAATAACATGCATGCATGCAGCACAACGTCGTAGAGGTGTGCTGCATATTTTGGTTTTGAAACGATACCAGAACAGAGCCAGTATTGCTGATACCGATACAGATACCAATACTTTCTAAGTTTGAGATATCATCAGACTTCTGACATGTAGGTGTTTTTGTGGTTTTCTCTTTGAATTATTTTGTTGAAACTGAGGACAGAATTTGAACAAAGCTTACAGGCGTCTACAAAATATGTTAGTAATGTTTGAAGATAAACAAACAATAGAACTGAACAGATTTGTGTGCATCTTTTCCTCAATAAGCAAAGTGGAAAATAAATGATCTTTTGAGAGAAAATTTAGAAAAAAAATATTTTTTTTGAGGTGGTGTTGAGAAACTGAACCGCAAAGTCTGAAACTAAAGTATCGATGTTACCACGCTATTATCAATCCAATACCGATACGGACTTGGTATCGATATTATAAAATTTTTTGACAATTTCTGTCAAACATTGTTTCTTTAGTTAAGATATGATAATCATTTTCCAGTTGTTGCAAAAATAAGTTGAGTTTCTGTTATGTGAGTAACAGGAATTTGGGTCATGTTGTAGCTTTATGCCATGCAGAAACATTATGAGGAAATTATATTATTGATTAGTGCAATCATTTGAATCTCATGAGCGAAATCAAAGTTACCAAACATGCTCTAATCATCTGATATTATTACGCTCCAGACACGCCTTATTTGGGAGTAAACGACTTCTACTCATTTGGCTCTGCGATCATCCAGCAATGCTTCAGAAAAGCAAAAAGACGCTGCATTTGGTTTGTACTTCTAATCCTCTGAATGTTGCTGACGCTCTCTGCACCAGCAGACATTCACATGCACAAATCAACGTTATTCTCCCAGAGATGTTTGCTATCAATTATCCACAGAGTCGGTGCATGTTGAAGCACTTATTCAGCTGAGGACGGTCGCCCTCTCCAGCCCTCTGCCTCCCCCACCAAATAGAAATGACAGGATTTGATTAATGGCAACTGCAAACGTTTTCTCGTTTTCCAAAGTGAACGAGAATGAATTTTAACGAGGCATCCCGCAGTGACCCGTGTGTCACACGCCACCCCTTGGGGCGGATGGTGAGGGAAAGTCTAATGCAGGTCACTCCCGGTTCCCGAAGCCTCCCGGAACATGCCTGCGCAGGTCCAGGTGACGGCTGAAGTGTGTGAAGGAGGCAACAGAAAAGCAGAGTTTCTGCAGCAGAGCGTCCGTCTGCTGGAGCCTGACAGGAAACTCTGAATCCTCTGGAAACTCTGGAAGCTCGGATCAGTCCGGCTCTTCCAAATGTCAGCCTCTACTGGACTTGGCTCCCTTTGTGTGTGTGTGTGTGTGTGTGTGTGTGTGCAGTACACGTTTTACACATTTCCTGGTGTGTTTTTGTGTTGTTTTCACATGCCGCAGAAGAACAATCCCCTTCCTCCCCCCACCAGCTCTATTTTGGGGTGCAGGGGGTTTGTCCGAGCAGCAGCAACCTGTTGCATAAGTGTTTGATGACCTCCAGCTTCTAAACACAGATGAATGTTCAGACAGCCCATCTGTTCACTAACCTGGCTGACGTTCAAGGTGTGTAGATACCAAACAGCTTTCTGTTTTTCCACACAAAGATGTTCATAACTTCAGATGCATAGACGATGTGTGATGATCTGGTCAACTTTAAGCCAGATCAACACCTTTTACTGCACAGATTCCAGATATTTCTAGACTTCTCAGTCAGTTATGTTGATTTTGCATAAAACATAATAAAGTTCACTATGAGTTCATGGAAGATATTTCTATAGTAGGCAGGGAGGAAGGAAGGTAGTGAGAAAGGCAGGAAGTCTAGGATGGAATGAAGGAAGAAAAGAAAGAAGGAAGGAAGACCACAGAACGAGAAGGCTGTAGGACCCATGTCAGGAAACAAAAGGAAAGACAAAAGGAAGATGCATAGGAAAAGAAGGAAGGAAGTAAAGAAGGGGGGCAAGACGAAGTTTGAGGGAGGAAGGAAGGAAGAAATGAATGTCTAAGAAAAACTTTACAAAACAATAGAAGCAAAGGATGGAAGGGCTCAAGGAAGGAATGATGCAAAGATGGACAGAATTAAGGGAAGAAGAAGAAAAGCATGGAAGTAGGAGAAAAGTTGGAGGAAGAACACAGGGAAGGAAAGAAGTAATGGCACAAAGAAAGAACAAATGACACGAGAAAGGAAGGAGAGAAGATTTAGAGAGGAGGATCAGGAACAAAACCTGGAAATACAAACAATTTTCCAAATTCCTGTTTCCCTTCTCCATTCTTCTCCAAAAACTGCTGAAATCAGACTGCAGCCTTTTCCAGACGGCGTGGAAGCGGCACTGCTCTGAGTTTCGCTCCAGGCCGAAGGAGAGCCCTGAGCTCGCGTCGAGTTTCATTACTGCTCCTAAATAGTTTCACGCACTTCCATCAAATTCAGAGCAAACACAGGATGTAAAGTCAGAGGCTTTTGCCGTAAAGAACAGCCGGCAGCTGGAAATCTGTGTTTTGCTTGGCGCCGCTCCGCCCTCAGCGGCCGGCTCTGCATTGTGCATTGTGCATTGTGTGAACTCTGGACTGCTCAGCTGCAGACCATTTATTCTGGGCTTCCAGGCGGGGTTTCTGCTTTTGTCGAGGTGACACGCTGCCTTTAGAGGTGACTGCCCTCCTTTCACCAGTGTTTGCTTTGCCAGAAATCTCTGCGGAGAAACAGCCGCACCGGAAGGCCCCTCTGCTCGTGCTCGTCATCGTGCGTGCCGCAGGCAGCAGCAAAGGGAAAGCCGATCGCACACACCCGTACAGCGTGTTCAGGTCACGGCAGAAAACGAGCTGCCTGTCGACTCGCTTCGTTCGGGCCTCGGCGGCGAGTCCAGCAGCTGCACCGCAGCTCAGAGAGGGAGCGCTGCCGCCCTTGGCCTGCTCTTGCTCGTCTCTTCTGGCGGCATGCGCGGCCGGGCCACGGCATGTGACGGCCTCCTGTGTGTGTAACCCGAGAGCTGCAGAGAGGCAGATCTCCACCAACCAGAGCACTTGTACCTACGATGTGGGACAATGTCAGAGAAATACTTGACTCTTACTTGTCGCAATAAGCAATACACCGATTAATCGCACAATAAATTAAAACGAGGTTAATAATTTCCTTTTCCATGATTTACTGTTTCGTTCTCTTTTCTCTTCTTCTACCAAAAACTGGATGTTAAAAGTCTTCAGTCTGATGCTTTGGTCTCAACTAGCCCCTTGTTTTTGAAGGACAATTTTGTTTACAGAGACTTTATAATTAATTTTATTTGTTGTTTCTGTATCTTGTTTATTTATTTTGGATATTTAAAATGTCTTCCAGTTCAAGTCTTCAATGTTCACTAGAATTTAACGTTTATTGATCTTTAACAATGTGTTTTTGCATTAATATATAATTTCTCGTCTCAAAACAACATTTATCGTTTATCGCAATAACTTCCAGGACAATTTATCGTCCAGCAAAATTTGTTGTTGTGACCTCGCCTGCAGTCTTACGGTAGCTCGCAAAATTTTCCCCTTTAACCTCTTCGTGTTCCCACTTCAAATTACAACCGCAAAGATTAAGGTATTCTGTTGAGATTAGTATTCAGCTCCCTTTGCGGTGCTACCCCTAAATAAAACCCAGTGTAGCCGGTCGCCTTTAGGAGTCTCCTCAGCAGTAAACAGGGTGCTCCTCCTTTGTGTGATTTAATCTCGGCATAAATGGAGCTGTTCTGACGGTTCAAATGGCGTCACAAAGCAGACAGGTCAGGCAGAAAAGCTGAGGAGAAATTTATGACAGGGTTAGGTTATAAAACAATGTACCCAGCTTTGGTGTGGAACAGTGTTCGATCAATCACCTCGAAAAGAGCAAGAGAACGGTACAGCTGCAAAACGTTCACCTGATGGGACAAGCTGGGCAGGGAGCGCTTTCATCAGGAGAGCAGGCCAAAGGTCAGTGGTGACTCTGGTGGAGCTGCAGAGACATAGAGCTCAGGTGGGAGAACCGACTGAAAAAGAAGTTATACATTTTGTCATTTACCATGAAGAATTTATCATAATAATTGTTGATTTGTTGTCGTCCTGACAAATTTCAGTTGTTGATGGTAAATAAGATGAAAACTAAAACAGACATGATCGTAAATGTTATTTTTGATTTCTTCTTAAGTAACAGCCAAACTGTTACTTAAAAAACAAGTAATAAAGGATTTTATCATAATCTTTATCATGATCACAATAGTACCACAAAATGCCACGCTAAGATCCATGTCACCCACCTCTGGTCCAGTCTGCCTACTTTACGTGACCTTCAGCATTTTTAGCAATGTCATCTGCGTCGCACTTAAGAACTATTAAAAATAGTATCGCACTCTGAGTAGTCCTTTGTGATGTGCATATTGCAGACACTGATACCGCGATACTCACAATATATTGTGCAGCTTTAACCGAGAGTCTGTGCAAAGACATGGAAATCGATGCACACAGACACTTTCCTCCCAATCTGACTGAGCTTGAGCTATTTTGCAAAGAAGTAAGGTCCAATATTTTTGACCTCTGGAGCAAAAGCAAAATCAGAATAAAGTACAATCTAATTTATATCTGTTAGGATGAAATTTGTTTGGATCTGTGGAATTGGTTCTTGACCACAGTCTGATAAAATCTGCTGCTACCTTTATCTGTCCGGTAGCGATGCAGCTACTAGCATTCATCTGGTTTCCTGTCTGCCTGTTAGCCCTACATGAAATTCTGGAGAAATCCTCACAGTTTACATTGTAATTTTGTGGTTTCTTCAAATGTTCCCCACTGGGTGTAACTAGGAGCAGAGAGGGTGACAGGTTAAGCCGCACGCTGAGCTGCATGTGGACAGTTTGACTGACGTTAAACACAACCCTTCTAACAGAAGCCTTCCCTGCTTTCTTTGCAGCAAGTGGATTGAAAATAAATCTTAAAAAGAGTGTCTGTTCTCAGATTGTTGAATCTGAAATGAAAAAAAAAAAACCCTGGAACTTCCTCATTTTTTTCAGTCTGCTGCTTTTTGTGTGTGTGTGTGTGTGTGTGTGTGTGTGTGTTTAAAGACTAAGTGATCCAAATAAAGACATCTTCAATACTTTACTCCACCTCAAACTTAAGTTCTGATTGTATTTAACTATTTACAGCTAATAAGATTTATGTAAAGGCCGTCATTTTGATCTACTTTTTTGAAGTGACGTCCGATTGGTCTGTCATTAAAATCATTAGAGGCAGCCAGAGCCGCCATTAAAGGAAGGCCAGGTTAAGAAAACAGAAAAATAATCTCCAAGCGAATGAGCAAAGTGAGACGGAGCAGCACGCGGCGTCTCCACCGCTGGTGCGGTTGTTGTTTTAAACTTTAGCGTTGACCTTCCCTGCTGATCTTTGCTGTGTCACTTCTCTATCACCTCATTACCCGTTTCCTTCACTCCACTCGGCTCCGAGCGGCACCACAGACACGCTCCCTTACTTTTCTTGACATTTTTTCCTCTAATTTTATATTAGGCAAAGGCTAGTTTGAAATTCTCAAAGTGTTACCTTAAGTAATAACGGCCGGGTTTCACGATGGTAAGAAATATCAATACCAAACACCAATTGCTTGTGTTTCAAACAGAAAAGCATCGATTATTCCTTCTGCTGGTAATATGAAATATGGCAATAATTATTACAGTTATAGTCATGCTATGTACATCTGTGGAGGAATCCAGATATTTGCATACACTAATAAGAAACATAACATTTTGTTTTCTCTCTGTCTGATATTAGAGTAAACTTTATCTGATTTAGGTCAGGTAAAATTACCAACATTATCACAATTTACTATATCAGAATATTGAGAGATGGAACTTTTTTTTTTTTTTTACTATTTAATTACTTTCTTCAAAGTCAGAAGTTTACAGAAAAAAAGATTATATGCCTTCAAACAAACTGGGAGAGCCCAGATGATGATGCTCTGCGAGCCTCTCTCATTTAACACTTGAGTTAAATGTTTTGTTTAAGCAAATATGTAAACATGGACTGAAATGTCACGCAGAGAGGAAGAGGTTATTGCTCCAATAGTCTCACAGAAAGTCAGATCAAAGTTTGCAAATCCATCCAGGGACAGATATGAAGATTTTTGTCCCAGTCTTGGTGCTGGATGGATTGGTACTTTTCAAAATAGCACATATGCCAATGCATATATGTTAGAGATTAAATTTGAGGTTCAAATGTGCTATTTTAAACATTAAAGTGCAATTAAAGGAAAACTGGGAAAATAACACAAATCAATGAACGAACACCCTGAATATAATCACCTTACTAAAATAATGGCCAAAGTACATTTTTGCCAGAAGACAATTTAGGCAAGAAAGTCATTTTATTTTGGGAGGTGGGGTGGGAGATATCACTTAGGCCATTGTTTAAGAAAAATGATGATATGCAGTAAATACATCATGTAATCCAAAGAACTCACGCCGATTTAAAAGAAAGGAATCGTGAACACAAGTTTGAAGTTGCTTCCAAGTTTAAAACTGGAGAGATTTTACAACCAACTGAATTCACCTTTCTTAAAAGCATATTAAAAACAACGTACCGGGCTTCCTTCCAGAAACAGGTGTGGGATGGGCAGTACTTTGAGTAACCCAGTAATTGTCTCTGGGACCTCATTGAAAGTCTTTAAAACGTGGGAGTATAACAGAAAATTTGATTAGTTTGGAGACTGCTAACGCTACTGCCACCTGCTGGCAGAATAAAAGTTTTTTGTGGTGTTTAAAAGGAAGAAATATTAGCTTGAAAATATAATAAGGGCAAACTTGCTGGATGAGTGCTATGACAGTTCTCCCCTGGGAGTGTTTGCGGAGTGGGGGTGGGGTCAACGGGGTTGTTAACCTGGGTAGTTCACTCTGTTGAAACCCATCAAAAAGGCTGCATTTCTCTTCTTTCTTTTTTTTTTTTTACAAGAATTTCTACATAAAAAGTATTTCAACAGGTCTTACATGGAGCTGTGAGAAAGTGAGTCATGTTTTATTTTTTTTCCCACTTCCCACAGCTGCCCTACCTCCTGCTGAACTGTGCAGGAACAGACCCGAAGTCTCGCATGCACCCGGTGTTCTACGGAGAGAGCATCGAGGTCAACACCAAACCGGAGCAGGAAATCAAGTCAGTCATCATGCAGTCGGTTCTCTCGCTCACCTAACCGCCGACACGTTCCTAAACGCTCCCCCCTCTCCCTTTCAGGTGCACGTCTGCGGTCAAGTACGACTCCGACAAGCACTACCGAGACCGGGTGGTGTGCGCCCCGGTTCCCATGCCCACTTCCTTCAGCGAGACGGTGGTGGCGGTGCAGAACTGCACTTGGAGAAGCTACAAGACGCAGGTGTACCTGGAGCCGCGGCAGAAGCCCGTCAGCTACCAGAGCACCACCATCATCTACCCAAAACACGCCAAGAACACTTACCGCACCACCCTCAACTACAACCCCACGGGCGCCCGCCGCTGGTTCGTGTCCACGGTGCAGCTGGAGTCCAGCGAGGACACGAGCCCCTGCGTCATTTACACAGAGGACCTGTAGGGCTACATGGCGCCATCAAGGGGACTTCATACTTCATTTGAACTTTTACCTTTTTTAAAAAAAAAAAAATAGTGTGTTTTTCTCACGATAAGGAATTTGGACAGATCCACACCGAAAGAGAAGTGCTTGGAGTTTTAAACCCCCGCTCTTAATCTGGGAGTCAGAGTATTTTTGATTTTCTTGAATGGGGCCGTTGGTGCTCTGCAGCTGCCCTGCAGTGACTAATGTCTTATTTAGTACGAGAGCTAACAAGCTCAGGGCCCGTGCTCCCCCTTCTGGTGGGACTGGAGTCTTGGTGACGGTAACTTTCAGATTCCTGGTGTCTGTATATAGAGAAAAGGGAAAAAAAAAAAATAGACACATGCTGTGGATTTTTACCCAGTCATACCGATGCAAAGTGTTCTGAATATGGCTCTATTGCACTTGTTTTCTACATGTCGCAGTTCCCTCAGAGGACCTGGCGTAGTGGTGGGGAATTTCTGTGCTGCGTCTGAAAAGTGGACCAAAAATAGTTTATTTCCTTTGAGTAACTCCATACGCTGGAGACCAAAAACTCCACAAGCGACCCTGAGCAGCATCTCTCCTCGTCAGCCGAGGTGAAACTGAGGACCCGAGCACACGGTGATCTGAAACCCACGCCAGATAATCACCAACTCAGCTTACTATTTTGAACTTGGTAGACAGGATCATATCTTGTTGGCGCTGAAGGGCTGCGATGAAAACGGTGGTCACAGAAATTAGGCTGACTTAGTTTTATTTATTAAAATGTAGAAACTAGAATTACTTGGGACTGTGTGGCTGTAAGACTACATTGTCTGAACTTAAGGGAAAAGTGGAGGGAAGGGCCATTTAGGAAAGGTGAGCTTATTTCACACAGGAAATAAAAACTAAAGACAAGGGAGCAAATTTATTTAGTATGAATCCAGAACAGTTGGGCACAGAGGCTAGCAGCTAGTTTGAGAGGAGCTGAGACCAAAGCTAATTTCTTCCATTTTAAAACAAATTCAACAACAGATCATAGTGGCCAATGCAAAAACTCATTTATAAACTATTTAAATCATGTCACGTTTGAATTTACATCAATGACTGTTCGGTCGGTGGAAGTGCAACACCAATAAGCTTCCTGTGGAAAACAGATCTGAATGGAACGTGACTCATCTTTAGTAATAACACTAAATTTAAACTTAAACGCTAATTTAGCGATCTTGACTCTGCTTTATTTTTGTGCCGTATAGTTACCCTGACCTGAACATGTTCTCTGCTCAGTACATGTTTCATACAGGAAGATCACTGGTAACGGACCGCCTCCAACGAGCCTCGTCACGTGAAAAACCACCCAACGCAGTCGGGACAATGTTGCCGTTAGCTTCGTTCTTCAGGACCAGCTAGTCTGAGAGTATGCTAAATAAAGGCACCAAGAGAGTTAAATACATTTAAGACAATCATTTACATGTAAAAACTCCCTGATGTAATGTGTAAAATAAATGTTGAGGTTTTTGAAAACAGAAAGAACTTAATTGGATGTTAAAACTAATATTACTTGCAAATCTTATTTTATATTCCATGAAATTATCGGTGTGGAGCCATTTCTGATCCAGTGTGTGTACGTAGTTTTTGTCTCCACATCCAGTATGTCCAAAGCAGAGCCATGAAGCCACATGAGATCTCCCCATTTTATTTTATTTTTTCAGGTTGCTGAATAGGACAACTATTCAGACTTTACCTCCGTGGTGTTTTATTACAAATATGTATTCCTCTTTTCTGGTGAGGTTTGGAGTTTGTCTTTTTTGTTGTTTTTGTAGGATTATTATTATTTGAAGTGGGCATGAGATGCCAGAGAAAGTGCTGTAGCTACCAGAAGGTGCTGCACACTGCCACACAGCTGCCTGAAAGAAGGCCAAAAGGAAAAAAAAAAAAGACAAGTTTGGCTGCTTGGAAACTTGGGTGTGGAAGCAAAGGAGTGGCACAGATCACTTGTGTTCACACATCATCATTTGGGAAATTAGCATATAAATCTGGGTGCTGTTGCCATGGTAGCACCGCATTTTAACGTCCTGGCCCATGCCTAGTTTGAGGGAACCTCCGGGTCAAAGTGGAGGCAGTGCAGTGAGACGGATGGCACTGAGGGGACAACAGTATGTAGATAGAAAGAGCTGAGAAAGAAGAAATATTTGCAAAGAATGAATATGTAAGAAAAGGGAAATAGTTCTCGCTGAGGTTTTTGATTTTTCCTACCAAGCCAGAAGTTCCTGGGAGGTTTGAGTTCGCCTTGAGTTGACGGTCTGTGAGACGTTTGGTTCTGATGGAAGAAAGCCGACAGATCTTATATTTAATACCTTGGTGGTTTTATGTGTGATAATTTTCTCTTTTTTTTTTGTCTAACACTTGACATAACATTTGATACTGTAAAATATTGTCCTATTGTATATGTGGCATCAAGGCACTTCATAATTCTCTTTATATTTTTGTACGTCAATCATTGTTCCAGTTCCAATGAGAGGTATTATTTAAGAAGATGTATAACCTTAATGAATAATAAAAAAGAAACAAGCCGATTCCCAAACCGTTCCAGCTGTTTGAGTATTTGTTTTTGAAACGTGGAAACTGATGAGCTCCTATCAGTTTCACCCCAAATAAATAAATAACTTATGTCAGTTCAGTAAGTTAATACAGAATAGTAACATATTTTAGCTGTAAGGAATATTTTGTTGATTCTCCACAATCGTGGGGTTCGCCACACTTCAGAAGTGTGGACCCAGAGTCTGTATATCGAGGTGCCAGTGGTACCGAGTGCACAGGCATTAATATCAGACTGCAACTAAAACAACAGCAGCTCATGCAGCAGAGCAGTGGCGCAGAGTTTTGGACCAGCGCCTCGGGTCTCTCTCCACAGACGCTCACATCATTGTGCCAGTTAAACAGGACTGAGGCGCCCCCTGGTGGAGTGGCGAGGAACATCAGAAAGCACGATTCTCTGGTTTCACAAAACAAAAACAGTTAAAATTTCCTAAAGAATGACATAGGTAATCTACTTAATACATTATAACAATTTTATTTGTTGTTTTGGTTTAAGTATATATTTAGCATTTGTTCACCTTCTTGATTTCTGATGTAGCAGATGCTCTTCTGGCCTTATTTGATCTTAACTAGGAACTTTGAGTGGCAGCATCAGCAGTCAACTTTATGTGGACATAATGGCAACATCTTAAGACATCAGCTGGCATGCAAAGGTGTGGGAGAAAATGGTGCAATGAAATGACAGCGACAGTTGGGATAAAGCTAACTTGGTTGCAAAATTGCTTTAAAAAGACTACACTTTAAAATTGCCGTGCCTATCACAAAATAATGTTGAGTTGAAAAGGTGTGTATGAGCCTTGGCTCAGTTGTACCGGTTCTGTCATAAGAAATGGTTCACAATTCAAGCAAGCTAATGTAGCAATCTTGTGGAAACACCCAAAGACATGTGACCCAAATCTTAAAGTTTGAAAGGCAACTGATAACTTTTTTTAAATATACGTCTTTGAAGTAATAATAAAAACATATTTTAGCATTTCTTACCAACCTAGAATAGTTAAAGTTTAGTCTGATATAATGACAGACAATCAAGAAGGGGGGAAACAGGTTGTATTTTTATCTGGTTTCAACTTCACTGTTCAGGCTCTTCTGCACCCGGCTGACATAAGTGCTGTATTTTGGTGCCATGTGATGCTTTTTTTTTTCTTTCCTTAAAGATCAGAGTTAGATCTTAACCTATCATGTATGTTTTTTCAATATGCAAAATGTTGCAACATTTATAACAGGACTAGAATACAGTTGGATCATCAATTCCACACTTTATGAACAGTTTCCTTATAAGAGCTCAGGAGTTTTATCTGCTTCAATAAAAGAGGATCCCGCAGAATAATTCGCTTTCCAAATATAATCTGACTGAAAGAGTTGCTTGCACCGCCCCCTGCTGGCGCTTATCTGTTATTACTCCAGACCAGGGGTCACCAACTCCAGTCCTCCAGGGCTACCATCCTGTAACTTTTAGATGCGTCTCTGCTCAAACACACCTGGATCAAATAAACTGCTCGTTTCCAGCCTATTGCAGAGAGGAATGAATGCTGGTGAGGGAATTCAGACATTTTGGAGCAGAGGTGAATCTAAAAGTTGCAGGACGGTAGCCCGTGAGGACTGGAGTTGGTGACCCCTGCTCCAGACCTTCCCCGTTGAGCCAAACTCAACTAAACCAAGAGGTGAGAAGAGAACAATGAGCCTAAATCCAGGTAATGCAGCTCTGACACCATGACTGGCAATAAGCTTTTTATTTAAACATTAAGGCAGTGTCTTTTTTTTGTGTGTTTTTCATGTTTACACTGCTATCCACAAAGCTTGCTGGTGGGCATGTAGAATTTAACCATGTGAATATTTCTTTTCATAATACCACCCTTGAAGCAAGCCACATAAATATTTACATCTCTTCAATTCTATATACAATCCTTGATATTATACAGTGGGTTATAATAAAAAAAAAAATATGCACAAAATGGTTGAACAATGTACTGTTTGTCAATCATCCCCCCGCCCCCTTTCTCCTACGATTGGACAGTCCAGATTTCGTCCTTTTAGGTTTTCAATGATTCATTTCATTCTGCAAACACAAGTGTGCAATGAGAAAAAAAAAGAAAAAAAAGTAAGAATAAACAATATATATGGATGCATGTTAAAAAGTCATTTCAGTGTACTTTTAAAAACAACACGTTAGTCATCGCTTTAGGGAACAGCTGGATATGGCTTCGTCTGGTTTTAGCGTCACATTCCAACGTTTCAGCAGTGGCAACGATGAGAACACACACACACACACACACACACACACACACACACACACACACACACACACACACACACACACACACACACACACACACACACACACACACACACAGAGAGAGGGAGAGGGAGCGACGACGTGTTTCTGCCTCTACTGGCCTCAGTAGGAGGAGCTAAAGCACAGCTGAGAGGACGGGCGAGGAAGAGGAGGCGGTCCTATAACAGTCAGGTCTGCGCTGAGATGAGCTAAAAAAACAAAAGAAGAAGAAAAAAAAAAAGACACCAGAGAATCTTCTTGAACGTCTCGCGCAGAAATACTGCCTTGAAAAGGTGAGACTAATTTAGCAGAACCGCCTTCCCCTCCGCTTCCTCCGACGCGCACAGAGAAGGGAGGTGCAATGAAGTACACTTAAAATAGTTTACAGGTTAAAAGTGAAGAAAAACTTCAGATGGAGGTCCACGTAAGTGGTGCAGGATGACTGAGTAAAACCATTAAAGCTAAGGCAGTGGGGGGGGGAGGGGAATGACGGGGAGAAAGAAAAAAAAAAGCGAATACATTAAAAAGGATAGCAGGACGTTTGATTAAAATCCGTTTGAACCCTTGCGAAGCAGTCTGCAGGGGGGGGGGGAGTAAAAGAAAACTTGTGCGTCATTTAATGAACTTCAGCACTAGAATTTGTAAAATAAATGGCACTTAACACTAAGAATATCTCTTAACTGTACAAAATCTGCCCGGATGTGGAGATGTATCCACGCACCCCCCACGAGGCAGTAAAAGCTCCGAGATGGGACTCCAGCCGAAAGATGGCTTTGTTTTTTTGTTGTTTTTCTAAAATCTCCTCTTTAATGAAAGGGAAACTCCAAATTCAGAGCTTTTAAACTCGTTCTCCACTCCGACGTGATTTGTTTTTCTTTTCTTACTGCGAGCGGAACAAGAAGCAGCGAGACGCCTCCGCAGTGGGACTTCTGCGCCGCCTCTTTAAAGAAAGAAAAAAACAAAATGCCATCGTGATCACCTCGACAACTAAGTGCTTTATATGCAAAGAACTGTTCTGACAAACACAGACATGGTTAATATAAAAACAAAAACAAAAAAACAGCAAGAAAGTGTCACTTGCCTCAGTGCCATCCATCTGGCAGCTCCTCCCAGTTCCCCCAACACACACAGATTCATGACATCAGCAACGAACCGCTTAGTTTACCCTGTAAACCTCTGATATGATCCCACCCCACCTGCCTCAAACCCAACACCCCCGCCCCAATACATCTTTGCAGATAACAGACGACAAATGACACCATCAAAAAAAGTTCACCACCAAAAATGTACTAAAAAAGTCGCAGCTCACGAAACACAGGACTGGACTGACAGTTCCAGAGAGAGAAACAAAAAGGACCAAAAGCGAGGGGAAAAAAAAGAAAGAAAGAAGAAACCAAGATGCTGTTTCTCCTCCTGTGTCCTTTTTGCTTGTGTTCTTGTAGTGGTAGCGGACCGCCGGCACACTGAGCTCGCCAGGAACAAAACAAGAGGGTTCCCCCGCTGTGAGAGTCGGGTCCAACATGGCGTCGTTACAGCCGTGTGCGGAGGCGTGAGCACGGAACGGCGGCACACGCCGAGCGCACGATGCGTCTGTGTTGATAAGGCCAGTGAGGAATAGTAGTAAAAAAAATAAAGAAGAAGAAGTGATTTGTCCTTCAGAGTAGTACTGGAGTGAATGCATAACACGTAAGTGCGAACGGACACACAGAGCCACAAAGATTCGTCCTCGTCGTCCAGGGAGGAGGACTGCTTCACGGCGAACAGCGGCGGTGGAGGGGGGCGGGGGAGACGAGGCGCAGGACTGTCCTCTGAGTGTGTGAAGCAGTGCGTTTTCTGGTCACTCGCTGTCGGACAGGGTTTCATACTGAGAAACAAGCAGAGGCTTGGGCTCCTCCTCCCAGGGGCGGCCCTGGCCGGGTCCGGGCCCCGGGCCGCCCTGCTGGCCAGACGAAGGGGAATGGGCTGAAACTGTCCCGCTGGGGAAACGCATGATGAGCGGGCTGTATGGAAACGGGGTCGGAGTTGAACCTGAGTGAGAGGGGACAAAATACAGTTTAAAAAATGGCTCGAAGGCGACATCAATGTGAGTACCGCTGTAAAACAGGATTTTAATTGTATTTTTTAAGACAAATTAAACTTTAGGTTTTAAGCTGCCATTAGCATGGCTAGCATAATTAAGACTACCGTCTGTGTGGGTTTTCTACAGAATATAATGTAAACCATTCATTTTAACTTAAGATTTTCAAAATGGCTGATAACATTTTCAATTACATTGAGTTTAATGGAAAACAAAAGGCTCAAAATGATAAAAGAGAGTAAAGCTGCTGTTCTCCGGTCAGCCTTCCTGCTATCTGCTGAAAATCAAACTCTCTCTCTCACAGACATGTCTCAAGATACGCCGCAGTTTCCTTTTAAATTGGCTTTTCAAGTGAATTCAGAGGTAAAAAAAAAGAAAAATAAAGCCAACATCTTCTTAGCTCAGTATCTACCTACTGAGCAACTTTTCCCGTTTAAAGAGAAACTTTTGTCCCTATTGCTGCAAAATAAAACTCACTCAGAGCCGCAAAAGTGATTTTCTAAATATGTACTACTTAAAATGTTTTATTATAAAAGCTAACAAAAGTAAAATAGGATTAATTTATATTTTCAGATTTATTACCAATGGAAAAAAAAAACTGTTTTGTGTTAGTGAGGTGAGCCTTTTCTAAAAACATGAAAATTAAAGTTATATGGTTTGAAGCTAGTCACTTTTAAAAGCCTGTTGTAGATGTTAAAAGCAGATTTTTGTATGAAGACATAAAGGAAAACCCATAAAATGGCCAAAATAAAAAAACAACATTTTGATGAAAACCGTATGATATAATTGCGTCAGTAAAACCTCCAAGTCTGAATGTAGATTAACAGTTAAAGGTCATAAATAGTCTTAATTTCATGCATCTATCTGGAAGCGGCGTGCATTGTACCTGCAGACAGAGGCCGGTCCTCCCACACCCGGTTGGTGAGGGGCGTCCGCCGGTTGCAGTCTCCCTCTGAGTGGACAGACGACACGGACGAGGGACGCTCGCTGCCGGACAGACCCGGGCCCGGGGACTTGGCCTTGCGTCCGTTAGAGCGCCCGCTGCTCTTTGAGGACTTGGAGCCGCCTGCAAACAGAGGAGGAGAAACTCTGATGCTCTTTGGATGAGTTAACATTTAACTATTTTAATACATATGCTAAGTAACATGATTTTTTTTCTTACAAAGCTGATTAAATTATATATCCAGTTACCAATGTGTATTACAGATACCAAAATAATGGTAAAGTTAAAGTAATAAATTCTAAGAAGATCTTTGACGTCTTCAAACTAAATTATTCCACGAGGAATAATTTAGGTCATGGATGAAAGTCCCTTGTCCAAATAAAACATTTAAAGAAATGTTTAATGTCATCACAGAAAAGGATGAATAAATGGTTCAGCCAAGAAGTCATACATTTTAAATTGTTCAATTTAAAAAGTGAAATTTGTTGACTCTACATTTTGATTACACACTGATAAATTTAGGGCTTTAGATCTGTTAATGATAGCTATGGCTTACAGCTAGTAAAAACCAAATAATCTCACATTCTCAAAAAAGATCAATAACAAAAAAAAAGGATTTTTAACAGAAATGTCAGCTTCCTAAAAACCAAAACCCGGTCGCCCCACATTATATGTATATATAAATGTCCGGATGTCTGCTTTTCATTAAAAGATCATAAAAAGTCTTAATTTCATGCATCTAAAATTTAATTAAAATGTCTTGAATTCATTATAAAAAACTTAAGTTGGGCTTTAATATGTTCATAACAGGACTTAAACTTTGCTTTGACAGGATGATTTAATCTATTTTTTTTTCTTGCAAATCTTTTCTGTCAGGCTAAAGTTTGAGTCGCACTCACAACATTCATTGTGACTCAAGACTGTTGAGGCTACTGCTAACTAGCTGCTAACATACACTTGCTAGCTAGCAAGCTTGATTTTCGTCATCTGTCATTGGCAAGTTTTGCGATGCAGGTCTTAAATTCCACTCAGAATGGTCTTAAACATTCGTATGTTTGAGTTAGTGAAACCTGCAGAAGCCCTGGTTTAAAAACAGCGGCCCAACGCGTGAAGCGTCCACTATAAAACAAGTGAAGAGTGGCACCTTGTGAGAAGGAGTCGTCAGCCCGTCCGTCTGCAGACATGGCGGGACCCGTCGGGTTAGCAGCGCTGGACGGGGAGCGCTCCTCCGATGATTCATCGTACTTTCCCATCAAGGCCTTTCTGATTATGGCCTCCAGGCCGATGGAGTTGCCAGATGCTTCTGGAGCCGGGTGGCTGCGCACACTCACAGGCCCTGGACGGGAACGCAGACGCGGGTTTTTAAAGCGAAGAAGCAGTTTTTAACCAAAACCAAACCGAGCTCGCCTCATTTCCGTCAGAACACAGCGGAGTCTGAAAACACTTTAGTGTGAGTCAGTCTTCCTATTACACAGCGTACCTGCAGTAGTGGAGGCTGGCATATTAAAGATTTCCGTTCCTGGCTGACCGGCATCTGGAATCACAGAGGAATCGGTTAAGATCGACTGGTTCTGGTTTTTAATGGGTTTCATCCGTACGCCGAGGCGAGGCTCACTGAATTCGGCATCGTTGCCATCGCCCGTCCTCTTCTTGATCATCTCCTGCTTCTTGGACTTCACGATAGCCGACGTGTTCTCCGTCAGCTTGCTGAAGAAAGCTGGAGGCTGGGAGGTGTTGGGTGGAGAGCGGGAGCCGAGCCTGGCGGTGGAAAACCAGACACACTTAGAATCACTTAGTTTAATTCCCATCTCTGTTTTTTTTGCTGATGACCTGAAGGCTGACTGGAAGCTCAGAAATCAAATCTTTTTTCTGTTTAGTGAAGGCACCATGCTAAGTGCTTTTACACAAAATACTGCAAATCTATTGTTTTTGCTTTATGGCAGCATGAAATATGCAATGTGCTTCTGACTGAAGAAGCCTCAAAATGACTCATTTTCTATACCAGTGATGTGTTGAAGTATGTATTCAGGGAAAAGCAGATCTACAGAAGAAGCCATTTAAGAGCAAATAGAATTTCCTAAGAAAGATAAGACTTTCAGCAGATAAAAGCGATAAAGAAAAAGTTGTTCAGTTTTCTCCTTTTGAGTTTTCAACAATTTCTTTATAATGAAAGATGTTGCAAATGTGTGTACATAGCAGGGACACAAAAAAGAGACTTTTCAAAACCGTTTGTTTTGAAAAGTCTTACACACTCACCCTATACTGGTCTGAAAATAAAACTATTTGAGCAGAAAAAACAAACAAACCCTATTTCAATAACCTTTATTAACATATAAAAAATAAGACAACCTTCATTTCGATCACACAGATCAAAAACTGTGTAATTGAACAGACCTAAATGAAAATTCAAGCCTGGTCAAGGATGTCCCTTACCCTTGTTCCCCCTGCTCATTGGGGTAGGAAGCCCCTCCCTGGACGTCGGGCTCAGAGCTGGATGCGGGAGGAGACACCGGCTCAATGCAGTCATTGGAAACGGGGGACGACTTCTGCTGCTGTGGAGATCTACAAACAACACGGTTACTACATGTGATGCCGTGTTTTTTAAAAAAAAAAAAGATTGTCAAAGTCCGGCCCACGTTTCCTACCTGTCTCGGTTACATTCCCCACTAAAGCCCTGTGAGTAGCGGGACGCCTGAGCAGACTCCTGTGACGTGGGGGGGGCCTGGGAGGCACTGGATGGACGGGTCAGGTCCAGAACCGGAGAGCCGTGGTAGCTCTGCTGCTGTTGTTGCTGCTGCTGCTGCTGGCTGTCCCTGTAGTCTTTAACTATCACCTCCTGGACAGAAACATTAACATGGAAGACATTAACGTGACGTTTTTAATTCATCTCGTGGTTGTGGTTCTTCGCCGTGGCCTTACGCTGATGTGCTGCGCCAAAGTGACCACTCTCTGGCTGCCTTTGACACACGGGGATGGGGGCTGTTGGCCTGGAGACAGTCTCTCCTCTGACGGGGGTCGATAGAGTCCTTGTGGTGCTGCAGAGGACCAAATCCACAAGTGTTAAGAACACGCACACATCTGAACCTCTCAAAGTTAGCTCAGACTTCCCTTTTAAAGCAATAATAATAAAAACATGCACACTTTGAAAAGTCTTCACCGTTTCAGCGGGTTGCACCAACAGGTGACGAGCCACAGTTTTCTCTTCGTGTTTTTTTGCGTGAACAGCCAGTAAGCAGAACTTTTGGCCAGAAGTGACACTAAAATTAACTGGTTTTGCATCAGTGACTCATACAAGTAGAGTGTGCACAAAAAAGAAAAAAAAATTTACATCGACAAATATACAAAAGACCACAAACGGGTTGAGCTAGTGCGTCTGTGAAGAGCAGGATCCAAAAGGATTCACTGAAACAAACCTGAGATTCATGTCAGAATTCATTTATTCCTGCTTGGCCAAGTGGAAATAATGGATCCAGCACAGTTTTTAGAAAACGTGCATCGATTGGAGTTTTCTGACCGATCACTGATGTTGAAAAGTCACTAAATATAGATAGCACAGACGTGACATGGTGAGCTTCATTGCTCACTATGTTTTTCTTTTTCTGACATTCCAGCTGGACCAACCAAACCCAAGGCATCGACATGACCTGTGCCTCTCGGCTGCCTTTCCCACGAGTCTGTGAATGCATCCCAACAGCAGTGGGATCATCTACGTCCCTACGAACTGATGTGAATAAACCGAGACCGCTTAAAACAACTCTTTGAATTCAGCCATGAATAGTTAAAGCCCCCAAGTGCCGTCCATGTAGTCCGAATGACTGAAAACTACCAAGTGTAAAGGAGAGTTTGAGATGTGTGGTCAAAATCCAGGAAGAAGTTGCACATCGGTAGTATGCAAGTCTGAACAAAACTCAAACCATTTAGTAAAATATGCTTGTGAATTTAGACAATCTGATTTTAGTTGCATTTCAGTTCACCATATAATTTATATTAGTTTTATACTGAATAAGTTTTGTGCACATTTGTAACGGAAACAAACCTAATGATCAAATCACCACTGCAGGAGTGGGGCTCCTTCGTATCTCGAGCGACACCAAACTGGTTTCAAGGCACTCCCATGAAAAAAGAAACCTGAAGCAGACGAAGCCGGCTGCAGCTCTTACCGAGTGTTCGGATGTCTTGTTCCTGAACAGACATTGGTTTGTTTTGAGTCTTTTCTCTACTCGGTGTGCCGCTGTCCTCGCGGCCGGACGGGTTGTCCGACTGGGAGGGAAGCAGACGGCCTGCGGACGGGGGGTAGGAGCCGGGGTAAATTCCTCCTGGGCCGGGACTGCAAAGCTTGGGGTCGGATTTGCTGGAGGCGCCATGCTGCTCCTGCAGGTGTTTGGGCAGACCGCCCCTGGATTTGCCTCCATCGCGATTCTGCTCTTTGGCTACGCTCGAGTCCATGGCAGATTGGTAGGCATCAGGTGGCACACCCGTTTTTTGGAAGGAGCCATGGAAACCTGGGTAGCGGGATGCTGAGGGAATGGTCCTGGTAGGAAAATAAAACAAAACAAACCACATATTTTTGCATTTTATTGGTAGAAAATGTTATTATAGTTTTAGCACAACTCTGGCTTACCGTAACACCGACGGGTGTTCACTGACAGAAAGACTTTTGCCTCCGGTGTTGTGCAGCACGCTCGGCCTCTGCTGCACGTTGTCCTGGGTGCGGGGAGACACCGGGGAATGCTGGTGGCTGTAGGGCTGGGATGCAGGTCTGCCGCTGCCGCCACCGCCGCCGCTGCTGCTGCTGGACAGGCTGTGTTCTGTACCTGAGAGACACACATTCATGTTACTGTACAAACATCTTCCCACAAGATTCAACCTTTAACACCCCCTTTTACTCATTCACATTTTGTTACAATCACCCAACTTCAATATTTTTTACTGGAAATTTATCTGATGGATGTAAATATTGCATAAGTGTGAAGTGTGGAAGGAAACAGGCATTTGTTTTTCTAATTTTTTCCCCCTTTTACAGATAAATCTGAACAATCTGTGATTTCAATTCATTTTTACATTATATCATTTAATACTGTTATTATTAATGTCGTATGATGGTTCTTGACATTCTACAGCAAGGACAAGGTAAATCAAAATATAACAAGTAATTTTGGTCATTTTACTGACCTGACAAGAGAAGTTTAGTCTGATTTAACTTCAGACAGTGTCACAAAAATATACATGTTAATAGGTTTGTGAAAAAATCTGGTTTCAGCTGTAAATAACGTTTTCCAAATTTACGCTTTGGATCAAGTATTAGATTGTAATTTAATACAAATCTGTGAAGTTTGAATATCAAACATTTTCAAGGACTTTATGCAGAAGTCAAGCACTTTCCAAACCTTGAAAACACTTTGAATTGAAATTCAAGAATCCTCCAGGTTTTCAAGCACCTGTACGATCCCTGGTTCTGTATCCAGCCATCTGTCCTCTGATACTCAGAGAAGCAGTTGTGGTTTGATGAGACCAACATTTTACTGCCCAACACTGAAGATAATCCCCAAAGGAAACTCCAGTCATTTTCCTTTTACTTCACAACTGTGTGCGTCTGTGGTCTGATCCGCCACATAATACCTCCATGAAGCACATTTTGTGTTTGGAACGTGAGCAAACACAAACTACGTTTTTAAACACAGACTAAGGCAGAAAAGCAGAATCGTTCAGGTACCTGGTCGCCAGATGGGGGCGTGCTCCACATTTCCCAAAGACCCTCCCCTGTCTCTGTCTCTATCCCTGTCCCGATCTCGGTCCCGTTCCCGATCCCAATCTCTCTCTCGTTCCCGCTCCCGGTTTTCCCGCTCCCGCTCCCGTTCTCGGTCCCTGTCGCGGTCTCTTTCCCGCTCCGACGACGACGCGCTCTGCATTTTGCTCATGTGTGAGGGGCCGACTGAAACGACAAAAAAAAAAAAAACAGATGAGGGAAAAAGTAATTTTAAACGGATAAAAACATGATATTATTTTGTCAGGGAGATGCTCATAATAAAATGGAGGCGTACCAGGAGAGATGGATGAGCTGGTGTAATTCCTGGGAGGGAATGCGGCGTTTGTCCCAGGGATGTAGGTGATGCGATCCATCGGGGAGCCGGCCGCCCCTGCAGACGGAGGGACCAGGACGGGTAAGTGCACCTGAGAAAGATCAATGATCCCTGAGGAGAGGAGAGATGAGAGCCAAATCAAGATGCAGCTTAATGAACAACAAACATACAAAGCCTTAACAAACTTCATGTAGTGACAGTCCAGCAGGCTGATTTCTTTATTATAAAATTTTGTAATGAAAGAAGAGTAAAACACAGGTTGTTTTTTTTTTAAGTACAAGGAAGTTAGTTTATTCAGCGCTGCACTGGGGGGTCTGTGGTGACTCTTTGGACCTTCAGTGATTCTTAATAATAAAAAATAGTTAAGAACCAAATGTTGTTCATGTAACAACTGTATTGAATTTCAACATTAAAAAAACCACAAAGTACCTATAATATATTTTTAGATATTTTTTCTTGCCATTAAGGTGGAAACCACATGCTTTTTTTAGAATTTTTTTTTTTTTTTTTACACAATTTCCACAAATAACGCCCCGTAGACTAAAATGTATTCATCCTGTTTTAGCAAAAGTTTTAGATTTTTCTTTTTTCAAAACCTAAAAATAGAAATAAAATGGTGGTTCTTTCAAAATAACATTTCCTACAGCAGATAAGTTGCTTGTTTTCTCTATTTGTGGCTGCAAACAAGTTTCATTTAGCTGGACAGAGGATAGCAAAGAGAGCAGACTCCAGAAGAATGCAACAAATAAAAAAAAGCATTTCAGCATCTGTAATGCAGCAACACAACAATTGTTACAGAACCACTCAAATAATTTAAATAGTGCCGTTCAAAATGCAATTAAACAAAAGCTAAATTAAATGTACTCCTATCTTCTCCTTTGCTGAGGAAAATATTCTTGTTGCAAAAATACTAATGATTAGGCGAGTCTCCTTTAGTTATAAGTTATAGCTGGATAATCACATCATCGTTTTAGATTCATCAATGAAGCTGCAAAATGAATATGAATATTCCCCAATGCAGGCGCAAGTGGACCTCATTGTAACAACATCTTATTTACCAATGCATGTTGCATCACAAGCTCTGACGAGGTTTTTTTTAACACGCCAAGTGCAGCAACGATTGTTGAAAAGTGGCGCTGCTGAACGGCTAATTTTTACAGTAAAGAGGCTCAGCTCTGCTCCAGACTGGAGGTGCAACACGCCACTGCAACACGAATGAATAAACTAAAAAAGATCTGTTAGATAATGAGTTATCCAACAAGAGAGTTCTGCAAACTCTCTCCTATGCAAAGATTCTCAGTAACAGTGACAAAATGAGAAGATTTTAAATTCATATCCTTGCACTGGGCTGTCCTTTCATCTTCCCTCTCTCCCTTGCGTGATTTCATGACATCAGAAGCCATAAATGAGCATAATAAACATAAAACAAAGGCAGACCAATTCAAAGGGTGGTTAACCTTGGCACAATATCCGCATTACATCAGCAGCTCTGCTCTCTTTGTAATTATTAACCACTCAAATGGTCATATTTGTCGATCATTTGCCAGTGCAAAGGAATCAGCTATTTAAACAATGAGAAAGTAAAACGATTTACTTATGCAACCGTGCAGCTGACCGACGGAGACTGCCGTCAGGTCTCATGTAAAACGATCCTGTTTGGGTCTGATTTCTACGATTTGTTCTCTTGTCGGGCAGCAGCTCGTGTTCCCCTACAACAACAAAGGTCGCCTCGTCTCTTTTGGTCAAGCAGGGGGAGATCAGCGCCAGCTTGTTTGCATCCCCGACTATCAGATCAAACCCAGGCTGAACGGACATCGCCGTTGTTTGGTAAAAGGTAACCCTAACCTGTGTCTGTAAGCGTAGAACGCCAGATTCGGGTTTCAATTTGCCAAACAACCTAAAAATAGTCCAAGTGCGAGTCAGAGAGGGGACGGGACTGGGAGCAGCGTTGGCCTTACCGCGCTGGGCACCAGCAGAGTAGGACAGAGGAAGCGCCTGGTCTCGAGGAGCGAGGCCTCTGAGCAGGTCTGAGCGCTGCTGCGCAGCCATGGCGGCGGCCGCGGGCCACTGGTGCATCTGCTGCGAGGTGATGTAGTCGTTTATCAGGGTCTGACGGTTCTCCAGGGCCGTCGTGTCGGGGAAGCCGCGGATGAGGTAGGGGTACGGGTGAGGGTACGCCGGGTTGGGAGCCAAGTGGGAGCGAGGCAAGTAGTAAGCTCCTGCGAATAAAGAACAGGAAATGTTGAAAATCATTCGTAGTCATTTAAAGTCAGAGATGAGATATGAACTGATTGTTTTCTCGGGTTGCATTCAAGTGTTTCTGCAGGTTTCACCAAGTCAAGTTTAAGGCTTTGTGAGCCTATTTTGAATTCAATTGAAGACCTGCATCGTGACAGAAATGCACAGAAGAATATTGGATATTTTATGTTGGAGTAGCGTCAAGCTGTTCTGCACAGAATGTGCGTAACATCGTGTGGGTCACAATGTTAGACGCCAGTGGCGAGAACAAATGTTGTCCAGCCAACTGGTGATACATTTACACTTGCATATGATGGACAAAAAAACCCCTGTGATTTACCTGGGTCGATGGCGATTCCACGAGGCAGCGCCGCGGGGTCAAAGGTCAAGGGGATGCGGTACATGTCTGAAGCTCCCAGGCCGGGCAGCAGCCTTTCGTAGGCCTGCTGATCTGCAACGCTGGTGAGCGGCGACTTGGTGGCCCTCATCTCTCTGGGAGTCGGTGTGGCTTTTCGCTCCTGGGAAGAATTCTTCCCAGACCCTGAATCAACAGGAAAAAGGAAAAAAAAAGAAAAAAGTTTGGAATCTGGATTTTATCAACAATAAAAAGTGACATATTTGACTGTGGTCTCATTCACTGCCTGTTACGAATAAAACCTTCGTTAAAAAACAAATAAAGTCACTGTTCCGTCTCCGTGTTGGATACGCAGAGTTCACACACTTTTCTCACAGGAACATTCAAACATTTTCAACGCAAGTTTTCCAGCAGCACATTTTGGGAGAAAAAGACAATACAAACAATCTTAAAAAGAAAAAAGTTTCACTTTACTATTTTAAGATGTCAATTATTACTGTTTGTAGTGTCTTGTGATAGTTTTTTATATCCTACAGACAAGAAAAACAAAACACCCAATATACTCAAATGGTCCAAGAATAAAAACCCTTCAATTTCATTAACGCCGTTTAATGTGCTCAGTATAAGCCAACCTTTATTTAAAAACACAGATAGATTAAGTCATGTAGAAATTAGGAATGATAAATATTCATTACACAAAAACAATCCAAACAAATGACCTTCCTGCTCAGATCAAATGTTTGAAAACACACAAAGAAAGTTACAACAAAAATGTTCCTGCTATGTTCTTTGGCTTTTAGCAAGTAGAAATAAATTTGTTCATTCCAACTAACCTAAAACAAGAAAAGTTCAGTCTTATTTCACTTCAGACAGTGAGAAAAAAAAAAAAGTCTGTCCTTTTTATTAGCTGCATGAAAATATCTAGTTTGAACTGTAAATAATGTTTTCCAAATTGAAGCTTTTAATCAGACATTAGACTGAACTTTATTGCAAAACTGAGAAGTTCGAATATCAAACACTTTGAAAACACAAAACTGAAAAACAAGCCTGGACGTTCCCACCTTCGTGTTGCCTTTGACTGGCTTCCCTGGGCAGCGGGGATCCACGATGCGACGGTCCAGGGTAGGGGGTCCGTATAGCACCTTTTTCCTCGTACCCCATGGGGCTGTGGTGCGCCTTGCCTCCCTGCTCAGAGCCCAGGGTGAGCGGAGAAGAGCGCGGTATGGGGCTGGCCGTGCTGACCACCGCGCTGGGCCGACCCTTGGGCCCCTCCTCATACCGACTTCTGTCGGGACGCATCTCCAGGTGGGAGGCTGCATTGTGGTAGGAGCGCGGCGAGCTGGCGATGATGGAGCGGACATCGTGGCGTTTCCCAGAGCCGGCAGGATCCAGCTTTCCGGCTGCGCCCTGCAAGAAACCCACCAGCTTAGGACCACATGCATCTTTACTGGTCTATTGTAACTTCAGATGACAACAAAAAACTGAGAAACACATTTCAAATTTCTAGTTAAAGCTCAACATCAACTTCAGTTTTGCTGCAATACATTCATTTTTTTATGTTCTGCATAATATTTGGGAGCAAGAAAATAGCTGTTAAGATTGTTTAATCATTAATTTACTCCATGTTAAATAAGGACAGCCACACACCAGTTTGATATTCATTCAATAAAATTATATGACTGCACATCACCTCATATTTATACGTGCATTTGTTCCCCGGGTTCAAATTACAGGTCTCATAAAGTTAGTTTGACATACATGTGTCGGAAGCATTCCAGCAGCCGTTGAGAGAGCAGCAGATATGCAGGCCATTAAAATTCAGCTGAAGGCGTATTTTAACTGCGGGTTCCTGAAAGTTGTTCTCCAGAACCTGACTTCCTGGAACCTTTTATCTATGCACGCTGTTCTTTTTTTTTTATGTGCGTTTCTATTGTCGAGTCTAAAACTGGGACTGTTTATGGAGATCAGGCCTTCCTGACGCTGAGCAGGAGCAGCGCTGCGGTCCGACGCCGCGGCAACGTCAGAGTTCAGAACGTGATTGAAACTACCGACATTGAGCTAATACAGCATTATTACATCTGAGATCGTTTCATAGAGGTCATACTTTAAATCCTGCCACATCAAACTGTGTGAAAATTTAGATTTTAAACAAACAATTTTATAGGAAGAAGCGACAGACTTTACAGGTTAAAATCCAGACTAGAGGCTTTTAACTCTCCATTCCTGTGGAGATTCTGAGCAGATATAGAAATCTGCACTTTGTTTAAATACAAAATCGCCACACTTAGTGAAAATATTTAATTAAACATATTCAGCAAGAGCATCTGGGTTTAAATGTGAATAGAGGAGTTATTTATTAATACCTCAGTGGGGAAAATTCACATTTTACAGCAGCAAAGCAAACAAAATGTGCCCTATTGCATATAAAAGTATCCAACAACATAAACAGTGGTATATTAATAAAGTATCTACAGATAAAATCAAATTAAATTTATTGGAAACCTGAAAATCAGAGATTTCTAAGTATAGAATACGATTTGTGGATATATTATAAAACATGACCAGCTGAGGGAGGAGATTCTTGCGATTAAACGCAGGATATTTTGAGTCAGTGAGAACTGTTCTCTCTCTCTCTGTTCTATTTTTAAGCAGTTCAACATGACAAGCAGTTCATTTCAAGCCTTCTTGCCTTAGTAAGAGTTAGCCATGATTTGGTCGTAACCCGGTGGGTGTGGGTGGGTTTTTCAGCTCTCAGTAACGGCGCGTTCAGAGCCGAAAGAATCCAACGGATGTTTGGTTGGGCTGGTCGCTGATAAAGCCGATCCAGCTGATGAATCAGCCCCCAAAAAAGAACAACGAACACATTCCTAGCCAACTGTGGAATGATGCGTTTCACCGTCAGGCGCTTACCTGCGATATGATGCCCTCCTTGGATGATTGTCTGCCCTCGTCTCTTGGAATGAGGTGGATGGAGCGTCCAGGCTCCTTCACCGTGGGCACAATGCCCTCTCTGCCCTTCATCGGGTCAGAGAGGGAGCCGGCGCCACGGGGCGGGGACGCCTCTCGCCTCATCTGCTTGGCTTCCCTCCTCATGTAGGCATCCTGAGCGTCGAGATGGCGGGGTATACCTGGAATCAGAAGGTTACGTTCAACCCATTTCTCATGTAGAAACAACGGGCGGTACGTTTGGAGTGCATTTCAAAGCATCCTACCTTGAGAGATGGAGCCTCGGCTATGATGAGCGTCTTTGTACGACGCGTGGTGAGGGCTGTCTCTGTCGTAAGGCATGGCACGGCCGATGAGACCTGAGGCAAAGGTGGAACAAAGCACAGCAGCAAAGAACTTAGACGCTGTTTTTCACTGTGCTGTTCAGACGTTTTAATAAGACTCCAGAGAAAGAGCCATTGACTGGAGGGGTTTTTTTCCAGCTGTCTGGTTCGCAGAGAACATTGCAGCGGATGAAAACTTTTTTGATCCCGTGTGTGTGTGATACGTTTAGAAGTGATGCGGCGGACATATTCATTTATACAGGCTAAGAGTGTACGAGTCTCCAGTGTGTTTATCAACAGTATGAATGTTTTAAGTAGAAATATTTCAGTCATGTTGGATATTTTTCTTTTTTTTTTTTGTATGAACACAATGTTAAACTCATACTGGCTCGTTAACATGTCTCACTGCTGAATGCTGTATCAGTCAGAATAAATATCAAATGAGGTGTTTGAGCTCGCTCCCGTCTTACCTTCACAATTGGTAGCAGACAGAGCGTCTCTCATCGGCAGCCCTCTGCCTCCTTCCATGACATCATAGGATCGCTTCAGACCCAGGATTTCTCCAGAGAGACCTGAGCCTCGGCCGTCTTCTTTGGGAGTCTGAGACTGCGGCCCTGTGATGTTTGTTCACACGGATCCGGTGTTTTATATAAACAGCTGAACACCGAGTGTGCAACCTGCCAGGTCAGCAATCTTATTACTTAAAGCCCGTGTACTCACGGTCATACGAGAGGATCTGCCCGCTGACGCCCTCGTACAGGATCTGCCCTTTAGATGGCGCCTCGTCCCGCTCCCTGTCGGCTCGGCTGGAACTGTCCTCTGAGATCAGACGTGATATGGTTTCTCTATACAGCACATCTGCTGGTGTCCCCTGGGATGAAGAGACAAAAAAAAAAAGAGGCATAAACTGTGCCGTCTCTGCAAAAAGCAGCAGCCGCAGCCGGCCTATGACTTTGGCTAGGGTTAGTTATTATGCCGGTGCAGAAGGAACCACCGAACAACAAGCGACCATGAATAGTTAGGTTTATTACTCCCAAACTTGTTTCTTTGTATGGTACCGTCTTTAAACCCTTCATGCATAGTGGTCACTACAGTGGGCAGCTATCTAAAAGTCATTTTATTGTGCTTCTTGTGGATTTTTATGTTATAAATAAAAATATAAATGCATCAGTGGACATCATAAAATACACCATCAACTACTGGCCATCAGCTGCAAATGCAATAAGTTATTTTTGTTAAATCTAATATGGCTGACAGACAAAAAAGCATGCCGACCGACCCGGTTCCTCCTTCTACTGTAGACGTTTCTTCCAGGTCAAAAAAATATTTTGACATCAGATAACCCCTAAAGAAAAATACTACTGATGTATTTTTCAAATAACAACTTTAGTATTTGGAGAAAATTACAACTGATCACCGAAAAAAAATAAGATAAACATTTTTTTTACACATTTTTTTTCCTACCTTTTTTATGCCTTAAGAAAACCAAACAAAAAAAATTGAAAAAAAAAAAATAAAAAATCCTGACACAAAGGATAATTCATGCATAAAAGGGTTAATGACAAAGTCTTGTAAAAAAGATAACTTCAATTATTTATTTAGTGACATTTTAGACAAAAAACAAAAAAAAAATCAATATCGGTCAAAATCGGAATTGGCAGGTGAAGCTTTTAAAGATCGGCGATCGGTCAGAAAACTACAATTGGTGCAACCCTAATAAAAACCGTGTGGGAACCACGTTATAATATTTACATTTGGCCATGTAGGAATAAAGGAGTTCTACAATAATTTCAGGTTTGTTTTCATTACATTAGTAAATTATTTTGGATCCTCCTATTGACCAGCACACAAGCTGAATCCATTTGTGGTTTTTAGGCCCCTACCAACATTTTTGGGAAATCTTATAGATAAGGACTTACATACTCTAAAAAAAACAGCATTGTAGTGTTTAAGCAATGCTAGCTGTGCTAATCCCAAAAACAGCTTATAGAAGATACTAAAGACTATTTAAAATATCAGCTCTGTAACGATTTTGTCAGTTACATGGCGATAACTCTTCATCTAATAAAAATCATTTATCTTAAGGGAAAAATCCGAGATCAGAAAATGATTCATCCCTGGAACCATCACTGGAGATGATTATGGGCTTTAAAAGCAAGAGGAACAAGATGAACACCATCCTGATGCGAAAGGCAGGCGCTGGAGGAAAGTAGCTGTGTTTCCAAAACGCAGGAAGGAGCTCACCATCAGAGTCATTGACTTAAAGAAGCCAAACAATCTTATACAGAAGCCTGGCACTCCACTGAGGTCTGCTCTGGACAACATGGAGCCGTCTTCAGAAACCTTGCTAAACACAGTAGTCTACATTGTACACGTCTTTGTGTCATGTTTAAGCAGTTTCAGACTTCTACAGCTCATTTCTGCCCGCAGCAAATATCTTACACATCGTTTTAACCAGACAATGTGTTCAATCAAAACATAAAAATGAACACGAATCTCTGAAGCAAAGCTCCAGAGCTTCTAAACGAAGAAAAGGTGAAGCGGCTCGAAAGCAGAACATAACATTCGTGAGTCTAAACTAAACCTTGAATAACATCACTTGTGCTGGGCATGAGTCATATTTCTCCATGTTCTGATTGGTCAAGAGATGATTGCATGAGTGGATGGTGAAAAGGAGAGACAGCAGTTACTGGGAGAGGCCTTATAATCTGCTGGCTGCAGCTTTTCCAAGAAGTGTTTACCAAAAGAGGGGGGAGAGGGGATGGATGTCTGTTTACAAGGTAGTAATGACTAAAGCAGTCCTCACCTGCTCTCCAAGAAAACCTCAAACACACACACACACACATCCACCTACTAATCTGTCAAGAGTCGCGCTAAACAAGAGGATGAATTTTCTTTTTTTTTTTTTCGCCTTTAATGTTGGCGGATGACGGCCTCCTCTGTGCTTGTTTGCTCTCCAGTGCCAGTTGGATGCGACACCGGAGTGGGCCTATCAGTGACCAGGTTTAGCCAGCATCGAAAGTACACGGATAAATAAAAGAGGGAACAGATGCGGCACAGCGTGTACCCGTTGCCACGGCTACGGATCCATTCAGAGCTGCGGTTATGTCACAGCGCGGCGGAAATCCAGCATCAGCCACCGCCGCACATGGTTTGCCGTTTGACCTCTCACCAACTCTCGTCTGTTTCTCTTGCATCACAGGAGCAAACGTTGAGAAAAAAAAAAAAAAAAAAAGAAGAAGAAAAAAACGCGCAGGAGCCGCTTTGTGTTTGACAGCAGCTTGTGTGTTCAGAGGGCAAAAAGCTGAATTGGATTTTTTTTTTTTTGTGTGTATGTGCATTTTTTAAGAAGTAGCATAAACGATCAGAGGATGTGGGCGGAGTGCGAGCTTGTCTGTGGCGTGAACCTTAACACGGTTTTACAGTGTTAGTTTCAATTGGCGTCGACTGTCAGTCTCAGGTAAATCACATTAACCTCAGCAAAGCTCTCTGAACTGCAGAGTCAAAGAACAAACAGGACAAAGTGTGGCGCGCAACAGGTGCTCTCATTTTTAAACGCGATTTCACATTATGTTGGGAGGTTTTCAAAAAGAGGAAGAGGACAGTCAGCCACAGGACAAAAATGAAACTCAAGCTTGTACTGTGTCAGCACAATATTTATAATGCGCAATCGTGAGGCTGGTTGCTTTAGAAATGGCGTCAGTAAATCCTTAAACTTAAAGAGACATTCTTGCTCTCATGCCAGCCAAATAAAACTTTTCAAGAGTCGCAAAGTCACATGATTTTTAAAAAGTTGTACATAAAGTGCATAGCTTCCAACTTAAGAAAATCTGATCTAAAAACCATATTACCAGTGCTTATATTGTCATACTTTGTGAAAATTCAGATGAAATATTTCAGGAATAAAATGAAGAACCGCAAAAACCTTCATTCATTGTTATATCTAGCTTTAAAAATATTAACTGGGTCTTTTTAATTTTTTTGCCAAACTTTTTAACAGCCACTGTAGAAGGTCCAAAGTGTCACTTGTGGCTCTGGTGGTTGCAGATCCCTGATTTAGACCGTTTCTGTGAGACCAGGTGTACATTACTCCTCTCTTTCATACGAATAGTTTTAAATAGTCTGGCTTGCTGGTCTGAGGTCACCTGTGTGATGGAGCCCCCTCGGTAGGAAACCGCAGACTCTGGGTGTATTCTGGTCCCAGGAAGACCTTTGGTGATGCTGCCTCCTTGGACGCCTGGAGAAGAGAAAGATTTCATAACAGCTGAAGGCTTTTTTTTTTACTCTCTAGAAAAAATAAAATAAAATGAAAAGGTTAATGAAATACAGTGAAAGTACAGTTAGAACCTCCTCGAATAGGTTATGTATAGCATTTAATAATTATTAAATTAAATGCTATACATATAAATTTGACAGCTTGAAATTGGCCCCTGTCTCTTTAAGAAGTTCCCGCTCTCTACATCGTGCCATTTTCAACCGTTCTTAAGAACGTTGCACTGAGAAGGAACTCGGATAATGAGCTCAGCAGATGTGCATTTAGTCCAGGTGTTTGTTAATTGCTGCCGCCGCTAGTCTGGAGGAGACGAGTAGGGAAGGCGGGGGAGGGGGGCTCTGTGAGGCAGAAGCTCTGAGAAGCGTTAGCTGGATAGCTAAACAAAGTCACATGTCCAAGCCTCTCCCTTCCAGAAACACAAACAAACAGCAACAAGATGGGAATAAAAATCTGCTCCAATATCGGCTCAGCTTCACTTATTGGATGGATTCTGATACGTTATAAAATGACAAACATTGGCCGATTCTGATGCTAACATAAATGTATTGTGCATTTCTAGCAAAAAACATTTTTCTACAATTTCCGGATGTTATTCCTACAAAACCACAAGTATAAAAGCACAGCTCCAGGACCAATCAGTTGTCTATGAATGCATAATAAAGTTAGGAAGTATTTGCACCCACCACGAGCAGAGGAGTTATCATGAGGCGGCCCTGGGTTTGATAAGTTATCAGGCTGGGAGGAGCTGTGAGGAGACAGCTGCTCCTGCTTCACCACTGGGAAAGGACCTGCTGCGTAATGATGAGCAAAGTCAGATCACAATGTCAAAAAATAGAAAAGTATGTAAAACTATTTAAAAAGAAAAAAAAAATGAACGCAATTGAATTCGGTTTTGGTTTTACTCACCAACTTTCTTCTCGATCCAAGACAACCCCATTGGTGCGGGAGGCAGCTTTGTGTGATCCAGCCCGTGGGCCGATCCATGCAACTGCACCGGCGTACCCTGAACACACGCACACACACGCATACACACACAAACACATTAGGTCATCAGTGTAAAATACACCAATTACTAGACCTGTCAGGGTAACGAATTGAATTGGATAATAAATTGTCCCAAAAGTTATTGTGATAAACGATAAAACTGTTGTTTTGGGGCCATTTTCAAGTGATATAATGGGAATGGGATAATAAAACAAGAAAACATGCTCAAAGATGAGTAACCTTTCAATTCCAATGACCATTTAACAGTGGAGCTGGAAGACATTTTAAATACCCAAAATAAATAAACGAAACAGAAACGACAGATAAAATAAATTATAAAATCTCTAACGAAAACTGTCCTCCAAAAACCACAAAAGCTTTGCTGAGATCAAAGCTTTTGTCATACAAGTTTTTGGTAGAAAGAGAGAGACAAGAAAAACGAAAAATCATGTGAATGGAAATTATTGAGCTCGTTTTATTTTATTGTTTATTGCGACAGGCCTATTCAATTACATCATCACTGCTCTTGCTTTTAAAAAATGTTAACCAATATCTCAAAAAAATAATTGCTCGAAACATCAAAACTGAGTGTACACCGTATTTGTTTCTGCAACTCGACTATAAAACTGCTTATCTCATCGTTGTGGTGAGGTACCTGCGTGATGGAGCCTCCAGGCTTGTTAGAGGAAATGAGCGGTGGCGGGTCGGGCATGGAGAGGGGTCTCACTGCCGCTAACCGCACGCTGTCCTGTGGCAGACCAGCAAGCGAGGGGAGGCCTACCTGTGGGAACGCTGGGAGACGAAACGATAAAAGTTATCCTCTGCTGGTGAAACAGAGCAGCAGAAGCAGACGGAGAAGATTCCTCACGGTTGAAGTGGAGCAGGTGTTGGTCGTGGCTGATCTTGGCCATGTCCCGCGGGGCCATGGGATACGGCGAGAGAACCGGGCGACCCATGCTGGAGGCCCTGAGGTCGTCCGGACCCAGGGCCTGCTTCTTGGCGTCGCCGTGTGGAGAGAAGGCTCGGGACTTTTCTAAAACATCATCACATGGAGGGAGTCAGCACCAAAGTAAAACAGGAAGCTGGACTACATCTAGTCTAAGGGGCCCTCCTCTGTGCTGCTAAACCGTCACACTGCACGTGTGAACTACCACTACTGCTGCTGCTGCTGCTCTGAGAATAGTTTCTTCTGTTTATATAATGAACTGAAATCTTTGCCACTGATAAAGGTAATACAACCCTTGATGCCACCTCATTCCCGCAGTGACTCACCTCTGAATTAGCAGACGTGCGTGCAGAAAAAAAATAAAATAAATACACTACAACCAAAACCTTGAGCTATAGAGTTGTAGAAAAACACATCCAGGAGTCATGACAGGCACGTGGCAGGTGAACCTGATCGCCTAAAAAGCCTTTGAAGGGAAAGTGCAGCGCTGCAGCCTCTTAGCATTTTTCTGTTGCATGCAAACGTATCTGCACAAACTGCATTCACCACGTAATGTTTAGGCATGAGCTGGTATGAGATTCGTGTGACGCGAGTTAAAATCAGACAATTTCACAGAATTGTGTCATTAAAAACTTCAAAGCAAAATGTACAACATGATCAAATTGATTTTATTTACAACTGAGCAGCAGATGGAGTTTGCGGTCATTCGGTCTTAAAGTAGTTGCAGAGTTTGGGTGTATATGCAGGCTGATGGCTACATATTTCTCTTCATTTCATAAGTTAAAAACACAAAGGAATGCTGTCTGAAATATATTTTTACCGAATTAAGAAAAAACCTGAAGTGCTAATAAATCCACTAAAACTTTATTTGCCTTTTTCCAGTCAAACGTTTCAGAAAATGTTTGTGTCGTTGACGACAACCTTAGAGAGCACAGATGTGTTGCAACTAAGTAGTTGACTGTCTCTTTTTTAAAGCTGTATTAGTAATGGGTGGTATTTATTTAGTTTCCACACAATGACTGTGCTTTTCTTTCAACAAGAAATATTAACAGGGAGCCAAATTTATTACGCCTGAAAACAGAAAAAAAAAAAAAAAAGAAAGAAAGAAAAAAGAAAAAAAAGAAAGTGCAGGATCCGTCTTTTCAGCCAGTTGACTGTCAGGTCGGAAAATGGCAGAGCTGTGTTCCCCTATAATTCAATTAGCTGGAGAAATCCCAGTCAGTCCAGCATTTTCTCTGGAATTTTATTAAAATGACTTGAAACTGCAAGAGAAGGATGATAGAAAACATTAAAGGTATGAACGGCTGAACTTTTCAAACCTCGGTACCGATTACAAACGTTTTCTGTCCTGAGATTACAAAAAAAAAAAAAAAAAAAAAAAACATGCAATAACTTGGAGTCAACATTTGAACGGTTGGGTAGAAAATGCCTTCATTTATCTGAACTAATCTTCCACAGAGTCGCATACGAGCCTGACTGTAAGCTTGCTGAATGAAACTATATTCCCTTCTGGGTCAGTAGCAGCACCAGATCGTTCATCAGACCCCTTCTGTCCAGGAGTGTCCCAGAAACAGTTAAAGGCCCTAAACAGTGGAGAACAGACTCAAGGTCAGAGCCTCTAGAACAGACCTACTTAATAAAAGTAGATCAAAAGCCACTAGAGCTGCACGCTGAGCAGGATTTTAATGTACCCAGTTTTTTTCTTTTATTCAGCATATTTATAAATGTGTACCACTATAAATAAATGTATGAATACCTGAGTGTAGCAGGTCATGCAGACTAGGCTTTGAGCATTTAGCTGTAGGGAGGAACAATAAGGTCTTAAAAAGTTACTGATATCAACAATGCGGAAATTATCTGTCATACTTTTTTAATTTAATAAGGCTCCTACACATTCCCAACAAAAAACCCCAAAAGAACAAATGCTTATGGCCATGACTTTAACACGTTAATTTTGATAGATTATATATATTGAAAAGCTTTAGAATATTTTATGCAAACAATCCTAAAACACATGAAAACCGAATGGGTACAAGCATGTGGCACCAGTCTGAACAGGTTATAATAAAAACAAATGTCTTTGTTGTTGAGCTCATATGTCTATTTAGTCAATAATGTAACAACGAATGGGGATTCTGAATTAAAAATGTTGCTTATTTTGTTGATATATAGAAAATGAGATTAAATAATCTCATACGATGCAATTAACCCAGGTTAAACATTTTAATGGTGTCTCACCACTGCAAATGGTGGTCACGGTATGGAAGCCCAGAGAGTCCAAACAGTCACCTTCATCGAGGTCAGAGCTAACAAGTTGAGAACAGCAGGCCAGCTACGGGAGCAGATAGCCCAGCTAACTGATCAGCTAAAATCAGCTTGGTCTCTTTTGTCCAATATAACTCCGTTAACAAATAAATGTATTCAAACATTCTTTATTATGTCAACATTCAGAGAAGGATAAATAAATATGAATAACATTGTTATAGGTTTGTTATTTTTAGAAGCCTTGGGAATAAGAGTTGCTTTTCTGGTTGAAATAGGAGTGATTAGATTGTGTTACGTGTTTCAGTTTCCTTGACTTTTATGATCCTATGGTGTTGTTTTCACTCAAAGTTGCCATGCTATAAAAATCTCATACCAGTCCATGACTAACACAGAGAGAAATTGGGTAAAAAATCCCAACAAATATGTTTGTGGGCTCGTGCAAGTGAGCCTACATTTGACTCAGAGCGAAAACAAACCGTTCCGAGCCGCATACCGTCTTTTTCGCTGGTGGAGGGGCTTCGAGGGCGAACTCTGGGGCTGCTGGTGAGAAGACCCTCTCGCTCTCTGTCTGCCTGAGGGGCGTAAGGCTGCGGTTTGCCTGCTTGGCCAGAAGGCTGCTGCTGTTTGACTTCCTGAGAGGACTCTCCGTGAGCCATGGTGATCTGCTCCTGGTACAGAGCCAAGGCGTGGGGGGGCTGCACTGCTTTCCCACTCCGCGGAGTGCCCTGCACAGAGGCCTCTGGCATCTTCACAACGAGAGAACACAGAAATAAGACGGTTACATACAAGCGCCAGCTCCTCCCAGGCACCGACATATGGCTGGGCTGCTTACAGTATCTGATCAACGTGATAGCAAAAACTCATCTCTTATTTCTTGGCGAGCTAAAGTTTCACTAATCCCTGGCATCTCGTTTCTGCCCCACAAAGCAATCTATCCCATCATCGTCCATCTGGCTGCCTTATCTTAAACAAATATGACTTCACCATTTCACCTGCTGTAACCGCTTGATTCTGCAAGTTGAGAAATGGGGACAGCGCAGATACGGCTGCAGAGATAAACCGAGCTGTTTTTAGGTACAGGACACAATCTTGCGTCTAAGCCCCAAAGTCGTAAAGGCTGAGATTTTCTACAATCATTAACCTATTAATGGGAAAAAATAAATAAATAAATAAATAAATAAATAATACTAGCACAAGACACTGCAGAGCAACTCACAATAGGTGGTATAGCTGCAGCCCTCTGTTTGAGCTGCTTCAGGTCCATGGGCTTCTGCAGAGACGATATGACCCCGTCGTGGGAGAAGTTCAGCAAACTGGGGCGTGGAGACGTCATCCTGTAAAACACACAGACAGAAAGTATTAACAGGCCGACGGGGGATGCAACGTTTCCTGTTTACTGAGCCTGCAAACAGATGACTAGCGCCATCATTTAAAGTGCCTGGTTCTGCTCGTTTTAAACATCTGCAACTGAATTAAGAGTATAGAGTCTGATCAATTTAATAGCTTCTGAAGCTCAAAAACCAATAAAGTTTAAAGATACTCTGAAGTAGGCAGGTTTTAAATGGATTTAACTCAGAGGTCAAAACTTGTTTCTTGGAAGGCTGTTAAGTTAGATAACCTGGAGGATGCATGAACGCTTGTGTCCGCGAAACGTCCCGACTACTGTCCTTTATACAAGCTGAGAAACACAACAGCGTAGGAACAGTTGATTATTAGACCCGGCACAATAACATGTCGGCAACAGAGGAACGCACAGACAGAAAAAGGAAATAACACACCAATTAATTAGCCAGAGATAGAAATGGGACAATTTTCCTTTCATTGGCACTCAGCAAGCAAAATGCTTAAAAAAAATAAATAAATAAATAAAAATCTTACTGTTCACTTAATACATGAACAGACAACATGTTCTTGAATGTGCTTGTTTAGAGTTGAGCAAAATTAAAAACATTAAATAAAGGTTAGAGATGTTTAACCCCGTATGTTCACAGTTGGCAAATCCCAATCTTTTCACAAAAAAGTTCAATGCATAGAACCAAATCAGATACGTATCCAACGGTTTTAAAAGCATCTGCAGTCTGACTTTTTTCCGTCAAAGACGCAACATGAATTATTATTCTGCACCAGAAGAAGCCAGATGAAGTAAATCTGAATGTAAACAATGGTTGGAGTGAGCAGTGTCAACTCAGCTTTCTTTTTTCTTAGCTTCCTAGTGTCTTGTTTTGATCTCGTCACAAAACCGTTGGCTTCCATTGCTAAAAAAAAGTAAAATAGATCCACAGACGAGGGCATCCATTATTACCTGTGTAAACAGTGCGCTGCTGTGTGACGTCTACATTCTTTTTCAGTGCATCCGTGTCGCTAAGAGCTTGTAAAGGTTCACACAGAAGTCTGACTGCGGTCGCATTTCATTCGTATGATCAACCATGCAAAAAAATAAAGTGAATAAAACAATCAGATTTCAGCAAAAATAAAAATTGGAATTGCGCATCAAGACCAGCCCTGTGTCAGTCATTGGTTGAGGTTTTGCTGCAATTAACTGTATGCGCTCTCTCTCTCGTCCTGAAAACCGACTCATCTGCTTGTCTGTGTTTCTAAAGGAGCCTATTGCTCTTAACTTTTTATCTTTCTCCAACATAGGAAGAACTGCTGGATCAGTGCTTCGTTTCTTCTTTTGTGTGCAGCGTTTGCTCCGACTTCTCAAACTCGAGTTGATCCTTCTTCCTGCTAAACGGGAGTGTCCCTTTCCGCTGTCGCTACATGCAAGTTCATCTTGAGGGATTGCTACAGAGCTAACGCTCGTTGCATTCGAATGTCCGCTGTCGCTAGATGCTCATCCAGGAGAAACGTTTTCTTAAATCTGAATAAATCAATTGGAATGTATTTACTTGATTCTGAAACGGTATGATTCAGTTTATTTGACTTTTTATTGTAAATACGACGTATGTTGTGAATTGGTGCTACATGTTGGTCAGATTTTCCTGATTATTTAAAGCTTAAACATAAAAGCAAAGACCGATTGGGAGTTTGCTGCTCAAGCCGTCAGGATGTTCATTACGGCCTTCTTTGGGAGGTATTTTAGTGCCGAGGGAGAAAACACAAGGCCGCTATTTGTTATTTATTTTTGAACCAACATAAATGGTGGTGAAAATTGTTGGATTGTTGCAGTAATGAGGATTTAGGAGAAAACTCCAGGCACCAACACTCGGTGTACTCAGTAAACATTAGAAAGGGTAAATCGGTTAAACAAAGCTGCTGGGTTTTATGAGCTCTTAACCATTATGCTTCATGAAAACGTAGGATTTAGAAATGTTGGAAAAGTTTGACCTGAGCCGGAAAATATTTACAATCTTGGACATTTTACAGAAAGCGGTCACATGCAACGATGCTAGCTGTGCTGCTGCTCACACCAATTGATAAAATAAAATATATATATTAGAAACAGTCAAAAAAGATATGCAACGTCAATCCGATTTTGACTCATCATTTTGGATTGAGCCGTTAAATTTACACATGGTGCAACATGGCCTCTGCCTATAAATGATGAATGACCGTTCACAGCTGGTACATCTGCAGAGCTGCCAATCATTTTCTACTGTCTGCAACAACCTATCAAAGTATTTTACCATAATTTTCCTCAACAAAACCACAAAGTCAACAGCAGAAACTTATCTTAAAATCACCGTTACAATCTGAAACCCCAAGCCTCCAAAAGCCACAAGTTGTAGCAGGATAACAGACGATGATTGTGCAGTTTATTCATATTACCTCTGACAACACAATGGCTTAAAACAACACTAAGGGTATCTTCAAACCATATTATCCGATAAACGCGGTTTGATTGGGGATAAAAATTACAACATTTGTTACACTTTCAGCTGATGTGGTTTGCACTTCGTCAAACTAAAATCTTTAGAAAAACCTGTTACCCTCTCGCCTGTAGAGGCGCTACACCGAGAGCAACTTCCTTCTTCAATGTGAACAAAATTGGAGTAGTGGTTGTAGGATTTCTCTAGTCTTTGATAAAAGACCACGAGTCGTTTCTCCCACTAGTGCTGGACACTCATATCTGTTTTGGTTGTGTTTACCCAGAATGCACTGCGCTGCAGTTTGCGTCCTGCTTTTCCAGGCAAATGAACTGGAGTTTGACTAAAGCGGACTAAACAGGGCTGGTGTGAATGCTCCCTTAATGTTCAAGTGAAGGATTTCTGAATCGAAAACCAGCAGACGCCTGAATTCAGAAAATCGGGATTGGACAAAGACCCAATGAACATCGAAGCATCTCGAAAATTGAGATGAGCAAAATCAAGATGAAACCTCAAAGACAACTGCACTCCATACTCTGCCAGAAAAAGACTGCTGATTCTTGCATCTGTGGGGAAATAAGTGTATTATTACTGCCATTTCTCAACCAAAAGGCAAGCTTATTCCATTTCACAGAAGAGAAATTTTGACTTCCAAGTAATTTTTCTGAGTGTGCAAATGAATACAGAGATTATCGGGAAGGCAGCTCAGATTTGGTGCACATCAATAAACTGATCATAGCAGCTTTTTGCATTGTAGGCATTTTTTTATACAGTAAAGCTCCACTGAGCCTTTCTAAAGCAGCGATGATACAGATCTTATTGCACCAGCAGTAAGCAACGTATGGTAAAGATCTAAAGTGTATGACACATCCACAAACATCTGAACACAACAAACTGATTTAATGACACACTTTTAAGCTCACAGCACAAGATTACTAAGACAAATACACACACACACACACGCACAAACACATTCCCTCCCTCCTATTGTTTGCTTTGGCAGAGAGGGCAACATTTCCCTCAGCTCTGCCAGTACACGCAGTCTGCTGTCATGGAAAAAAAAATTGAACAAACACTGCGCTGACAGGACTAATCATTCCTCCCACGAACTTTGACACCCATTTGTTCTGGCCTCATTCACAGACTCACTCACACACATCATATATTCACGGTGTATGTATATATATATGTGTATATATATATATATATATATATATATTTATATATATATATATATATATTTCACAGAAGCTGCTATGATTGATATATATATATATATATATATATATAGTTTTTCATTCATTCAAAGTGGAAATAAAATCCGTGGTTGATAGGAAGGAGCAACCTGTGGCACACACACAAGTGGCTGGACAAATATGGTTCCCCTGCCGTACAGTGTAGCTAGGCAACTAATGCCACTTCAAAACCCTCGCTGCTTTGTTTTCTAGTGTTTGCCGTGGTAGACCAGAGAAGTAGGACACCCAGAAAGATACTTCAAAAATCAGCCGCCCTTTGACTAAAATAATAAACGAGGAAGGAATTTAAAAAGGTTGTATAATCAAGCTTTCTAAATCCAGTCCTAAGGGAGTCTCACCTTTTCTTATCTGTGTTATCCGTCTCCTCCACCTCATCGGCGCTACAAGTGGCACTAGAGTCACTGTCCCCATGCAGACCTGCTTTGGTCAGGTGCTCCTTCTTGGAGCTCTTGGAGGTTTTAACTTCCTCCTTCTCGACTCTTGGAGGTTTCTTATCTGTGGCATCGCTGGGCGGTACGGGCTGCGGCTGTTCCTTGTTGGGATCCCCTGTTTCGGTCTTTATCTCCTGCTTGATGGCCGACTCTGCCTCCTCCTTGACGGGAGGCTTCTCGTCGCCTGCCTGGTCGTCCTTCCTGTCCTCGGTGTTGGAGTTGCCCTTCGGCCTGCTGGTCCCTTCCTCTTTGGCCTTGCTGTCCTCTGAGGAGTGCGGCGAGGGCAGGCTCTCTGTGTCCGAGCTGTTGTTTGCTCCACCTGGGAGACAGTGGACAAAAAGATGAACAGATTAGGATTTATACTGTAAATCATTTTATGTCCCTCTAACCCTTTTCTATTCCATCCTCCCCCCCATCTCCATCTGCTAGGCCAGATTCTTCACAATGCCAGTCTTCTGACTAATCAGGTTTCAGGGTACAATAAAGGGGGAACATAAAACCATTTGTGGCGATGGATGCAATCTCCTGAGCATTCACCACTTTGCTGTGGAAATACAGCACATCCAGCATGTTTCCATAAACAACTGGATTTGCTTTCTACTGTTTTAGCTGCTGAAACCGATTAGTCATACAAAGGTACTCAGTAAGTTTAGCTGGTAAATTCTGCACCGTTAACAATTCACACGCCTCTCATGTCATGAACACGTTTAGCTTAAAGTGTTTCTATAATTTTGCTGGTTTTACTTCCACAGAAAGGCAGATTGCAAGCCAACACCTGATAGTTTATAAAACTACTGTTCAAGTTAACTGACGTACTGGTGTTGGGCATCGCCAACTAAAAGGTTAGTTGCGCAAACCTGAAGCTCTTATCATAAACATTAGCTTTGCTAACGCTAAAGCGAGACATCCAAATGAAATTTAAAGGAAGCCAACGCTGAAGCACCAACTTTAACTCAATTTATAGCTACCCATGAAAGATCACAACCTTTAAACACCATTTTAATTTGACATTATATGTTTGATTACATGAATTTCATGCGCTATAATGCCCTTAGATATTGTGTTTACGTTTATATCTTGTTTTCCAAAGTCCATATGTTATTTTGTTACAGTATGTATGAATAAAGTTATTGGGGAAAAATGAGAAACTAACTGTGAGGAGAGGAAATAAAACTGCTAACCCTTCACCTCTTTCAAAACAAAATGATTAACATCCAACTACTTGAAGAAACAATAAGTCGATAACCAAAACTTCAACAAAACTCTCGAACTTTACTCGACTAAAATTTTGCAACACAGTCCACTAAAATAGAGCTTTAGAATTTATCCTTAATAATTAACTTAGGGGAAACTAAGTGCACTAAATGTTTTCAAAGTTAGCTAAAAGCACTAAATAAAAAAATTTGCTCTGGTATTGGCAAATTATTGGAAGAGTGCCCACAAAGGCCAAAATCATTCATGTCAATGAAACCATTTATTCTGAAATATTCCTGACAACTGTCACTGGCTTTGTAAATAATACAAAACAAATCTCCTGTGCAAAATGTAATCTTACATTTTGCGCAGGAGATTTTTTGCTCTTGAGCAAAAACTGATGAGTAAGCTGAATTCTGCCTATTCCTTCTTGTGCTGCAAAGATGTCTGTTGGGACTGAGGGTCTTTAATTTATGGTAACATTTTAGGTTTTGTTAAAATAGCAACACAAAAAAAATTATTTTTGAAAAATACTAATTTACATCAAAAACAAACCATATGCAATTCTCCTTAGTTTACAACAACAGCATCGTTCGGGTATACTTCCCCTATGAGACCAACAGAAAGGGAAAAAGAGAAGGCTGAAGGATGCCACATGCTAGCTAACACTACGACACAAATGTTGGGAGCAACATAAGAAGGCCAGCAAAACTCCTGTACCTGCAGCACTGAAGTAGTAAACCTTCTGGCGGACAGAAGCTAATGCTAACTGTTTAAATATTACCTTCACGGTCACAGACAACTCAATGACTGTGTTCTGTCAAGATGCATTTCCCAGTGTCAAAGTTCTGAATCACGCCACTCTCCGTTCTACTGCGGTACAAATTAACATTAAAAGCAGGAAAGTATTTAGTTGCAGCTCAGTCTGCAACTAAATACTGTAGCAACAAAACAAGCCAGTGTGCCCCTGTCCATTACTCCTCCATTTAGTTGTAAAGGCATTGGAGGCTAATGTGGCTAATAATAACACAGGTTATGTCTGAGCCAGACTGAAGCTGACAATTAGAGCAGTAAAAAGGAGAAACTCGTAGCAACCAAACCTGCTGCAGCACTTAATCACTGAAGAAAAATTACCAGATTTTACAGGGACTACTGCTGAAGAGATATACATGGATCAAATCCTTGCTTACACTATAAAAAATAAATAAAAAAAAGATTTGGATGCACCAGATCCATGTTGGTTTTGAACACAATTTGTTTTAGCGTGGAGTGATCCTTTTTGTCACTCAGTGGTGAAATTTATTCACATCAATAGCAAATTGAAAGGCAAATGGAAGCACAGAGTAGAACACGACTAAGATGAAATAAAAGTGTGATTGACTCAAAGGCACATAGGATATAAACAATTATACTGCTATCTCGTCTACCACTTTGCAAAACTCAGAGAAGACAGTTTCAATTTCTGTTTGTTTAAATGAGGACTGAATTGTCCCGTACTGTTGAAACTTAAAATACTGACATATTGCAATTAATCACATTATAGAGTATGAAACCTCAGCATTGTGACAACTCGACTATACTTAATACTCCTAATTAAAAGAAAGTTTTGGGAGGGATCTTGAATGTTGTTTTTCCCCAATTGCATGATGTTCCTAGGAATAATGTACCTTCTCCATCTTCAGGCGCTTCCTCTTCGTTGCAGCTGGCTCCTGAACCCTCAATTTCTTCCTCCTCTGCAGGATACGTAGCGCTCGCCTCTTCATTCTGCGAGGCTTTCCCCCTCCGACGGGCCTTTCGCTCCTTCTCCTGGGTTGAAACAAGAACACGCTTCACATGCAACCCCAGAGACGCAGTCAAAGTACAAACATCAGCACTGTGGGAAGCAGGTATGGCTTCCTTACCGATTTCATTTTATGCTGCTGCAGAATCTCATCCAGTTTCTGCCTCTTCTTGTAATTGAAGTAGAAGTTTTTGCACTGCGACACGGTTTTCGATCCCACCATCTTGGAGATGGCGGACCAATTCCTACCATACTGGAGAAGGCCTGGAACCAACAAGTGGACAAGTGACGAGATTAGAGAAGGGACTTTGTAGTTAGCATTACCAGCTAAAAATCTGCAACAGTAGAGAAAAGAAAGGAGGTTCTCTCTGTGAGGAGGCAAAACCATCCCTGTAAGAAATGCATCACACAGGAGGCCAGTTTTGGGTAATCCATCATCAGTAATAAGTCCAGATGGCTTAAACTTTCTAAGCATAGCAGTCTGCATCCACAAAGTCTAAACGATTAGGGCATAATGTGGTAGGTGGACCATCAGTCACACCAGCAACTCTCCCCATTGGGGTCACTTTGTGTCATATTTCTAACTGACTTTGATGTGACCCAATTCCAAGAAACCCAAGTCCTTTACCCAGTCAAGCACATGATTGTGTCTTACACAAGAGTCAACAGGCACCCGCTGGGCCTGAGCTGTGATGGATCAACCTGTCAGGAAACACACAAGCTCCCTTACGCGCACACGTAAACAATCAGGGAGCATACATGCTAAAAAGGGGCTACAGCAAGCGATCGCAGTGTGCAAGTCCCAGTGAGAAAGACCGTGCAGAATTTGCTCCAGTGGCCCTCCCTTTTAGAGTCTGCAGTTAGCCAAAGGCAGCTCATTAACTGTGTGTGTTGTAAGAGGCTTAGTTTACACCACCCACTTGCTTCCTGTGCCAGCCTGACAGGTCTTGGCAACAGGACAGGATTCTTGAAAGGTTGTTGGGGGCGGTGTGAGGGAGGAGGCAGCGGCGGCGGCAGCGGTGGGGGGGTGTTATTAACAGGCACGCAGCCAGCACATCTTGGGATAACCTTGGACATGGGTTCAGAGGTCTCTGCATCTCATCGCTTAATGGAGCCGGTAAGGCCAGAGGAAGCTGCAGGAGAGGGAAGGACAGCTGTTTACAGCCCTGTCACTTCACTCCGTCAATCTGTCACAGACGCTGAAGCTCCCTCAAACTAATCAGCACTAAGATTATTACTAACAGCTGGCTAAAGAGTTGGACTACTGTTTGCTCGGAATTTCCGCAATGAAGCTTGTTGGTAAATTTTTGTTCCAAAGCGAATTTACGACTAGAGATGCACTAAGAAATCGGTTGCCGATCGGTTTAGCAATTCACCGGCCAACCGAAAACTCGTTAACATTTAAACTCGGGCTATCTCGCTTTGACAACCGAGGATTAAAAGTAGCTTTCTAGATTCTGAAAGCTGGTGCTTATGCCATTCCAATAAATAATTTCCAACAGCAGGAAGTCATGTAAACTTATTTTGGAGTCACAGTAAGTCAAAACTGGGTCAAACATGGTCCAGTTGAAAATACTTTCCTACAAAAGTGAAATAATCGTATCAAGTGATAACTTAATAATTTGAGTACGAATGAGTTTACTACTATTATGAAATGGTATTATGTAGGTACAAATTAGCAAAGGGGTGACCTGAAGTCTGAAACAACCTGAAGTCTAACCAAGCTCTTACGGGTTGCACTGACAGTAACGCTCTTCAGTGTCGACACCGTTACCGAGTGAGGAAGAATCGAAGCAGGATATTTTTAGTGCCGAGTTTACAAATGAAGTCAGAGGAAACACACCCATGTAGAAAACAAATCTGTATTTTATACATTTAAAAGATAACAGGAAGTCTTTCTATTGCAAGGCAGCTATCTTCAATACTGTTGGAAGCATTGAAACTTTGTCATGGAGCCCATCTAGATTCAAAAAAGTTGGCTACCATTTGGACGTCTCAGAGTTAAAATAAGGATCTATATTATCAACTCCAGCTCTGAAGACGTGCCGTCTTGCAACATTTATATGCATCAATGCTCGAACACGCCTTAAATCAATAGTTTTTCAGAATCTCGCCAAGATCTGCAGAGGCCATTCAGGTGTGTTGGATCAGGGATGCATCTAAAAGTTGGAAGACAGGACCTCTCAGTTTTAATGATCAACTCTAATTATTTTGTGTTTTAATTAAGAGAACCCATGTTTAAGAGCCACTGCTCCCAATGCAAATAATCACATAAATAAATAAAAAATACTTATGTCAGGGAGTCTAGAACACATTTTGAATTATGTTCATGTATCATATTATGATAAACTTTTTAAGTAGAGTATCAAGCAACACAGGTATCACAGAAGCCAGAGATCGGCAAACAGCTGCTGGAGTCTTATCGGTGCATCTCCACACAAAACCGATTTTTTTTCTATTCTGTCTGTAGGGGCATTAGATATCATCTGAGCACAGATCTGAGCACTAAAAGCAAAAACAACAAGTATTTGCTGTCAATTTTCCTATTAAGGTTAATTTAAAAAAAAAAATCATCAACAAACACGTGCAATGTTGCAGTTTGAAGCAGAAAAGCCTTTCTGGCAAAGAAGAGAAATCAAACCAGTTGCTCTAACTCTCTCCATGAGGACCAAGACATGTGACAAACACACATTAACCTTTTACAGCCGTCCCACAAGCAGATAGCAGGGGGGATTCCTTTGCCCTAAAAGTACCTCGTTACCCAACATGCTCAAAGGCACCATTAGCCATCAAATATGCATATATAAAAAAGTAAGACAAATTCTTTGGAGCAGCATGCATTAAAACTAAAACAGAAAGCAAAGTTCATTTACAGAAAGCAAAAGGTCACTTTGTCCGACACCCTAGCTGCACAGTGTTGATTTAATCATAAGCCAGCACACAATACAAATCAGCTCTGGTCGACTCAGAAACTTAGCTGCCGCAGGAGCACACATGGCACAAACATCCAATAAGCAGCAGCCATGCTGAAACAGGTGGTGTCTCCACACCCAATCACAACACTCGACTTCCAGTAGCTCCTCCCCGAGAAAGTCCAATCAACACCTGGTGCGGCCAGAAAGTTGTTGTTCCTGTCTGTCACATGCCCTGTCCCTTGCCTCAGTCGTGGATTTTGCGGCCCAGCGGCGGAGCAGTTCTGTCGGACGCTCTGGTCTCTCTAGAGCCCCGGCTGGGCGGCTCTTCTGGGGCTGGGCCTTCCGATCCAGAGCAGAGGAGATGAAAACAGCTCGGTCGCTGTGCTCTTCCTGCCAGCTGGCTGGAAACTTGAGCCGGTGTCAAGTTGACATGCTCCGAAATGGCACATGCTCCTCTCTCTCTCTCTCACACTCGCACTCTCCTTTTTCCTCCCGCTAATGTCGTCCCAGCGCTCCGGTGAGTGCTGCTGTGCTGTGCTGCGTCTCTTCCCCCAATGGCGGTCGTCTGAGAAGACTTCCACAGGAAAGTGGGACTGTGGGGCGGCGCTCTATGCTCAGCCTTTCTCTCCCTCATCTGATCTCTCCTATCTTTTTTTTCTTCTCTTCCTCCCTCCCTCTTTCCGTCGGTCTGTCCCGCCCCCTGCCTTGCTCTGCCAGCAGGCGCGCCGGCACGCACGCACACACTGGAACAGACAAACGCATGAGTGAGTACAAACTCGCTAGAACTCCCCCACCGCCACCGCCGCCGCCGCCCCCACCCTCCCTCCGTCTCTCTTGTTAATACACTTGCACACAGACACAAACACACATTCAGGCAGTCCAAGAGTAAACAGAGAGCAGCGAGGGAGAGGAAAGAGATAGAGAGGGAACCCAGCCACGGAGCCAGAGAGACAATGGAGAAAGGGAAAGGAAAGGATACAGAAGTGGAGAGTAAGAGGGGCACACAGGCAGGAGAGAGAGAGGAAGAGAGAGAGAGGAGTTGATGTTGATACCATGAGAAAGCATAAAGGCTTTCACATTTTTCCTGACTGACCTGCTTTTCATCTTGAATGTGACCTCTTCAGTTTATAACAACACAGAGTGAGGGGGAGAGGGAGGAAGGGAGACCGGGGGGCGGAGGAGGGAGAGAAAAGAGGTGTTTGCCAAATCTTCCACAGCTCTTGCCAATCTGGGCCGCTGCCATCTTCTGACCCAGAGACAGGAGCGAGAGACGAGAGCGGCGGCGGCGCAATAAAGAGAGGAGAGATAGCGTGGCTTTCCCTGCCTGCTGCTCCTTTAAATGGGTTCCTCCTGCACCAGATTAGTGCACCTACATAAACCCCCGACCAAGACGGCTGCACTCGAGGCTGAGAGAATGCAGACACAATGGTCGCCAAGGGTTTATAGTGACCAGAGGTCGGAATAGGCCAGTTTTTCCCCTTGAACGGCAGGTAAATTTCTGAAAAACTCAGAACTCCCACCATCTGCATTACATAAAAACAATCAACTGCATGCATTTCGACGTGCTTTCTTGAGTTTAACAAAAACTAGTGAAGGTCAGGGAGACATATTTTATTTAGGGGTGTCCTGATGCCACTCTTTCACTTCTGATAAAGATGTTGCAGCTTTGAATATTGGCCAATACCGATAATTACACAATTAGATATCGACACGAATCATACATAGTTTTGTAATTTATATTGTAGTGGGAAATGTTAGAAAAGGCTTGATCAAGTGATATCAGTGTAACAGAGCACAATATTCAACAACAATAGGAATGAGAACAACTGATTCATTCATTATTAACCAGTTGGTCTGCCTGCTTGTGTCCAAGATTTTAGATGCAGGACAATATATTCAGAAACTCGTTTTTGGCTGATAATTGATTTTGATATCAATATCGGATTGGGACACTTCTAGTTTTAATAGTTCTATCATAGAACAACCTGCACATTTTGGACTCTTATTTGCACTTTTTCTATAGAAAACAAAAGCCAAAATCTGAATAAACAGTCCTCAATGAAAATCTGAAACCGGTAGCAGCCAGGAAAAATCTGATCAGTGCAAACCATCCAAGTAGTGTGGCAGAGTCGTTGCTTAAGGCTAAACTGGCTGGCAACAACACGCCGGAGCGCTGATGTTCTGCCAAGAACAGTAATGTCATTATTCAGATCTGGTTAGCTCAAGGGGATAAATACAATAGCATCAGGACACCTAAGCCTCTTTAAAACATATACATATCAAGCACATGACTTGGAAGAGCTTAATTCAACACTGTGCAGAAACGGGCCGAGGAAGGCAGCGACGTTCAGCGTCTCGGAGCGACGCGATCCCTGTGGGCGGGTTAGAGGATGGTTGGTAGAGCTGATGAAAAACATTAAGAGCAGCTCCTCCTCTCCGGCTCTACTGAACTGTAGCTGGAGTCCTGTGTTTGTGGTTACATAAGCCCTTCATAGAAGCTCTGCTTCGACTGAGCTGCCAGGCTAATCCTCTGGGATGGAGTGCCCCACTAATCCCACGGCAGGAGAATGGAACTGAAGACATTAACCAGGATTACTACACAGGACCGTGTTCAAGCAAGGCCAGCGGCAGTTATCACTAAATAACCTCGTAACTCACAGAAAGAAAAAACACACATACACACACTTACTAGGAGACACTACCTAAAGCTGAGCAGATTTAAAGTCAGTTTTGGTTGATTTAAAATGGAGGACAAGGACTAGTAATAAGAAGCAGAAAGGGGTCACACCAGACAAACTCAGGGTATCTGCAAGTCAAATTTCAGACTTTTCAACGCCACCTTGAATGAAATGCATGACTTGTGAACTATAAATATAAAAGATGATTGGAGGATCCTGCTGTATTTCAACCAAGCATTGCAAAAGCCTCTGTAGCGCCAAGCTTAAAACTTTTGTTTTTTGTTTTTGTTTTTTTTTTTGCATTGTATTGGTTGGCAACAGAAGTAAGCCAGTGGTGAAAAATTAATGTTGTCCAGCCAACTGGTGATAAATTTGCACTTACCCATGGCAGACACAGGAAAGCTAGCCAGCTAGCGAGGGTACATTAGCGGCTAATTACCGGTAGCCTCAACCACCTTAAACCACAGAATGCAATGAAGATGTCTGCATGAGACTCAAACTTTTACCAGACAGAACAGCCTGGTACAATTTAAGATCATCATACATAAGGACAATTTACAATTTATAAAACAAATTTATGACATTTTAAGGAATTAACTTTAAATGCATGAATTTAAGACTTTTTAAGGATGTGCGGACACCCTGAGTCTAACCAAATACATATGAACGGCACCAAAATAGCTGCCTACTCAGGAAATCCTGACAGATGTCAAAATTTAGAACTTTAAGTCTGACATAAAAAACAAGAGATGACCGATCCATTGCACACTTTATATTGGCTAAAAAAAAAGGCCTTTCCTCGCTAAGCACTAACAGGTAGAGCTATTCCCAATTCTTCAGTGCATTCGGATTTTGATTTTCCTCTGTAAACAAAACTACTTTGGCCAGCTTCTGCATCAATAACATATTTTAAGAAAAAACCCTGATAGATGTAAGAAGCAATTAAAACTGTATCATCTGCAGCAGTGGCTCCTCATGTTGATCCTCAGAATCCACTGTCCCTCATGATTTAGACGTGTAGCAAATGTTAATGGAGTACAGAGAAATTATTATTATACTTTGTACCATGTTACAAAGTGTTGTGTTTTGGATGTTTAAGACAGCAAAAAAATGTCAACTTAGTAATAATTTTGTCCTTTAAAAAAAAAATCAACATAAATAAATAACTACTGGTCACTTGATATTGTTCATATCTTCACAGAATTCTTGAAGAAAAAGTGGACTCAGCTATAGTTTATGTAACAAAAACCAGATATCTGAGATGAAATATTCTAGCTGGTGCATCTCTAGATTAAGACAGACATTTATTCCACATAGAATGGTGAAAACTTACTAATGCAAAAAGTCAAAATTAAATAAAATTGTTAAATACAATATGATAACTAAACATATTTGAGGGAAATCATCAGCAAAGATCAAAGAATCCCACATAGAAAAGCTGTATGCAGAAGAGCTTGCTGAATCCGAGAAGCTCAATCAATCAGTAACTGAGGTTCAACCAATATACAAATCAAATACTCTCGGAAACACTCACACGCACGCACACACACATGCACACACACGCACACACAGAGCTAGTGCTGAGGAAAAGCGGGCAGGATGGCAGTGACCTCTGCAAATCAGCCATAGGCTTTTGGGTAATCTTCAGTCAGGGACAATAAACAGCCCGAGTTAATGACTGCTGCATTCGCAGGGGCTTGCTGATAAGGGACAGACTTTACAGCCTCCCTGATAAAAGCCGAACCGCCTTGACCCACAGAGAAAGGGAAACGGCTCCAAAGAGCAACAAACGCCTTTTCAGGCAGACTGAGAAGCACACGCACAGACACAACCTCGCAGCACGTGGCAGCTGCCGCCTCTCCAACAGGAAGTTACACCCGCGTCGGTCGGCAATGCTTTCAAACGGCGCTCGGGCGGCTAACGCTCATTGATCTGACGACCTCGTTGCAATGCACATCAAAGCTGCCGGAGCGAGAAGACAAAAAGTTTGATCTGCATTACCTTTTTTGGCTGTTTCCATCTCTTCTTCAGTCCAGCGAGAGCTCTCATTCATTTCCAGATTGGCTGTCAAAAAAAAAAAAAAAAAAAATAGAGAAGCAGCGAGTTAGAGAAGGCGGGAGGAGGCGGGGGAGCGGGCAGTTGTCATAAAGTCAGTTAGGGAGTGACTGACATTAGGAAAGGAAGAAGAGAAATGAATTGAAGAAGGGGGGGGAAAATAAAAGGGTGGTGGAGAGAGGGGGGAGGGCAGCTTGCACTGAAGCACTGCAGCTTTGGTTGCTAAGGACTATTTGTTTTAGATGGAGGAAGCAGGAAATCCAAGGAGAGAAGTCAGTTAATGATTATAGACATAACAACTGGCTGCTTTCCCTGCATAGGCTGTGAGCCAGGCTGCCAGGAGGGCTGCAGCCTGCACTTATACGTCCTCTGTATGGACTCAATGAAGGGCACAGTGGGCCGGTTGGCAACGCTAACCAGCAGAAGACCAAACAGTGGCAAGGGTGGGGCAGCTTCCTGCCAGCCGCCCCCCACTCCTGTCCTCCTCCTCCACCCTTCGTCACCTGGGGAATCCCTGTGACTGAACCTGTGCCGCGGGAACGACTGCGGCATGCACACATAACTGCTGAAACATCACAAATCCTGTACTAGCCCGGAGCTAAAGCGTTACATGACTGAATTACTATCTGAGGGGGTGAGGGGGAGGGGAATCTAAGCAGGAAAACACTGCTGAGCACGACTATTTGTTCTTAAGTAATACTTCTGTTTTTGAGGCAGGAAAACTTCAGACGGATTTCATTTGAGTTATGCCAATTATGCGTGTCCCTTTTGCTAAAGAGTTTGCAAAAGAAAACAATGAGAACGGAGGAACAACAGTACACTCTGGTGGTTCAGAACATGAGGCTACAAGTAGATCAAAGGTCACCCTGTCTGTCTGTCTCGTACCACTGGTGTTAGAACTTCTACGAAATTTTATTTAATAATTAAAAAATACAAACTTTTATTTTTTGCCATGTATTCTTAATGGGTAGCCTCTAGTTAAAGACTTCACAAATTGCTCTCTGAGGAAACATTATCACTGGTTTGTCCTACACTTTCAGGATTTTGTGTTTTACAGAAGTTACTTTTCAAATTGCAACATTCATGAGTTTTAGTGAAGATAAAAAAAAAAAGAAAAGAAAATGAGAGCAGGCTCATTTGTGCCAACCTAGCTCGTTGCTGAGCGGCGGAGTGGTGGTCTCCTCCCCTTCGCTGTTCATGGAGCGGGTATCGCGACCTTTGCGGCGGCCCTGACTGTTCGCTGTTCGTCTTCCCTTGAAAGCCACAGTGGGCTCTTTGTCCTCGGCATCTTCTCCAGAAGTGTCATCCCTGCATTTTAGAGACGGCGACAGAGTCAGAAATGCTGCAAATGAATAAAAGTCACAATCAAGAAGGAATTTCTTTTAATTCTGGACATTTAAATAGTTTCATTTTCAATATAGCAATTTTCCCAAAATGAAGAAAATCCATACAGGTTGAAATAAAATGTACATACACAAAGATATACAAATAACTTGCAAATGTATATGGTTGAATCTTAAGCAGAAATCAGAAGCTTTTTGGATCCATAATTATGTTTCTGGCTGGATATGGGACCACTCCTCCGTATCAGAATAGGTATAGTTAATTTAAACCAGTATTGTCTGGCAGGCCATACAATATCGATTTCATTTTCTACTTTTTCTACTATAAGCCAGTTTCATAATAGGATGTGGTTGGGATCCTTGTCCTGTCAGAACACCCATTTCTGCCATATTTCCAACCATTTGTCCCAAACCATAATGTCCAACACAGAAGGACAGACAAATCGGTGGCATCAGTCAGAATCAGAAGGTCAGGCTTTAAAAAAAATCTGTGTACGACCAGAAAGCTGCAATTAGTGCAAAATTGTTTTAAAATGGACAAAATTTGAGGCTTCTACAGTACAACGGTGCCAGGAACATCAAAACTGTTGTTTGAGGGGATAAAAAAGGCCAGACTAACCACCTACGGTTCAGACTTTAACCTTAGTTATGGACAATCCCGAAAACGCAATTCCTCTGTCAGAAATGCAAATAATTAAAAAGAAACAAAAAACTATCAGTTCTGCCAAGAAGTTTGCTCAAATATCAACGCAATAAAAATAATTCTAGGCATTTAATCCAAGTTTGTTTGAAAGATTCAAGTCTTTTGAGCACAAAATAAATTAAAGCAATAAATTCAAACTAGAGAACCCTATTCTTTTCTTTATTTTAAGTTATCAAATTGAAGTTAAAATACACATATTTCTGGGCAATCTGAAAAGACTGTGAAATCTTGCTCAGCAAGAGACGTTGGGGAGTAAACTGTGATTGTGTACGATATGCCTACACCGCTCTTTCATTCTTTTTTACTCTCAGGATAATTTATCGCGTGTCGCCACAATGGCATGGAGGAGATGGCAACAAAGCTTCAACCTCCTGCTCCTCCATTCATCTTCCTCCTACTCCATTAATCTTGCCAAAGGGAGCTAGTAGCGCTCTAAATATAGGCGAGCCAGCTGTGCCACGGGTGACAGGCAGGCAGCAGGGTGTGCAAAGAGCCACAGAGTCCCCAGGCCTATCCTCAGAGCAGGGAAGCAATGGCCACTGGTTCATCAACATCACCATCACCATCTTCTTTTTCAGCCCAGATGCTTATAAATATGGGCTGGCATTGCTTGAAACAAACTGCAGGATACAACCTCAGCTGACAGCATAATAAACAACCTAACCGCAGACACAGAGATTTTAGTTCTCAGGCAACAGAAAGCCGTGATATTCCATCTGTTGTTTTTCATCCTCTGCAGGAACCCAGCCAGAAAACATTCGCTCGTTGATCACTGCATCCACCTGTCCACCCACCCAGTGCCACACACGCACACACGCATGCACACACGCATGCACACACGCATACACGAAACATGCAACACACAGTGTCAAAGTGACACCTGGTTTAATTATGGAGATTATTTTTCACAAAAAATAAAACACAATCCAGGATTAAAAGAAAAGAAAAAAAGAGAGACATAAGCTTCGAACTTGTGGGAGAAAGAAGATCTGGCATCACGATAAGAATCGGGAAAGGAAGCAGAAAGAAAACATCTGCCGGAGGAGAATAACCGGGCTGTAGGTTTTGAAAGAAATAGGTTTTAAAATCCACTCTAGCTTTCCAAAATATATCCTTTCAATGCTCCATCATATGTGGCATGTGATTACATTATTTGGGTATTTATGAATAAAAACTGACTCAAAAAATAACATTGTAACAACTGACAGGATACAAAGATATGCAGTGTTATTTATTTCACCTGTCAGTGGTCATAATGTTGTGCCTAATCAGTGTACAGGGTTATTGTCCTTCTGCTTTCACACACAAACCCCAGATAGTGAGTTGTGTAGAGCAGTGACTACCTATTTAGCAATAAATTATTCTGACAATTAATCGGATTTAAAAAAATATTCTACAGATTTTCTTTTATTTAACTTCAAGCTATTTTTATACAATATTAGAAATACATTTTGAAAGATGTAAATAAATAATTAAATTTCTTTCTAAAGAAAATAAGCATTTTGCTGCCTAAAATGCAATAATATAGCTTTCCTTTGGCGAACTTCAAGCGTGTGAAGCGAAAACTATAAAATTTGAGAAGAACTTAGTAGAACATATTCACAGATTAAAAGTTTTCTTTTTCATCTTAAATGCACATATTTTTGCAGTTTTGGCAAAAATTACTCTTCTGAATATGTTGCTTTTTCAGTAAATGGCCTTTTCGTGTACTCCAGTTAACAATTAATCAATTACTGAGTTAGTTGACGATTATTTCAATAATCGATTAATCGTTTCAGCACTAGAGTCGTGTATGTAAATACTGCACAGTAGAGGTGTGCCGATCGATCGGTCACCGATTTCCGTGAAAAAGTGTATGATCGGTGATCGGCAATCATTGGCTCTTGTTGCCGATACCGATCACCTGCTTCTCATTTCGCAGCCTGCCTGTGCAGCTGGTCTCCTCTTTCCTTCACTCTGCGCAAACGCGCAGCAACAAATCCTAAGCGATGTGGAACTATAACACACTGAGTGAATGGGGAAGTTTGCGTGTTGCGGCGGAAAATTGAAGCACGTCAAAATGCATCAACACAACGAAGCTAATACGACATAAAAACAGTGCCATACTTGACGGAGTTTGGCTACATCGAGGCTCACTGCAGTAAAAAAGACATATGGAGGACCAGATAGCAGGTAAAGCAGCGCACAGCTACAAACACTCACCCGGATTAGCATGACGGTCAGAAAGCTAAACAAATAACCTGGAAAATTATTTAAGTCTTCGAGCTGCGATGTAAGACGCTGGTTCTGCTCTCGCTGTTGAATCGCTGCTACGCTACAGGTAGTAATATTTGACAGACGGAGCTTCGCTTCTTCTCCACCTGGTAGTGACTCTCACACCGAACCTCTGCTTAAAGCTGCAGCATCTAACTTGAAAAAATACATTTTACCTACATATTAAAACTTTCGCTGTCCTAACATGAGACAGATAATCTCTAAAAAAATAATCGATCTCCTCCCTGTTCTGCATAATTACTCCGCTCAGTCAGAAACAGCCAACCAGAGCTAGCAGTAATCAGCTAGCCGCCATGCTAACAGGAAGTTTTCATTCAGTAACTCTGGATTGTTTATTGTAATGGATCCTGTTTTTGCCTTTGAATGTTAAGTTTTATACTTGAACTTTTTGGCAATGTTGAGAGGTTTTATTTTGGCTCTTTGCATTATTTAGCCTCTTCAGAGCCTTCATATGTTATCAGTCTGTTAAAGATAGTATTATCAATAGCAGTACAATTTGCACAATGCCTGTTTTGTTTAGTTTTCTTCTTGGAAAAAGTTATTAAAAACAAGTTTTTGTCTAAATTAAGGTGAATTCATGGTTCCTTTTTCCACATAATGTAACCGGTAGGGTTTATGATAAAAAAAAAAATAATAATTATGTGATCAGTATTGGTGATCGGTATCGGTGATCGGCCCTCATGGGTGATCGGTATCGGCATCGGCAGGAAAAAACCTGATCGGCACATCCCTACTGCACAGTACTACAGTTCATCCTGCCCACTTCAACAATGTGAACTATTAAAAACTATGCATCAGGCTACAGATGATCTATGGGCAACAGCAGCATATGCAAACCAACAGTGACTTTAGAAAATCACTTAAATGTCACCAGGAAACATTTTCTGGTGACGACAGTGAAAAAATTTTTTAAAAAACACATATAACCCCAGGAGCAAATACTTAATACTTAATGCTATCCAATCAGTTAGTGGTATATTTTTGATTCATTATGCAGTTCTGACTCGAACTTTAGTTTTTGACAAAGTGCATGTCAGGAAATGAACAAATTTCTTAGCTTTAACACGGTTTTTCGGTGCCGAACACCTTTCATTTCAGGCACGATTCAGAAGAACTCAAAAGCGGCTCACTTCATTCCATCCTCCTTGTCTTCAGCTTCATTTTTCTCTTCGTCTCTCTCCCCCTCCTTCTCTTTTTCCTCCTTCTCCTTGTCGTCCTGGCTGTTCCGGTTCACTTGTTGCTGTTGTTGCTGCTGCTGCTGCTGCTGCTGCTGTTGTTGTTGCTGCTGCTGCTGCTGCTGCTGCTGGCCGTGCTGCAATTAAACAACAAACATCGGAGTGCTCCGGTAAATTTCACATCTCCAAAACATTTCACGGCTGAGCAGGTAGTGGATTTTAACTGTTCGTATTCATTTCAGAGTGAATTCTGTAAAAAGCTTCGGGTTATAAATATCCAACGCGCCGGTCGCCTGAAGGAAAAAATAAATAAATAACGCGTCTCGTTAAACATCTTGAACCACCTTCAGCTCGACAGCGCGAATCATTTAGAGGAAACATGTTTCATAAGCGAAGAGAAAAACATTTGTTTTGATGGATAAACACTTTAGACCCTCAGGTCACAGCACCTTGTCGAAACAATTATACCCTTAAGTATTTAAATAATGATTGCCTCCATTTCCACCGCTGCTTTGGCCCTGATGAGCCCATCACTCTGAAACAGAATTAATCTGGACTAATCAGGCTGCCTGACCTTTTCTAGATTGCTGCTTAGCCTCATACGTGTGCTTTCTAATAAACTGAAGCCTTTTTTTTATTAGCCTCACTAGTAAAGGGGTTTTCTTAAGGCTACAGAGAGATTCATCACCTTGAATTATATTCCTATTAGCTAAATTTATGCTCATGATTAATCGTTGCAAGATCTCTGCTTGATTTAAATATTTAATATCTAAAGTGGCATTTTTTCCACCCCGACCACATTTTTCACAATCTATTCATGAGCAAACTTCAAGTCGCATCATAAGTTAAGGTGCAACAACATCTCCATTCTCTGGAGATCTTACCCACAAATATTTTTCAAAAGTTCGATTCTTCAGCAAAGATGCAACGTTTAATACTTTACCTCCAAACGTCACAAACTCCGGTCGACTTGGCACTTAGACGAAATGACTTCCCCAAAGTAAGTTTCTGAACAACATAGGAACGAGAAAAACAGCCTTTTCTGTCTCGAGCGTATGTGCAGAATCTTCGTTTCGCTTCAATTCAGCTACAGAATGCCCGCTAACCTTCAAGCAAAATCTACAAATTGTCATAAGATGTAAAACAAAACAGGATATGAGAGTTCCGAAATTATAGCAGAGCATTTCTGCTGTATAACTGCACCCAGAACCACTTCCTCACCAGCTTCCTGCCTGTCTGGGGTTTCGGGGTTAGAGTTCAGACTACTACAGCCACACACTCAGACCAGAGAACCTTCTATGCTGCATTATCTTATTAAATTCACAATTGGTCTCTGCTAATAGCCGTCTTTGCATTAGCTGCTTCATCCAGGGAAAGACAAGCTGCCACCGTCTACCGGCACCAATGCATAGACTGACTCATAGATGTTTTATGGTAAGTGAACGTTAAGTGGAACAAAGGTCTCTCTCTTCCTGTATGTCATCACTCAGGCCCAGAAACCCCGTGAAATAATCTCCCCAGGGCTGATCTAGTGACCGCCCATAGAGAGGGACAAAGCACTTTGACTCAGTTTCTATCCGGCTCATGCAATGTACAGCAATGCACTTTCACTTCCTCCTCTGAACGCACCTTTTCCGTCACAGTGAGCTCATTAGATGTGACAAAACATGTGGAGCGAACGTCAAAGCGCAGACTTCATCAGGAAGGCCAGGAGACGTCACAATACGCATAGGATGAAAAGGTCGTGAGCAAATTAAAGTGTAGCCGTTCCCACTGCGTCTGATGAATGGCGTCAGATGAACAGGCACAAAAAACGAGTGTAGAAATGTAATTAGCAAAACTAAATGAGCTTTGACAGACTTGCGGACTTTTTGAATATCTCGAACTCTTAAAAGTCTTGTCAGACCAAGCTTACCTTGTTTTAGGTACGTCAGAATAAGCAAAGCCGACGTCACAGCAAGTACAGAAGAAATGAGTCAAAAATGTATTTATTGATTCTTCAAAATCAAAAGTTTACGTAAATGTTCTCACTGGTATGCTTTTTCAGATCTGCCCAAATTCTCTAAAGGACTGATAAGAGTTTTGTGATGGCCACAAAAAACCATCGACTTTGCTGGCCTTCAGCCACTTTGCAACCACCATGGCTGTGTGCTGAGGTCAATTTCCTGTTTGCGTCTCAACTTTAACATCCAGGCTGAAGTGTGTAGATGTTACTTCAATATTTCCACCATAATGTTCTTTCTTGACAATGTTTTCTATTTTATGAAGCATACCAGTTCCTCCTGCAGCAAACTATTCCAACACAAATGCTGCTGGCACTCTGATACTTCACCGCTGAGAGGTGTTCTCCTTTTTGTTTTTCTTTTTTTTCTTTTTTTAACAAATATAACAATGGTCCTTATGCCCAAACAGTTGCATTTAAGTTTCATCAGGCCACATGACGTTATTCTGGGGTCAATTCCCACAATTTGGACCAAAATACATTAATCTCTGTGACACAGAACTCGTCTTCTTCCTGATATGATGGTTGGTTAGTCTCATCATGTCTTCACTACAACGTATAATTGTTTGAACAGATGAACACGGCACCTTCAAGCATCTGGAAAATCCTCCTAAGCATGAACCAGACTGGTCCAATCCGCTTCCTGATATCTCGGATGATTTCTTTTGACTTTCCCCATTGTGTCAAACATGAAGGCAGCATTTTGAGGTGAGGCTTTAAAGTACATCCACAGGTGCGACTCCAAGGAACTCAGATGTGTCAGTTTCTAAAGCCATAACATCATCATCTGGGGTTTCCCTTGTTGGTTGGTTAAAGAGGCCGTTATCGTTCTTGAAGACATTCGTAAACACATCTGTGACGTATTCTTTCCCTCATTATTTTTGGTGTTTAGTAAATGGAGATTATTTTTGGTGGTTCAAGAGGAATTTGGTCTGAATTTTCCTTCCAGTTTTCAGTTTTGCCCTACATCGCATCATTCTGTCACATAGAGAGTCCGATAAAGCCCACTGAATTCTGTGATTGTGGCATGACAATATGTGAAAAAGCTCCAAGAATATAGTTCATATTTCAAAATCCTGTAGTTCAATATTTTACAACACGCACAAAAAAGGTGTTTTCACAAATGTTTACGAAGGTTGTAAATGATTTGCAACATTTTCCATGCTGTTCCTCTGCATATAAGTGCAGAACAGCTTTCTGTTAATAAAAAAAAATCATCAAAAGATATGTTGCTAATTTTTGCCAAGTGTGTTTAAGAACAGGGAATATCATGACTTTCAGAGTAGTAAGTTACATAGTAAATAAGCTTCATATCCACCAGCTAATGACTAGCGACAGCAGTATATGCATTCATTTTCAGCTTTGGGAAACCTGTACATGCACACAATATTAACATAATGTTTCCCAGTCGGATGAAAATGTAATTTTAAGAGGTGATAGTACCAGAGATCTCCCTCGGCGTCGGTTCCTCCGCACTATGTTCTTGTAGTTTTCATTCTTTTTGGTCAGGTAGTAAAAGAGCACACACTCTGCCACCGTCTGGAATGCAAATATAAAGGTTTTCACTTCCTCTGAACACAAAATCACTCCAAAAATAGCAAAAAGAAAAAAAAAGCATTTCATACCTTTCTCTCTAGAAAAGAAGCAATCAGGCCAAAGTTTTTGGGATGCTGGATGAACCTTTACGAGGAGAACAAAGCTGATCAGTTTTAAATCGTCTGAGCTTCCAGAGTAAGACAACAAAAAAAAATCACAACATAAAAAAAGAGAAACATAAAAGTTAATTTAAATCATCTTAGATGCGGAAAGAAACATCCCAGATGACAGTTACTGGTGAAGGCAGCAAGTGTTTGTTTTTGGCGAGTGTGACCCAAAGAGGAAACTAGAGCTCTTTGTATGTGGGTAACTTAAAAGTCACCAGTTTTACTGTGCGGTCTTGATTTAATTTGGTAGCTCCAAGCCTCCTTCGAGTTCTCACGAAAGGGGAAGATTCACTTCCTTAGCAAAAACAAAACAAAAAAAACAAAAAAAATTTATTTGTTACGCAAATTTTAAAGGGAATAATGACACGTTAAAACTCGAGGCGTAAGACGCCGCTGCCAAGAACTTTGTGTAAGGAGCTTAAGTTGACTCATGTGGCATTTGACCAGAGAGAAAAATTTTTACCGGTAATAATTACAATAACTGGGAGGGGAAGAAAAAAAAAAGATTTTTCTCACTTCTCTCGGAAAGTGTCCCTCTCCTGCTCGCTCCACATGTTCATGACCTGCCGGTCCTTGTAAACCTTCATGGGGTCGTCCATCAGCCCGTTCATGTTGATGAACTTGATGCGCTGCTGCTCGGCGTCGAACAGCATAGGGGGGATGACGGCCAGCTGCCGCATTTGCTTTTCCGTGTTCTGCACGTGCCACATAGATGGGAAAGAGAAAGTAAAGAAAATCCTGGATTTTCTTTGCTAAACAGACTTCTCCTGAAAGAGAAACCACTTCTGTTTTTGTAATGACATGGCCCCTTTTAAAACCAGTGAATTAATAGGAGAGAAGCCAATGATTTATTTTCTGTTTATAATTTAGTCATCAGCACAACCCTGTAGGAGTAGAGATGATTTCTTTTCTTTAAAATAAGCTTTCTTAGATGTTTTTTTCTTCTTCAAACCTGAGTTTAATAAATACAGAAAGGAAGAATGTTCACATATTTATTTGCACAGTTGTGGTTTCTAGTGTCAAGGAGAAAACCAGAAGTTAATAAAGATGGTTTTTTTTATATTTTCAGTTAAACACTGTTATGTATTGTAGAGTAAAAAAAAAAAAGAATATAACCACTGAGTTCCCATTATGACCAGTCAGCTCTACTGCTGACTAAGCAGGTTGTGAAATGCACTGCGATCGATATCAGGGCTTGAAAAGAACAATGAAATGATGCAACACTACAGTGTAAGCAGTTTGATAAACTTAAGCAATAAAAAATCTTTAACATAAGGCTGAATCTTAGATGGCAAATGAGAGTGAAGATGTTAAAATGGGAAGACATTCAACTTTACATTTCCACCCCAAAATGTTAGAAAACGAACGTGAATCAACTTGAAACCTCAAGAAATGTTTGATTTTATTGACATTAATTTTGTGTTGTGGTTGCAAAAACTGTTTCCTTTTGAGAACTCCACAGTTTCCCCAGTCAGATTTTCTCCAATCATATTTTGGACACAAGAACAGGCAGTCGTAGATAAACTGTTAAATCCCTTTGATTAATTGCAATCCTTTAGAGATCTTGGAAGGAACCAATGATTAGGGTGATGGCATTGAGGCCTTCCAAACTCAAAAACAAAGATAAAGCCATCAAAAACCCAAGTGGGAACAAAGAAAAAAGCTGGTCAGTAATAAGAATATGAGGAAGATTTAATTGCTGCAATGCCAACAAAGTTTTTCTTTTCTAATGACTGATTGATTATTGAATCTTAAACAAGCCGTTATTAGTACATTGTAGCTTTTTTCCCTCACAAAACTGAGAGCAAGTCTATGTTTCTTACACTTAATTTATTAATACTTACATAAAAGTTAGATGACTTCATTTGTGTATTTGAATGTAAGCACTGTGAAACAATGAGTCAGTGTGAGTGAGTGGGTTTAAACTGAGATGTGTTACATCCAAATGCTGGAAATGTCTGGCAGCCTGCCATCAGAAATCTCCATCATTGCTTCCTGCTGCATTAGAGAGAACTATCTGTTTACAAGCCTGTTTCCTAAGGTAGAGTTTTGTCTTGCTAAATTAATCTTCCTGAAGTAAAAATGAGAAATATTCTTGTGAAAACTCATCCTTTGATTTATTTTATCAATTATTTTTTACAAAATTACAGTTTTACAGAATTATTTTTGCAATTTAGACTCTTAGCAGCAAACTGGTTCAAACTATATCATTATATATTATTATATTAATTAAATAAATAGTGTTTTAACTCAGTTAGGGTTGAGCAATTTGGCTTTAAAGTAAAATCCCTGATTTTTTTATTTTATTTTTTTACACGCCAAACTCAATTTTAGATTTTAGTAAAAAAAATAAAAAATTCTTCGCTTCACTGCTGAAAAAGAAATTACAAATGACAGAAAATATTTTCAATCTTCCAGATAAACAGAAGCTGTCAGACAGGCTTGTTTTGACAAGACGGCAGGCCTTGGATCCTGATAGCATGAACTATGAAATCCCAAAATATCCAGATTTTCCTAAAATTTATTTTTTCAAAAACAAAAAATTTGATCAATCAATAAAATCAATTTCTTGCCCGGTTCCACTGTCAGCTTAACAAACTTGAGGTTTAGATCATATTTAAAGGAGAACTCTACCAACAACAAGAACTTTGAAGCACAACATGGAAACTAGAGAGAAACTGATTGTTCTGGGTGACGAAATGTATAAATGGTTTAAAGCCACATGATCTGTGGTCTCCATGGATTGTTAAAAAAATTTAATTAAATTAAAAACAGGATGTCTGAAAACTTCAAAAATAAGTTAAAAGTTTGTAACTGAGTGTAAGGCCTCCAAAACTTCAACTGCCTACAGATTAGACAAAGTGAGCATTCTGAACAAAACTTACCTTTCTCTTGCAGACTCGCATTTCAACCCAAACAGTTGCCAAAGGGCAATTTCAGGTGGGGGTCAAACCAACTTTAACAGAAAGAGCTTACCTCATGCTCTGATATTCCATCAATGATTTCGGAGACTTCATGTTCACTGCGGGCTGCGGATGAGGTGAGGCCACCTCCTCGCTGCCCAACGCGGCTGCAGACACACATACACAGAAATCCTGTTGGTGACTCTTTGGAACGGCGGCCATAGCAGAGCACTGGAGGCGGTCGCGCTCTGCTGCGCGTCTGGAGTGAGATCCCACCTCTGCATTCGTTCCTGCATCTCTCTCTGCTTGCGGATCTCTGGGAACTGCTTTTCGTAGTACTCCCGCACTTTGCTCTCCTTGGCCCGGCGCCGCGGGTTGTTTTCAATGCGCTCCACTTTCTTCTCCCAGGCCTCCATTAGCTGGTCATACCGCTGGCAGAACTTCTGCTCCTGCAAGATTTTAATCAAGAAAATAACTCGGAGGAAGCAGAGCGACACGCTGAATATTCCAGGCCAAAAACGATTAATCAAATTCATTTAATTAATTAATTAATCATTAATTTGATTAAATAAATTTGATTAATTAATTAATCAAATTCATTTAATTAATCGTGATTAATTAGTTTAATTGTAATTAATTGTTTATTGAAATAATCGTCAAGTAATTTGGTAACCGATTAATCGTTAACCGAAGTATCCAGATTATTATTTTTTTTAAAAGCCAATTCATTAAAGAACGTACTGGGAGCAGTAGATAAGCTAAAACAATTCAAAAAATTTGAATTTAAGACAAAAACTCTTTGGAAATATGCTCTATTAAAAAATTCTTAAGTGCCATAGTTTCAGCTTAAGTCAATTAATATTCTGTTAAAAAACACTCTAAGGACCTTTGCCTATCTGATTTTAAGTAAAAAACAAAAAATAAACAGCTTAATAAACAGTATTTCTTTAGCTGTAGACTCATCCTTTGTGACGAATGATCAATAGCACACTAATGGAATGCTCTTTTATTTTATTTTATTTTTTTAAGTAATCAAATTATTTTCCTCTTTGCATCACTTAAAAAAACTTATTAAAAAAGCGTAAAAAAGCTTAAGTGGTTAAATGAAAAATCTGCAGAATGTGCCAATTTTATTTATCGGTCAGAATAAGCAACAGAATAATTGATCACTGAAATAATCATTAGTTTGCAGCCCTAAAATGTTTTATGCAGAGTGGGGATTTGGAGCAGAGGTCTGGCAGACAGACGGTGCAGTTTTCCTGCCTCCATCACAGACATCCTATTAACCCTGGTGGAGACATGACCCTCAGAGGCCCCATAAACTACACGGCGATATCTCTGCACATACAGCTGCCTCCCCCACAACATGAGAGGAGAGGAGTGGAGACACTAACCCATGGCTCAGACTTTCATTCTGTCTTGCATCAAATACGTTTAAAAGAGAGGAAAAGCATCGATCTTGCGGGCATTTGACGGCTGATTCACAAAAATCTTTCACTTTTACAGCCATGCTTTTTGGATTTCATTTACCGACGCCGCCAATCAAAAAACATCAACGTTTCAAAAAGCTCACTACGGAGTTTGGCTGAAAATTAATTCAAAAGACATGGGGAAATCTTTTTCTATTCGTTTTCTGCTTTCCCAGAGACCTGAACAGAGCGTTTTATCTCTTTTTTTTTTTTTTTTCCTCCACTCTTCGGCAGGTCTAAAATGGCCACTCACTTCGAGGAGCAGCTGGCCCGGTTTCACACCAGTCATCTGTCATTGGCCAAGTCCCAGCTGAGTCACAAACGGAGTTTTCTACTTACCCACTGCTTACGAGCGTGATTTCTCCTTTTGAAATACAAGATGAGCTTCTTCCTCATGGCGTGGTTTCTGCATGGATAAAAGAGGAAAATTAGGAATAAACCACATGACACTGAAACAGAAAGAGTCTATATGTCAACGGCTGGACTTTACGTTTGTCACATCTTCCTCTTCGTGTCTATTGAATGTTTTCCCAAATGATTTTATTAAGAGATCTCATGTGACAAAACCAACACAAAGCAACATGCTGGTAGATGATGGATGATTTTCAAGGTTTTGCAAAGAAAATCTGAAAGGTGTTGAAATTAGGGGGCTCAAATTTATCATGATATCAATAGATTTATTGCGACAAGTTTAACTGCAACATCCCTAAATAAAACACAAACGCAGGCAGTATGTTTTGTTTTAGTAAAAAATATCAGCAATTTTTGTTCCACTTCTCAATTTCGCAAAACTTTAACTTTATCTAACTTTAACTTTATCTAGCTCATACAAAACCCCAATGAAAAACGATATACATTTCATTGCTGCTTCCAGATAGTGTGAGAAACATTTTGACTGCTATGAGGCAGCGTATTCGCACTTTTCAACCTCAGTTCTTTGTAGCATGAATGGTAAATAAAAAACAATCTTACAATACACTTTCACATGAACAGAAACAACTCCGGTCCTCAAGTGCAGCCGCTCGATAAACTCAATCTCGCTCCTGGGTGGAAGGGACAGCGAGGGGAGCCAAACTTATAAAACTTGTCTGCGTTTGGAATGGCCAGACTCGCAGCTTCAAATAAAGGTCAAGGCCAGTAATCTCCTTAGGCAGCTGCTCGGTTTGTCTCTTTCTTCGCTGCAAGACAAGGTTTTATTCCTGACACTTAATCTGTCACTTGTAAGGTCATGCTCTCCACTGATTAATGTAATCTTAGTCTATGTTAGACACTTCGGCTGAGCTGCTGGTTCCCGCTGGACCAAGGCAAGGACACATGACTTACAAAAAAAAAAAAACAGAGAAAGGGTGCCATCCATTGGTGCATGAGGTAATCTCAACATAATATGGTTTTTATGAAGGGGAATGAACATGCAAAGACTTGCCTCGTCTAAAAAAAAAAAAAAAAAAAAAAAAAAAAAAAAAAAAATCAGATTTCTAGAAATAATTACATATGCTGAGCCATGCATGAATTTGGAGCAGGAAAAATAACTGTAAATCCAGCTGCATAGAGGTGATATACCCATGTTGTGCATAACAGGTGAGAACCTATCTGTTGAAGCGAGCACACACACGCACGCACGCACGCACGCACGCAAAAATTAAATCCAACCCTGATAAAGTAGATCTTCTCAAAAGACAGAGATGGTATTGTCCTCTGCACACCAGATGGCAAAAGACGAGATTAGCAGCCCCATAACCCTGCAAAAAGGTTCCCTTTGTCCCGCTCTAAGCACGGGCGCTTTCTAAGATATCGGAGAACTCTGTAATTTGGCATAATACTTTAAAAAAACACGAGAGCTGAAAGATTCATTATATGCAGGCTTGTGATAGATGTTTTGCAGTTGTTTTTGCTCAGGCTTGCTAGATGAACAAAAAATAAAGGGAAAAAAAAAACGGCCTGAACTTCAAAGTTCTGTCCTCAGCGTGTGCAGTTACGCAGGGATGTCGGCCTACTTTTCATCAGCTGACTGTGTGTGTGTGCGGCATGCAAACCGGGAGGAGGGGTTTGGGCTCGCAGAGATCCACAGAGATATCGGTAGCCATCGCTGCCGGCGGGGATCAATGCCAAACTTATCAAACCGGTTAACAAAACAAAGAAGCTAATTGTGTTCGGTCAAACTGACACGCTGGGATTTAATAACGCGCGCACAAAGACGGAGTGAAAGCGGTTTTCAGTTAATTGCTTTGAGGCAATAATACTGATCAAACGGCACGGGGATCAAAAGGAGTGAAGACGGCAGTGAGCGGTTAATAGTTCAGGATTGTCTTGTGGTATGCCGCTGTGCCAGAGCTGCACTGTCAGTGGTGGAAGAGAAATCCCATGACAACCTTCAGATGCGTCTCCATGAGTTAAAATCTTCTTAAAAAACTTCACATGGATGAAACTTTTAGTCACCGATGCTGCTGAGGAAAAAAAAAAAAAAGAATCCTGCTTTTAAAATCAAATTTTTTTGGTCACCAGATGAAAATTAAATGCAACATTTTCCGTCAAATTATTTTTTTTAATAATTTGTGATTCTGTAACACAAAAAAAAGAATGTCCATGTCTGAAGTCCCATGTAAGAATAGAGTTTAGGAGAACTCCAAGGCTTCGTTCACAGCAGGTGTTGATGCTCAATTCTGATTTTTGGCTGAAATCCTTTTTTGTTGTCATTGAATCCACTAATTAAACTCCACCACAATAGACATCACACAGCAGCTTACCGTTTACGAAAGTAGCAATGGATGGATCCATTTACAGAACGATTTTAAAGTTTATTCACCAATGGGAGCAGACAGCATCGTCACAAGATCATAAGGCGAGGGAAGCTAATAAAAAAAGAAAGCAAAACTAACAGCAACGTCCTTTTGTGGAGCAACAACGGCAACTTCTGTAGAAAAGTCTGTTTGGATGCGTCGTCAGAGCCAAGAGTGGTGGGGTTGTGACGTGATTAGGCCTGTCACGATAACAAATTTTGCTGAGCGATTAATTGTCTAAAAAAATTATTGCGATAAACGATATTGCAATATTGTTTTAAGACCTTTTGACACTGATTTAATGTAAATGACGTAATAATGCATTTGACTTCCTACCATAGATAACACTGGAACTGATAAACTAAATAAACAAAAACAAAAACAAAAATAAAATGGATTCTCAGTCTCCATTAACAAAAAACATACTTGAATAAAAACTAAACAACATAAAGCCAAAGTGAAAATAAATACGGCATTCAACCAAAAGAGTGCAGATTATGAAGTCTGTATGTGCCCTTCAGTAATCACTAGATTTAAATAGAGAATCTGGGCACATCCGACTACCTAATGCAGTAGTTCATACTACACGGTGGGTTTTTTTTATTTTTTGCCCCCATTTTCTTAGAACGTTGGCCGATCTAAGATTGTCGCTGGTGAATTTGGCTCACATTTACCTACTGTGAGAACGTAGGCTAAGTCACTGCAGAGTAAGATCGACCTGTCACGATAACACATGCTGCTGGACAATAAACTGTCCCAGAAGTTACTGCGATAAATGATAATATTGTTGTTTGAGACAATTTCCAAGCAATATAATGTAATGGCATAATAATGCAAGAGCACATTTTCAAAGATCAATATATTTTACACTCTTATGAACATTTAACACTGGAACTAGAAGACCTTTTAAATATCCGATATAAACAAACCAACAGAAGCAACAAATAAAGTGAACGATAAAGTCTGTCAATAAAATTGTCCTCCAAAAAACAAACCAAAAAAAAGAGCTACTTGAGACCTTGAGAGTTTTGTCATTCAGGTTTTGGTATAAAAAAAGAGAGTGAGAATGTAAAATGACAAATCATGCAAATTAAAACGATTGAGCTTGTTTTAATTTATCATGCGATTAATTGATTTACTGCTTGTTGCGACAGGCCTAAGATGACTAAACAGTCGACGAGTTAGAAATCTGACAGAGTACTCAATGACTAAAATAATCATCAAGTACAGCCCGAGTCATGCCCACATGTAATCCTGACTGATGCTTTATGTTAGTAATCATGGCCACGAACACACAGGAACTGCTCGAGTTATTCTGACATGCTGTAGTTGATTATCTGGACGTCAGAATATGACGGTCGTCCCTAATTTTGATATTTCTTAAATAGTCCAGCTGTTTCCTCCCTCAGTCACATGCCGCCATGTTAAACAGTCTCATGAGGTCCGTTGTCTGCTGCTCCTCATCTCTTGTCCAGAGATCACCTCCATGTCGTTTTCTGAAATCTATCCCAATCTCAGAGAGTCAGCGGTGAACACATGCAGACGCTGGCCACGGTATGACAAATTTATTTGTTTTACTTCATTTAACACCCAAGTGTAAATTAAATAAGTGTTAGTCTGGCCCATAACCTTGAAAATAAACGACTGAAAATGTGCCCCGTTATTAACACTGCATCTGTAAGTGATAATTATAATCACAAGCCAACAAAATAGGCACTGTGGTCAAAACGCGGAAAGTTTCTGCAGCCTTAAGTTACATTTTAAAGGTCATCAAAACATGAGAGCGAGCCCTTCTTCGCATCACATGATCATTCTTTAAACCCGGTCTAAAACAAGGGTAGACCACAGAGTGCATTTGTTTCAATAAATCCTTCCTCATACTAAATCAACACGTAATCGTGTAAAACTCTAAATATGAACATCCAACATGTTTGTAGAAAACATAAAAGCCAAGAGGAGACAAGAGTTCCATAGCCCACCCAGTTTTTTTATTATAAAGCCCAGTTATGTAGCCCTACAGACCTAATTACATCACAGCTGTGTTGTCTGAGTGAACAAGATGTTGCACACTTGACACTAAAGGGCGGAGTGCGACACACGAGCATGACTGGACATTAAACAGGCAGCTGAAATATGATTATTCCCACAAGTTTTACAGTTCAACGTGGGCAAGTCCTACATGATGGGCTCCAAATGTCAGAGAGACAGAGTTACCAAGCAACAAAGCAACAAATTTTTCAACAACGCCGAGTGAGCGTCTTCGTGGGAAAGCTTCTCTCTGTCCTTGAAGTGAACATCGGAAATTGGCCAACGTCTTACCCAAGGACACAGTGACACAGAGGGACAAGATGCACAGCAGGCACTGAGGCAACCAAGAGTTGTTAGAAACAGCAAAATCAAACTTTAAAAAAACACTATTATTAACTTATTGTGGATATTAAATTATTAGGGATGCATGACACTCCAATAATAAAGTCACTAGCATCAACCAATGTTGGTAATTTTTTTTTGACTTATTGATAGTAAAGTGATTTCTAAAACTGGGCTAATATTAATAACTATTAATAACAGCTATCCGTTTCCATCTAATTGCCATTTGTGTGTGTATTTTGGGAGGGGCAGGAGTTTGGTCATGTGGGATTTGTTTGAGCATAAGAAAATGATGGTGATGCAGCACAAGACTGTGGGGTTTTTAAGCAGAAGCAGAGAATAGTTGTTTTGTTTTTTTAATACAAATCCAGGAATCTTTATGCATTACAACATATCCTTCCTCCCTGCATCACTGCTCCCAACAATATGTGTTTACATCCCTGCTGTCATTTGCAGTTTTTCTCATTTAAAATAAAAATTTCTCCTGATATTTGCATTTTTCTGTTTGTAGTATTTTCACTTCTTCCAATAGCTTTTTTAAGCACAAATACACATGCACATTTTGCAATGTTTTTTTTTTTTAATTACCCAACTCAGCTGCACAGAGTCTACAGTTTTCATAGCTACACTCGTAAATTTACAAGTCCTTACTGTACAGCAAGTTGTTCTTAATTCAGTTTATATATATATATATATATATATATATATATATATATATATATACACACACACACACACACACACACACACACACACACACACACACACACACACTAGTCAAGCTATCTGCCCAGGTAGCCAGTCTGTAGTCAGCTGCTTAACCAACATGCTGCCAGCAGCTTCTAAACTATCATCTTCAAACAGTACTACCTCCATAAGAGGGATAGGTGGCGCTATACTGTCTAGATCTGATCAACAACATGCAACAAGTGAAGGAAGGCTGAAGTGCTACCTTACGAAAGGGAGAACACCAATCGCAGCACTTTCCCTGCCATCTCTTCTAAAAAAAAAAACCCTTCAAAATATACAAAGAGTATGCTAAAATTGTTAATGCTCTTGAAACCATTACTTGCCATAGTTGTGCTACGACACAGCTAGTCGGCTGATTTCAGATGTCGTCAATGTATAGTTGAGGATGCAATTCATTTTAAATGAACCAAACATTAGATAAATACTGTAAATATGACAAATGTGGAGAAAGACTTACATCTTGATGTTCTCATGGTATTGTTTGGTATCAGATGGCTGATTGTACAGAGGCTGCAACAACAGGACAAAAAAAAAAAAAAAAACAATTGAAGAGGTTACGAAATGGCAAAAAAGCCTAAATTAGTTTCCTCAGTCATTTTTAAAAAATAATTAAACATGTCATCAATTAGAGAAGTAATGCAAAACTTTGGAACTAATGAAAAGAGGTCAAATAATTGGATCTATTTTTAAGCTGAAGTTTCACAGAATGAACGCCCCCTGAGGCAGAGCCGAGCTCTGCAGCAGTCGATTCGCTGCTCTATGTTTAAAAATTTAAGGAGAGAAGAGCACACAAAGACGAGAAGAAAAGTCCACGCAAAGTAAAAGTCGCTACTCACCAGTTCCACTCTGGGTCCCAGCCCCTCCAGTATCCTATGAGCCTCTTCTGCCTTTTTCTGATGAGAAAAGACAAACAGAAGTAGCACATTAGCCAGCTGCCATCACCACGGCAACACGGGGAACACGCTCACTAGATCACCAAGGCAAAAAACAAAAAACACTGCTTGCTACAAAGGGTGGACGGGGCTGGATGCATGGATAGATGGAGAGCTGGACCCGCTGCCTATTATTAGAGCTTTTAACTCAAGCTGGGCCACAGCTCCTTGCCTCAGTTCTCTCTCTCCCTTCTCTCTCTGTTGCTCTCTCTCTTTCTCTCTCTATCTTCTCCAGCAAGAAAAAAAAAAGAGAGAAAGATTACTCACCTCCACTGAGCAGAGAAAGGTTAGAGAGAAAGAGCAGGCAGGCATGAAAGCAAGTGGGAGTAGACTAAAAAAGTGGGAGAGAAAGAGGGGGGAAAAAAAGAGTGGAGCTGGAGGAGTGGAGGGGGACACTTCAGAGCTGGAGAACAGAGATGTTTGACCAGTAAGGAAAAAGTCAAACTAAGACGGGTCTTCTCTGCTCGTCCTTACATAAATATTTGGCTCCAGCAGACAAATGTGTATACGTCTTTCCAAAACTCCAAAGCAATATTCTCGCTGTACTCTTCTCCTTCATTTGCCATGTGCAGATGCCCTTGGTGCATGTAGTGACATTTTACAGCTGATGACAGTGACGGAGCGGGCCGGGCCACATTTCCGTGGCAGCTTTTATTTCTTTATATTAGGTTAGGCTATTTTACCTAATGCTGCTTAAATATCCTCAGCAGACTTAAAACAAGTTGAACTCTAATAGTTAGACAACTGTCATGTTCAGAGGACATACTATAAATACACACATTTCTGCATGACCGCCATTGCTTGATGTCCAGAATCAACAGCAGAAATCGGTGAGCATTTATCGTATCGTTTCTCATTTATTGTGACAAACTTCTTAGAGGAATTTTGATTTATCATTGTCTTGACTAATTTGAATCAATGATATTAAATTTTAAAAAACTGCATTATCGGAAATGTTATTTTTACAATTTTCTTCACTGTTTCACGGGAGCATCAAAAAAAACATATCAGTAAGATCGAAAACACCGTGTGCAGTTTAGACTTATAAATCTTACTTGTTAAATAAGTGGAGTCTCAGAGAAGCCTATTTTAAATTGGAACGTTTTCAACATTTTCCGTGCTATAAATGTTTTGCCATGCAATCACAGCCGTAAAGTTATCTAAAAAAGAAGCAATCATTTTTTTCAAATCATAATTTTTATCGTTATCACAATAGTATTGCAAAATATCACAATAATATTCTAAGTCCATACCGTAACTGTGCTAATAGAAGGCAAATATCTTGTGTGCATTTTCGTTTTTCCATTTTAAAGAAGTTAATTTAGCAGGATTTTATTTTAATTAAAGACTTCACATTAAATTTGACACTGGAATGTTTTTTTTTTTTTTTTTTTAAGTTTCTTGAATTGTGATCAAGGGCCACAGAAAATCATTCCAAGAGCCACAAATGGTCCACGAGCCGCACTGTGAGCACCCCTGGCCTACATCCTCAGCTACATGTTTTTAATAGACATGCTTCACTGCAGGGAAATGGTGATAAAAATCATGACTATATATCAACTCCACATCATGAGTGAACACAAGCTAGTTACAACTTGGTCAAAAGTGAGGCGAAGCTTTTTGAATAAAAGCCTTGTGCTTCCACCGAACAAGGAAAGAAAAGAACCACAGCCTTACACAATGCACATGTTGTACATATCAATTAAATGCAAATGTTGCTTCCTCATCATCAGTGAGTAGGTGTAACAGGCTGCAGAGTATTGCCTCAGAGAGCACGCTCACAGCAGCAGCACTTAATGAGCAGCAATTATTAAAAGGAGACTTTCATCCTCCGAGAGTGGAGGGAGGGAGGGAGGCTGGAGGATTTCTCTTCATTTCCGAACTGTGATACTTTCCTCTAATTTGAAAACAAAGCTGTGAAATACTGAAGTAGCTTCAGAAGAAGAAGAAAAAAAAAACAAGAAAAAACAAACAATATCTATGGAACTAAAGTGGAGAGGGGAAATGTGAGGCAAAACATTGTGGTTTTCCGTAAGAGTGTAATTAATTAAAGTGCTGGTGCTTCGTTAACATCATTCATGTTTGTAAGCAGACAGAAGTGAAGAGGCTGAATTTAGCATTTCAATCATGCCCTCCGGTGGTGGCACACAGATTCACCACAGCGGCGCTCGCATTATCACCGCTCGTAAAGTTACGAGCCGACGGAACATTTTCTGCAGGTCACATGATCCGACTCCAGCAAACGTGAAACCAGATTTCTGGGATTGATTCTGCGGCTTCCCTGAGTGATTATAATCCCAAACCCCCACCAAAGGGAATCCTGGGAACAAAAACAAGGAAAAGGGACAAATGCAGACGGAAAAATACCAAAAAAAACAGCAACGCTAGTTTTACATCGAAAAGACAAACACAACGTAGTCACAGGAGGTACATGTCTTTTCACATCCCCATATCTGTGAGGATTGTTCGCCAAATACAGGGAGAATGAACATGAACTGAGTCGTCTGTGGGGGGTCTGATGATGGGGCTGAAAGAGCCTGTGAGCCCCAAAGGGACAGATGACAGTGTGGAGACAGGAAGAGCTGAGGCTGAAGTAATTCCAGCCACGTGTGTAAACACCATGTGCAACCATTTCTTTTTACAACACAATATGCCCCCCCCACCCCCACCCCTGCGCACCCCTCCTCCCTTGAAGACAACTCAAATTTAGCATATCGGATCGCGACAATTAAACAGCGGCGCGAGCGCAGTTGTAAATACCAGAAATGCAGAAGCGATGAGCAAAGCAAGAGCGTGTGACTTAGAATAGAAGCAGCTCGAGCCTGGTTTGACCGCCACAATGAGGCTGGATGGCAGCAGGCCAGGGTGCATCATGCAAGTCAGAGGGAAGTGTTACAGAGGTTAGACTGCACGCTCGAGTCACTCTATAACTTGCACCATCTGCCGTGTCCTCCTGTTCCATGGAAGGGCTGCGTTTTAGCTGACCACAGAAACAATCAAAGTCGCGCGCTGCGCTTCTTCCTAAAGGGTTTCCGACGGCATTTCAGCGGTTATCCGCCGTTTCTCTGAGACACACAGCAGTGCAAAGTAAATTTTATTACACACAGCGAATGCCAGAGTTTGGGCTGAACTATAATTGTCCATTTTGAGTGAATTGCCTGCACACTGCACTGCTGTCCAGCATAGATGTGCAAAATTACCCAGCTTAAAATATATGCTGGATATAAAAATAAAAATAAAAAATTTAAAAAAATCACAAGAGGCTCTTCAGAGTTTCAGTTTTGAACTCAATTCCTACAAAGAGTGAAACCCCAGCTTTTAACCACAAGGGGGACTGAGAGCACTGAGAATCACTGCAATGCTCCGTGGTTCATCTTCTGCACACACCTCAACTTCCTGCGGCGAACGTTTCCTGCTAGCTTTTACGAGGCACTGCTCCATGAAGAGGCTGATTAATCCGAAATATTTTAGAGCAAAGATCAAGGGTTGTGTCAGTGCAAACGTGAGTCACCTTCTACTGTGTGTGCGCCTCTCGGAGTCAACTCTCTGATTCATCATGTTTGCCATGTTGACCTTTAGTAGCATATTCTTTCAGGCAACATTCCTACCTTGCACGGCAGTAACAAGTAAGAGGGGTAAGGTATGACATGAATACATTTTGACAAGCTTTGAGATTTGTTTTTTTTTTTTTTTTGCTTTGTTTTTTTAGATTTATCTCACAGAAAGAAAAAAAAAAGTATGACAGACTGCTGCTTTTCTGGGGAGGCAGCATGTACAGACAGTATTTACTGTGCAACCCGTCACGCGGCAGCCGTGAAAAACAATATCACGGCCCCACCTTTCAACGTAATGAATACTCTGCGAATGTGATCGAGTGTGGCCATATTGAAATACCCAGGAATATGGGTCAAAGGAGCAAGGCAGCAGATTAAGCACGCCTGTTTGAGTGTTTGTCTTCCACTTACTCGGTTCTCATCGTAGATGATCTGCACCAGGCTGCGGTGCTTGGCCTCACTGGGTGGCGGCGAGATGGGCCTCACGGGTTCGTGGGGCTTGGCGGCTTCCTCCTCCAGCTGTTGCTGCAGCACACGCAAAAAAAAGATCAGATAAATTTTCCATTATACGTAATGGGGAAAATATTAAAAGCCGACGGTTTTTGTTTACAGATATTTCTGTCACAACAACAACTGTCGCTGGATGACAAATTGTCCCGGAAATCGTTGCGATAAACGATTATATTGGCATCTTGAGACAATTTTCAACTAAGATAACACTTTCTTTAATTTCTAAAGAGCATTTAGCATTGAGACTGGAAAATATCTAAAAGATCCAAAATAAAATCAACAAAACAGTTGAAACAAGAAGAATCAAAATGGATTATGAGGTCTCTGTAACCAAAATTATGTTTCAAAAACATATTCAGCTTTGACAGGGAAAACAGGTAAAAGTGGCAAGAAGCGCAAACTAACTACTTCATACTGGGTGTCAAATGTTGGCGGGGCTTCTCAAAATGCTGAGGGGAGCATCTCTAACGATTGTTGTCCACGTGGAAATTTTTGATCTCATTTTAATTCATCATGCGATTAATTGATTTTGCTTATTGCTTTATGTGACATACATGAAAAGTGACGCTTATAGAATGTAGGTTATGGCTACATATATAGAGCCAAGACTACTCTTTCAAATAACTAAAAGCAACAACACAACATTACAGCTTTGGAGATAAATCTTTCATAGGATGGTTCAACTTAATGGCAGACGTGTTTCACCGTTGCTGCTATTCACGTGGCACTGCACTCTGCCACTTAAGAGTATGTGTGATCAAGGAAGGGGGAAAAAGAAACTGAAGAACGAGACCAAACATGCCACATTTATGGAGCTACATCAAACAATGAGTTAATATACTCTGCAGCAAAACTGAATTTGATTAGCACAAGACTGCACAAAAAGAAGGCAGACATATTCCTGATTCAAATGGCTTTTCGAGCAAATAAAATCGATGTTTACAGTGGGAGCGTAGAACGAGTGGCACCGCGTGTGCATAAACATAAAGGTACGGAGGGAGAAAAATATCAAACGGGGAACTGTGATAATGGAAAAAGCAGATGAAACAACAAGGCGGCTCTGAATGTGCATTTTGGCTTTGGATTAAAAAAAAAAAAAAAACACAATACATAAAAATAAAACAAAATACTTAATTGATCAATGGGTTCAAACAAGACCATAATAATTAAAATAATAATTAACTGAATGAAAATGATTAAATACTAATAAAATATTCAATAGCTACAGCCTTATGTGTATTAAAGAACATATTCACCAGCTTGTGCCAGGGATCAGTTTGTATTGCTGCGAGTCACAAAGTCATGACTTTAAAACCGGGGGGGGGGGGGGGGGTTGAAATACATTTACATCGTCTAAACGAGCCCATAAAGTCGTCTCCTTATGCAAGTATTATTATGTTTATCCAGAGCGCCATTACAGCTACAAACTCAGAAGATTTATGTCAAATTATTTCCATTACCTCAAACAGATAAGGTCTAGCAGCTGTGTTGGTGTAAGAGAATGACGTAATGCAACCGGGAAGGTTTTAATAGTGATTTGAGAAAATTAGGTTAGGTGGTTATTTTTGACTGGACATCCGATGTGGCGTTAGATGGCATTTTTACCCCAGCAAGGATAAGAACCGTAAATCCAGTTCAACTTGAAGTTAAAGTTCTCTAAGGACAATAAAAGGCAGTGAAATTACATGTTTACAGGATTATGAGATTAGCCAGTAAGTGAAAGAACTACAGGTGCACCGAATGCAGTTTTCTGGCTGATCACAGATCTTTAAAAACCCCAACCTGCTGATTCCAATATTGACAGATGCCAAATGTTTTTATAACTGACCCTTTCAATGACCCAACACACTTTCAATGTTCTAACCTTACTTTACTGAAAATCACTGAACAAAAACCTCGAAACAGCTACATGCAAGTTGTTAATTTATATTTTTCTCAAAGGGAAATGAAAAGTTTATACGCATTGGCGAGTCCGTCGGTCAGCCCTCAGAGAAAAAGTAGACAGTGGCTGATTTTCAGACGGTTGTAAAGGTAGATAAGTTTGGTGGATATGATCGACATCGGTCTATCACCAGTCACAAAGGAATTATGGAAATTGGAGCTGACCCATTGGTGAACACTATAAAAACAAATTAATTACTGGTAAAAATATTGCAACCCAGGTGGGGAGCTGCTAGTTTCAAATCCAATACTGAAGTGCAATATCAAAACTGCAAAGGATTGCATAGATGTAATATTTGGTAGACTGAAACATTACAGTTGACATGCATTCAAACTCTGGAAAAGTGGAAATGTAAGCAGCAGTGAAGCGGATCTGGGTTAACTACCTTTGAAAAATGTCAGAATAATATTGCAATGTCATGTTTTCCCTCATAATGTGCAGCCAGAAAAATCCAGCCCTATTAATTCACAGATTTCTGAAAACACCAACTAAAAACTTAGAAGTGATATCTACACAAGAATCGTTTGACAAAAGCTTTAATGCCAGTAAATCAGGCTTCCACTGCGCTCTGTGAGCAATCGTTAATATAGAGACTGTCTTAATATTTTAACTTTTATGTACCCGCCGCTCCAAAAACAACTCTTGACCACTACAATATGGAAACCTTCAACTACATACAGGAACATTTAATTGAACGTATTGTAATGGTGTAAAATAAAACGGATTTGCTTAACTAAACACTGAATAAAAAGTGACCTTCAGAAATACTCACAGGAAATATTTGGATAAATTTACTGTAAGCTGTGAGTTGGGGGGGTAAAAGCAGCAGAGTGTATGTATTCAGCTGTGACCAGCTATGTGGAAGCCGAGTTTGGGTGTCAAATGCCTCGTTTCCACTGAGCGGTACGGCACGGGTCGGGTAGAGACGCCATTTTATCCGTTTCCATCGTAAAAACGCCGCACACCGTTTTTGGGTTCCCTTCAGTTGTAGGAACAGTGAGGTTAGGGCGAAGCTACTGGTGTCACACAGCACAGTTCATTGATTGGTGGACATAAAAACGAGACATACTAGAGCATCACAGTTGCTGTCACGCTAGTATGACGCCATGTTAGCCGTTTGGATTTAACCACGTCTGAAAGCAAGAGTTCAGTTAGTGGCGGAAATGCTCTTGGGAATACGCCCAACGAGGCAAAAGGGTGCTGCAAAAACAGCTAATCTACATGAGCCTTCAGAGCAGGGTGGAGTAATGGTGGCCTCAATATGGTCCACACATGAGCACAGTAGGTTGGCTCATCTTGTGCCATAATTTCCCTAGTTGAGCATCTGGTCAGGCAAATTCAGGCATTCCCATGAAGACACCCCCGTTCCTTTTCCAAACCCACCTCAGAGTAAAAATAAAATAAACCAACCATCATGACTTTGGCTGACACACTGGCTGAAACCTAACCTCTGCCTCCTGCCCGTTCACTTAATCTGCCAGAACTCTTTAAAAAATAGTTTATCATGCCGCTTAATTAGTGCAGATGTTGTAATGCTCAGCCCGAGCCGGACTGTAATAATATCCGGAAAAACATTCTCCATTACGGGAACCTGAGAGGTGGATGCAGATTTTTTCTGAGAGCAGCTTTTAATCATTCAAAAGTTTCTTCTATTCACCGAAGAGAAAAGGATTCCTCGTTTTGTCTTTTTGGTTAAAGCGTAAATATTCTTAAACGACCTGATATTTTCCTGTTGGTGTGTTCCTAAAATCCATTCTTGACTGAAGGACTCATCATTAACTTTGAAGTTAGCAGTTCTATCAATCCATTTCCAAACAATAAGAGAAATGCAGGCAGAGACATGGCTTCCAACAGCGACCCAGGCAGAATGTCTCAGGTCAAGTTTGGCCCTCTGCAGTGGGGGCCCTGCGGCTTTCAAGTGTCTGAAGAGTTCCTCCTGGCTTAGTCCAAGTCCTGCTTGGCTTCTGCTCTCCTCCACCAAGCTTTGATGAACCTCTCCACAGGGCTTACTTGCTCTTCCATCTCAGGTGTTCCTCTCTGTGCTCGGAATAATTAGCTGTGAAGCCAGACTTCAATATTAACTTGTATTTGTTTTTATTTTTGCGCCTTTTATTGTTATATCTACTTCTATTTCTACATTTAATTTTAATTTCTTTTATTTTACAGATTTATTCTCATTTTTGCAGATTTTTTTAATTAGATTTTTGTGTTTATATATTTGTATTTTACATATTTATTTTACCAATCTCCATTTTTACACAATTATTTTTATTCTATTTTATATATGTTTAATTTTTACATATTCACTTTATTTTAATTCATTTGGTTATTTTTACACATTTATTTTTATTTCTTTATTTTTTTAGAAAGTAGTAGTCTGATGTAACAGCATGTTTGATGGATGAAAGCCAGTTTATTCAAACTACAGCTTCTTTAGAAAAACACTACGCAGTCCGCTGGGAGTCAGCGTGGCAGGACTGGCGGTGATATGAGCGGTTTCACAGTAACAAAATGTTCACCATGCTTTGGCTCCCTGAAGGAAGCCGTTATTTATAGCTTCATATATATTTAACTGATTTTTCTCCGTAACAAAAAAAAAAAGCAAAAGGAAGAGAGGGAAGAAAAGCAGATGTCGAAAATTGTTCAGCATCATCAAAGTACGGCAAGCAACAAACCACAGAAGCTTGAATGAAAAATTCACTCTGCAGTTCTTTGCAAAAGTATTCACACCCTCTAAACTTTTCCACATCTTGTCACGAAGTCCAATCTAGATCCTACAATCACAACTACAGAGTGACATTTTTGTCTATTCCTCCAAAATCACTCAAACTGAGTGAGATGAGATGAAGAGCGCAAGTTGAGCAACATATAAAACCCTGACTTTGACTGAGCCACTCTCATTTGATCTAAACCATAACATTGTGCTGGAGTTAGGTGACCTTCTTGCCCTGGTTTCAAGTCTTTTGCAGCCTTTAACTAGATTGCTTTCTTGATTTTCCACCTATCTTCCCATCAACTCTGACCAGCTTAAATGTCCCCACTGGGGGAGGGAAAAAAAGCATTTCCACAGTGTGACCCTGCCAGTTCTAAAAGGTTGTTCAGGTTGTCAGGTTTTCCGTCATAAATAGTGCTTAGGATAAACTGCAGCCTAATTTAGGTTGATCGAACACGTAAAATCATAATGGATCCAAATGGCGGTTAATGACTGAAAGGGCAATCACAATGGAATGAGAATTCACTTAAAAAAAGATGTCAAGACAAAGAGTTCACATGGGAAATAAACACTCAGAAACCCAGCTCAGAAATAGGCAAATGGTATAAAAAAAATCTACTCAATTCACAGGCTTTATATCAAATCAGAAATAATATCACATTTTAAAACACGACTATATCTTTTGATTTAGGAACTCCGACCAAAGCCATAATTATAAAAAATGAATAAGAAAGACAACAGATACTCTCAGTATTTCAACACATTTTCTGCTTTCAAGTTGCTAAAAAAACCAATCACTAAGATAAATCTTATTGATGAATATTAAAACTAGACGAAAAGATGATAATATCGACACCATGGCTGCCACAGAGATGAAATTCTGGAACCACAAAGCGACCAGAAATGATCTCCAACCAGATCGCACGGAGCACCGACCTGCTTTTTGCGAAGCTTGCAGATCTGCTGCTCCACCATGGTGATCTCCCTGTCCACACGTTCCATGTTCTGAATCAGCTCCTCCTTGGAGAACCGAGCCGGAACCAGGTCCAAGTCGGTGTCCATGTGGACTGGGCTCACCGGTGAGATGGGCTCCAGCTTCCCGATGGCACTTCCACGCTCCTGTGAACCCCAACGTAGCAAAGGTGAACATTATATCGAGCTGAAGAGGGAGATTTTCACAAGTAGAGAAACCAGAAGATATGTTTGAAAGAATCTGTAGTGAGTGATGAATAATTGAGTCAAGGTTTGGAAGAGAAGTTCTCACATTTGTTTTTAAATCAATAACGCCATTTTTTACTGATTAATCATCAGAATAATCAATAGAATAATTGATTACCAAAACAAATCGCCAGTTGCAGCCCTACTCTCAAACTGTTACAAATATTTAATTAAGATGTGTGACACAGCATTAATTCATGAAAGCTGACGACAATATTAGTTAGTGAATGGACAAAATGCAAAACAACATAATGGGCACGCTTGTGCAGGAGGGCAAGAATCCATTTGTTCCCGATGAGCAACTGTGTTTGTTCTGATGTTATAAATATATGAGGCCACGATGGAGCCAGTCCTCCGTACGAGTGTGTGTGTGTGTGTTTGTGTGTGTGTGTGCGTGCGCGTGTGCGTGTAGGAGTGAGAGCCATCCAGCTTGGGTTTTGTTCTGCGTTATTTTTAAACATCTGAAATGAAGGTTATGTAAGTGGGCTAATCTGGACTAGGCAGGCAGCATTACAGCCTTGTAGACCTGCTGTGATTGAAAATGTCAGAGCCAGAGGATGTTGAGCGGCTGTCCTAGATTAAGAAGCCCACAGTTGCCAAAGTCTGTGAGTCAGAAACAAACAAACACACACAAAAAAGAAGAAAAAAAAATGTCAAACTAGGAAAAAGCACTCGCGGGATGTTTTGACTTTGTCTAATCTGACAACCCCGAGTGTGAATCAAGGCACCGTTCTCGTAACCCGTGTTGAAACTCAGCATCCCGGAAAACAACTGAGGACAGATTAGAAATCCTAAAACGTTTCACTTCTGCTTATAATTCCAGCCCTGACTAGTTTTTTAAATTAAAAAGATTAAAATGTATCTAAGGATAAACAATAAAAGTTATCCGCTTTTTGTTGACTGGTATGTTCAGCCAAAGAGGGAGCAAAATGTTTACCTGTGTATCTGAGCCATGTTCTGAATTCAATGTGCAACAACTTAATGTGAAGCAGTCAGCACGGAGTCCAGGCAACATCTCTACCTCATCCTCACCTTTTTTCTCAGTGGAGATTATTTGAAAAGCAATAATAATAAAAAAAAACCAACTTTGAAACTTGAAGTGCAAATAGCAGCAGACCGTCTCCGCCTGTAGATTCTGGCGTACAGCAACAGAGCTGTTGCTTCTGGCCGCCTGTTTCCCATTCTATATGAGTCATGCTCCAGGCATCAGCTTTGTCAGATACTACTGGCTCACTCCCTCTTTTCCTGTCAGTCTCCAAGTCCTCCCTTTCCCCTTCCCCCATTATCTATGCCTCTCTACGCCTGCCCTTTGCCACTTCTTTACGTTGCTTCCTGCATTCTATCAAGCTATTGTATTGCGCTCTTGTTCCAAGCAGTGATTGCATCTGACTCCACTTATGTAACAGGTTTACACTCTTTGCTGCTTTAAGGGAAAGCACAAGGATTCCTGAATACCCTCCCCTCGCGCTCCTCCTCCTCCTGTGTTATTACTGTATCTATTTACCATTCTCTGGCGGTCTGCCTCTCCTGGCAGTTTGAGGCACTCTGTCATGTCAGGGACGCCTCACCATCAGCAGCTCCGCACGGCAAGCAAGTCGTTCTGATCTGCTGCTCGCAGCTTCATCCCCTTCAGTCTTTTGAAATCTAGGTCAGCTCTATTATTTATTAATTGCAGTTTCACAACTCCCTTGGTTTTTCTCCTCTGCTGCTCCAAAGATCCATCTCTGATTTAGAGCAGAATCCTCTTCTGCATCCCCTGCTGCGACAAGTTCAATGAGATCCTTTAGGTTTCTTAAAGAGTCTAGTCGGATTATCCAAATAAGTTAAATCTTAAACAGATACGGTATTATATTTCAGGGGGAAAAAAAGAAAAGAAAAAAAAAAAAGAGGCAGAATCTACAAGGATCGTCTTGTAGGGTGTTTTCAGACCTGATAGTCTGGTAGACGCAGTTCGACTGGCAGCCAGAACTGCAATATTTGTTACATGGTGCGGTTCATTTTCACACTGCACTGTGTCAAATGATCTAAACCCCTTTGAGAAACCTGTTCCTATCCTCGCCTGTGGTGGCGCTGCACCAAGAACCGCTGAAGGAAACGACACAAAAACCTCAGAAGACACGAGCGTGACTTATTTCTTCGCAAAATGTAATGGAGTAGCATCAGATTTTAGCGGTTTTAGTAGGATTCCTCTTTTGTTCTGGTAAAAAGACCACGACAACAGCGCTAGACTCTTGTGATTGTTTCGTTGCATTTATCCAGAATTCCCTTTTTGGCGCGGTTTCCAGTCCGCTTGGCGTCTAAATATGCGCCAGAGTTCACTTCAACCAAAATGAGACCGAGGTTTGAATTTTTTGGAGTTTGATTAGATATTCACACCTCCCAAAACGAACCAGACTTTTCTAGGCAAATGAACAACAGTTAGATTAAAGCAAACTAAACAGGGCTGTTGTGAATGCACCCATAATTCCCAAATCCTCCAAATTAATAGAATATAGTTAATATCAGTTCTTACGGGTGAATTCAGTATGATTCACTAAATTGATACCATACGTTTTACACGTTTCTCACCTTCGTCATGTCCTCAACCCCTCCGAGAGGTAACGGCTGCCGGTGGGACAGAGGCCTCATCAGAGAGTCCGATCCCATCTCCAAACGAGGACGTTTGATCTCTGCATAGTCCACCTCTGACTGGCTGGGGGCCTCCGGCAGGTAGATGTGCTCATAACGGATGTGCTGCTCTTGTCCTCTGAAAGGAAGATAAGACAGTTGTAGCAAAAAGGTTTTTGTGCTTGGTTATTGCTTTTTACTAATTAACACCTAATAGGCGCTGGACACAAGCTGCGCAGAACTTTAGCGTTGCCATAGAGATGCGGTTATATTTGTGGACGAGTATTCTTTCCGAATACAGTCAGACGTGTTTTGCAGTTTAAACTACAATAAAAAAAAAAAAACATCACATAAGTGAGCTGGATGGTATTTCATAATAAACTTATGTAAAGAAAAATAAAATAACAGAATCACGGCCCACTGTACCGAACTGATATGCCATTTGTGAAAAAAGGGAACAAATGGTGATCTAGCCTGATGTAAACAGTGTTTTGTTTATGTTACTGTTCATCCAGACTGGCTTCTCAGGAGAAGAGTCATTTTGTTGTGCTCTGCAGCAGAAAGCTCATAAATCCAACTTGTCTTTGGGTAACTTTTCTTGTCATGAAATGACAGAGGATTCATGGCAGGGAGCTTTTGTTGCCATTCATTCTCAACGTCAGCTTAGCATTCAGCATGCTAAGCTGGTACATCCCTGCTCAACGCAGAGATGTACCAGAGTGCATTCAATTATATTTTTAAATGACTGGTATTAGAGTTACAACACCCCTGGTTTAAAACCAAGCAAATACTTATTGTTGATTTGAATGATTTAACGGACCAGGACTCTGCATCAGCAAATGCCTTCATTTAGACGAAACCCTTGTCATGTAGGAATGACTCAGTGAGATGGACACTTCATTTAAATTACAGCCACGGCACACATTCAAATCAACAGGAACCAGGAGAAAAATAACCAAAAACAAATTAAAATAAGCAATGAAAAGGAGTTCTATGCAGATGTTAAAATTCACTTGATGATTAGACGCTGATACTTTAATTAAGCCACTTGTTAAATTGCTTTTTGTTCTTTCGAACCAAATGGGTTTTTTTTTTTTTTTACCCTCGACCCCACCCAGGAGACAGAAGCCATAAGGTCAAAGCCCTTGCTGTCAGTGTCAAATTGGAGGCGGCTTGTAAAAAGAAGAGAAAGAACACAACCATAATTGCTGGTCGAGGCACACAGTGGTGTGGTCTGTGGTTTTGTTCTTTCTGTGGAGTTCAGTTATTGAAGGGAAGGTGTAATAATCAATAACACCTAAAAACTGGGAGACATTTACAAAGAACGTGCAACCAAAGGGACTGTGAAGGTGTTTACTGTGTGTATTAATTAAAGCATCATTTTATTAACCCTCCTGTTGTCCTCGGGTCACTTTGACCTGAGGACAACAGGAGGGTTAAAGCATCAGTGGGTGACTTTAGTAAAAAAATGTATGGTGTTTTTTTTTTTTTTTTTTTTTTACATATTTGCTAAAACTATCCCGTGTCGTGATAGTTTAGTATGAAACCCATAATCTGTGAGGATGGGAGGAAGAAAAAAAATTGAGCACCCCTGACTTCTCCCAGTGCAAACCAGAAACAGCCAATCAGAGACAGGAGGAGGGTCATAGCGCTGTCAATCATGGCCACGTGCGTGCTGCTCGCCCCCTCCTTCTGTCTCCTCTTTGCTATCTGCTAACACTTGAATGTTAAGACTAGTTAGCATGGTCACCAGTGAGGCTTTCCTGTAAGAGTAAGTTGTTTCTCTGTCATTAGCACATTTAGCAGTGTGTACACAAGGTTGATTGACAGCACTAAAACCCTCCTCCTGGCTCTGATTGGTTGTTTTTGGTCACGAGCGGTCCATTTCTTCAGACAACAAAACTAGCTCAGGGAGGAAGTGGAGGAGATCGATCTTTTCACAGATTACATGGTGACACTTTTAATATATATGTAAAAAGCATATTTTTTATAAAAGCTAAATACTGCCGCGTTAAGCCCAAAGATAAAAATCTTCCAAAGATCTGGCCCATGTCCGACATCAACATGGTGTGTAATTGCCTCCCCGCTTTTGACTGCAATTTCTCACTCATTTGCTGGAACACTTCTGCATCTCCACTTACATAATCACATCACCCAACTCCAGCCCCCCCTGACCTATCCCCCTCTACCTCCTGTGAGCATACAGAATAATCTCGCCCCCGGGGAGGATTTGTCTGGAGGACAAGACAAAGATGTGTGTGGAAGCTGGGGGCAAAGCTTGAAGAAGGGGGGGGGGGAGCTCATCACAACTTCCCTCAACAGCTCCATTACTTTCCTACTGGTTTGGGCCGCGCTACACAGGAACAGAGAAGGTGTGTGTAGACAGCAGCCTGTTGTTGTGAGAGTGTTTGTGTGGTGGCTGATCTCTTCACTGCTCCCCAGAGGAGCAGCTCTGCAGCTGTGTGTAAAGCCAGGGATGGTTAACAGAGAGAGATGCCTGGCTGAGGTAGCCACAGCTGGAATGAATGAAACCTTACAAAGAAAGTACAGGAAAGTACCAAATGGCCCAACAGCCTACTACCAGAGGACAATAATGGTTTCAGGTCCTGTGTGGTAATAAAAACTAAATAAAGGAATAAATTATGTATGTTTTGGTGGAAATCAATCTGATTTTGGGATGCTTTGTGGTTTATGAGGAGAGATGGAGAAAGGAAATTAAGCCTCGATGGATCATTAGGATTGGACCAGTTACCAATCTCGAGGTATCTTGAGGTTTCAGCGAGTTACTGCTTCAAAAAGCTCTCAGGTTTTCCATCATGCTGCTTCGACGACTTAAAGTCTACTTATTAATGCAACAGAGGCATTTGCTACAGCAATATGGAGAACAAAGTTACAGCATGTACCTTCCCCAGCTGCTACCAGCCAGCTGGCTACAAAAAAAAAAAAAAAAAAAAGGTTTCTACACATTTCCCACACTTATAAAGAAATTAGATCAGGCTGTTTGGAAATACTTCTGGTTGCAAAAAACAGATGTGGCCGACAGCCATATTATAGAAGCTCAAAGAGCCACTCCCATTACTCTTACAAAGATAGCCACATCTGCTGACTAATGCACGTCTGCTCAGCAACTGACTGCAGGTTATTAGTCAGCAGACAGTCTGACTAATGAACCATGCTAATATCAGTTTCTAATACCAGCAGTGTTGAGCTTTAGACCAGCAAAAAAGACATAATATTCTGTACAATAAATGCTTTAGCAGGTGTTTTAACCATGTTTTCTTAATCAAAACACATTTAAAATTAATAGTCAATATAATGTATTGATTTTACAGCAGCAGAAGTAAGTGCTTTAAGTTATTACTATAACTGTAAAACTGCGATAAGATTACTGTTAATGCTGCATGATATGTCGCAAATATATGTGTTCATCCAGATATTAGATATTTGTCATTTCAGTTAGAAATGCCTGGAGTACAATAATTGTAGGCTAATGTATTTCAAGTGTTATGCTAAAGTAACTTTTAGTCAATGGTCACAGAGTGATTGAAGCACAGAAGAAGAAAATAAGCATATATATTCTCCCAGATATCATTGTGGCAATATCTACAAAAATCACCTTGACAAATTTTCAAATATCATGCAGAACTAGTTATCGTACCGTAAAAATATCATTTGGGCAAATGCCTAGTGTGTAATATTTTACATATTTTCCACAGAGCTTTAGAAAACTCATATTGATAATGGGGATGGATTTCGCACACAATTGTGAAACAAAATGTTATTGATGAATTCTTGATTAAACAGGATTTCCCCAAGAAATCTAGCTAAGCCCAGATATATTACCTAGCTTAACTCATCTTTGCCATCACTGTCATTGGTGAATAGAAAAATAAATTAATACATGAAAAAAAATAAAATAAAAAATAAACACTTAGTCTGGGGATAGGGACAAGTAAAGCCTGGTGGCCCGCCAGGCTTATAATACACTGGTTAGAAACCCTGTTTCATTAATGTCAATCTAAACAAGAAAGAAAAATTTGATTTTTAAAGATAAAAAACAGTGGTGTAGAAATGGACAACATAGGGACTGATGATGGAGGACCAAAGAGCAGAAAGAGAATTTAAAGAAGTGTAGCAAAAGCAAATGAGGGGGATTAGCAGAGCTTTCTATGGAATGTCGTTTGCTGGCCTGGAAATTGTGCCGTCATACAGCAACAGTCTTTTAAGCAACATTGCACAGGTCTATTGTGTACGTATGCAAGCTGTGAAATATGTGGACACACCCAACTGAAAAAGTCAAGTGCACCACTGAGTCTGAACCCGGGATCATACCACAATTTTAAAGATTAATTGTGGTGACTGAGCATTTAATTGCAATCAGAAATAAAAAGGTTCAGCAAAACAACAAACTAAATTAAAGCTCCGCGGAGCCTCAAGCGGCCCTCGCAGCCAAGCGCCGCTCAAGCCTATAGCCACCGCGTATGTTCCAGCACCACCTCCCCCCAGCCACCGCCTCCCCTCAGCACCACCTCCCCCCAGCCACTGCCTCCCCTCAGCACCATGTCACCCCAGCCACCGCCTACCCCCAGCCACCGCCTTGCTCTCAAGGAGCTGCCAAACCCGCCCTGAAGATAGTCACCTGTCATGTTCGACATTGCTCCCAGACAATGCACAAAAATCTGGTGTAGATCAGCTGATATCGCAAGGAGACACAGGTGTTTGATTAACCTGGGTGCGCAGTGGAGTCAAATTGCAATTAAACTCTATTGGGCTCCTTAGAGGTTCACAAGTGTCACTCATAAAAAGTCTGGAGCAAATGGGATGATGCGTGTGTGAATAAGAGATGATCGTTTGCATATGGCGAGGGACTGCCATCTGGCCACGCCTCCACGGGTCAGTAGGCATTTACAGAGTTCATCTTCATGTCATTTTATGTCAGTCTGCAAAGCATGAAACCCATATGACTTAGAGAGTAAAAGTCAGACATACAGTAGAAAAAACAGGTGACTTCCTGTCGGAAGTGGGCGTGGCTAAGGTGATGTCATCAATCGACCACCTAACTGTGATGAGGTCTGGTCTATAATGAGACATAGAAAGTCTGATGCAGCTCTGACCTGGCATTTGGAAGTTATTTCACATTCATGTTTCATGGTGTATAGTCAAAGTTTGGGACTTAGCCACGCCCCCACGGGTCAGTAGAGTTCATCATGGGAGAGTTCATCATCATGTCATTTCATGTCAGCCTGCACAGGATGAAACCCATAAGAATTAGAGAGTAAAAGTAAGACATACAATTGAAGAAAGAGGTTACTTCCTGTCGGAAGTGGGCGGGGCTAGGGTGATGTCATCAATCGACCACCTAACTATGATGAAGGCTGGTCTATAATGAGACATAGAAAGTCTGATGCAGCTGTGACCTGGCATTTGGAAGTTATTTCACATTCATGTTTCATGCTGTATAGTCAAAGTTTGGGACTTAGCCACGCCCCCACGGGTCAGTCGAGTTCATCATGGGAGAGTTCATCATCATATCATGTCATGTCAGCCTACACCGGATGAAACCCATATGACTTAGAGAGTAAAAGTAAGACATACAATAGAAAAAACAGGTGACTTCCTGTCGGAAGTGGGCGGGGTTAAGGTGATGTCATCAACTGACCATCTCAATGTGATGAGGGGTGGTCTGTAGTCAGATATAGGAAGTCTGATGCAGCTGTGACCTTCTATGTGGAAGTTATTGCATCTTGATGTTTCATGGCGAATAGTCAAAGTTTGGGACTTAGCCACGCCCACATGCTTTGACATAGAAAAATTCCTACGATAACTTTTCATCTTTAATGTCTCAAGTCTCTGCTGACTGAGTTTGAAGTCTCTATCTCAAAAGCTGCAGGAGGAGATAGATCAGATGCGATGTCTATGAAAAAGAGGAAATGGCTGATTTTGATCCAAAATGGCCGACTTCCTGTTGGGTTTGCACCATGGCTCCAAGAGACTTTTTTGTAGGTCCTGACATGATACACATGTGTACCAAGTTTCATAATTCTAGGTTAAAGCATGGCTTGGGGCTGATCATTTAAAAATTTCTAGGGGGCGCTGTAGAGAAATTAGGCCACGCCCATCAACGACTGTTATGGATTCCTGTTCGTGGATGAATAAGGATGCATCCTAGTGAGTTTGGTGCAGCTGGTCTGAATGATGTGGAATCTAGAGCCAAACGTATGGCGGCGGCGTTCCCTCTGCTTCGCCGCGCTGCCACGGCCACGCCCTCTACTGAAAACTCTTGGCGCTTTAAAGCAAGTGAGACCAACATGTTATCTGTCATCCAACACAGAATCATCTTGATTAGGTCGAGAGAGCCAGAGATGGAGCTGTACAAGTCAATAAAAGGCACTTCCTGTTCTGAGGGGGCGGGGCTTAGATGACGTCAGACTATGACGACATAGGATCGTCAGGCATCCCACCAGGATCACTCATGTCAAGTTTGGTGCAGCTGGGCACAAGATTGAGGAATCTACAGCCAAACGTATGGCGACGGCGTTACAGGTCACTTCGCCATGCCGCCACGCCCACCTGGTCCATCAAAGCCAAACAGGGTTGGAATCCATGACACACCAACATGTTTTCTGTCTGTGGACACAGTTTCATGTTTATTAGGTCAAAGGGGTCAGATAAGGACCGTTCACAGTAAAACATGACACTTCCTGTTGTCAGGGGGCGTGGCCTAAGTGATGTCATCATTTGACCATTGGGTGTTGTAGGGGACCCGTTGATGATCAATCACTGAAAGTTTGGTGCTGCTGTGAGTTTTGTTGTAAAAGTTATAACCCTTTTATTTTTCATGGCGACAAGGTGAACTTTGACCCCAGGTAACTCCATTTAGAAGAAAAAAAAACGCAAAACTCTGATAACTTTGGATCGGCCATGCCTTATGAACGATCTGACTGAGTTTGAAGCCGATCGATCGAAGTCCCTAGGACTAGTTCGAAAAAATGCGAACCCTGTGAACGGCCAAAATCGGAACTTCAATCCAAAATGGCCGACATTCTGTGATACTTGCACTATGACATTAATTGTAAATTCTGAGTGTCTTGGGGAGCTGTACAAGTGTACCAAGTTTCAAGTCTGTACGATAAAGTAAGTGAATAGGAAAGGGTCTTTTGAAATTTGCTAGGTGGCGCCCTTGAGCCGTTTCTTGTGCGATTTTTCTGGGGACCTTAAAATACGTAAATTTTCACCGGGCTCTATGCCCCCGCCAAGTTTGGTGAGTTTTTGAATATGATAAAGCCCCCAAAAAGCCAATTTATTTTACGGAAGAATAAGAATAATAATAATAATTAAAGCTCCGCGGAGCCTCAAGCGGCCCTCGCAGCCAAGCGCCGCTCGAGCCTATAGCCACCGCGGATGTTCCAGCACCGCCTCCCGCCGGCCACCGCCGACGCTTGCGCGCCATGCTCCATGCGATCCGCTTTGATGCCTTCGGTAGAGCTCCCTGGCGATGCACCCAAAATCTGGAGCAGATTGGGCCATGTAGAGAGGTGATACAGCTGTTTGATTAACCTAGGGGGTGCAGTGGAGTCAAATTGCAATAAAACTCTATTGGGCTCCTTAGAGGTTCACAAGTGTCACTCATAAAAAGTCTGGTGTAAATCGGATGATGCATGTGTGAATAAGAGACGATCGTATGCATATGGCGAGGGACAGCCATTTTTCCACGCCCCCACGGGTCAGTAGAGTTCATCATGACAGAGGTCATTATCATCTCATTTTATGTCAGTCTGCACAGGGTTGGAATCCATGACACACCAACATCTTTTAGAGTGTAAAAATAAGACATACAGTAGAAAAAACTGGTTACTTCTTGTCGGAAGTGGGCGGGGCTAAGGTGATGTCATCAATCGACCACCTAACTGTGATGAGGGCTGGTCTATAATGAGACATAGAAAGGCTGATGCAGCTGTGACCTGGCATTTGGAAGTTATTTCACATTCATGTTTCATGGTGAATAGTCAAAGTTTGGGACTAAGCCACGCCCACATGGTTTGACATACAAAAATTCCCGTGATAACCTCTCACCTTTAATGTCTAAACTCTCTGCTGACTGAGATACAGCTGTTTTATTAACCTAGGGGGCGCAGTGGAGTGAAATTGCAATTAAACTGTATTTTGCTCCTGAGAGGTTCACAAGTGTCAGTCATAAAAAGTCTGGTGTAAATCGGATGATGCATCTGTGAATAAGAGACAATAGTATGCATATGGCGAGGCACAGCCATTTTCTCACGCCTCCACGGGTCAGTAGAGTTCATCATGACAGAGGTCATTATTTCATTTCATGTTAGTCTGCAAAGGATGAAACCCATATCAATTAGAGAGTCAAAGCAAGACATACAGTAGAAAAAAACAGGTGACTTCCTGTCGGAAGTGGGCGGGGCTAAGCTGATGTCATCAATCGACCACCTAACTGTGATGAGGTCAGGTCTATAATGAGACATAGAAAGTCTGATGCAGCTGTGACCTGGCATTTGGAAATTATTTGACATTCATGATTTATGGCGAATAGTCAAAGTTTGGGACGATCCATATGGCCAGGGACAGCCATTTTTCCACGCCCCCACTGGTCAGTAGGCATTGACAGAGTTCATCTTCATGTCATTTTATGTCAGTCTGCAAAGGATGAAACCCCTATGAATTAGAGTGTAAAAGTAAGACATACAGTGGAAAAAACAGGTGACTTCCTCTCGGAAGTGGGCGGGGCTAAGGTGATGTCATCAATCGACCACCTAACCGTGATGAGGACTGGTCTATAATGAGACATAGAAAGTCTGATGCAGCTGTGACCTTATATGTGCATGTTATGTCACTTTGATGTTTCATGGCGAATAGTCAAAGTTTGGGACTTAGCCACGCCCACATGCTTTGACATAGAAAAATTCCTACGATAACTTTTCATCTTTAATGTCTCAAGTCTCTGCTGACTGAGTTTGAAGTCTCTATCTCGAAAGCTGTAGGAGGAGATAGATCAGATGCGATGTCTATGAAAAAGAGGAAATGGCTGATTTTGATCCAAAATGGCCGACTTCCTGTTGGGTTTGCACCATGGCTCCAAGAGACTTTTTTGTAGGTCCTGACATGATACACATGTGTACCAAGTTTCATAATTCTAGGTTAAAGCATGGCTTGGGGCTGATCATTTAAAAATTTCTAGGGGGCGCTGTAGAGAAATTAGGCCACGCCCATCAACGACTGTTATGGATTCCTGTTCGGGGATGGATAAGGATGCATCCTAGTGAGTTTGGTGCAGCTGGGCTGAACGATGTGGAATCTAGAGCCAAACGTATGGCGGCGGCGTTACCTCTGCTTCGCCGCGGTCCCACGGCCACGCCCTCTACAGAAGACTCTTGGCGCTTTAAAGCAAGTGAGACTAACATGTTATCTGTCATCCAACACAGAATCATGTTGATTAGGTGCAGTGAGCCAGAAAGGCAGCTTTCCATGGAAAAAAAAGCACTTCCTGTTCTGAGGGGGCGGGGCTTAGATGACGTCAGACTATGACAACATAGGATCGTAGGGGACCCTACCAGGATCACTCATGTCAAGTTTGGTGCAGCTGGCCTCAAAATTGTGGAATCCACAGCCAAACGTAAGGACACGGCGTTTAGGGTCACTTCGCCAGGCCGCCACGCCCACCTGCTGGATTCAAATGAGCTTGGCTTGGAATCCTCAACACACCAACATGTTTTCTGTCTGTGGACACAGTTTCACCTCGATTAGGTCAAAGGGGTCAGATAGCGACCGTTCAGCGTAAAAAATGACACTTCCTGTTCTCAGGGGGCGTGGCCTAAGTGACGTCATCATTTGACCGTTGGGTATTGTAGAGCATCCCATGATGATCAATCACTGAAAGTTTGGTGCTTCTATGAGTTTTTTTCAAAGAGTTATAACAGTTTGATGTTTCATGGCGAATCGGTGACCTTTGACCCCCGGAAAGACCCCTTCAGCAAGCCCGAAAACGCAAACCTACGATAACTTTGGATCGGCCATGCCTTATGAACGATCTGACCGAGTTTGAAGCCGATCGATCGAAATCCCTAGGACAAGTTCGATCAAATGCGAACCCTGTAAACGGCCAAAATCGGGTCAAAATCGGAACTTCAATCCAAAATGGCCGACAATCTGTGATACTTGCACTATGACATTAATTGTAAATTCAGAGTGTCTTGCGGAGCTCTACAAGTGTACCAAGTTTCAAGTCTCTACGATAAAGTAAGTGAATAGGAAAGGGTCTTTTGAAAGTTGCTAGGTGGCGCCCTTGAGCCGTTTCTTGTGCGATTTTTCTGGGGACCTTAAAATACGTAAATTTTACACGGGCTCTATGCCCCCGCCAAGTTTGGTGAGTTTTTGAATATGAGAAAGCCCCCAAAAAGCCAATTCTTTTGGCACAATAAAAATAATAATAATAAACAGCACGAAAACAATAGGCTCTCGCAGCGCTTAGCTGCTCGGGCCTAATAATAATTTACAGCACAGTTTCAATAGGCTCTCGCAGCGCTTAGCTGCTCGGGCCTAATTAGTTACAAATAATGTTACAAGTTCCAGGATTCATTAAAAAGTGGCATCTCTTTGGTTTAAGAAGTAAATTTGTTTACAATATAGCCCTAGTTACTGCAAGAGAACCAGCCAAAAAAAAAAAAAAAAAAAAAAAGAAAGAAAGAAAAAGCTCTCCCTCTCTTCAGGAGCCAGGGATGATATTCACTGGATATGAAGAGGTTGTCATGAATGTTGCCTGGAGTGAGGATGAAGATGGAACATATCAAGGAGCACTACAGAGATTATTCTGTTGTGGGTTTCTGGCCTATAATTAGCTTACATTTCAAACATTAGCAAAATAGCACATTGCTGCTTTGCATTCTGCGCACGACGAGCAGGGAGGAGGTGAAAATCCTCGCAGAGAAAAACCCAGACCAAGATCTTTGAAAGTTCTATGTGAACAACAATCAGAGTAGTTCAAGTAAAGAGAGAGAGAGAGAGAGTTACTGAGATGTATAAAAAAAGACGAGCACACATCTAAGCAAAGCAAAGTCTAAAGGATTGCCAAGGCCAGAATTACAGCAGAATTCAGAGTCTGAATGAAAACGCAGAATGTGGCCTTCAGTTTGGATACTAAGCCTTCTGAAGGAATGGAGAAAGCCTTAGACATTCTTCTGAAAGACTGCCCACCCCCCGATGCATGCCAGCATATAACTGAGGCTCTTTTTCACAGATTCTACAAAGAAATATGGGCTAGAGGTATGCACTCTTTTATATATATATATATATATATATAGATGATGGTTTTCTTTCATCTACAAAAAAAAAAGCTAATTCCCTGCTTCACTGAAGAAGTTACAGGAAGGCATCTGTAGTGCAGAAACATGGACCGAGTCATTTCTGGGAGGCTGCCAAAGCACAAGTGACTGAATGAAGTAGGGCTGTTGTAAACGAATATTTTAGTAATCGAGTAATCTATCGATTATTCTTACGATTAATCGAGTAATCGGATTTAAAAAAATTATAAAATGAAATATTGGTAAATCTGGCATAATACCGGTGTTACTATCAGATATCAATATCAGTCCAATTTTTCATATTTGAGCATCCCTAACAGTTGCTTTTTTGTAGTTTAGAAAACTAACCTGTAACAATAATAGCTCACTTTCTAAGTTAACCAGAAGAAAAGTTATAGAAAAATCTGAAATTATATTGAATTTAATAACAAAGAGGCAGGCTCACAAATATGCTTATAAAAAATGTCTACAATCCAGCTTTTAGTTTATGTATTCATCTTCAGTGAGTTTAATAGATTAATTAAACTCACCTTGCCACCTAACCTGTCACGCTTTGGGTTTGAAAATACGGGAAATGCCGCCTGGAGTGGGAGGAGAGGGCGAATGAACGGAAGTAAGATGGGGTGGAGGGGAGGAAATGGACCAGCGGACTGACGAACCGTTAGACCGGGGGACGAACACGGGGGGAAGCAATACGGGATATTTACGACACCTTCACTGGTCACACTCAGAAACTCATCTACCAGCCATGTACGATGCGCTCCGCCACCCGTTTCTTCAGACCGGGATATGAAATTTATTGTGCGGTTCGTCGGTAAAGCTACATTTACACGGTAAGCATCAGCTACTCAGCCGCCCGCCCTGTTCAGGCTATCCGCTCACCTCAGCGCTCTTCCCGCCGTTCGCTTTCAACCAGCAGCCCCGGAGGAGAAATGCTGCCGTACTCCAGGCATCCCCCAGTCATTTTAAGGATGCTTATTGGTTCCCCAAAAACGATAAAAAGTCGGGCAGTATCATCAATCAATAAAATCCCCACGGGCCAGTCTTGAAGATTGGACTTTATGCCGCTGAGACTTAGCTTTTGTCAACAACTCAGAGGCGGAAGTGAGAGCTCCGCGCAACGCAAATGAAGTCCCGGCCGGAACAAGGTGCGCTAACTAATAAAACATAAATTAACGAAGCTTCGAGGCAGGTAAATTTTCCTCGAGGAATTTTAGTAATCGAGGTACTCGAATCATTCGAGGAATCGTTTCAGCCCTAGAATGAAGTGTGTCAGTGAATCAGAAGCTGGTGGGTAGCATTTGAAGTATGGTGTGTTTATTTCCCTGCGGGGGCCGAGACCCAGAGTTAACATGCTGACGGGCGAGGCTAATAGCCATTAAGCATCGCCGGTGTACAGATTTATGTATTAAAATTCAGACTATAATCCCGTCTGATGCTTAAAGACATCAACAAAAAAGCCCTACGTTGCTACAGAGTCACTCTACCATCTGCTGCTACCACTGCCATCAATCCTGGAGGACTCGGTCCTGAAAAGCAGCCACTGCTCCAACACCTGGACATGAAAACAATACTCGGAGCTCATCGCTTGCTGAACACCTTGCGTCTTTTGATGCATGCAAGAAAATATTGAGAGAGAAAGAAACTGATCCGAGGAGACATTTTCTTGTGATGCGTTTCTCTGCGAGTCATGCAAAATTCACATCCTGCACATGAATCATTCATAGGTGCTCATCAAGTCTTGCCCTCGAAAACCCATCTCTATTTAAACGGCGCAGAACACTGCCAGGTACAAGCCCCAGGTATGCAGAAACAAAGTACTATTCATTCGCAATTTACAGTTGGTTTACTGAAGATGGAAAATCTCCTCAGGCCCCCATTGCCCTGCAGAAGCGTTTGACACAACATTATGAAAGGAGAACAGCTCGCGGCTACCAATTACATAAGGATTACTCAGGGGAAGGCGGGGGGTTAACGGGCAGAGGCTTTGGTAGAACAATGCTGCAGAAAAATGCAGATGGGATGAGGCTCTCTGTTCAGCAGACAAACCTAAACACAAACTGATTTGCTAGAAATAAATCAAAGCAAACCGCAACATTTTAGCACCAACGAGTTGATTTCTGACCAGCTACATCGACGTTGTGTAATAAAACACTAATTTCTCTTCAGAACAATTACTGATGGATAAAAAAATATGGTGCCACAAACTCGTTGGGAACAGAAATAAACACCACAAACACCCTGAATTAATGGATATTTGAAACAGTGAAGATGCAGTCGGTTTCATAAATTACATCTCGCCAGGCACAGACTGGGGATGAGAGGACAATCAAAATTTTTGACAAGTATCTGTAATGACAGCTATTGTACCCACTTGTTGGTATACAACAACTGCAAACTTCTTACTAAAACTTCAGCTGACGTACACAAACAGAATTGTGACATGGGAGCCATCATGCATGATTTTCTAAAACAAAACTTTTCACTGCAATTACAGCTGAAAGTCTTTTGGGGAACGTCTCTACTGTCTTTGTGCTTTTCTAACAAATGAATATGCATTGACCTAAGCAAGAGGTGCACAACTCTAGTCTGGATTCTACATGACAGCACATAGAAATTTGTGGTTGTAAAATACAAGGAGTATGAATACATTTCAATGAACTTAACGAGTAAACTGCTTCTACCTTTCATTCCCAGGCTGGAACTCTGAAAGTAAGGAAGGCCGACGGCGATGCGGCTGGGCCAGATGAGAGCTGTAATCCCTGGCATGATGGGAGTGGTAGTCGACCAGTCCCACTTCCTGGAATACATAAAGAATTTACACAGTTTATAACTTTATTAAAATCATCCCATTTACATTTATTTCTGTAAGCCCTTTACATGTTTTATGACATATATTCTCAAGCCAGACACATTTCTCGCGTAACGTTTAGCAATTTCCAATTCTCTTTTATCAACTGGCTTCTTGGATAAATAGGGTGAAACATGCAGCTACAGTAAACCTGTGCCTTTGTCATTCGGGAGCTGCAGGACACAGCCCATCAATCCGCATCTGGTTGCGAATGTGATGACAAGTGGGAGCGGTGGGATTAGCAACAGGTGTAACTGTGGGAATCCCGGGGGATAAAGATTTGAATTCTCCAGTCATGCAACAACAAAGCAAGTTTCGGCAACACTGGAGCTCATGAATACGTTCACCGCTCAACAAGAGGCGCGATCGTTTGAAGCTGCTCCGCACATAATCCTGATAATTAGGACATGTTTGCAAAAACATAGAGAAAGGCCTTTATGCGACTCCACAACATGAACTTTAAACCCAAAACATTTAATGAGGGGAAACCGTTCCGGTGTGCCGCCTTCTAAACTTAGCAATGTTTCTGTTGGACTGAGGCCCTCTCCGGTTTAGAGAACCACTTTGCTCTCTAGATTTTCAATGGAGGTGAGAGAGTAACAGAGAGAGAGAGAGAGAGAGAGAGAGAGAGAGAGAGAGAGAGAGAGAGAGAGAGAGAGAGAGAGAGAGAGAGAGAGAGAGAGAGAGAGAGAGAGAGAGAGAGAGAGAGAGAGAGAGAGAGAGAGAGAGAGAGAGAGAGAGAGAGAGAGAGAGAGAGAGAGAGAGAGAGAGAGAGAGAGAGAGAGAGAGAGAGAGAGAGACCCTCCGCCCCCCACTCCCGCTCTGTTCTACAAATGTTTCCAACTGCTGGAGGTGGGTGAAAAGCCCCTTACCGTGTGTGGCCGCTGCAGCTGCAGGGACAGCGTGGCAGGGTTGTGCAGGTGCCGTGAGTCCACAGTTCTCCGGCCTGGCGGCACAGACTGGGGATGAGAGGACATGCTGGCACCGCCGCTTCCTCTACAAGCAGGGAGAGGGTGTGGCTGTCAAGAAAGTGCCATGCATTATGGGCCGTATCTTTTAGCCTGCAACCTGTAGTGAGAAGGGAAAAAAAAAAAAAAAAAAAAGAATTGAGAAACCAGAAGAAGGCTCGGATAAAGCATTGTAGACAATAACATGAAAGGAATAAAGCTATTAAACTTTCTGTTGAAGTTGAGTAAGATCTTAGTGCGACCTGGCAAGTACCAGCTGACCACCTTGAGGTTTAAGTGTGCGTGACTATCTACATTGAATATCGGAGAATCATCACCTTCCTACCACAGCTGCTTCCCCCTTCCACCGCTTCGAAGATACAGGACTAAGTCCCTGCACCTGCTACGCTCAGCCCCTCTGCTACTGCCCGATGAATGGCCCACTGTCCTGAAACTGCAGACTCGCATGCAAAGATCACTTGCAAAACTACAGACAGCAATCAGAGGAAATTAAAAAAAAAAAAAAAAAAAAAAAACTCCTGGCCAGATAAGACACATGCCCTGAATAAAGAAAAAGCTACTTTTTTTTTTTGCTACACATTATCTAAACCACTGAACCAAGCTGAATGCACACATCAAGCAGTGTGCAAGATAAACATCCAGGCTCTGACCTTTAACACATTCAGAACTACATGCTTGAGAAAAGGTGCACTAGTGAGAAGGATGTCAGTGGCAAAACTTAAAAAGACTAAAACGTATGATTTTACCGTGTCAAGCACACAATGTAGGTGATTGCACCTCACAAAGGTTGCACCTACGTGATTCCGCCGAGATGCAGAAATAGGTCCTTACAAAGTGTGCAGACTTAAAAAAGAGAGAGATACCGTGTAACAAAGACGTACAGATTATGGATAAACAGCAAAGCTCTCTTGGTATGGGTGTGCTGTGGTGGCGCAAGGGTTTAGCACAACCCACATATGGATGCCTTAGTCCTCGATGTGGCTGTTACAGTTTCGATTCCCGGCCTTGGCGACCTTTACTGCACATCTTCCCCCTATCTTATTACCCCACTTTCCTGTCAATTAACTATCAAATAAAGGCCACTAGAGCCAAATAAATAAAAAAAAAATAAAAAAATAAAATATATATATATATATATATATATATATATATATATATATATATATATATAAGCTCTCTTAGTAAATTTGGGAAAAAAACAAAAAAAATCAACTAAATTGTCAATGGGAGAAATTGTAAAAAAAAATTTCTAAACGTGTAAACTCTTATTGACTGTAGGTTTGTAGTCCATGCGCCTGCCTGTGTTCCCTACAAATTCCTACAAAAGTTGTTGAGCAGCATTTTCTATGATATAATTAGATAGGTCTGTGGTTAATTCAGGCTGTGTGACGGTGAGAGAGAGAGACATTTTCAAGAGGTAGCAGAAAGGCTGTATTGAAAGTTGCCTGATTTTTTTCCTCCTGAACTTCCAACCTATGTCTGTTATGCTGGATTGGGAAATGTTGGCAGGAAAGGTGGACATTTGTTGTATCGTTTATTGTGATAGCGATGAATTTTGATTCATCGCTATCACAATAAATGTAAATTAATGATGTTTAAACCACCCCCAAAACTGTCTATATTGTTGAGACAGTTAGTTTTACTATTTTTCTCCTCTCTTTCTTTATTGAGAATATCAATAAATAACAATACATTTTACAGTATTATTACATGCAGTTACTGTGAGCAGTTTTGCAATACAAATCACAATTTATGTGACTGGTGTCCTAAAGAAGCACATTGCAAGCCGGTATGTTTTTCAAGTGCAGTTCTGTGTTTGAAAAACAGTAATAAATAGCTCATATTGTCACTTTTATCGTTATCACAATAGTACCACAGAATGTATAATATGTCCATATTGCCCACCCCTAGTTGGCAGCCATTCAAAAATGTCAGAGTTAAGATGATAACAATCCACAGGCTTTCACATAGACTGTTTAAGTAACGCTGGCTATGTTAATCCCTCTTGCTAGTAAAAATGCCACGTCCAAATACATTTTCACTGTTTTAAAATACAATATTAGTCAAACGTGCTGCACTAAAGTGAGCTGCTTCCACTTCAAATATTACATTGGACACAACCATTTTTAACAGTGGTTAGGTCTGTGGTTAAATCCCCTTCATGTTTCCTAAAGAGAAACTAACATAGTTTAAAAAAATGAATGTTGTCCGTTCAAAGCCTTAGAAAAGGCTTTGAAAATCATTAACAACATTCTGTTTGGTGTGTCTGTGTAGGTAAATCAGGTCAGATAGTATGATTTTACTGTGCAGAAGTCTTGCACATTATATAATCCCTATTATCTCAAAATGGAGTTATGTAGTCATGGTGCTACAGTAAATATTTCAAGAAAAAAATCCTTACAATGTTTTCAGGCTTAAGAAAATATACAAGAATTTAAAATAAAAGGGAGGAGAGCCGTTGTGCAACAGAGCGCATAAAAAGATTTAACTCATACCTAGCTTTCGAAACAAAATAAAAAAAGAACCTATAAAAAATGTTGAAATATGTAAAGAACTGAACTGAAATTCAGCAATGTGAACGTGAATCAACATTTTAGACAGAATAAACCAGATACTGAATCCTATTTCTCCTTCATGCAACAGCTATTGTTTTTGCTAGCATAAGTAAAACGTTTGTCCCTGCTCTACAGTTTCAAATTACCATCTATGTTCTATAATATAAGGAATTTCAAACCCTTATTAACCTAACTGAATAATTTATTCCAATATACCCAATTTTCAGAGCAGGAGACTGGTCTCCATTCGACCGCGTAGTCCAACCGTACTTCCTGAAAATCACTGGTATCCTGCTACTGAACATTTCACGCTTTAAGAAATCTTTATGCTTTGCTTTTGGATCTTCCCTGAATAGAAACAATATGTGCTCAATAAAATATATCAGATACAGCACAATCTTCAGTCGTCCAGCTTGTGGCTGTGATGCTCCCAAGCAGACATGCATGCATGTAATAGTACTAGCAGGCTGACTAAGGCTTGTGACGTGTCCCTGCTGCTCTTGCCAACAAAGAAATAAGGACTCCTGCCATTTCTTTCAGTCTCTGACGAGTGACGCCTTGCTCCCTCTTCAGGTTTCGTTGCCATGCGAGGCGCACAACAGGAGGCAGAGTGACAGAAATATGGACCAAAAGACTAACTCCCTGAAGTCTTGACAGCACAGCCAAGTGTTCTGAGTGGACTGCAATTGTGCCCAGTGACAGAAAAGCTGCCACTCCCAACTCAGCCTTCACTGCCTTGCTAGATGACAATTTCAACCCAGGGCACTATAAAACCGACATTATTCTACACAGACTAAAACCCAAAAAGTATTATCACGCCTGTATTTTTCAAATCATGAAACTAAAGGTGTCTATGGTCCACTTGGCCTCTACAACCACGTTTGACATTGCACAGAGAAAACAAGAAGGTTCTGACTTTTCTAGTTGCTGCAGAAGCTTCGTACAAAACAATCAACACCCAGATAGAGGTTAATCGATTTCAGCTTTTTCACAATAGCACACAAACAACTACTAGCCTCTCTTTGACCTACTTGACAATTTGCCCCTTAGCCACGAGAAATCCAATCTTTATGCAACTAGTTAATGCACCACAGCCAGGCAGTAGTAGCATGAGGTAACACCAAAACTCCTCAGTGTGGAAGTTGCTGCTGAGAGAAGAGGACTCAATGCAACTCGTCGGTTCCATAAAAAAGCAAATCAAAAACTGAGACCCAGAAATTTATTTTGAGAGAAACCTTATTTCCGAAGAGATGTTGCAACTTTATCTGTGGTTCAATCAGGATGCAGGAGAGTGCGACCTTAAAGGAGATAACAAGAAGGCTAAACGGAGAGCAGCAAATCTGCCAATTTAGACGTTGCAGTATTCTTCTACTTCAGGGTAAGACGACGACTTGCTCCAGGCTAAAGCATGTCAGACAAAACCTGTTTAATCTGTCAGCTATGTGAAGAAGCAGCTGCTGAGAAACACTGAGTCACTATGAAACGGTTTCACCTTCTAAACAATGTTGCTGTTTGCAGACAGTCTACTTTCTAGGCAGGCACACAAGGGAGATCACTGTTGGGCTCGAAAGAGCGCCAGCATGGCCGCCATGAGAAGAATGCATCATTCTTCTCCATGACAACAGACAAATGTAGCATAATGGAGGCCTGTCACGATAACTTTTGATGGACGATAAATAATTATTGCGAGAAGCAGTAATATTATGAAGACCCTTTTCAAGTGATACGTTGATAATGGCATAATAATGCAAGTACGCCCTTAAAAACCAGTAAGTTGTAAAGAACACTCCAAACTGAAACTGGAAGATATCTTCAATAGCCGAAATAAAATATAACAAAAAAACAATAAATAAAATTAAAATAAAGTATTTTCAGCCACAACCATCAACAAAATTGATTATGATGTCTCCAAACAAAATTGCCTTTCAAAAGCTCATTTTAATTTATCATGAGATAAATTGATTGCTTAATGCTTAGAATAATGTGACCCACAAATATGTGACATTACTCCCATTTTAGGTCACAGGTTTTGCATTTTGTTGCTAGAATAATTTTCATATTTGAATTTTCAAGAACCTCAGAGTATTTTTCTCCCTCCCACCACGATTCTGCATGAGACATCCTTCATGTTGATTAAGTTGGGTGAGAAACCTCAAACCCAATCAGTACTGTGTGCTTTGGCTGCTGATTTGCTGATGTGATATGGACTTTGTGGGGATCCTGGACTTGGATAAGAACATGCCCTCTTCAGAACCGTTTGATAACTGGTTTTCGAGACTGAGGGGGAAAACCCTCCATTTGGGTTTGTCCAGCTTTCTTCATTTCTGCCATTCTGAAGAAAAAGGTTGTTTTCCATTCCACTTTGAACAAGATTATACCAAACATCCTCTCCCTGCTGTTGATGGACCATGTCAGCCTACACACGGCTCACAGCACCAGCACTTGCATTGAAGAGTATCCAGTATCAACGCTGGGTCAATACTGGCACACGCTGCCAGCGGGTGACCCCTGGACACCGCTGGCAGCCAACTCACTGAAAATTCAAATATCCAGGCATTTCAATTACTGAGTCCAGAGAGATTCAAGGCCTCTGATATTAATGAATGGACTCCCTGCTTTCTACTATTCCCCATGCTTTGAGAGCTAAACAGATCAGAAGAGACGAGGACTTTTCCACTGGGGGTTGAAAAAAAAAAAATTTTGAAAACTCATCAGTAAAAACGTGTTAATATGAATTAGTTTCATATTAATAAATCGATTCAAGCAGCAAATTTGAGTGGTTTTTCCTTAGAGGTTGAGCAATGTGTTCTTATCTCTGATAATCATTGAAGTGTTGAGAAACAGATCAACTCATTGCTTTACATGTAGGAAGGAAAAGAATTTAAGTCAGATTGACGATGAGATTGTTTATATACAAGTGAACTAAATTATACTGTAGTGCAGTATTATTTAAAACAGCACAGTGACCTAATGGCTGCCAATGCTCTATGGTTTAACATCCATCGGTCAGAACATTCCTATCAGTTAGTATCAATAATCATAATCGGCCAAAACTGGTGTTTGTATGTGAAAGTTGAAGAAAAACCGAAGATAAAAATGCAGTAAAAATGTTCCCATCAACTTATTTCTCTTTCTCACCGTTTATGTTTTAATTATGTTTTTTAAATCCCTTTCTCACATACTGTTTTTATTTTAATTCTGTAAAGCACTTTGAAATGCCTTGCTGCTGAAATGTGCTATACAAATAAAATTTGATTGATTGATTGATTGATTGATTGATTAATCTAATAGAAGTCCATATTCAAAGTACGTAAACTGTAATCATGAAGGAGTATTTCTTAGTGGATTACTCAATTCAAAGACCCATTTAACATTTTAAGAACGAAATCTCTAGAACAATGCTGATCTTTTCTCATTTATTTTTATGTACTAATGCAAGGTCAGCAACTTCCACAGTAGGTCAGAGTTCCTCACAGTGATTTCTTTTAAAGTTTCCCAACCGTGACACACTGAATAATACCCTCTACAAGATGTTTTTATAGTGCAAGATCAGATAAGATGCAAAGGTTAGGGTGCAAATGTGCAAGCTGCCATTGTCTCAGTCTAGCTTACAGTTTTTTGGGGGTTTTTTTTGAAGCACAAAGAGGGGCTCTATATGCCCTTCCTTCCTGCTCAACTGTCACAGACACAAAGTGTCACTTGATTGCCGTTACGCAAAGAGCTCCATTACGAAAGGCTGAACATGGTTCTGGCTTTAAGACACAGAGGAGCTCTGTAAACATGGGCTCGTAGAGGCCGCGAGACGAGAGAAACACTACTCAAAGTCTCACACAGACTAAAGAAAGAGAACATCCTTTGTGCTTAGTCTAAACTCGGCTTCAAATATTTTGTGAAACGCTTACGCTTCTTTAGAGCCTCTCAGAGCTGCGAAAGTAAAACAAAAAAAGCAGAATATGCTGATGCAAAAGGCATCATTTCTAGAGGGAAAAACAAAATAAAGAAAAAGTGAGGAGCAAAAAAAAAAAAAAAAAAAGAAAGAAAAGAAAATTTTTGTCTAAAGCTGCTCTTTGATGACAATCCAGTCCAGAGAAGTTCCCTAAAGGAAGAAAACAAGCCCTAATGCAGTCACAAGATCTACACAAGACCGAAGGATGGAAAACTGAGAGCGCCGACACAATAAGAGAAATTTGACGTCCACTTTGAGGTGGAATGGGACCTTCCAGACAAGAGGCTAAACACATGCACTGGCACTGCTACAGACACCCACAGGCAAGTCGATGGCTCCCAGCCAGCGCGGCGAATGAACCCAGTCACCTCACTCTGCTGCTCCGCTCTCTTCTCTTCCACATAGCGAAGGGCCTCAGCCTTCAGCGGTGCGAGCCAATATTTCATCCGCTTACCTCCCCACCCCCTCTCTACGCCCCGCCACCCTCCCGCTCCATTTTAGGAATGGCTGTGGAAATACTAGCACAGAGCGCACAGACAGCTTCCAGCCTGCCAAGAAGAGCAGGAGGCAGACTTCAAACAACAGTTTAATTCCACTGACATAAACACTAAATCAAATCTCCGTCTAGAGCGACCTGGTAGCTTCGCAGCCCAGCTCTAAAAGCTACACCTCAGAAAATGTTTGGGTTTTTTTTTTTGTGTTTTTTTAAATAAAGTCCAATATCTAGAAATATGATCCTGTTAAACATAAATAACCTTCAAAACGGGTTTTGACGCTTTGGGGTTTTCAGTTCGCCCGCTACGATACCTCCAGTTCAAGTTGAATCATCAATAAAGTGTCAGTCACGAAGGACTGCTTTAAAGCAAACAAGTTAGCCTGGTGATTATGCGATTTTCCTTGTTACCACTAAAGTGATGGATGGTATATGAGACATTTATGTGGTGGTCGTGAACACTGGCATAAAGAGTTGGAACTGCAAAACATGGCCCGGCAGCATTAGTCATACCTCTGTGTGTGTGTAAAGTAATATAGTATTATTTCAGGAAAACCTGACGACTTTAATCTGCACTTGCATAACTGGCCTAAATCCGTGGACTGCAGAATGCTGTAGGCTGCATTCTTTGGATTTTGTTATGTCATTCATTTCACACCTTTTTTTTTTTTTAATCTGTGTTATTCCATTTTTGCCAAACATTTTCCATATATTGTTCTCGCCTTTTACAGTCCTGTAAATGAGATGCCAGAAAAGGTTTTCTCTGCCTGTATGAGTGAAGAGTCACTCTGCTTTTCCACCTTTCCCTCGCTTACAAGCAAAATAACTTTGGTTTGGAAACATTTCCTACGACAAAAAAAAAAAGAAAAAAAAAATGGCTTTGCTTGTATGGAATGTAAAGCAACAGTACTGCCCCTCCCCCACTTGTTTCAGCACACTGGAGAAAAACACATCTAGGGGTTTAGAAATACTTCTGCTGCCACTAATAGTTTTGAAGGGGGGAGTATTACCCAGAGTGAAAACTCTTCAGAGCAACTAAGAGTGTTTCGTCTTATTGCACAAATTAAAATCCAAGTCCTTCTGTTCCCATTTGTCATTTCCCCCTCCCTTGCCTCGTAAATGTCGCTGTCGCCATCACCAAGTGCATTAAGCATTTGTTCGTCCATGTTGCTGATTACAGATGAAAAGTCGCCGACAGATGCAGGCGTGCTAACGGAGGCTAATGCAGCAGTTGTAGGTCTGAGGCTGTCGGCTATGCGCTCTTCAGCCTTAAGAAAAATCTTGTAGTGAACCAGGTTCTTTCTCAAGCCAGATGCGTTTCCTCCGCCGCCATTGAACTTCACGTCGCAAATATTGCAACGGGCATAATCTGCATCGCATTTTGAAAAGTGGAGCCATAACTTTGAGCATTTTCTATCGGCCATGCTTACTTTGTTTACTGAACTAGCGGCTGCTGACGTCATTACGCTCTTGCGCGTGCTATGCTGCATTCAGGACAAGCATGGAAAATGCCCTGCTCTTCCTCCATACTGTCACAATGATGAACTTGTACAAGTACCGACCTTATTCGGTTCCCCGTTAACTGTAGGCTGGTCTACCTGAGCAGACAGCCTGACTAATTAATCAAGTAATATCAGTTTGTTATAATCATATTACTCTACATAAAGTTTAATGAAAACATTTTGTTTTTTTGTGGCATTTTTATTACAGTAATAAAAATGCCATTTTAGCTGCAGCATAAACAGTTGCTTTTCTGTCCCAAAAGCCATTAGATCATGCTTAACATTTTTATTCTCTTGCATAAATGCTTTGACCCCCCGAAACCATTTCAACTTTCTCAAGATTATTGCACGCCAAGTCTTTCGGTCATTCATGCTTCCCATTGTGTGCGTAAAGCTGAACTGTTTTATGCACACAATGATCTGTCAGATTTTTCTCACAAGCAAAAAAATTTTTTCCCACATTACTTTCTCACTCATTGAAGATGGATATTACAACCCTGGCAGAAATAGATGAAGTCAAAACTTTGACAATGCGCAGCTAGTTTTTTTTTTTTTTTTTTTTTACTTTGTTGCAAAAAGAGAGGGGGGAAAAAGAGAAAAAGAAACATGTGTGACAATGAATCACTGTGCATGAATCAGCCTGTAATTTGCATTTCTAAAACAAATGCATGTAGAAGTCAAATTATGAAGATGAATGAAGACATCAAGGTCTCAGGAAAGAAATCTGAACACAATGTGGAGAATAAAAGAAATGAAAGACAATGACCAGAAAAAGGGAAAGAAATAACTTTGAAAAAAAAAATAGGATGGAGGCAAGATTTACAGACTAACATTTACAAAAAGTCAAATATCCAGCATTAGTAAAAACCTAAACATAAAAAGTTAGAGTGCTAAGTGTAGATGGTAGATGACTGGAAGAAAGGAATTTTCAAAAATCAATCTTGAATATGAATTGGCGAAAAAGAAAAAAAGACATAAATGTCGACAGTTATTGATTATCTGAAGCCTTAGATCAGCACAGAAAGCTGGGAATGTATACACCTGTCATTCTTTCAGGTCAAAGTTTGATGATAATGTCTCAGAGTGATGATAACATTTTCCAGAGAGTAGAACAACTTTTGATAATTAAAAAAATATTTACCACTTCTAGGCAAATGTATGACTCACTTCAAATCACTGCAGACAGATGCCAAACACAGCTCTTCAAAAAAAAAAAAAAAAAACATGTTAAAATGTTAAAGTTACCTAAAACGTATGATTTCTACCAGTAAGCTGACCACAGTAGCTCTGTGTTTAATCATATCTCTGATTCTGTTAATTTCTGCTGATGCTCTCATGTTGTGAAAAGTAACAATCCTCACACTAAGGTATTGGGGGTTTCCAGTCATCTTTAGAGAAACTTTTCTAGTTACCACGATAACAAAATGTTTTTTGATAAATTCCCCTTACGACATCTGGCCAACAGCTGGAGCTAAATTAAACTGGAACTGTATGGTACAGATTAAAAAGATAGTTTAATATCTTCTAACCTGATCTAACATCAACCAGAATGTTAGAAGCTGATTGGTGAATACCGTGTTGCTCATAATCCGAAAAAAATTTCTTCAATAGGATTTCTTCTTTTTATATTATTAAATCTTCACATTACACCCACCCACATGTGCAGGTTAATCCGGTTTCCTAGATGTGTAATCCATAACGACTGCTGCGTTATATATGAAACAGACTCCAAGAAAACTGGAAATCCTTCCCCATTTTCAAACCATCAAAGTCAGAGTCTATTTTTTCTTTGCTTCTCAGTCAAACTGACACATTGTTCTTTCTTACGAGTTGTACCCCCAAAGATTAGATTTAATATCCCTCCTAAGGACGAACATTTGATGTGAAAAAGGAAGAATTATGAAGTGATTGAAGTGAAATGGGCTATAAGATTCAGGGGCATAAAAAAAATAAAAAGAAAAACAGATTTGAGGAGAAACATTTGAAGTTTATAAAGCGGTGCCCTAGAGAGCAGAGCTCATGAGCGGAGGGGGCTTCCAGGAATCAGCCCAGGAATGTGGCACCCTGTCAGGTCTCGTAAGGATTTATCTCCCTGGAGCCTCATTACAGAAGGGCCCTGGCAAAGGAGGCTCACACTCGCTTACCCTTTTCTTTTACTCAGCCCAGAGCTCAGCAGTTAAACGCTCACAGACATTAAACATTGTTAACGGACTTGATTTTTAATACTTTCAGAAAAACACTTGAGTGTTTTTTTTTTTCCTTTAACCGTAAAAAGGTAAGGATCCTGTTTTTCATCACATTGAAAAAGTAAACACTTGTCACCCAAAGATCTTATCAGGCTAAAGGAAGGAGAAAAAAATAGATTCATATATTACAGCTTGTACAGTTTCAGCACACATCATTTCAATTCATCAAACTGATTAACACTAGAGGTGCGCCGATTGCAGTTTTCTGGCCAATCGCCGATTACTTATCTTTTAATTCCGATCGATACCAATTTTGTTTTGTCTGAAATGTTGCTCAATGTACCAAGAAAATTGCTGAGTTGGCAACAGTGAGGTCACTATTTTTAATTATAAATGTGCAGACATAACTTGGAGGGCTGGTCTGTCAGTCAAACCTTTCTCACTGGAGAGCAAAATAGGACAGTGGTTGATTTAGACCTTTGCCAAGATCGGCTTCATACGTAAAACAAAAATTAAAAAAAAAAAATAAAAATCAGCCAGTCACTGATCTCCCAAAATTAAGGACACCTGCACCCCTAATTAACACACCTGATTCAGATTAATTTAAAGTATGAATACTTCAAAAAACAAAACAAAACAAAAACAGGGGAATGTGCCTTGAAGACCAGGGTTGGAAAACAGAGAAATGCATCTCTGTATTTTTTTTTTTTTTTAGACTGATGGAAAATGTCTGATTTGGTTGGTAAAACTAGCTATTAGTGACAACAGACACACAATCCAGTCTAGTTTTACACAATTAGAATTTTTGTGCGGCGTAATGACGCGAAGACACTAAATTAGAAAATAAGAATCACAGGAACATGATGAGAATTCAGCAAAATTTCAGAAAAACTAATTTTCCACTTTTATTTGTTTAAAAACAGCAAATCAAGTAAAGAATCTGTCATCTGTGTGTAGAACAACTCAGCCCAGGTTCACGGGTTCCCATTTTGAGGTTTTTAAGCCTAATGTCTAATTCTAAGTGTTTGAATCTTTTCCTTCTGTGTTTACACAAACCCCCCCAAAAAAAGATTAAAAAAAAAAAAAAAAAAATCACCAAAACGTTTTAAAAGTTTACTGAAACGGTCCTTTAGCTCAGCACCGATGGAGCAGATGCCAACTTCAGCTTGTTCTCTGCCTCTTACCGTCTCCGTGTCTAATTACTAAATGTCAAGAGAAACCGTAAAGTGCTGGGGACTTTTTCACCAGCAGATAGTTTCAGCCGGTCTGATGGGCAGCTGGTTTCCACAAACAACAATGTGATGAATCAAAAAGTACTCTCTTTCTTTTTACAAATTAGTCAATTGGGAATATTCAATTTAATGGTACCAAATTTCAAAGGGCTCTAAAGGGGGGAGAAAAATATTTCCTTTATACAGTCGTAATTAAATGCTTTTGATAAGACAGTGGGAGTTGAGTACCCAGAGTTTTACTGGCTTTATAGAGCACATTTCACAACCCCTGTCCCAAACTCCTAACATCTATTGCTGCACACCACCAGTCAGCTGACTGAAAGAAAACCACTCGTGTTTCCTTTGTTCAGAAAAAAAAGGAAAAAACATCTGATTGGATACATTTCTATTCACGAAAAACACAGTCATGCTTACAAACTAAAAGAGCACCTGCCATCATTTCTGTTGACACAACGTCGTTTTAAAAGCTTATGTTATTCTACAAAGACCAGAAAAAAGTTTGCTATTCTGCAAAATAAGTGTTTGAAAGCTAGTTTCAAAATGAGTAGGCGATTAGTCTACCTTGTGCAGGACAATAAAATAACTTCAATAACTCATCAAGAAACAGAAAATATTAACATAAAAGGCTGAACTAAAAATTCAAAAAGGCAGGGGACAGAGAAATTTTTAAAAACTTGTATAAAATTTTTCCTAGTTGTATTTAAATACATTTACATTCATAAATTGTACTGTAATTAGGGTATATACATCAGTATATAAACAGGGAGCATCAATAGTGTCAAAAGTGTCAATAAACCATTAAGTTCTGTAAATCATAAGGGTATTCAACATCTAGCTAATATTAATCTCTGGGGGAGGGTAAAAAAATAAATAAATCATTAAGCCTACTCTTTATTTTGTATATTTCATGCCAAATGCACAGTTTCCAAACAGAAAAAGGTCATCACAGTTTAAAGTTTATACCATCATACATGGCCTCATAAAAACACAGGAGACAAACAGTTCAGTATCAGGTCAGTGGCTTTTAACATTGTCAAACTGTAACAAATATCATTATACATGTCACCCAGCCCCAAATATGTTTTTCCTCAGGAAGCGGCTGCTGTCATGTGGCACCGCTGACCCAGTTTCAACTTTAAGATTTACGTGACATTTCCAGATAAATCATGGTGTGATGAACTAATATTCAACATTTAGCACTATTCACAGCAGCAGAAGCTAAACTACACGAAACACAATGAAAAAAGAGGAAGTTTAAGTACAACAGCCGAAGACATTGGGAAAGTAGCACAGTTCATTTACAAGCAGAAGGAAGTAACATCCACTGCTTTCTGGTAAAACCTACGAATACTGACGGCACAGTTAATGTTTGTTTCCTACACACACTGGCTACCGAAGGGAACGGTGTGTGTTCAGGTTCCAAGAAGAACGCAAAAACCTACTTAAAATCAAATCCAATCAAATCACGATTTAAAGCAAAGTAGGCTTCCGCCCCCACCCAAACGAAGTGCAAAATTAGGTGACAGAGAGTCTGTAAAAACGCAGCAGGTGACATAATCATTGGCTGTGTCAGCTTGATATATAGCGCAGCTGCAAGCATGCAGGTGGCTGGCGCATTACCATTAGGGCCAAACATTTGACAGAACATCCTCACACCTCTAGGCTGATCTAGCTTTTACCTCTGCTCAACTTTCACAAAGGAATCCTGTGGTCACAACAAAAATTGGCAACTCAAGACCTGTTGTGGGAAGGGTGAACAGCCACAGTTAACTCTGACACGGACAGAACCCGTCTGTTAGACAGAGGCACAGCCGACGCTTTAAAAACCGCAACCTGTCTCACCGTTTGTAGTTCAATCTGTTCCAACGCAACTTCCTCTGCACAAACATCACAGGCACAGGCAGTGAGGACGGCGAGCATTTCTAGACATGATTCTGAAACCGATACTTCAACGACGAGTAGCGGTTTGACAGTTAGGTTTGGAAAGACTTGTAGAAAAACTGGTGTCAACTTCACAAATGGGGCATTTCGATTGCGCAATACATGTATGTGTAAGCCTGTCGCAATAAGCAATAAAAAAATCAATCACATGATGAATAGTAATAATAACATCCGTTTCCATGACTGATTGTTTTATTTGTGTCTTTCTCTCTTCCTACTGAAGGTTGGATGACAAAAGGTTTCAGTCAAAAGTCTTTGTCTAAAGCCCCTTTGGTGAAATTTTGTTTACCAGAACTTTAGTACCCATTTTATTAGAAGTTAAATGTCTTATAGTTTCAGTGTTAAATGTTTGTTAGGAATTAAAATGTATTGATCTGAGAAAGGGTTATTAGGCCGTTACCATTATGGAGTCAAAAACAACAATTTTATCGTTTATCACAATAATTTCTGGGACATTGTATCGTCTGACATAATTTATGGTGCAGTAATAGATGGTTTAATAAGACAAGTTTCTTTCTCTAATGAGATTCCATGATGAAATAGGTGAAAGGTAACTGTAAGTAGGTCACATAATTTGTTTTAAATGGATTAGATAAGTAGCACATTAAACGTTACACAATAGTCCTAAAATATGTTCAACTATGAGAAAAGGAAAGAATTCAAGTTTATTAGTTTGTGTTATAGGGTAGCATAGCATTTACAATTTTTCTATCAATAAAAAAAGCAATACAATAAGTTAGATAGATTCTATTGATTAAAAAAAATGCAAATCATGAAAGAACCCTTGAGACATACGACCATATGCCTTCATCAAGTTGACAACAGATTTATGGCGGTGTGTTGAGGGTGCAGCGGTTTGTAAACGAAAACTCCATTTGCACGCCTCAGAGCTTTTCACCAAATGAAAAGCAAGAAAAGGGAAACGCAAAAGAGGATTTGGTTTTATGGAGCAAGAACATTTAGGTTTTTAGTGGATGGGGGGTTTAAACTCCGCGTGGATTTTTCTGCTGTGTGCGGGGGTTTTTTTTTTTTTTATTAAGATGTGTTGGATTAGTGAGCCATACAGCATTAAGCTTAGAGCTGCACAACATTAGAAAAGCATAAATACTTGACTAAATACTGTTACTGTCTTCCTGCATTGGATTAATTGCAGATATAGACCTTGGATAGTGATGAGTCCATCCTGCTTCTGGGAAAATAATCAAATTCATTGCTTTCATTTCAACAGCAGTGTTTTATAGAATCAGCTGCATCCAGCTGGATTTGCTGATTTGGCAAAGAAACAAAGTAATTGTAGTTTCTGAATGACTTTATTAAAACATCACGAAAAATATTATCACCTCGATTACAACACTTCTATAAACAGCCAACATTTATTGCAGTCCACGCAGTTCTTGGCTATATTGATTTTGGGCCTGGAGAGAGTTAAAGGAAGGCACTTTCTAAACAAGTTACCAGGGTCATACTGAGGTTTTAAAAAGTTGTGGTCTCAAAATTGCTAAATAAATTACCATCCAATAAAATGTCTTTAACGAGATTCAAGGCTAAGTGAGTTTATGTTTATAACTTCATGCATACACCGGGCAGTCCAAAGTGTGTTACACTAAATCAAATGAGAGGCATAAAGAAATAAAAAAAAACACTTTGAAAAACATTGGATAAAAGGAAACAAACATTAATCTCACGCTTCAATCACCCAGCAATTGTGCAGACAGTTCATTAGCGAGACTATTTGATCAAAAGTCGCAGTAAACAATGTTTACAGTCCTCATTTAAAAAAAGAAAGAAAAACAAAGAAGTTTCTTTAAAAAAAACAAAGTTGTCAACAATGTTGGCTAATTAAAATATCCAGAAAAAGAATCGATTCTAAGTAACACGGCTCCCAATTGAAAACACGCCAGCAGAGTTTCCATTTGCGACATTAACTAGCTCACCACTCTGAGCTGCATCTCACACTGGGTGTCTGGGTGTTCCCAGTGCATTGAAGAGCTACCAGCTGGAAGTCACTGAAGCATGTCTGTGACCACCACAACACTCATCGCCCTCGGTGCAAAGAGAATGTATGTTGTGGGAATTCCTCCCAGGAAAGTGAAAGCTTGTAGGATCAAGATTTTGTGGATACCACAAGAAAAAAAAAAAAAGGTGTAAGGTTTGTCTTTTTTAAATACTGTATAAATCTCAATCCAGCTTGCTTCAGCACAAACAAAGTGTCAAGAATTTTCTTTTCTTTTGGGACTAATGAACAGGGACACTGGCGGTCTGGCTGTACAGTACCTACCGACGCAGTCGTCAAGCTGCATCTGTGATGTACACCAGACCCCAAACTGTGTTTCCTGCACAACCTACATTCCCTTCCCACCTCAATAACACTGCGTGATGGTACATAAAGTTAAAAATAACGTCTGTTATTGCAAGATTTAAGCCAGCGTCTAAAACGCTAAACATGTGTTCTGAATGTAACCATTTATTAGAAGCCATTAGCACTAAATTATGACTTTTACAACATTTTGAACAAACTTTTAGCTTTAAATAACTTATTCAACAAAAAGAAAGTTATGCTGAGCTTCTCGTTGAATAAGTAAAAATACCGCGGTATTTAAAATCAAAAACGAATATAGACAATGTTTACATAAGAGTTATTCCTACTACTACAAGAAAAACTTTTTTTTTTTCACAGTCATGTTAACTACAACATTGTAATCAGGAGTTCAACACAAACTTAAGCCAGGACACAGAACAAACAATCCCATAATTCGGTTGTAATTTTCAAGTGCTTATTGTGGAGAATACTCTGCCATTTTGGCTCCTTTGAGAGCAACAAAAGCACAAGAAGCTAATATTAGTCTGATTAATTTATTAAGCAATTTGCTCCCGTAGCCAGCCTGCAGTTGGCTGCTTAACAGACGTGCAGTTTCTAGCTTGCCAGCAACAGTTTTAAAAAAGTGTTGCCTTCAGAATAAATAGAACTTCTTTAGTTAGCAAACCAGAACTTCCACATAACTGATTCTTCTACTCATGTAGGCAAGAAAAAGCCATATAAAGCAATAGGTGGAGGAGGGGCAATGCTGCTGTACCTTCTCTGACATCTCAAAAGTATAATATAGTCATGATCACAAGCAATTTGGGACAATAATTCTGTTTGTATGAAGTGATACCAGCACTGAGTCAATGCATGACGCAGTGCCTTCGCTTCCCATAATTATGAGGGAACAGTACCAAAACACCTTCTGTTCACACCGACAGCAGGAAAACACTTTGACCCTGACAAGGGTACCTGCAGGGTTACCGCAGGCACCACCAACTCAACTTTAAGACTTAAGACCATTATGAACTGAAATTAAGACCAATATCTGCACAGAAATGTGCAAACTTTGTCTTGCCAAAAGGTGATTCAATTACATTTACTCAGGTCAGACGCAAAAAAAAGCTAGCTAGCGAGCAAGAAAAGTTATCCTAGAAGCTAGTTAGTCGAGATGTCTGAGTGCAACTCAAACTTTCGTCTGACAGAAAGACCAGCGAGAGAAAAAAAATTTATAGCATGCACAAGATTAGTCCTGTCAAGACAAGATTAGTCCTGTCAAGACCTGTAATAAAGGCCAACTTACTTTTTCTTAAATTAACTTAAGGCATTTTAAGGACTTAATTTTAGATGCATGAAATTAAGACTATTTCTCATTTGAAATAATTGTCAGCTGATGACTAAATCCATAAGATTATGTTTACTGTGAACCTGTTCCATGGCTGTGGAGCTAAAGCTGGCTGTGGCCGTCTGTCCTTCCAGCATGTTCTGCAGTCAGGCGATACCCTCGACATGAAGCGCCGATGTCCTCATTACATCCTGGGCTTCACTGTTGGTAAACACACTTTAGGAGGACTGGGGTTTCTGCCCCAATATTACCAGTGGGCCACAATGTCAAAACTAAGGTGTTAACTGCATAGGTTTTTTTATTTCTTGTTTAAAAAAACGCATTGCTTAACCTCTAATTAAAATGAATACATTGAATTTTCAGACCAATCTTTTGCTTCAAATTTAAAGTGTGGCTGTGTGACTGGGCATAATTCTGAATACATTTAATGTTGAGTTCAAAGTATTTTTATTTTTTAACCATTTCACTATAGAGGTGTGCAGACAGATTCATCTCTCTTCCTCTTAACACATCGACGGGAAACTTATCTACAAGCCTGTCCTCTCAGTCCGAGCATTAAATCAAAGCATAATCACTTCCTGGATAATTGACTTTTCCCCATGCCGAGTGAGCAAGGGGAAACGCGACTCATTTGATTTGTAAGCCACTTAAAGTGCTTACTTCTCACAAAGAGCCCCGAATAATAAATGGAGCGACTCTCCGAATGTCGCACATTTATTCCTAAATCGAACTGTACGTTCTATGCAGATATTCTAAGCATAATCCCTGCAATAAACACCGAGCAGAGTCTGTGTGCTGTAACAAATTGTGCGATAGCCACTGAAAGCAGATCTCTACAGATCACCCAACAACATTCTCATCATACTACCTTCAACACACAAATCCTCAAACTGACACCCAGTTATGCAAAGCAAGCAGACAAGTTTCAACATCAATCAAACTCAGAGTCTTCCAGTGACATCCTTGTGTAGACACAAAAAATTGGTGTGAAAGTTTGCATTACAAGCATAAGGAAAGAAAACAAAGGATACAGGAAACAAGGTTGTATTTAAAAGGTGCTTGCTATTATACTGAAACGGAAATGAGTTGAACTGATGAAGTTATTTTGGTAAATCATTGAGCTAACATTAGCTTAAGGAAACATCTGTCAATCCCTCAAAAAAAAAAAAAGAGGAAAAGAAAAGGTGATAAATACCACCGAGTCCTCACACAACCTTCGTCTTTAAACAGAGAGAGCAGACCAAAACAAATATTGCTAAAATAAAGTTATGCAGACAACAGGACAATTTTTACAGCCCGTTTGCTTCGCTGCAAGTGATGGAAGCAGCAGTGTGAACGATTGGGTCCAGCGGAAAAGTTACGACCTCCTGTAGCGATAAACTTGCACAGCAACATCCAGTGGACAACAATGAAAGAAAAAGCTGAACTGACTGGTTATTAAGGGGATTTTATAGTTGACGGAAATGACAAAACAACATCGCTCGCTTTCAATGTGCTAAAAACAAACTCTGAAGTTCCTCCTCAGAACTGAGAGCTATATGGTCCTCATCAGTTAAATTTATGAACTTTTGTCGTTTGCTTTTATCTATAAAATAGATTTCATGGGAACAAAAGGCAAGCCTGTGGCCTACTTTAATATAAGAAAGTAGCATTAACATCATTAGAAAGCTTTTGACTGTCCCATTAATGTATATGAAAATACATATACGTCTGTATTATTTTAATTTACCATCTAATCATGTTAGGATTGAAATGATACAGTCAGATTCCAATGCAGGTTTCAGCTGTATCTCACAGGATCTCTTATTGTTTATACAGAGTTGGTGTAAAATGCTCCAATCCAGGTTTGACAATCTCTCTAAAGAACAAAAACACTTAAAATGTAAATTTGCTGTTAGAATAAAAGTTTCCTGAACTTCAAAATGGGTTTTAAAGACTCTCAAGATAAAATTATCTCAATTCAGTTTAATCTATCAAAGCAGCTTATAAAACTCAGCCCAGACTCACTAAAAGCTGTAAAATGGTTTCACAAGATGTTGTACAACAAGGTTTCGTTACATTCCTAGCCTCAGCACCGAGGGTGATATCATTACCGTCACAAATGGGAATTTTAATTTCATTCTTGCTGTATTTTTTGTTCTTTCTGAAACTTTTTAACAGTTTGAAACTCATAACAGAAGAGGCAAAAGAACAGGCTAAAATCTTAGCTTCGTACCATGACGCTCCAGCTGCAAAATAGAAATTAAGATTGAAAAAATAAAAATAAATGTTGTAGCATGGAAAATGGGAGTGTCCTCCAAGGCTGAGGGAGCGGCAGTCACAACCTTAGCAGGTGTGTACTTCAGCAGCTCTTGTGGTATTGAGAAACCAACTTTATCGCAGCCCCATGAGTTCTGACTTGTGGGATCCTCAATACTTCCAAGTGTACGACATAGACCTAATCAAACGTTGACTGATATTACGCCATCGTCCAAAGATACTTCTGTAAATAATTATTAAGACTCCGATGTTCGCCTCCTGATATCTGCTGACCATCTTGTCGATGTAGTCCCGACATTCAGCTCCTCCATTCTTAGCGCCAAGAAATAAAACTGAAGAGTGTACTAGTCTACTGTGGTGACCTACTTCCTCTGCACTGCTACTTAATTATTGAAGAGCTTTGAAATGTTCTTCTGTATGGGAGCATGCAACCCGAGTGCCTCCGTTTGTCGCCCATGAAAGCAGCAGCACAGATCTTTCCATTTGTGCATGAGAGGATGCCAGGCACCGTGTACATTGCGACTGAGTGCGTAATCAAGCTTTATTGCCCGGATACCTACAAGTATCGCTCCCGGTTCGATTTGATTCAGAAGGCTCAATGATGAATTCTGGTTGAATTATTGACAAAATGGCTCAGAGGCGCAAACGTTATGAAATTCGGGTCAGGGTTGATGGCAACGGGATGCAGAGAACCAAACCAAAACGTCACTGATTAAGTCTGCATGTCAATACATGTTACACCTCCCAATAAAAGCGCACAAGTCTGTAATTAAACCTTGACAAATTTCATCGTCATCCATACTTTCTCTGCAAGCTCAGCAGCCCTGAGGCGCATGCCCTCGGCTGCCACCACAAACACAATTTAATATGAAAAGAAATTCACACGTTCTTAATAAAAACCTGAAATAAGAGACAGAAATGGGGCCCATAGCTGTAGCCTAATCACAAACAAGAGTAATGTCCTATAGCATGCCGTCATCTGCATTGCGTAACAGAGTCGAGTAAATCACTTACCACAGAGCCATTTCTAATCTCTGCTAAGCTGGTATTTGGCGTTCATTTACACGGTTCGAATATGGGTGACTGGTTTTAATAGCAACTTCTCTTCATCGCAAAAGAACTCAAAGCCTTATGTGTAAAATAAGACTTGCTTCAAATGACACAACTAAGGACACGCTGCATTACTTGAACAGGAGAAGTTTAAAAATTTGTCTCAGAGCAGCAAGGTTTCTAATCTGGCTTTATGAAGCAAGATCTTACAGTCAGCCAGAGAGAATTATCTAATGGTTTTACAACTTTTAAAAGGTGAAACCAAGAGCCTGATTGAACTGAACTTCAAGTAAGCACTGCTTTCCCACATAGAGACAGCACTTTCTCTAGTACAGCTTCTGATGGATGCTTTTCTGGTCCAGCAGGTCTGTGAGTACTACCTTATCAGTGCAAAAATCTTGACAAAGACAACCACAATTTAAAAAAAACAAAAAACAAAACCAGAAGTAATTCCAAATATCTGAATTTGCCTTGCTGTACGAGTACAAGCATTTCCTAAAGCTGCAGTATGAAACCTTTATAAAAATTATGTCTTTTACAGAGATGAAACCATCACTATATTATTGCAATTTTTTTCACACAGACAAATCTGTGAAAAATTGTCCTCCTTTGCCTAAAATAACTTTTTCACAGGTTGTCTGATGTTATATTGCGACGACATGGTGACAGCTTCAAATAATATGTTAAAAAAAAACAAACTATGTCATTTATAAAAGTTACATACTGCAACTTTAAACCAGCTGACCAGAAGAGCAGCAAACAAAGAAAACATTTGATCTAAAATCCCTATCAAAATGAGAGAAAACCTCTACTGGTTTAAAGCCATACTTTTTTTTTTTTTTTACAACTTTGCTACCAGCAAACAATTATTTAAAGAAAAATAATGGGTACAGGGGAAAACCTGACCATGGTACAGCTTCATGTTCTTTGAAATTCTGGTCTGCTTTACTACTAGTGTGTTGAATTGAGTTTTCTGGAAGAACAGATAAATTCTTGGCTGCTTTTGAGATCAACACCATGACAGATGTGAAACCAGTCTGACCTCCAGACCCCATTAACCTGACATGCCCCGCCCCTCTGAGGGCTCCTTACTAACTATAAGGACAGTGTTGAGGCTGTAGGCTGGCCGACCCACACTGGAGGCGACGTGGATTATGCATTAACCAGTACGAAAGATGATTAGTTAGCTGGTCAGAACCACAGCCTTTCCATTTTGCCACAACACAAAATAACACACCTGCTCATCTTCAGCCCACTTGTTACCACCAGAGCTCATCTAGCGTTGTGTGCACTTCAATAGCCCTTTGACTACAAGTAATATGAGATGCAGCAACAGCCCTGTTTGATCATAATGTGCTACCACATTGAGTCACACACACACACACAACATTCCTCAGAAACAGAACCTCCCAGGTGCATCCCACTAATGAGCAAGATCCACGCTCAATTCAAAACTGAAGTGTGGATTTCACACACATGGGGTTACAGGAGGTCAGCCTGCTTTGTGACAGTGGGAAATACACTTCATCTATAGATACATTAAGATTATGACGGATAGCATGTAACTGAAGCAAACTCCAAATATGAGAAGATTAACGCCTCTAATTAAAAGCAAGATTGAGATTGGAAAAACCGTTGTAAAACATTTGCTGGACAAAAGAAAAGACGTGGAATTGCGCTTTGGTTTCAAATCAGTTTTAATTAGAAAATAAAGCGATCGGACAGTTCAGTGAATGACGACCTATTCACATTTTTTTTAAATGAGAAAACTAGCAATTTGGTATAAATATTAGGATCAGAAACAATCCTCACAAGCAAACCATTCAATAAGCAATCATATTGCATCTTTTCTTTTTTTACATCTTTTTATTTTAATGAATAGTGGAGTTAAAGAACCATAAAATACACGTCTCAAACACAAGTCAACTCAACTATATTCAACTACCATTGACTGTGAGCAAGCTGGCTCCCCCGATTAGACCAAACCTCCTGGTTATTGCAGTTCTATATGACGCATTCATACACCAAACTATACGTATTTAGAGAGACAGAGAATTACTTGAAATTGTCAGTTGTCAAAATAACATTTTGGTTTTTACAAATAGCTCATTTCTAACTATTCTGAGTAAACGCAGTGGGTGACTTGCCCAAGACATCATACTGTGAAAAATAGTTGCAGACTTGAGTCAAGCAAGTATGGGACCTAAAAGAAGCTGAAAACAGCAAATACATGACACACACGAGCGTGATCTCATTTTGTGGTTCCTCCTTTCCCATCACAGCTGTTGGGCTGTCGTCATCTTCATTACAGCGGCGCAGATGGAACGACCCAGAAAAGTCAACGTGGTTAAATGAGGTGAGACTTCTTGATAACTCTATATGCCTCAAAAATAACGGCTTATCGTGTCGTTTTTTTGCACACAAAACTTCTGTTCTCCAGCACCATCGATAGTGTGGGAAAAGCGACGAAAAAATGAACGATTTACTAAACAAAGCCTAGCAATTTGGTATAAATATTAGGGCCATAAACAGGCACTGCCATTTTTCAAACAGTGCACCTGGTTCATGTTTCAGGCCCGTTTGTGCAGGAGACAAAAACATGTGTGGCCATAATGATTTCGTTTGTAGGTTTCTTTGTTGAATGTTTAAAATTGAAATCTAAATGATAGATTTGGTTGTTCCTTTGTGTGAGGATTTGTTGCTCGGAAAGGGAAACAAAATCCGCTTTGCGTCACATTTTGGCTCAGAAAACAATTCATGCGTGTGACTGATCGTGTGTTTCTGGTTACGGTGGAGGAAAGGGGAAAAAAAATAAATTATATATAAATTATTGGCCAATAATTGCAGAACCAAAATAATTCAGTTGTTAGGCAACAACAGGAAGTGCTTCGGCTGAGCAGTTTTGCTGTCAGTTTTTAAAGCATTACTTGATGCAATGACATTTACCCCACAACTAGACACCAGCTGTTTATTGGTATCAGTGGACCTCTTTAAAAAACTGTAAGAACAAACTGTTCTTACAGTGTAAACTTTTTTTAATGATGCTCCAGAAAAAGTGTTGGAGTGAACAGACTTCTCTTTAGCTGTATGGAGCACAGAGTAGAGTAGCAACGCTACTCCCACACTTGCACATTTTAAACTAAAAGAGCACCACACATTACTCTTACTGAGATGACATTTGGCTACGAGTGGCTTCAACCGTCAGCAGATAGCCCAACGACAGCTTGGTAAACTCCCAGTTTTAATCGAAACAGAAACTTAAAAGTATTACGTTTTGCACATTTCCTGGAACCTTAATGCTGGATTATATTTTCTGGCTTCTTATCCCATGTCTTCCCAAGTCAAAATATTAAAATAAATGTCATAGCATGGTAATAAACGACATGTTAAATTGTGTTATCCATTTTCGCTGGTCAATACTATGAAGCTTCAGTGTTTTTACTCCGGTCATCAAACAGAAGAGTCTCTTTCCGCCTCATGCTTCCCAAAACACAACTCAGTTATCCCCACTGTTCTGGCTCTACTTGTCTCATTAGTTGCTAAGAAAAGTATTTTTTGTGTGGAGTATTTATTTTCCCTTTAACAAACACCAACAACTGGTCTAACTGTTCCAGTTCAGCCATGTTTTTTTTTTGTTTTTGTTTTCTTTGATTAGTGGCTTGAACTATGAATGGATGCTATAAATGTCACCGAGACAAAAAAGCGCACTGATCAAACCTGACATCCCAAGCTGCCGTGAATAAACGTTATGTCACTACATTTTTAAAAACTGACTGCCTAGTGTCTCCAAACATGGGATTTAGTCAAAGTTCTGATTTTTCCAGAACAGACATGTTGTTCAGCAGATCTCACAAGCTGCTGCTGCCATGCTCACACTGTCACACAACACACTGTGTGCATTGACAGGCTCGCTAAAAGGATGTGCTACAATGTATTACAACTAGTCATAACCAATGGAATAAACTGTAGAAATCAGTCAACATGAACATTTTCAGCAGACAAGTGAATTTGGTAAGTCAGAAAGGTTCGGCTGCAGTCAGTGGTGAACTTCAGACGAGCTGTACGTTTGAAACGACAACAGCGGATAAAGTGTTTTATTTGTGACAAATTACACAAATTGGAACAGGGATTTAAAAAGTTTTAAACTGAGTGGGTGCTCATTTCTCAATGAACAGCCTTTAAACTCTGAAAAACTAACAATGCATAAATTTGAACAAAATTCCTAAATTACACTAAATTTACACAGTATTCCTAATTGTTGTGCTTTTTTCCCCCTTTGTAGCTGCAGTCATAATTTAAATTCTTGGTTTTTTTGTCTTATATTTTCTACTTACAACATGCTGAATAGCCTTTTATATAAATAAGGACTTATTTTGATTTATTTATGTCATGTTGGCAAGACAGACCTCTAAGTTAAATCATACTTTGACACACATCAAATCTTTCTTTTCATACACCTTTTTAATTTTGTGACGTGTAAGAAATGCCTAGATTTGCCAGTTCAAAAGAAATTCCCAAAAATACACTTATTTTTTTATTTTTGGATTCAACAAAAAAAATTTGAAAAAATATTAAGGTGAAAAGTATGATGATTTATGACAGCTCTATAATTAGGTGTTTTGCTAGGAGCAAATCTGCAGCTGCTGTTTACACTCAGCTGCAGTGATTACACTACTGATTGCTCCATGCCCTCAAAAAGATTTTTTTTTTATTTGCGACCGCAGGTTGCATTCTCAAGAGTTTCCAGTGGCAACGCACAGTAAGTATAACCAGAATACCATTGATTATCTTCTGCTTTTTCTCCCCCCCTCATTCCTGTTAGCAACACAGCTAGGGATTACTGTTGAAGTTTCATTCTGATAGCACCATGAAGGTTTTTCCAGAAGATCTGCTAAATTATTTAAACTGAAGAAAATGTGCAAGCTAGTTGAAAATCTATTGATTTAATATGTGAGAACAAGCTTAGAAAATTGGAAATAGCATTCAATATTCATAATGTTTATGTTGGATGGGGGAGGGGGAGCTTTTGGATCAAAGCAGAAACTGAAGATGTTTTTGTTTAAAAAGAGCTACTAAACTGACATTTATCATAAATCACAAAAGAGGCAGGACATTCATGATAAAATGTGCCATGATCACACGTTTAACATTTTGCTGCAAATCAGATTGCCTCAGAATTTCAGTTCTTTAAACCGCTGTAGCCATCATAACCTTTGCCCTTTTACAAATATAATCCTGGTGTCATGTAAAAAGTCTTCTGCTTTTTCCAAGTGAAATCGTTCGTTTTGACATGAAGGTCTTCTGAAAACTGTTGTAGCATGCCCACTAAGACGTATTACGTAACTAGTGTCCAGCAAGTGCAATGAGAGCCAGAATGTTAACAGTGTCCATGCAGCTAAATCAAAACATATTCTTTTTCCCATTTTACTCCAAGCAATACAGAATAGCATCTCTCAGTGTGATTCCTATTGCGGCTCGACGTTAGCTTCGAATGTCATCATTAAATCGGTTTTAAAAACCACAGCACATTTCCGACAGCCATCCAGTGTACGCGTTTAGGCATCAAATCTGAGCTAACCACTCAACTGATGTCTACTTCTATCTTACGTCACTATATTTACAATTTACTACAGCCATAAATCCAAACTTATTACCTGCTAAGTAAATTTAAAAAAATAAACAGAATTCGCCTTCGACCACACACGAAAGACAAAGTTCATTGGGTGAACTCGTGTGGATTCTTTGTTTACAAACTCACACTGAACGTTATTTTGTACATCCTAGATAGCAAGCTAAGCTATTTAACCAAACACAAATACAAACTGGGGCATGTTGGAAAGTTGACAGTACTTTTTTACGGTGAATATTAGAATTGTTGTTTGCGGGGTGGTGTTTTTAAAGAAACAAACGCAGCTGTTTAATTATTTATTTTCAAGAACAGAGGCGCTAGCTCCTCGTCTGCTCTGACAGCTAGCCTGCCTGGCTAGCACTTTAGCTATTTGCTAGCTTAGCCTAGCCATGTAGCACGTGTTTGTGATTTATAAAATAATTAACGAGCTGACGGTGATCAGCTAAACGAGAAGACTGTTAGTGTCCGAGGACCCAGCTGATTTAGCACTTTGTAGACGCTTCAATTCCACTCGGTTTAATGCAAGGCGCGGTTATAGCGCAACGCATAGACTCAGAAAAAGGTCAATAATGCTATGTATGTTTGTTCTCCAAAGAATAGCCGGACCCCGTCATCCAACAACAGAGCAGACCCCCAAACCAATGGACAGCCAGCAATGCAAGCTAACTAACCTTAGCGGCGGGGCAGGAGACACCATTCGGTGGTAACGATGTTCAGTAGGTAACGTCCCAATCCTCGTCAATCGATCCAAAGTGGCTTACAGGTACACTTGCTTCGATTGAAAGTCTCGCCAGAGAATTAATCCACAAGAAAGTGTTGTTTTCGTTTTCATTTACTCCGTTAGCGGATTTCTGCGGTGTCGAACCAGTTCCTGCACAAGTAATGCTACTCCCTGAACCGCTGCTGCTCAGACCATTGCGGGGCTGAACCGCCTCTCTGGTTCTCAATAGGTCCACAGGCTCCATCGCTCCTCCTCCTCCTCACTGGAGGACCACGAATTCCCATTCCGACAACAAATTCACCCATCAATCTGCGCGCAGTTAAAGAAAGTGATTTTTTTTTTTTTTACAAGAAAAATTCAAAATGCTTATTTCTCTTAACAACTCATTGTTTTGTGCATCTTATTTTATTTTATATTTTTTGGAGGGGGATAGGGGGTAGTCTTTTAATAAATAATAAATGTTGTATACTGTTTTAATTCAGATGTGTGTGACGTGATTTGAGTAGATACACAGTTGCATAAAAACTGAACCAGAAATTATGTTTCATGAGATGCTCACAGTTTGGTAACCTGCAGCAATAGTCACTTTATTGACGAAAAATTTTAAACAAAACTTTATTACATGATATTTTACTTAAAACAGAAAAGCAAAAATTATTCCTATTTCTGATTAACAGATATAATCAGTAACTGTTATTGACATTAACAGTTACCATGTCCAAGATAATTATTTGTTGTTTAGAATAGCATGCAAAACTATAGAATACATAATTCAAGCACATATTTTGCCACAGCCAAATCTTTTTTATGTGTGTGAGAGAGAGCCTCGTTTCACCCAGCAGGGTGAGGGTCAGAACTGGTGTTATCTACACCACAACGCTGCTACTTTCTCTAGCATGTCATCTAACAGAGTTTAAGTGAAAAAATATCATATTAAATATTAACATTATTTTAACCTACATAATATTTACTTTTACCACAAACTGTATGGTTCATCTTTACAATTTAACACCTTATTAAGAGGTGTTATAACCTCTTACGTTGTTAGCATTTCTAACTATAAGATTGTGGTTCCTGGGAAAAAAAGGTCAGAGTCTTACAGAATATAGAAACTCTACGGTGTGCAGATGACCTGAAGTGTTTTATCTCAGAATTCACAAATGGCTGGTAAAGGAATTACAAAGATCACCAAGGGTTATGGAGCATCTACTACAGCATTGTTGGGAAGATGATGCCAAACGTCATGAATTCTCGGTGAAGAATGCCATCTCGGAATAAGGTAAAGCCATTCTACACAGGTGGGGCAGGGATGTATGGTGGCACACTTAGTAGCACTGTGGCCTTGAAGCAAGAAAGTGATGGGTTTGAATCCTGGACTGGGTCTTTCTGCATCGACTTCTCCCTGTACGTACATGGGTTCTCCCCAGGTACTCTATCTTCCTCTCATTGCCCAGCATGAATGTTAGACTGATTGCCCTATCTAAATTTTGAGTATGAACACGATTGTTTGACACAAACTAAAATCTCTCCTTATTCAAACTTCTATGAGCCAATTAAGGTAGTTCGGACAATTTCTGCCTCCATTCGTAGGTGATGGCCAGACTCGTCAGTCACCGCAAGATTCACTCTTGGAGGTAGTTGTCAATCCCCCGCGTTTGAACTGCAGCTCCTCTTGTTAGGATTGAACAATCTGGCAAACAAATGAGTGGACGCCATATTAAACAAAATTTATTTTGTTAGACTGCCCCCACTATGACGCAAGAACAACCCCCGCCTCTGCTCCAACGTGAACTCTGGGTCAACTCAAGCACAGACTCGCCAGGAACTCTACATCTGTGCGCCTCGACTCCCGTGGAGAAGTACAAGCTGTGAATACACCAGTTTAACATTGAAGGATAGTTCTCCGGTGATCCCAGTATCTCCTGCTGCGTACATGGTTGGTGACTGTACCCAAGTCAGTGGCCTGCAAATGATCTGAAACCTTTCAATCGGCTTCACGCGGCTACAATAGCTGCTAAAACCACCGCCCATGCTGCAGCATTTGCCGTCACAGTCAATCTTTTGCGTAAAGAAAAGAAATGGACGTCCGTGAAAAAAAAAGATTAAACAAAGAAATGCACAGTTGTGTAACATTCTGACATGTTTTGACAGACTGCAGCAATCAGCTTCAATTCATTTTGTGCTTTAAAATGTTTGATTTCAATTGGTATTTGGCACACAAGTAACTGGAACACTTCAGACACGCCGTATCTTGAATTAAATCTGAGAAAAAGCATACCCTATTATGTCAGATGGGATTGTTTTCCTTCCCTGTCTGTTTCTTTCAGCTCTGTGGGTTTGGGAGCGCTCCTCCCTCAAACCATCTGTAAAACCACCATCTCCTCACTCAACTATCAGAGCAGGAAAGATAACTGTTTGTTTCAGCTGTGTTATCTGGACCTAGGCGGGTGCCTGAATAATACATCCGCCTATCTCTGCCCCGGTTTGCAGCTCAATGATAAAACACAAACGCTTCTCACTCGCCAGTTTTGATATTCACAGCTGTGGTCATCTGCAGCCAGATGAACAGAATAACCACCTCGAGATCTAGTAAATATTTGGACACATTTTCACGATTGCTAAAAATGCATTTTGCAACCCAACTCATTGGAGGGGGGTGGGGTTGGAGACCTGAAATATCTCTTTCCACTAGTTACAGGAATAACTGGAGTGGGTTGTTTTAACAGATCCAGGAGCCACATGAAAGGCAGCGCTGAGAGTGACTGCATCAATTAATGGACTTTGAAGATTTCAAAGGGCGTCAGCTGTAGGATGCGATGCAGACAGAGGTTGTAGTTATGAATTAAAAGATGAGCAAAATATCCTGAAGGAAAACTAATTATAGAGTGGAGCAAAACAGGCATTATAAAAGATACTGTATCGGTGGAGCTTTTCTTCAACACTGCCGGTGCACAGAAAAGCAATTCTACGGTTCTCTCAGCTTTCTTGCTTACCTTTGGAAAAATTTATAAAAGGCCTGAAAATATGTTAATCTTTTGTTGCTGTTGCATAAGCCCTCACTGAAAACTGTTTATGCATTTCTGCCTACAGGTAATCACTTAAGTCCTTCTGCTCTCTTTGGCTAAACATTTTGGATCATCAATGTTGACCTGAAAGACCCCAAACTGATTTATTTTTGACCCTTTTTTAAAAAAAGCTCAAACATGTCAAAGACTTCCTGAAAATGCTGCGATGCAAATGTGGAACTAGTGATGTTTTTTGAAATAAAGAGAATTGTTTAATATAGACTCAATAAAGAGACTCAAATAAGGTTAGATTTAACTAGATTATAAGAGTTAATTTTAGCTGATAACTAAACATAGCTAGCAGCTAAACTAGCTGTTAACCAGTTTAGACAGTTAGCAGCTAGCTAAATTAGTTAGCTGCTAACGAGCTAGCAGCTAGCCAGGAGTTTTTCTGTACAAGGGATGTCAATAATTGTGTCAGTATACGAGAGCTTTTTGTTTTGCTGTCGTGGATAGTACGAGGATGTCTTTTGATTCAAATACTCATAGACATACTTCCCCCAAAACAGTACATATTTAATCTATAATTGCATTTTCTGATGAAAGCGATACTATGTGTCACAATCTGTTACAGCCGTATAGAGAGATAGCAGCTTTGCTGTGCTGTATCATTTTTGCAGGGTCCTAATCCATTTTGCCTCTGCTGGCATTTATTATCGGATGAGCAGACTTGAGTCAGATGGCCCTGGGAAAACAATCTTTTGTTCTAAAAGATTGTGTCAGAGGGGAAAGCGAGGAAGGAACCTGCTTGCTTTTCTTTCACAGTTTTGCAACATCAATGTCCTCACCGTATCAGTCATCGGCCCGGGTTTACGTTTCACAGTCAAATATCAGATTCGCAGCCCACAGGACTTCACCTGACTGCCTCTTAACTCGCCACAACAAAGAAAGCGCTGCGAGCAGAAATGGCAGCACCTCACAGAAGAGCGCAGAGACTGCCTGCATTGTTGGAATTCCGGCTCGACTTCCTGAGTCTCGCCGCACCTGGTCAACTGCCAATACGCGGTTTTCTCTCTCTTTTCCCTTCCTTCTCTCCTGCAAAGATCACATGTTGGCTAAATGTTGCTGTTAGGACATGAATCGCTCCAGCTTCACATTCTTCATCTATTAAATAGGTTGCATCTCAGAGCTTACCATATTTTTTCTATCACAGAGAGTGAATGATATTTAGTTTTAAAACTGAAAAGAAAAACAAAAAACAAATTGGAATCTGTTCTGGTGTCCTTTTAATTTGCCCTTCAGATGATTAGTATCAGTTGTCACTCTCTCCTGTGATGCTTATCCTTTAGTGATAGATTTAGATAATGATCTGCGTGTCGCAGTTTCACGCATTGTCATTAATTGTTGCTTGAATTTCCTTTTTTTTCTTTTGTTGTCCGTGGCTGCCGGGAGCATGACAGACATATTCACACTTGTTCAATATCCAAGCGCACCCCTGTAATGAAGCTGGCATCGGCACTGCCGTTCTGGAGCTCAGTCAACCATCTGTTAGCCTGCATGGATTCACGCAGTGTTCAGTAAAGTGGACATTGTATGGATGCGTTCCAACATGAATGTCAAGCAATCAGTGTTCACCAGAAATGAGCAAAAAATAAAAAATAAAAAAAAAATAAAAGTCACTTCCATCTGTTTTTAATGGAAACACCTTTAAGCAGACAATGCCTCACCAGATTTTATATCAGATTCACGCTACATACTGTACGGTACATTTCATGCACAGAAGAGTTTTGTGGATTTTTGTGTGATAAACCAACAAAAAGCAGCTTATAATTGAGAATGGGGAAAAAAATGATACAAGTAAAATAAGAAGTATTTTTAATTTTTTTTTGTAATCAGCTCCCTACCAATCTGTGTTGTTGATCCACCTTTTGGTGGAGGGAATATTGTGGTGGTGGTGGTGTGTGTGTGGGGGGGTTATTAAATTTCTCCTCCTTCTTTTTCTTGCAAAAAGAGTGTACACATACATTTTAAAGTTTTGGATTGGATTCAGGCCAGAACTTTCACTAGAACATTTTAAAACATTAATGTTCTTTGATCTGAGCCATTCGATTGTAGCTCCAAGGTCTGCTGGAGTATGCAGCTCTGTCTAGTCTCACTTCTTTTGAATCTCTAACATATTTTATTCAAGAATTATGCTTTAACTCCATTTATCTTCATCTCATCTCCGACCTGCTTTTTCCTGCCCCTGCTGCACAAAAGCACCACCACATAATGATACTGCCACTACCATATTTCACCAGGATGACAGTGTCTTCAGGATTGTGTGCAGTGATATTTTTTCCTCCGCACACACCTTCTTTAAAATGAAGGTCAAAAAGTGTCACTTTGGTGGCATCTGACCAGAGCACATGCTTTCCTGTGTTTGCTATGGCGCTTCCAGCAGGCTGCAAACAGAACCTCTTATAGCATTTTTCAATAATGAGTTTCTTCTTGCCATTCTTCCATTAAGGGCTAATTTGTATTTCCTGTCAATAGTTTCTCTCACCTAAACTGAGGATCTCTCCGCCTTTTTAGTGACTTGTCTAATTAATGTCTGGACTGTTAGTTTAGGTGTCATATCTTGGTACAGTTGTAGTTGTTCCATACTTTGGCCTTCACAGAACAGTGGAATTACAAAAAGATTATGTTATGTATAAGTCAAGTCAGGTGAAGTCGAGTTTATTTGCATGCCACGCTTCGGCAACAAGGCAGCTCAAAGTGCTTTACATAATAAAAACACAACACGATAACCATTTATATTGGGGACTGCAAACAAGCGACAAACATCACATTTTGCCAAATGCCATCATGAAAATCATCAAGCGTAATCACCATCAAATATATTAATCAATGTTCCAGTTGCTGTTAATCAAAGGCAGCTCTAAACAACTGGGGTTTTAACTTTGATTTAAATGAACTCAGAGTGTTCTGGAAGTTTGTTCCAGGTAAATACATGGAAAAAGTCAAATCTGGGATTGAACCAATGCATTGAACATTTTCTTTTATTTTTTTTGTACAGAAACGTGGGAAACTGTGTATCATTTTTCTGCTACTTGACTTTTATGCACTACTTTGTGTGGGTCTGTTCCATAAAATATATTGAAATCTGTGGTTTTAATGGAATAAAATGTGAAAGTGAATTCTCTGGAGAGGCACAGTTACTCTAGATGTTTCACTGTTCGCCAAAACATGATCAGACAGCACAAATAGTGAGAACACTGGTGCCTTGCTCAGACTAAAACAGGACAAGGTGTTGCAAACCTTCCCAGAAAGTCTACGGAGGCAAAATGAACCTCAACAGATGAGATATTAAAATGATAAAAGAGCTAAAAATCTGGTAAAAAAATTAAAAGAATCTGCATACTGATGATCTAGAAACCATTTCCAAAAGCAGAGAAGCTGAGCATTGATGCTTTGTTGATGTTCAAGCAACTGCAAATAAAGAATTCCTCCCGGTTTTCTCAAGGACAGATCCAGTTTTGGCCGCAACTTTCTCGCTGAGTGGCTAAGCTGTGAGCCCAGAGGTGAATTGTTGCTGATCAACCAGCTCAAACACAGCTCAGCAGGAAGTGCTGAGCTGGATGGACTGGCATCAAATGTTAAAAGCCAGCCAGCGCTGAGTCCCCTCGCCGCTTCAGAGCACAGAGCAACCTCTGCAGCCCTTTGTCCATCTCAAGATGACCGACACAGCCTCACATCCTGACCCTGACGAGGTTGAGTCGACTAGAACTTGACAAGGTCCAGTCCCAGGGAAGTTAGGTTGACAGTACACCTAATAATTTCCAGGGAAGAAAGAAAGGAGAGGGGTGGTGGGGAGGATTGATTGAGGTGTACATGGGTTGCCATGACATTTTAGAACAAGGAGAAAGGGGAAAAAAGCAGCATTTCCAGAGGGAGGACAAAAAGACGGGAGTTCGGCAGGGCAGAAAACCCCCATAAATAAAGCTAATGAAATGGCAGTTGAGTCTGAAGAGAGGTGGAATGGCTGGTTGGCTCTTACCCACAGTCTGATTTATCCTCAGTGTCCATGTGAGCACAGTGGGGGGAACCCATTACCTCACCCCATCAATAACATCCTACGGACAGGGAAAAAGGTCTGCTTTCCACACCAACACCCACCCCGGGGACCTGATCGGTGGGCTCTCCTGGCGGGGGTGGGGGGAGAAGGGGCGTAATGTAGTCACACACATAGAGAAAAAATATCTCAGTTTGGAGGGGCGAGAGAGGAGGGGTCCACCTAGGGTGGCTCAACATATTGCACAGAACGCACTCAGCACTTCGCCGCCGCTCATGATCACACGCGTGTGTTTTATGGGCCGAGGAAACCAACGCATTCTGTCTTTTCCCACGTGGACACGCTGTCTTTGTTCTCGTGGCGTGGGCAGATAAATCCACATTCTGTGAGTCGGATGACACAGGCAGCAATAATCTGAGGGAATGACAGCACACTTGTAAATGGTGGGCTAAGATTCGCCTCATTCATAAGCAACACCATGGATAAATCGGAACGGTGCAGGTGTGTGCCTGCTCAGGACTTTAATGTGCTATAAACAGTGGAGGATTTTTTTTTAAATAGAATCCCATTTAAAGGATGGGGGGTGAAAACTAGACTTTTTTTTTTATAGCTACATAGAGTAAGAATAAGAAGATAGTAAAGCTTTAGAAGTGTTTTACCAGAAATTGGGTGAAATGTCAATTGAGCTCACAGTCTAGCGAGAGCAAACAGTGCAGTGATAAGAATAGAGCTCAGTAGTACCGAAGTTATCTCTGCAGCTCATCTCTTCTCCCGCCCTCCGCCCCGTGCGTGGGTGTATTTGAGAGTGATCTCTCATGTGCTTTTTTATTTTTTCTCTCTCTCAGTGATATCACAAGACTGTGGCAGAATGTGTGTGCAGGGTTCCCAAAGGAGAGGCTTTTCAGCATCACGGCTTCACAAGAGGAAGTCCCACACTCAAACTAAAATTCACATCAGTCACTCCCCATCTTTCAATCTGCATTTTATTCCACCCCCAGCCCCTCCATCCGCTGCTCTTTCGCTTAGCGATATGCAAATGTTTGAGCTTGATCACAGATTTGAGAATTTCACTTCCTGAATTAAGCCAAGATTTCAGATGAGCTCCTGAAAAAAAAAAATTGTCAGACTTTCAAGGCTTTAGAATGTTTAACCTGAGAGAATATTGTGTTGAGTTTCTAAAAAAAATAAAAGGAAGGATGTTGAGTCTCTCTTTGAAGAAGTGCTTATCAAAGCATTTCTTCAAACGCAGGTGAAAAGCGAAAGTAGTCACACCCCTTCAACTTCCCCATGTTTTTGCTACATTACATCCACAGACATTCACACTTTGTTCATACATTAGAACAGGGGTCTGCATTATTATTATTATTATTATTATTATTATTATTATTATTTATGACATTCACAGGTATATGAGCAACAGGCAGCCAATAATTAACATAATTCTAAATATATTGCATCTCATGAACTTTAGTTTTTCTTATTGTGGGTTAATTTTGGAAAACAAAATGTAAATCTGTAAAATGTTATGCATTCCTCACAAGCTGTTGTCACGTCACAGCATACCAGACACACAGGGCGCCTTTGGCTGAGGAAAATGCAAAGTCAGGCAACACAATTACTCCTATGGCTTATGATCGACAGGGTGCAACTATTTTGTTCGCAGATGATTGTCCAAATGGGAAAAATAACATACACACATAGTACTTTCATTTGATGTATTACAACAATTGACCAACTGCTTAAAATAGAGTTTAAATAATTACTCATGATCTAGTCCAGAGTTTAAAAATACTAAAAACTGTTTACCTTTCACTGAGAGCTGTTTGGCATGGAAATATATAACATGCCAAACAGCTTTGAAGGTATATATTTACCTTCTCTCACCTTCCCAAAATGCCAACAACCCTGGACATTTAGTACTAAGGCAATAATACCAATACATAAATCATTATTTTATTCCACAAACCAAAGGGATACTACACCAAGAATTATCATGCATGTGACAGACACAGATAGAAAACTAATGAATTAGCGTCTTAGAAAGTCAAGTTCTACAGAGCTCTGAGAATTACTCATGTATATATGAATATATTCATATCAGGTGTTGAATCAAGGAAACATCTAAAGCATCCACATGTGGAGTGCTCGAGTTGGATAACTAGAATAACTTAAATGAAAAAAAAAAAACAAAAAAAAAAAACAATATCCAATATCTCAAAGCCTATTCAGTAGCCAACATCCTGTTACTGTTTTATTTTCCCCATCGCCTTTTCACAGTAAAGGTAATTAGCAGATCTGTAAAATATACAGGGCAAGGTCATGTGCGCTCCAGCTTTTGTGAACAACAAAAACCCGATAGCCAGTGTTGTATTTGTCTAATATGACACTGGCTTTTGTTACATAGTGCAAGTTAGGGTTTGAATTACGGCATATGACTGAATAGGAGCTTTGTTTCTCATGATCTAAGGTTTCAGGTTTTGCTCTTTCTTTCTTCTCATCTGGAGCCTTGAACCGGTTCACTTCTATCAAACTTGCCTGTTGCGCGTTGAGAGTTGGTACATTCAGTCCATCCTCCTCACAAAGGAGAGCATGCTCCATCCAAGGCTTTGTTTCATGTTTGAGAGGGAATGCAGATCAGACCTAAAGATATTGTTGAACTTGTGAAAAAATACTTAACTCTGTGGATGGAGTTAAGGGAGGCGGGGTCTCAGAATTTGGGAAAAGGGAAAATCTGTCATCACGGCAGAAGTTGCGGAGTTAGATAAAAGGCTCAACACCTGGAATGAGTAAGATTCTTCCCAAAATGCCAACAACCCTGGACATTATGGAGTTATCATGGTTTACGCTCCTCCATTTGGAGGAGGTGACTCAAGTATCAGGTCAAGATTCTTCCTGGGAGTCTCCTTTTGAAAGGTCTCTGGACACTCTGCACCTGGAGGAGACCCAGAACCCTGTAGATCAGGGGTCCCCAAACTACGGCCCGCCTTCACATTTGGTCCGGCCCCCTGAACAATACCAGAGAGCATTCAGATTTTTTTTTTTCATTTATTGTATTTTCCGGTTTATATGTGGATTTTTCTTCAACCACTAGGGGGCTCTTTAGCAGGAAGTGTGTACTATAAACTGTGGGGCGCATTGCTGCCATCTGTTGGACTTTTAGGGAACTGCTTGACTTCTATGTTATTTAATCAGTACGGTTATTTGCTAGCGGTAGAGCAGATGAACACTGTCTGTTATGACCGCCGCATTCCAGGTTGAATTCTTCGAAGCGATGCCTGTAAGTAGCAGCTTATACTTCAAAACGACCCTTTATGTTAACATATGAGAAATTAATATGTTAAAGTTACATTCCCTCAATGGAATATATACTAGTCAGTCCCAGTGACCGTTTCACTCATGGGTTTTGCCCATGTGCTCTCTGGGTAGAAATCAATCGAGAAACGCACCTGCACACCCCCCACCCCCTCAACAATCTCCGGGCCCCCACCAGAGAAGGGAAAAGTTATGTGGCCCTCACAGGTAAAAGTTTGGGGACCACTGCTCTAGAAGAACTATATTTCCCCTCCAGGGCTCGAGGGACTATTTATCCCCTTTAGGCCAGAAGGGATATGTTATTCCTCCAGAACCCACAGGGGTGTCCAAAGTCGGTCCTTGAGGGCCGGCATCCTGCATGTTTTAGTTCTCTCCCTGGTGGTAGTAACAACCTCCTCAGCAAGTCAATGTTATCCTTAGGCCTTCTAAGGAGCCATCATTTCATGCAGGTGTATTAAACCAGGGAGAGCAATAAAACATGCAGGATACCGGCCCTCGAGGACCGACTTTGGACACCCCTGCACTAAAATGACCAAATATCCCTTCTGGCCTGGGAGAACCTTAATGTCTCCCAGAATGAGCTGGTGAATGTCACTGGGAAGTGAAATGTGGGGTTCCCTCCTGGACCTGATCTCGGATAAGCAGACGACAATGAAAGGATGGATAAATTGTCCCACGTGTTCTTTATTCTTAAGTTATTTAAACCAATGGAGACATTCAAACATCTTTTCAGGCCATACCTTGGGCTTAACAGTGCCTCAGTTGTTAGCAATGGTGCCTTACAGGATCATGGCTTCCAAAGTTTGCATGTTTTCCCTGTGCACAGTTGTCTTTTCCTCCCCTATGGTCTAAAAGCATGACTGCGAGGTTCATCGCTCTCTGTTTGTGCATGGCTGTGTGTCTCTGTATTACCCTGTCATGGACCGGTGATCTGCAGGTTGTACTCTGCCTCTCATTCAATGACAGCTGGAGAACAGCCACCCCTTGATCCTGCAAAGATAAGCAGTTATAGATGAACAGTGGGACGATTGAAATTCTTTTCATTACTTGTGTTTCGGATAGGAGTAGTGAACTATATTTTCCACAAACATGCTACAATAGGAAAATACACAATTTGAAATATCTACAGTACGGTTCTCATCGTGAACATGACGACAGACTCCTGGATTTGCCTTTCAGTCGCTGTCCTGCTCAGGAAGAAAAAGAGCAAAGTCTGTGTTGCTGGCTGCTGATTGTCTCCTTGAGGAAGAGAGAGACATGCTATTCAGCAGGTTTAGACTGGCTGTGCTGACACCAAGGTCAAAATGTGCAAACCTCTGTTTGAGAAAGAGAGAAAATAGCCCATCAAACAAGCAGCAAAGCAAGTGCTTGCGTCCTGGAAACCGTTGATGCAGGAATACTGGGTCCTCTGAGAATAAATGCTGCTCTGTAAGCACCTACAGCCTTCCCAGAGCATGTTCTTTTTTGTTTCCCTGACCTCAACTTCTGCTCAGCAGCACAGAGCGAAATAAAAACCCTCAATGAGTGCCTTAGAAATGTCTTTTTCTTTTTATTATTACTTCTTTGAGCCAAGCTGAATCTAAGCAGATTAGATAATCCACCTCGCATATCAAAGATTTACTCTAGGAAAAACCCAGTGCCAGAGCTGTCAGACGGCGTTCACGAGAGTGTAATCAAACCCTTATTTTACGTAAATTCTTCTAAAACCATGTAGTCCCTATGTACCACCTCGCAAATCAGAGGGTCGAAGTCCATTGCGGTTAACTGTAAGAGCTGCAGAAAAGAAAGGCAGTGGAAAAATTCATCATATGGGAGTAATAGATGAAGAATTTAGCATTTCACTACCAGAGCTGGTGAGTCACATCCGATCTGAGAGAGTCATGTCAGAAGTGGGAGAGTGGGAGGCGTGTGTGGGCTGCAGAAATATGATATAGAAGTGCAGATCCAGCGTGTGAGCGCTCTCTCTGGAACACGCAGAAATGAATCCGTCCACCTTGGAGTGTCCTCAAGGATTTTCACACGAAGGCCGTAATGTGCTGGGAAGACACTTGCAAAGGGCCTTGTGTGACTGAGAGGAGACTGTGACTGACTGTATTCCTTGGTACATCAGGGCGCTTGTGTGAGATGCACACTGAATGTTAATGCAGTGTTTGACTTGGACTTTTGGGGCTCATGCATCATCATGGGACTCCCAACAGCCATTATCAAGGATTACCATTGCAACTGCAGGTATGCTTTCATCACAGTCCTCATGCACTTTTTTATAAATTTTCTTTTCCGCCTCATCCCTTAACCGTCCCCGATTTTGATCCTCGGAGTGATCGGTGCCCAGCCAGGTGGCAAAAATGTGCTCATTCTACTGTGTTTCCTTCCAGAGGTCAGAGGGGTTCTGGGTGATTAACACACAGGATGTGACCTTTAATCCAATGGCAGCTCCTTTCACCATTAATCTCCCTCAGCCAGCATTCGGCTCTGATAATGGCACGTTAATTAATGATGCTCTTTTGAGACGGCATGAGCCAGTGTTGGAAGTTTCTAGAGAGAGAGCCGGTTATCGCCTCGTACGTTTTCTCAAGACATTTCTCGAGGGAACGGCCGACGCAGACACATCATAAGACCCGTTTGACAAAGTGTGCCGCTGCCTGCTTTGGTGGCACACGAGAAAAGTTGCTACAAGGCTAGTTCGCCGTTCTGTGCCGATGATAAGGATGTCAACGCGTGTGATTTGACGCCGCGTGTAGCGTGAAGGCATGTTCTCGTGAGCAAAATGTCAGCTGTTCTATCTCATTTCTCTGCGTATCACTCGCTGCAGCTCATGCATGTTTAATCGCGTATTTACATTCGCTTGCACTCCGTTCCCACAAAGATTTTCGAAGGAGGAGATCGGTGCTCAGCTGCAGATTTTGTGTACACTGGATGAGTCAGAGTAATATAGAAGGGAGGCAAAGGCCAGGCTTGTCTTTGTCTGGAAACTGTGACAGGATTTATGGATCTCTGCCTCAGAGGGGAGGCTCCATCTTGGTGTGTGTGTGTGTGCGGTGAGAGGGAAGGCAAGGTGATGTCTGCAGAGCCCTTTGTCTCATTTTCCTTGTAAAGTTCAGGCACTAAATGGTAATCAACACTGCCATCTCTGGCCCCAAAACATTTTTATTATTATTATTTAGATTTAATGTATCGAATCATTTCTTTCCACTGCAACATATTCAGTCAGACATGAAGAGATTTGCCTCCAACAAAATAAAGCTCCTTTATTGTTTCGTGACCAAAGCAAAATGACTCAAAGCTCAAGTCTTTTATAAATGTGGCTGTTTTTCTCGTGTGGATGGCAACTCCGTGAATTTTGCGCAGATTTTCTTGGAAAAAATATCAAAAACCCGTGTCTACTTGCCTTAATAACCTGGCCAGTCATCAGAAAAAAAGAAAGGCTTGGAGGATGAGTAAGTACAAGTGCACTTTGAAGAATTCCCAACAGGTGAGTGTGCATACTTCTACAAGTTGCTTCTTATTCTTTTCAGACTGCCATTACTTCACTGAGATTATGATGGCATAATAACTTTGAGCAATAACAAAAAGATCCTGCAGTATCACGACATCGACTCAGTTGATTTAAGTAGGTGTTGCTCCTTCGGTTTCCACACAAACACTCCTCTTTCCTTCTTCAGCAGACATTTTCCAGACAAATTTGCGCTTTTTGTGAGCAAGTGGGAATAGTTGGAGCCATTTCTCAGCCAGACGAAAATCAAATGATAAAGAATCAAATTTTTCGACGTAATTGAGTCAGTGAACACATGGCAGCTTGTGATTTGTATCCTGTCCTCTAGCAAAGACAAATGATTGTTCTGACGCTCATCACTTCATCCCCGGTGTTGGATCCACTCTTCTTTCAAGATTTCCATCTCAGTGGTTTTGGAGAACGTTGCCTTGTGTTTCTCCTCTAACCTTGGCCTGTCTGCTTGGATTATGGCCTGAAGAATTGATGTCATCCAAGCCTGGCCGTGGTTTCCGAGTGTTGTCTGGGTTTATGGTTGAGGAGCAGAGAAACTCTAAGAGGCTGCTAAGGACTAGTTGGAAAAGAAATGATCGAAAACTGTTTTGCCAGATTTTGCTCCAAGCCGCAGTGAAGGTGATTGGGTAAGCCTGAAGTTGCTTGACATGTTATAAACAAAAATTAGGAGAAAAAGTTGGGAGATCTGTTATAAACAGTCCATAAAAGGAGGTGATCAATCTGCAGGATCATTTTCTTGAAGAGAACCTTCAAAGAGAATGCCACTTACTTGCAATTTGGATAATTTGTTTCATAGTTGGTAGCACCATCGCCTTGCAGCAAGAAGGTCCTGGGATCGAACCCCGGTCTGGAGACATTCTGCACCATGTTTGCATGTTGTCTTTGTGCATTTGTGGGTTCTCTCCAGCTTCCTCCCACATTCCAGAAACATGACTCTTAGGTTAATTAGTCTCTCTAAATTTGAGTGTAATGGTTGTTTGTCCTGTGTTGCTCTGTGAAGTTCCTGGCAACCTGTCCAGGTTTTATCCCACCTCTCACCCAAAGACAGCTGGAACTAGGCACCTGTGACACCCCAGGTATCGGCAGATAAATGGATGATGACGATTGGGTAATGGATCGACCGATGAATGACATGTTTGTACAGACGGCGGAGAGAAGTGGCGGTATGGATTAATTTCACCAAACCCACACAAGAGACATGGTGCCATTTGGTACACAGTTGTACCTTTAGAAAGTGTCACTTGTCCTGTATTCTCTGCCCTTCACGGCTGACTGGGGTATGAATCATTTAGTGCAAAAGAAAGGAGAGCAAACTGAAAGAAATGATCATGTTATTGTGACAATGAGACATGAGTATGGCTTGGGTTTAATACCTGAGTTAAAGTATGGCCTTTGTGCCTCACCACATGTGGTCGTGAGATGCTATTTCAGTTTTCACATTGCTGTGAAACCATCCTGCAAATAGCTAAAGGTAATGCTAAATGCTCTCCCCTCACATTTACAATCTGTCTGGTTTTGTCATAGGCTAGCATCCCTAAAGTCTTCTGTCACTTTGTGCAATCACACGTTCCTCTGGATCTCTTCTAAGCCTAAATGTGCAACAGGGCCACATTTAGGCTTAGAAGCCTAAATGTGGCTTCTAAGCATGAATAGGTATACATGCCTGACCTACAGCGTAATGCTGCTAAGCTTTAGCTAAGTGGGCGTCTTAAGTGAGTTAACATTGACATATACGTACAGCTTTTCAATGTTCGTGCAAGTGAACGATTGGCTTTTCAACACTTGTCTGGACTCATTCAAGAAGTTCACTCACCAGATGCCACCTATCATTTCATTTGTTTGTGGTGAGTTATTAAAGATAAGCTTAAAAATGGTTTTGTCTTCGGAAAATAATACAGTCCTATTATTAGGGCCAGTACGGCAGTATTAGTGTGACTGAAACGTCTTCCAGGAACAAGAGTAAAAGTCCGGTTGACTTGTACATTTAGGGTTGACTAAGAATCTCCACCAGCGTCAGCAACACCATTAGAAATAATGCAAAGTAAAAAAAAATAATAATCTGTTACATCTCTTGAAATGGGATGTAACAGTGTTTTTTAGAGTAGCACTGGTGTACAATTGCAGGTCAATCTGAGGCAAGCTGTTAGACAAAGAAGCAACTAAAAGAAGCCAAAAACTGGGCCGCAAATAATCTGGCAAAACAAATGAGAAAAAATGGAGCTGGGAGACAGAAAAGATAAGGACCAGGCAAATAACATTAACACTAAAATTACTACTACTTCTGCTACTGTTTCTGCAAATAATTCAGAAAACAAAAATTTGCATATTTAATATTGTGAGAACACCAGCTTTTCAGGCTGAATCCGCCTATATTATCATCATCATTATTATTATTACTATTATTATTAGTATAGCTATGGAATGGGTTGCCTCTACATATTAGATTTGAATAAAAGAAAACATACAATCTTTGAATCCTTTACCATTCACTTAACAATTACATTATGTGCTACTGGTCTATTACATAAAGTCTAAATAAAGATATTTCATTTGCAATAGGACAAAAACTGAAAGGTTCAACAGATATTAATTTTTTTAGGCATTGTTTCTGCTGTTTCAGTGCAAAAGCCTCACCAGTGGTTCTCTTCTCCTGCACAGATATGCTGCAACGTTTAGTTAATTGTCCTTTCCTAATGTGTTTCTGTGCTCATCTGTATGCAACGCAGAGCTACTGACTATTGATGTCCCACTCAAGAGAAAGTGAGGGAACGGTAACACTGTTATAACAGTTTTTCTCTCTATTTGCTTTTCACAAGCCCTTGTGAATTTGAGGAGGGGAAAAAAAACAAAAACCCAAACCCAGATGTCATAGTGTGCCATTCAAAAATAGACAGCGCAGGAATTCAATAGGGAAATCAAAGTTGCTGTAATATTTCTGTCTGGACAACAGAGACAAACTTATTGACCCCATCAATCTATAAAATCAATGACAGCCTCGCCACAGGCTAGAAGTAACACTCAAAGCATTGTGCGTTTCTAACCGTCAAAATTTAGCGGTCTTCTGTGGAACATCATGGGGTTTTTTTGTTTGTTTTTGTTTTTTTTTATACGCAAACCACCATATGTGGCAGCTTTAATAAAACTTGAGCTTGTAGCAGCTGATGCGATTCTTCAAACCAGTCTATAAAGATCACATAAAGTCACATAATCACAGTGTGGGGGTAGATGATTGCACTCAATTTACCTCTGACGCCTGGGCGGAATAAAACGTCCACATTCTAGAGCAGAACAGTTGTCCGAAACGCCGAGGTTGTGATTGCTTGCGATGGTTGACTGGTAATCTTTGGCAACACGATTTACGAGTCATGAAAACATGTCTACCCCTGACAGACTTCTTCTGGTTTTGGTATTTTGTTATCCTGAAGAGTTTTGCATCATTGAAAAAAAAAAAAAAAAAAAAAAATTATATATATATATATATATATATATATATATATATATGTCTATATATCTCAGACAAAGACAATATGAGTGAAAACAAAATGCTGTTTTCTAATTATGAATACATTTATTAATGAAAAAAGCAATAAAAATCAAGGATGCCCTATGTTAAAAGGAACTGACTTACCTAATAACGTGACATGTGACATGCTTGGCAGCCATATAAACTTGGGAGAAAATTTCATGCACTCCTTTTTGCAGACTTGTTTTAATTCTGCCACTTTATAGGGGTTTGGAACATTAATAGGCTGTTTAAGTCCAGACTTTGACTGGGCCACTCCAAAACCTTCATTTCATTGCTTTATTTTTCAAAAACTATTCAGAGGTGCACTTCCTGGTGTGTTCTGAATCTCTATCCTCCTACAAAATAGCAAACAGACTAAGAGTAATTGAGCATTGGATCAGTTCATGGTTCCAATAGTCATGGTGTTCCAAACCATCATACCATCACCAACATGTCCAACTGTGACAAGGATCCTCATTCTCTGAAAGTGTATTATTTTTATGCCAGATGCAACACTTTCCAGAAGGTTCCTCTTTTGTCTCGCACAGCATATTTTCTGTATTGTCTCTTGGGGATCATCCAGATGTTATTTAGGAGAGGTGAGACAGTCCTTGGAGCAGTTTTCGGTCAGCAATGGTTTTTGCTTCACAACCCTCTGATTCCCCCCCACCCAGTCTTGGTCTGTTGAATCACAAATAATGACCCTAACCGAAGCAAGTGAGGCTTGCAGAGCTCTTAATGATGTTCTGAGTTTTCCTGAATGAGTCACTAAGTAAATTTCCTGGGAAGGTTCACCACTGCTTCATGCTCTCTCTGTTTGGGGATAATGGCTCTCACTTGGATTCACTGGAGTCCCAAAGTCTTAGAACTGGGCATGAAGCATTTTCCGGAGCGAAAGATGTCAGGGACCTTGTTTCTAATTAGTTTATAGCTTAAGGTTAGTCACAGTTAATTTGTGATTTGAAAGGGGAGGACAATTGCTTTTTGAAATAGGAGCAGACTGCTTTCAATTACTTTTTTCCTTCACGATGATGAAGACTGCATTTTGTATTCATGCCCTCTGAAGAAGGCTCATGTGGGAAAAATAAAAATAAACTTCTACTAGTTTATAAACGAATGGACTGGTTAATCATTCCAATACGTCCCTGAAATTGAGACGGTGTTAATGTGGGAATATTCACAAATGATGCATTCAGTTCCTGGATGATTTAAGCTGAATGGCATCATGTTTAAGATCCAGATGTTATGGAAAGTCTGCAACCAAAGAAAGGCTCTTGTGCTTCCGACATAGCCGTGTATTTTTCATCCATGTTGATATTCCAAAGCCTGCAACATGCAGACTGGGTGAGTCTTAAAATCTAGATTTAATTTTTTTCTTTAATCCATGCACCTCTCTAAAAACGCAGGACTGCAGCGTGTGCCAGATGAGAAGACTAGATGTATTGAATCTAAATATTCTCACTCCAACAATCTAAATCAGTAAATAAATAAAGGTTTAAAAGTAAACTGTGAAGCTGAGTAATTTCTCGAGCGAGATTCGAAAGCCTTGCAACAGTCTTTGGGGGGATGGAGGGGATGAAACAAAGGCATGAATTGCTTTTGCTGTTCCTATTGAGAACCAAATATCATGTCAAGATTTGCAAAAGCTTTTCTTGCTATCTAAAATTCCAAGTGAACAGTATTACTGGCAGGCTGCTATGGGGGTGGGGGAATAATGCCAAACTGTTTATTGTGATTTAATAACAATAAAGAAAAAGCCATCCATGTACTAACCTCAGCGAAGCATTGGTGTAGAACTGTAAGATCATCAGCTTTCAGTAATATGCAGTCCTCTGTATTATCAGCACTGCATCGAGCAAAGTTCCTCTTGTGTTCAAAGATACACACAGCTGGCACAAAAATATGAGTTTGATAAGCAAAAGACGACAGAATTTTTTATACAGTGGGCCACAGATTCTGGAACTGTCTTCCTCTGGACTTGAGAGTGGTGGACTCTGTGGTTTCCTTAGGAAATCTGATTAGAGATGTACCTTTGTAATCAGATTTTGACAAATTTCTCTGCTTTTTAACGCATTCTTATGTCTTGGGTTGTTGTGTAAATGTATTATGAAGTACTCTGTGTTTTTAAAATCTTAAAAGGTTTATTGCCATAATTTCACATGAATTTGATAGAACAAGTTATACTAATTTTTTTTTTGTAACTTTAACCTTGTGGTTCTGTTTTAAGCTAGCAGCTTTTAGCCTAATAGAGGGAGAGAAAAAGCTACAATCTCCTCTTTTGGAATTTTTATAATCAACTCAGATTTGCTGCTCCACTTTGACATTACCATTTCTTTTTTTTTCTCTTGCATCTGAATATAAGCAATTAGAAAGGTTTATCTTTGTTCTGTCTGGATGTTATTTGTACATTATACATTTTTGTGGGGGCGGGAGTGCAATGCCTGGAATGTTACAGCCATGACAGGAAACATGTGTGTTGAGGATGAGGGGGTCGGTTCGTGCAAGATCCTGGAATTTGCTGCCGCATGCATGTGCGTGCATGGCAGCAAATTCCTTATACTGCAAATTTTTGGCAGCGTGGATCATTTTTGCACAATGATCCAAATAGCTTCACAGCGCAAAAACAGAGCGGATCGTTTAAAAATAAAACACACAGGTCATAAAAGTCATCTGCCTCTGCTTTATTCCCTCCTCTGAGTAAATATCACAGGGAAACCAACCAGGGCCGGGTGAGGCAGAGGGATCACTTCAGCATTGCACCTATTTCGGCAAAGAACAGCCACATGAGCTAAAATGCAAACATTCCAACCACAAATACTTGTGAAATCTAAATGTGAGCCTGAGTGACGCAGAGGTCATTAACCTGAGAAAACGTTCTGCTGGTCTAACTGCCTCAGCCGGAACGGTCTGCCGAGGTGCAGACTGGACCCTTGTTTCGAAACACTGGAAGGCATGTGCACGCATTCGAGTAGCTCAAGGCAAGGTAGGGTGTGTTGTTTTGTTTTTTGTTTTTTTTACTGAAGGAGGCTAGGAACCAGCAGTTGTCTTAAAAACTGTTTTGACACATGGAAGAGGGCTAGTCCATTTGGGTCCAGATTAAGCAAGCTGTAAGGTGGACCACATCACACTCTGTTTTTCCCATTTAATTCAGTCCCTGCTTTTCCAAGCGCTTTGCAAAAGTATTGATCTAGTCAACTTTCTCAAATGTTGTGACTATTCAACAACAAACATTTCAACTAAATGTTATGTGACAGACCAACACAAAGTTTTGCTTATCTAGAGACAAAAGATTTTCTTACTTCTGCATCGCTAAACAGCTCAAGCTCACACAGACTAGACAGAGGTCATCTGTGAACTGGTAAACCTTCACGCTAGTCTCAACTCTTTTGCAGACTAACAGGTTTTCTTCCAGAGTGTCGCCACAGCTTAGTGCTGCCTCCAAATGGTTTTACAGTGGAAACGATGTTGTGGAAAGTCCACGAGGAGCAGGGTTTTAGCTGCTGCTGCTGTTGATAACTATGTTCTTCATTAGCTGTTTTTACTATTTGTGCTTTGATGCTTTCTAAGCTAAACAAATGCATTTCTGGTTGCCGGGTTCCTCTTGAAAAAAAGGTTGTAGATCTCAACAAGGTTTTTATCTGGTTAAATAAATATTATTAATATTATTAAGTTCATCTTCCATAACATCCGCAACACATATCAGATTGAATGTAGGTCAAACGTTTGCTTTTGGTATCATCTGACTAGAGCAGCTTCTTCCACATGTTTGTCATTTTCCCTACACGGCTTGCGGTGAATCGTGGCTCTGTTTCAACAATGTCTTTCTGTAAGCCTCTCGTCCGTGAAGGCCAGATTTGTGGAATGCACAACTGCTAGTTGTCATCCTCTCAACAGATTCTCCCACCTGTGCGTTACATAGTATGTTTCCAGTTACCATCGGATGGGCCTCTCGCCTGCATCTAGTGCTTACCGTCTCTTTCCTCGATCTTTCAATTTCGGTGACTGGGTTGACTGGCCGCACTAAGACTTTATTCGGAGAAAGGGAGGAGCGTTCAAATTCGCACCACACTTTCCACATGTATGTTTGTACAAAGGAAAACCATTCATCTACTTGCTTCCCCTTTGCAATCATTTGCTCTGTTTTATAAAACCCCAATAAAATGCAGCAAAGTTTGTTGTCCAAGGGGTACGAATACTCTTGAAAAGCACTTTACGTTCAAATCATTACAAATCGCTCTGCCACAGTGGGTCTTTTTTCTGGATTGCTATGTTCCTGTACGTGCTGCTGCAGCCAATCTATAATGTTCTCTGCCCTACGTGGCCATCGGGTGGCAGAGGCTGTGAGCGAGAGCTGGCTGCCGAGAGCGCCTGCGAGCATGTCGATAACGAGCCCCAGCCTCTCTAACAGAATCATTTACTGCCCGCGGGGCTTGAAGACGAAAGTGGAGTGTGCATGCCTGCCTCTAACCTACTTAAGCCGCTCGCTGCACAAATGGAAGTGTTGATCTGCAACATGAGAGGCCCTGGTGAATTCCTGCCTGTAAGCAGACTGACCAGAATAAATGTATGAGATTAATGCCAGAGGAAGTAATGATGGCGCTACAGTGTGTGCCTCGTGCTTTGCGTCATTATTTGCTTATGTCAGCATGCGAGTCCCAGAGACATAATATTTAAGAGAACAGTCCCAGCTGTCAGCGATGCGTTCTTGGTGTGTTTAGTCTTGGACCGCGGGATGATCCAATCTGTTGCTTTTATTGCTCAGAAGGCGGCATTGTGGAAAAAGTGGAAACATGACAAAGAACAGTAAAAAAAAAAAAAAAAAAAAATACTTCACTGGCTTGGGTTAGGGTTGCTGCTGCTGTACTGTTAGCTGAGGAAGCTATAGCATAGTTTCAGTGTCTTGAGTTGGCTCCTTAATTCTATTTGTCTCAGAGGGGAACCTCCCCCCAAACCTCTGACACACATTTTTAAAGAGCTTTGTTGAGCAAGTGAGGGAGGATGGAAGAGGAGTGGCGGGGTGTATAGGCTTGTACTCCCAACTCTGAGTCCGGACAAGACACATAAATCACAGGAACATGTACACAGACACACATATGCGTGCAAGTGCTGCTATGTCAGTACTTGAGCCCAGGTGTCTATTTTAGCCTTCCCTGGTTGGAGAACAAATGATAAAGAGAGTTGTGGGGTGTATGAAAACGAATAGGAATGGACACAGTTATTAAAGGAGTACTGTATTTAAACTTAAACTGATGCCAGTGTTGTGGTGACTTTCTTATTTGCTTGTAAGACACTATCAATCTACTGTAAATGATCATTTGTTTAATAAAGCATTCTGTAGCACAGCTGCCTTGCATTACACTGGTGCAGAAAGAAAAGCTTTCATAGTATTATATTAAATATCCTTTGACTGAAGAGGCATGTTGACATATTGAAAAATAAGTTAATAAGCTCTCAGAGCACACATATGCACCATATGCTGAGTGACCCAACCATAACACCACTCATTTTCTAACAACGCTACTAAGAACTTCTGTCTGCACCAATGACAATTCACTCGCCTCTGGATGCTGAATGCTTGAAGTGGCTCCAAAGAATAGCAGTCCTACTACTTTCAAAGGATTTCCTGCGAGGTTTGCCGATGATGTCGCAGAAACTCGACATCACCGTTCACAACTCCTTCTGAGTGCCGATTGGCCAGGATGAAATGCATCCTGAGAAATCAAGCTCAATGGGATAAATTCTAGATGGAGGACTGAAAGGAGATGAGAATCAAATGGATTTCTATAGGAATGTAAATTGTTTTTCAGACTTTACAATTTAAAGCATGAGACTTTATCCTAGATTGTCTTCAGTCTACTTTGCCCATGTCTTCTTTGCGCATGAGCCAGTCGTTTGCGACTGGCTCATGTACAGCTTGTTTCTACCACATGACTTATCGCAGAAATAGATCGAGCTTTAGCAAAAAGTCCAAAAGTGGTCTGCAAAAGGAGGAGGGTGGCCGCTCTGCCAAGGGGACCAGAACCAGGAAACTGGTGAAACAATATGAGGAACCATATGGATATAATCAAACAATGGTTACTCTTGTTCCAGTGCAGTACTAAAGTGTGAATTCTACACACTTCATCTCAATACACGCGCAAAACACAAAACAGATCCGCAGCAAAAGAGATGTACAAATGCCACCAAACTGCACTTTACTCACTCACTCTTAGACCCATGTCATGTTTTTGGAATGACCAAACTATGTGACAAGGTAAAAATAGTGTTTCAACATTCAAAATCAGAAGCTGTCTGTGAAATATTGAGTAGATTTAAAAGCAGCTTTATTAACAATAACTACATAAGTATTCATTGTTCTCATCATTTCTATGAAATTAGTGGTGAATTTTGGCAATATATTATTTATGAGGTGGTCAAATGTTCTGACCTCAGTCTGAGTAAAACGTCTGAACATTTGACATGCTTTTCTCTTTTGTCCATTTGGTAGCAGATTTTTCACATCCCATGACCTAATTTTAGTCGCTTCTGCTGTCAGACAAATTGACTCTGGCAAGACTTAATGATCAACTTTGTGACCAGCTGTCCATGCATGGCCTGTGGCTGTACACAACTCCAAACCACCAGTTCTCCACCTTGGTGCCTGATAGTGATCCATTAATGCTCTTGTTTGTTCAGATGAAGCTTCTTAAAATTTAACCATGTTGCCAAGTTGTTGTTTTTTTATTGTTTTTTTTATGTCCTCCACATCAATCCTCTTCCTATAATCAACTATCTCAAATGAGCAGAAACTTTTTGCGTTTCAGAAATACTCTTTGGTTTGTTTGTTTTTTGCGATTTTTAGCATTGCATTGACCTCAGGCTGAACTACCTGGGATCTCCTCTCGTGGGAATAATGGAAGTTGGAATGATGGATTCTATATAGTTAATGGATAGTCTTCTCCAGATTGATGAGATGCAACAATTACAGATGTCGTTTCCACTCTGCCTCACATTCACAAGTACCTACATGCTGCAAACTAGCAACAATCTAGATTTTCTGTTACGTTAGAGGCACAGAAGCTTCCCAATGCTCATTTAATTAAGTACTGGAGGGCATCAGGCTGCTGCATACCTTCTTAATTCCCTTTAAGACACTCACGCTCTTGGTCATTTGTTCATTTGAGGCTGCATTAATTTAATTTCAGGCGATTTTTCCTTTTGTATGTCTTCATACACAAAACCTCATAAATAACAGTGCGTGTATTTGACATCATGACGAACATTAATGAAGATGATCTAATGGCAAAGCTTGACCATGCCATGCTAGCGGCCTATCTTCTATTATATATATATATATATATATATATATATATATATATATATATATATATATATATACTACATTGCCTTTGGTCATGTAGGCTAAGATGATGTGGAAGCACTTTCTCCAGTCCCACTGGACATCGAGTCAGGAACAAAAGGCTTTCTACACAGAGTATTTCAGCAGGGGAAGAGGGAAGGAGGCGGATGAGGTGAAGAGATATCCATGAGGGCAAATCTGGACAAGATCAATGGGAGTGACAGGGAGTGCAGGAGGCAGCAGGAGATTCAAAGTAGGCCAATAAATAACATCCAAGTGAGGCAGCAACTGCCTCCCTCTCATCCACAGCCACCCCATTCCACGTCAAACCCCCTCGGCCCCCACTGACGGGGCCCCCTTGATTGCTGGGCTATGAGCCGGGAGGGAGGGGGTTTGATGGCCCCCGGCTGTACAATACACTTCTCATAGAGGGCCCTCGCTCACCCCTTACTTCCATTTGTTGAACATCCATCTTTCAGCATGTGCGTGAGTTTGTTTAGGGGGTGGGGGCTTGGCGGATGAAGGGTTGGGGGACGGGGAGGATGGGGCGTGTGCATTAACTCTGGCGTGGGGGGTGTTACGGGGTCTCCTATGTTTTTTACATCAGCTACCCTTCCAGCAGAGACCCATCCCCCAGAACACCACGCTATCTTGCTCACATTTGCAGACCACCAGGCTCTGCGTCGTGGTTTCATTAAGTCCACTGCTGGGTGGTTTGCACATCGGCCACCTTGGGCGTTTGCTCTACAGAAACTGTAAGGCTTTCAAATATTAAATATGCTTCAGTGTGGATGAAAATAGTTATAAAGTAATATAGGAATAAAATCAATTTGTGTGCAATTTGATTTCAGTATAACTGGAGAGATTAGAGAGCCAAAGAAGACACCAGAGAGATTTGGCCTTAAGTTTTGGAGAATTTTAAAGTGGGGACATTACAACATGAGGAATATTGTGCATCTTTTAGTGTCTGACATCAGAAAATGCAAAGAGTAAGGTACAACTGTAAGCTCACCTAAATTGACAGGTCAGACAAGGAGCGACCAAAACTGTGACCAACCAAGTGGCAAAAAGAAAGCAAAAAGTCTCATTCTCAGTTTGCCACAACATGTGAAGGACAAATGTGGAAAAGCAGGTGCTCTGGTCAGATAAGACCAAAATTAGCAAGGGAAAACACTGAGAATACTTGGTAGTGGTAGCATCATGTGGAAAAGATGCTTTTTGTTCTGCAAAAGACTAGAAGCTCTAGACTTCAAAATTGATGTTCACAGAGTAATTCCGCTAAGGGAAAAAAGAAAAAAAAGGTAAAACCTTTACACTCTAGATGTGCAAAGCTGGCAAAAGAGGGCTGAATGCAAATGGATGCCACGCTTTTCAGATTACATGTTGGCCAATAAAAAATATTTTTTTCTGCTACTTCAGAAGCGTGCACCAGATTTGTGTTGGTCTTACATGTGAAATCCTAACAAAATACATTGAGGTTTGTGGCTACGACATGAGAAAATGTGAAAGCTGAAAGGGAATGGGTGCTATTGCAAAGAACTGCACCTCCTTCATTAACTCCGTGTTTGATAGTGAGGCTAAAGCCATGGGATATGCTCTCATTTCTATCATTTCTCTTGGATGATTCTAGACAACCCCTATAGAAACAGCTCAACATGACCAACTTTCTCCTAAGCTCCAAAACACCTCGTCTTTTAGCAAGAGGTCAGATCATGCATTTAAATCATGTGTAATGTGGTGGGGAGAAGCAAACTGAGTTGATTAAATTAAAATAAATCATTTTGTTTACTGAATCTCGCTAGTGGCAATGAGGCTATTGTGTTCTTATGCTAGCAAATTGCTGCTTCTTATGAAATTTTCCTCTGCGGTCGTTTCTTCACTTCGTTTGACATGAAATAGGAACTAGATAAGTTGCGGGTGACCCTGAGGCCAGGGAAAACCGGTGGCGGTTTTCTTTCATAAATTGAATCCTGGGTGTCTCCCCCCGCCCCACTACCACAACTCCAACAAAATTTGTGAAAACATAACTTCTTCAAATTTCCTGGTTTTGCCCAGCTAAAGGTAGAGTTCAGACTCGGGGGTAACTTGTGACTGACAGCAAACAAAGCCTAATCTCTCTATTGTTTGCAGCAATAGGGGCTGCCTGTATAAAAATAAAAGTAATATGAAACTTTCTTTTTTTAAATATGGTGTTTTTTGCGCCCCCTTTTCAGTGCCACCCTGGGCAACTGCCCATACGGACCATATCAAAAAAATGGCACTGGTTCCAATTGTCTGGAACATCTACTCCGGGGAATTTAGGGACGATGGAATAATGGATTCCAGATTCTTTAAAAATGTTTTTTCCCAGATTGACACATTCACACATGTCTGAATGCTGGAAACCAATTACCTGCCAAAACGTTCATACAGATATATGTGCACACGCTTACTAATTACCAATTATGAGCATCAGCATAGTTGATCCAACCAACATCCTAAATTTAGTCCATAATACTGCAGCTATTGTTTTGTTTTACTTTTTGTTCATATTATCAACCAAGTTCTTCTACCTTCTATTTTTTGCCTTTCTTTTTATTTACATTCATATGCGAACTGCATTTCCTGTCTTGGAGCTGTTTTGGTGTGAGTCAATGATTGAAGGAAAAAAACAAAAACTCTTATCACTGGTCATCAAAACTCCCACACACGTCTGACTCACATCATGTAGTCACCAACCCTCCAGCATCTCCAAAGTTACGCTTCGAAAAGTGGAAGGCAAATTTTTCTCCCAGGGCGATTTGCATTTATTCATCTCCGACAACAAATGTACTGTATCCACTCCACAGACGTTTTGACTATGTGTGGGTTTGAACAGTGTGTTTATTTCTCAGGTTCTGTTGAAGCTCTAAGTCTTTATGTCGTTTGACGTATTTGGCTAGCTTGTTGTGAATCCAGTGAACATCTCTTCAAACCAATCACACTCCGCATACATAAATATTAAAGATCACTGTGAAGAAGCTGCCTCTGTGATGAAGTTACAAAGCGAAGTTGTGTTTTAAATGTCCCATTTTAAGAAAAGTTACCAAAAAGTCCCCTTGAAATGTTTGATTTTCATTGCCAAAAATACTCCAGACACAGTATCACAGTTGACTTTTTCACCCTGAATGTACTGATATTTCCATAGAAATTGGTTTTAGATGGTTGCATGAGATAAATCATTCCCCACCAACACTTTGATCAGTACAGCCCTTTGGTTTCCCATAGCTTGAATTGTTAACTTGGATACAGATTGCAATTTATATTTCTAAAATCATGTTGGCAATAAACTCTAAGGAACGGCACATTAAAAGCACAATTTCACCAACTTACCAATTCCTACTTCCTCATGTGCAAAAAAAGGATCAGTAAGTTCTGACCCAGTTGTCAGACATTTCAATATGGCTGCCAGTGAACTATGATGAGACTCATTTTAGTCTCTTATACACAGGGTTGAAAGTAATTTTAAATTCTTAGGGGTACTAATGATAAATAAAAATATAAAATATATATATATATATATATATATATATATATATATATATATATATATATATATATATATATATATATATATATTTTTTTTTTTTTTTTTTTTTTTTCCCCAGGGACTCACTGAATGGTTAACTGAAGGGAGCACAATCCTGATACAGAAGGATCCCTCAAAGGGTTCAGACCCATCCAAGTATCGGTTAATAACCTGTCTCTCTACAACATGGAAGCTCATGTCAGGCATCATAGCGGCTAAGATAAGTGGGCACATGGATAAATACATGAGCACAGCACAGAAGGGCATCAGCATAAATAGCAGAGGACAGAGACTGCAAAACCCGACACACCAACCTGTGCAAGGCTTGGATTGATTACAAGAAAGCCTTTGACTCAATGCCACACACTTGGATCATTGAATGCTTAGAGATGTACAACATCAATAGGACTCTAAGAGCCTTCATTGCAAACTTAATGGGGCTGTGGAAAACCACCCTTGAAGCCAACTGCAAACCACTTGCACAACTGTCCATCAAATGTGGCATATACTAAGGAGATGCTCTGTCCCCACTGCTGTTCTGCATAGGCCTGAACCCCCTCAGCCAAATCATCAACAAGACTGGCTATGGATACCGACTCAAGAATGGGGCCACAATCAGTCACCTCCTCCACATGGATGACATCAAGCTGTACGCCAAGAGCAAGCGAGACATCGACTCACTGATCCACACCACCAGGATCTACAGCACTGACACTGGGATGGCATTCAGACTAGAGAAGTGTGGTCGGATGGTCACAGAGGGAAGGTCATCCACACAGAAGGGGTCTCACACCCAGAAGGAACAATAGTAGACAATGAGGACAGTTACAAGTACCTGGGAATACCACAAGCAAATGGCAACCTCGATGAGGTCACAAGGAAAGGAGCTACAGCCAAATACCGCCAATGAATAAGGCAAGTCCTGAGAAGCCAGCTCAATGGCAAGAACAAGATCCGTGCAATAAACAGCTATGTTTTACCAGTAATCAGATACCCCACAGGAATAATTAGCTGGCAAAAGGAGGAGATAAAGACCACGGATGTTAAGACTCGGAAGCTACTAACCATGCATGGAGGGTTCCACCCCAAATCCAGTCGCTAAACACCAGAGCAATAGAGGCTCAGATCTACCACACCAGACAAGACCCAAGGTGTAGGTTGTGCAAGGAGGCCCCTGAGACAGTCCAGCACATAACAGCAGAGTGCAAGATGCTGGCAGGGAAAGCGTACATGGAACGATATAACCAAGTGGCGGGCATAGTGTACAGAAACATCTGTGCAGAATATGGACTGGAAGCCCCGAGATCAAAGTGGGGAACACACCCAAATGTGGTGGAGAATGACCGAGCTAAGATCCTGTGGGACTTCCAGATCCAGACAGACAAAATGGTAATGGCGAACCAACTGGACATTGTGGTGGTGGATAAACAACAGAGGAAAGCCGTTGTGGTGGATGTAGCAATACCAAGTGACTACAACATCAGGAAAAAGGAGCACGAGAAACTGGAGAAATACCAGGGCCTCAGAGAGGAACTGGAGAAGGCCTGGAAGGTGAAGACCACAGTGGTGCCTGTGGTCATCGGGGCCCTCGGGGCAGTCACCCCCAAACTGGAGCAGTGGCTCAAACAGATCCCAGGAACAACATCAGACATCTCAGTCCAGAAATGTGCAGTTCTAGGCACAGCCAAGATACTGCGCAGAACCCTCAAGCTCCCAGGCCTCTGGTAGAGGACCCGAGCTCAGAGGATGAAAGAGACCACCCGGGGTGGGTGAGAAGGGGATTTTATATATATATATATATATATATATATATATATATATATATATATATATATATAAAGAAGGGGGTCACACTTTTATGATCCAATGATTGGTTAAAACTACCCAATTACTGTCTTGACAACATAACACCAGAATTTGGGTTAAAGACCCCGTGGAGTTTCATTCTATGCATGTGTTGCAGACTTACTCATGCCTGAGAGGCAAGTTTGCAAAAAAAAAAAAAAGTAAATAAATAAAAAATACACGTATATAATCATCCTCAGGTCTGCTTCAGACAGTTGGCACTAATCCCCCTCCTAGTCACAGTGGTATTTGTTAAACTGAGTCATGCAGTGAGGTGGTTTGGGTTGGGAAAATGCCACACTAGAGACAGAAGCTGAAATAAGACAACCTCCAGCCCGCAGGTAACGCATGACGCATAAAATTCTTCAGCTGTATATTAGGTCCTAAAACCCTGGAGCTCACATTGGCTCCATTCCTTTGTCTGTTATTCGAGTCTCCATTGCTTGCAGAGCCATGTTTTGTATAATCAGCTTTTCCACAAGATTATTTTTTGGAGTCACAAAACTGGAGAAACTTTTACAGAGAGAGAGAGAAAAAACAAAAAATTCCTACGCTAATGAAAAAGCCTTTTCATAAATTCCCCAGGGGAACTTGACCTTGATTTCTTGAAAACACTCTTTAGTCATCAGGGGAGTCAAACTCCAGTCACTGAGAGGAGCCAGTGTAATGCAAGTCCCAAGTCCAACACACCTAAATTAAATGACTGAACTACATTCTCATGCACTCAAGTGCTGCAGTCATGCTAATGACCTAATGATGTGATTCAGGTGAACTGACAGAGAGACACACCTAAAACCTTTTGAGTGAACTTTAGGTAATGGTTCAGTTTGTTCAATTTTAAAGGCTGTGGGTTCAATTCTCACTTTTCCCTGTCACATGTGCCTCTAGGCAGCTACTTAACCCCATGTTGCCCACCAGTCTGTGTGTTAGTGTGTGAATATCTGAGAGTGTGACTGTCTCAAAAAAGTGGTTCTAGTGTAGAGCAGCAAGTGCAGTAGGTGTGACTGGAACAACGCTATATATATATATAAAGTCAGTACATTTTCCATTTCCATCCATTTAAATGCAACAATTGAGATCTGGTCCATACATTTTGTATATCAGCCTGTCCTTGCATGGTGCAAGAAGGATAAGTGCATAAAAAAAAAAAAAGTAATTAAGTCGTTTGATATTTATTTGTCAAACATATAATGAAATAAAATTGCATTTCTCTTGTCCACTGGATCCTCATGAAGCACTGTCTCTCTTCAAATGTAGGAGAGCAGTAACCTGGGCAGGTAGCAGCTGAAGAACTCCATGTAGTTTCATAGTTAGGAGTTATATTAGCCCACTGGTCTTCTACGGTGACCCACTGGTCAATAGCAGGTGATATTATGCACTATAGAAGCACACCACTGATTTGCACGGATTAGATAGCACGTCCGCCCACGAGTAGCAAAAATCTCCCAATACTTGAGACCTCTTCTAAAAACAAACTTAACATGCATTAATATGCACAGTGGAAACCACTTTAGCGCTATCCTTTCCTTCCTTATCTCCACTCTTGGCCAATTAGTGCCAAGGAAAACGAATCGCATGTGAAGTAGCAATGTGTCTAGATATTTCAGCTTCCCAAGCTGTGGTATCTTTTGAAAATTTTAGAAAAAAATTGCATACAGAAAAAGTTTCCAAGAACAACTTGGATTTACGTTCCACAGATAAATAATCCACTAACCGGTGAGTCCGGGAATACTGAACCGTGAATGGATGGAAGTCCGTTGCACTTTCATTACTGCACTGGATTTTATATCAGACATTCCTCACCTCATCAGCGCTTTTTGCAGTAGGACCACAGCTTTTTGATCAGAAGGCCTCCCAAAACAGCTACCTGAAAAACATGTTGCTAAGGAGATAGTCAAAAACCAAAGCACAGCAGCCTCTTTGTTCAAGCTGGGTGTGTTCTGGTGGGTGTAAATAATCTGTCCTCCCAACCAGTGGAGAAACACTAGCAGAAGAAAGCAGTGGTATGCTTCTTTCTTGAAAGGGGGCGCTCTAAACACTTTACTGCGGTTCAACTGGCATCCTTTCCAATCAACTCATATCCTCCACACTTTTGAAAAGCTTGCCATGCTTCTCCTCTGTGTGTTCTCATTTGGCCCGCAGTCAACCACCCAGCTCCTTCTCTTCCACAAGTCATTTTCTACCATTGCATCATCAACGGTAATCCTTATCTACATAAGAAAAGCCTCTGCAGTAGCCTATAGAACCAATTTTAAACATATTTTTAGGGCATATGTGGACAAAGCCATTCTAATCTGAGGCTTGACTCATAAAAAAATATCATTGTACAAAGACTGATGATATTTATGTCTGTTCTTTGAGCTCGATTGGCCTTATTTTTGGAATGCCTATGCCTCTCTATAAGCAAAAAAAGCGATTCTAAAGAGTTTAGATGAGTTTCCAGCATTCTGCATTAACAGAGGAACATGATTCGTTTAGATGTCGGAAATTCTTGGTTGAATTCAGCATGTTGCATAACTGTGGCTATGTCACAGAGTGCAGCTGAGGTGACATTTTCACGTTTTATCATGTTGCTTCATTGTCCACTTTTATGGGACAGACCAACATGTAGTTGCACATGTGGTGATTGTGAGGCAGGAAAGAAATAAAACGGGACCTTTGAAAGGTATTCCCAAAAGTTTCTAAAAATGTTTGCTGTGGATTTGCATCCAGCCCCCTTCATTATGACACCCCAAACGAAATCAAGTGCAACTAACAACCCTTCAGAAGTTGCCCCAGTTCGTAGAGTTCCCCTCTGTGTTAGGTGAAGTCTTTTAGAAAGACCTAAGGCTGCAGCTGATGGGCAATTAAATTGTGTTTAGCTATTTCCCAAGAATACAGAAGAAGACAATGGGGCTGACAGGAAGAGCAGGGCCACACCTAAAGCAAGGTTATCGCCAAGACTTAGAGAACGAGAGAGAGACAGGAGGAAGAAAAAGACTGCCTATTTAGTCACATCACAAGGGAGCTTGCAAGGAGGAATTAAGCTGCTGAGTGTAGGGAGCTGACAGAAGTAGACAGAGAAGAATAAGCAGATGCAAGAGAGGGAGTAGAAGGAGAGAGAGGAGGCAGACTTCTACTGTAGATCTCCACGGTATGTTCTCAAAGTGCCGAGTGACACTTCCCATCACCGTGTCAAGGGAACTGGAGCGTGCCAGCTCTGGCTCTCTCTCACCCTATCTTGCATGCAGAGCAATTACCACAATCCCCCTCCCCGCCACCTTCTTCTTTGCAATTCAGTGAAATGCGCCAGCAGACCTGTGACTCATCATTTGGAGTAATAGGCCTGTCCCACATCGGCCTCAGGCGCCTTCCGGCTCGTAGGAAGCTTGAGGAGCACAAGGAGATCACTAAACACAGCAAAGGGGTCTCGTCTCGTTACGTAAGGCTGGCCATCATATATAACGCCTCCATGTACGTAGTAATAATAATAATAATAATAATAAATAATAATAAAAAAAGAGGTGACTTTATGGTCACTTGACGTCAAAGTCGCCGCCGCTTGCCCGAGGGCAGCATGTGGTAGCGAAAGTACAGCTGGCGCCTGATGCCATTAAGTCTTCAAGAGGAAAAAACACCAAAGCGATGCATACAAAAAGGACCAACATCTGAAAAGCTGCTTTGTCAGTGTGAGCCACGTAAACCATTGTTCGAAGCAGCCTTGTGATGTGTGCTAAAAAGGGGGTCGCGGTTGGTTGCTGTGGCAACCTTTCCAAGAAGCCAGGCCTCCCTTTTTGTTTTGTTTTTTCTCTTTTTCTTTTTTGGGTGTTTTACAGTACCGAAGATCACCAGCATCATCTGAGGAGAATCAGTAAGCACGGGGCGAGACCCTGAGACTGCGTGATCGATGCCTGAGCACAGACAGAGGGTGACCCGCTGAGTGCAGTGTGTCGGCCTGAGCGATTGAGCTCGTCTCTTAGGCAACAACTCTAAGCCCTTGTTCCACTAATAACCCCCAACCCTGTGCTGTAGTTGTGTCACCACATGCAAGGGTGTAGGAATGAGTTTATCATTGGGCTGGGGGAGACACATATTGGAAACCTGACAGATCCGTAAATAGCTTGAGCAGAAATGTATTTAGCACGTCTGGGGTCTGCTGTCACTGTGACGAGGAGGGATTGATACAATAACTGAAACAATGTCAACATATTTAGAACATTAAAAATAATAAAATAAAAGTAAAAACTAGACGAGTAATAATATCCACTAATGCCAATTCTGAGCTGCAGGATTAGCTAATAATTTCAAGAGTTTGTGGCAGCATAATGCTGTGATGCAGATTATATTTATCTGACCTGACAGATGGATGCAGCCGGGCTGCTGGCAGTATTTAAAAGAAAACACCATGACTACACGTTCTGCTAAAGGCCCTCGGTGTCTCAGAGGTCGGGTTCTGATCCGGACTGTTTTTCTCCCTCAGCATCTTGACGGTGATGAAAAACATCCTTCCTTAGGAAGTTCCTCATCCTAAGGAAGAGGAAAAGCAGCAGATTACCGTACTGACCCGGTTCTGGAGCAGTTGAGCAGCCTGACGGGTTTACCCCAGTGCCATCTCCTCCTTTGTGACGGGGGCTGGGTTCCGGCTGGGCCTTCGTCACGCTCGGAACTAGAGGCAGAACCGTCTCGGGAAGCAGTTCCTGCAGTTACAACCACACACAGGCTCGGCTGGTTACCATGGCAACCAGAGCGAGAGGAAAGGAGGCTCGTTGGCCATGGTAACCTGAGGATGAGGAGGCGAGATGGTTCCGGGTCAGGGTCCACCTACATGCCCCGGTCCAGCAGCACTGTCACCAACTTCTCCTTGCTGATCATCTCAGCCAACAGGCTGGCCAGCTGCTTCTGTACGTGGTGGACCTTCCTGCAGACAGAGGGACAACCGGGTCACTGGACCAGAACAAGAACCAAACCATACCTCAACCAGTCCTCGCTGTCGGAGATGTAGAGCCTGTACTTCAAGGAGCACTCATTGGTTCCAAGCTTCGTTAGCTTAGATTACCAACTTCTGCTAGTTGAAGGAACCGGGCCAGAACCAGTCAGAACCGGAACCAGCCACTCCACTGAGCTTCGATCATCAGATTAAAGTCAGGTTAAAGGAATATTTAATGCTCCATCAGATTTCTCATATTTTTGATCCTTAATTCACTCGATGCACTCTGGCTATTCTGTAGAGCCGGGCCGATCCGGGCTGGGTCAGAACAGAACCAGATAGCTGTATCCTGGTCATCCATGTTTCTTTACTTACTTATGAGACTTGTGTCTATTCTCCTCAAAGTTCAGCAGACCTGAAAACACAGAGGAGGTCAGGGGTCAGCTGGTGACCTCCACCATGTCCTGTCCTGCTGTGGAGGGAAGCCGGTCTTATGTTTTTCTGCTTGGTCCTTCTTGAGTTGCTGGTAAATGGCAGTGATGGTGTCCAGCAGCACTCTCATTCTCTCCATGGTGCAGACAGAAACACAACGCCATCGCTAAAAAAAAAAAAACCCAACTAAAACAAACCCAACCCACCCTCTGCAGCGTCCTTCCCGGTGATCGGCCTTACTTCCTGTCCTCGGGGTGTGTCCCGACCTGCTGTGTCCAGGTGACAGTCAGCAGGCCCTCAGACAGGAACTTGCTCTTGATTTCCTGCGTTGTTCTCTCTGTGACATCCAGAAAACCAGAGATCTGCAGAGATATTCCCCGACAGCCAACAAGGAACCACCTGAGTGGACTGGCAGCTGCAGCCCGACCAATCACAACCCAGAGATTAAACTCTACGAAGCAGAACTATGAAGGTAAAAACTATGTGTTCAAGTTAGAAGGAGTTTGTAGATATTTTTCAGTTTTCAACTAAAACAGTTCAGAAAAAGTAAAATACACAAACTGTATTCTTTGAGTTACTTTAAAACATTTTTTTTAAATTTTTGCCACAATTGATCCAAAACAAATGGTGTAAACTGTCCGTGCAATAAATGTCTTGTTTATAAATCACTGTGACAAAGTCTGTTCTACAACCACAAAATAATATTTGTGTCCCACTCAGTCCAGAACATTCAGAGCAAAACTAATTCACACATATTTATTAACTAATTCACACACATTTTAATTTTTTTTTTTCTTAAAGACACGACGCAATGCATCAAACTGCTGATGCTAAATGCTGTACATGCCACACCTGGTTTTTAGTTCACAAGCTGATTATTTAGTTTAATTAATACGCTAAATATTTAGTTATTAAGCTAAATATTTAGTTTGTAAGTCAGTGGGACCAAGTAGCTCCTGACTCATCCTTAGGACCTTTCTGTGCAGGTCTGCGAGATAAAGACTGTAACAGGTAAACATGGATGTTGGACTGAGTGGGGGACCCATGCATACACGGAGAAACTGTGCCACCGCAGCCCTTGCTTATTTAGAAAGAAGTGTATAAGAACTAGTACTACTACTACTATTAAAACTAAGCAATATTCAACTAATAATAACTAACCAAAATGAACAAATACACTCTAGAAACTAATCAAAACTACCTGAACTGGACAAACAAAAAGTCACTACTAAATAAAGCTAAACTATAATGACAAACCCAGGACTAACTATGGAGGCCCAGATTTCCCTCACTGGCCCCCAACTGTCTGATAAATCTAAGATATCAGAGACCCATGTTGTAGTGTACTGTGGCTGCTTTTCTCTTCTGTCTTTATACTGGCGCAGATATGATCCAGTGATGGCTTTTTTAAAACGCCTCCACAGTGAAATCTTTTCTACTGAGTTATTCTCTTCGTCAGAGACATTGTCCCGCTCATCCAGGACAACAACTCCTTGTGTTTCTGATTCCTGAGGGGAGACCGTTTTTATTTAATCTACGTCTCCAGAAAGTTGTACATTGTTAACAATATGCGAGGCTCAGAGAGATTTTCCATTTGCGACTTCCTACTTAGAGATTCTTCAGACTGTAATTCTTCCCCTTCCTGGCTGGATTTCTCTTTGGTTGTAGCTTTCTTTGCTGCCTTTCTCCTTTTCTTATACCTAGTTTTCTTAGGTAACTTTTTCTCCACTTGCTGCTCCCCATTTTGTTGTGTTCCAGAGACCTTCTCTTCTTCAGTAACTTGAGGTGTAGAGATCACAGTTTCATTTGGGTAAATCTCATTTTTGACGGTGGCTGTTTGGATCTCAGCTATTTCTGTTATTGAAACTTCTTGTTCACAGTTTTCTTCAGAAACCTCTTGATTACTGAGGGTTTCCATCTCAGAAACAGCTTTCATCGTCACATTTTCCTCTTTTGATTTAGATTTTTTTAGAGGGCTCTTTCTCCACTTGCCGATGGTCATTTTGTTGTGTTTCAGACACTATTACTTCTTCCGTCACCTGCCGTGGTTTAGTGGTCACTGTTTCGAAGGTCGAAGAAGACCTTCAAATGTCTTTTTCGAAGGCGTCTTTGACTAGATCCAGGATTGAACCTTCTTGTTGTTCAGCCTTTTCTCCAGAAACCTTTTCATTATTAAGTGTTTCCAGCTCTGAGACAGTTTCCACTGCCACCTTTTTCGGTCATCTTGATCGATGAGCAAGATGCTCGGTCATCGAAGCATCTTGCTGTTCACTATATTTGTCAGAAACCTTCCCATGAAGGGGGCCATGTACCTCCAACCGGGCCTGAAGAGGTATCATCTTCTTCTTCTTAGGCTTAGGTGGCTGTTTCTCCCCTTCCTCATCCACTGTATTGCTGGGTTTCCGACACGTGACCCGGATGATGTTCGAAATTCAGATAGAGGTCCAGAAGGGGATTTCTCTGTGTCAGGGAGTGGTTGTGGGTGGTGGTGAGGATAGACGCAGAGACCCAGGTTACGGTGATGATGATGAATTTAATAATAAAGCTCAGAACAGTCCAAAAACAGGCAGCACGGCAGGAACCAAGCACACAGCTAAATGCCGGTAGCAACTGACAATAAGGATAAAACGAGAGCAAGAACAAACCAGGACTTGGCAATTCTACTGGAGAGTGCGGACTACATAGACAAACCACTAGACATACGTTTGACGTAAGAAACGGACCCGACGAGGAACACAGACAACAGGTGGGTTTAAATACAAACGGGGTAATTAAGGGAATAAGACACACCTGGGAAACAATCAACGGGGAAGACACAGAGACAGACTCACATGGAACAGAACTACACAGAAAAACTCAAAAATAAACACACAGAAACACAGATCATGACACTCTGGTTCTAAAACAAAGCAAAATTGATCACAATGAGTATGATAATGCCCTAAATACGCTGTAACAGACGAGGCATCTCGAAAAGATACACGTATATTGTATCTTTTCAATATAATAGAAATATAATAGAGATAATACAGATCATACGATCTGTATTATCTCGTTAAAAAGACTTCTCGTATAACTTTGAGAATTTACTCGGTGTCGAGGCGATCTACATAACTATCTGGAGCTGCAGAGTTCATATTATGTCACGAGCCAGAAGAAAGTTTTCAAAAGCCTGGAGAATACAATCATTTAGTTTCAAGTTGGGTCTCAAGCATTTAGGATCAAAAGAAGCATTAAATGGATGAAATTAAATGGATTTCTACCAGGTGAGTAGTGAATTGTGCTATTTTAAAGTAATTAGTCTATGATAACGATCCTATCGCTAGCAACGAACTAACCCATGTTATTTCTATGAGCTTAGATCTCCTGATAAATAATTTATTTAGCTTCTGTAAAACCAAATTAATGCTGGAGTTGTACGTTCATGTTGAGTCGTTGTAGGACGCTGGATTCAGGTCCAATGTACCGTACGTCAACCATTCACAGATCTACAGAACCCCAATGTTCGTGTCTGACCGCAAATATAGTTCGAAAGTGGGCGCTGCAGATAGACCATTGAAAGGTTCTGCAGGCAATCTGCGCCCAGATAGAAATAAAGAAATATAAAGTAGAACCTTTTTTTTTTTTTTTTAACTTGGAACAAACCAGGGCGTCTGAGTACGGCCAACGGTCGCCCCATTTCGCCCCGCAAAACACGTAAACCTAGACAATCTCCACTGATGTAATTTTGACCGTCAAACTTCTCCGTCTATTCTCAGCTTTGCACACCAATGTGCCCAGAGTAGACTACTTCTTCTAACCTACCAGGTTGAACAGGCAGCCTGTTTAATTTGAGCCGTTAAAATTGCCCCCGTATACTTCAAGTACGTTACCAATAACCACAATAACAGCAAACTGGTAGAAAAATATAATCCTTAACTGATAAAACTTTGAGAAAATTGGGATTGCCATCGTAAATTCACGGCGAAAGGGACTTCAAACTCGGAAAGTGGCGGGCTCCCGACTGTAGCGTTCAGGTGAATATCCAGACTAATCCGGTTTAAACTGGTTTTTCTTTTCGTGCAGTTTTATTGTTGCACCACTGACCCCTTATGGCCAAGAGAGGTATTGGTGTGCTGTGATAATTCACTTAACTAAATTTTGTTGTGTTCACACAAAACAAAATTATTTCGTTGGGTTAACATGTGACAAAATCATGTTACCTTTACTAGAAGTAATTAATTAAACACAACAAACACATGTTTTATGTGTTAACCTGAAATTAAATATTAACATAATGAACAACTGCCCTGTTTCACTTTTATGAGGGAGGGACCTAAAAAGGGCTCAACAACCTGATAAAAATTGAATGAATTCCAAGTGCTAAAAAAGAGCCCAGCCCGAATACCAGGAAAGAAGTATTATATGCTATGAAGCATTGCTTCATAGCATATAATTCTTGCTGCAAGTTCATATCCCTAACTCCAACATCAGGGATATTTCTTACCTGAGGTCATTACTCAGTAGTTCCAAATCTTCTTTTAAATTAAAGTTAGTATTTCATTTAAAAATCAAAGTCCCAGAGACTGAAGCAGGAGAAGAGAGGTGCAGAATCCAGGTTGCCTGAAGTATGTGTTGACTTCACACAATCAGTAATGATTTTGGTTGCTATTTTTGTGTTGGTTCTTTGTTTTTTAAGTAACACCAATTGCTAGGTAAACTCTTGGCTTTTGAGAAATAAGGTGTTTTTTTTTTTCAATTGAATTGGGAAAAAAAAAATCACACTAGATCCAATATTTAATCATCAGTCTTTATCCAAAAATCTCTCACCGCCATGACATTTCTCCATATTCTATTTAATTCCAACAAAGATGCTTTGTTATTAATAGGCAAACAAGTTTTAGTAAAATCTTGTTCTTTTTCCTAAAATTGTATTTTTATGTTGATTTTATGTTAGAATTTAAAAAGAAAACAACAGATAAAAACTGTGATGAATTAAACATTAATGCAATTTTTAACGGTACATGAAGACAAACACACGTAATAATTGCATCATCCGCGTTGCCAGAGGCTGTTGATGAAACGGCTCCTCTTTGTGACTCTTGGCAAATAAAAAGGAGAACACACATTTGGCCCCTTTTGGCTGTGAAGACCCTGTCGGGGTAAACACATGCACGGTGGAAGGTTTGTGTCACCCTGAATACCTCTCTGTGCAAGAAGAGGTACTGCTGCCGGTGCTTTCTGCACAAACGCAGACACAAACACAAGTTTGTATTTCTGCCCATATTAGGACTTTGCATTGACTTTCATTCATTTTGGTTAGGGATGTCCCAATCTGATACTGATATCGGAAATCAGTACTGGACTAGCTATATCGGCCTGCAACTAAAGTCTCCGATAGAAGCACGTCGATAGAAGCAGTCCGCTCCAGCATTTAGTCTGTCTCAGCATTTTTAGTGAGCACTGCTTGTGTCCTGCATGCAGATCCACTGGTTAGTAATAAATAAGTCAGTTTTTCTCATACCTATTGTTCCTGACTACTGTTCTCTGTTTGAATAATATCAGCTAACATTCCAAGTAATTAAAGTATGCAAAATTCGATTTCCGATCGGATGAAAATCAGTATCAGCCTCAAGGCGGCAGTATCGGTATCGGAAGTGAAAAGGTTCTATGGGGACACCCCTAATTTTAGTAATGGCATTTATTCCTAATCTTAACCGTTACTAACCCAGACCTTAGCCAAAACCTAATTCACACCTTACCTCTAAACTTGACCCCTGACCCTAAACAAAGGGGTCCTCCCATATTAGGACTGAGATTTGGTTCCCATAAGGTCTATTGGTCTTCAGAAAGTTAGTAAATATGCCAGAAATAGTCCTAAGAAGAATAGCTAAACAAGTATCATTTTCATTCATTTCTATAGCCTGACACTAACCCTTAGGCCAATACCTAAACTTAACTCACACTTTATTCCTAATCCCAACCCAAAACCAGCACCTCATCTTTGGGGGCCCAGGCTTTGGACACCACGAGGAGCAGAGGGCCCTCACAATGTAGTATTTGTTGGGAAAAACAGGCCTGACAAGGTGAGAAATGCTAAAACACACAGACACACACAGCTTTAAAAGTGTCACTCAGTTCCTTTGGTTTAAGATCAAAGTAAACACACGGTGCGTCTGTTTTTGTCGAGTGTGTGTGTGTGTGTGTGTGTGTGTGTGTGTGTGTGTGTGCGTGTGTGTGTGTGTGTGTGTGTGTGTGTGTGTGTGTGTGTGTGTGTGTGTGTGAAAGAAGCAGTTACCTCCAACATTGTCTGTCGTTAGCTGACTAAAAAGTGAGTAAAAGAGCTGAGACAGCTTTCGATAGCTCTTTCTAGCAACTGCAGTTGCTCTCTCAGAAGATCTGTGAAGCTACCAGTGCAGACTGCGGTGGTGTTTTTGTGCACAGCTAAACCTCCACTCTGACTCTGCACTCAACGGGTAACCGTTTTGCTTTACAGCGCTTTGCAAATGTATTATTCACAACACTTGAACTCTTCCCACATTCAGTCACAATGCAGCCACAGACCCCAATGTGTTTTATTGGCCTCAGATGTTTGTTAGAGAGCATTAATGGACAAGCAGCATCAAGGAGTCCGTGAAACGAGAAAGTTTTGGAGAATTTTGAACTCAAGACTGTTCATCTTGAAATGAAAAGCATGGCACAATTAGAGACCTATCAGGATATGGCTATCCTCCTAAATTGATAGGCCAGGCGAGGAGAGCATTAATCAGAAAAGCAGTCATGAGGCCCATGGAAATACTTGCAGACCTGGAGAAATTCATCACTCAGGTGGGAGAATCTGTCGACAGGGCAAGTAGTACATGTGCACCGCATTAAAACAGGTCTGTATGGAAAATAAAGAATGAAATAAATACACGAGAATTTCCATTTGTAATTTACCACAAGGAGGGCAGTTAACTCAGCAAAATGTGGACGAGTAACAAAGTCAAATTCCAGAAGTTGTAAAATGATTGCAGAGCATAAAAAGTGCTGTTCAGATACTGTCCATCTAATTTGACAGAGCTTTAGCTAATTAGTAAGAAAGAATCTGCAAAATGTTTAGTGTCTATCCAAACCTGGTACAGACAGAAAGTCATATTCAGTAAAATTAGAATATGGGTTCTGATGAGGCTGGTTTGTCAGATTAAAACAATCTTAAACATGCTTTAATTTAAGCCTAGATTTGTTTTATAAATGTTTTTTTTTATTTAGCCTTATGTAATGTTAGTCCTAAATGTCATGTTTTCATTATCTGTTAGCAGAAATGCATCCTAATGAACAGAAATAAAGGCTTGAATACAGCAGTCTGTGGACATAATGTGTTTAGTGAACTGAGTTACTAAAGTAAATAAACTTTTCAATAACTCTTTAATTTATTCAGTATCACTGTAGCCCAAACAACTTTCAGCTGTAGTTGCAGCTGCAGAGATGGTTCCTGCAATGTACAAATTGGGATTGAATACAAAGAGACAGAAAACTTTTTAGACAAATAAAATACGTTGCAGTTTGTGGCATTGGTGTAACAACATGAGAAAAAGTTACTCCATACTTTTGGAAGCCACTGTATACAGAACCACTTATTGATCAAAACTAAAAATTTAATAAAAATCTCAAATCTCACCATAGATTTTAAACGCACAATTATTGCTTTTTTTGTATTTAAAACTTCAATGCCATTCTAAAAAACATACAAACAAAAAAACCCAATTTTTCTGTATCTGACTAATCTGTTGAAGTTAATGGGCGGAGTGACATCCTGGCCAAAGGAACCAGCTTTGCCCATCTGCTCATCTCTGAGCCCTCTCTTCCACCTCACCTCCCTTGTCTGACTCGTTTAGTTGTGATGATGGAGCGGCCACAGCGCGTCAGCGGAGAGAGAGAACTCAGGGTGTGCTCTAAGGAACAGATTGGAAATTTCAGTGAGCTGGAAAATCAAGGGTAGCAAGGGCTTCTTCAGAAAGCTGAAAAGCGGTGAAACAGTGACCCCATGTGGCCAAATATAGAACAGCGTGATCTTTTGTCAACATCAGCTACAGCAGGGCTTTAAAATAACTCAAAACTTTGCAAGGTGGCTCCCTTTCAGTGAAGAATCTCCAACCCTTAGGCAGAATAACAAATAAGATACAAAACATGTTACATAGAAGTGAAAAATTGGTGATTTTTGTTTATATCACAATGAAATAAACATCAAGTGGAAAAAGTAGTCTTCCTGTGCTTCTTTTAAAAATATTTGATAAGTTTTAAAATTAAAATGATTTCAAGAATAAAACGACGCTATTCTTTAAAAATATATTTTGTGACATATAATTAAAGAAAGGGCTATATTTGGTGAAGAATAAATTGAGACACCCCCACATCCATTTCCATTTTAAACAGCCATAAATAAGCACAGGTATGTCATATTACGAGGACATGAGTAGGACATTGCTGCTCTGCATTTAATTTAAACTCGTTTTCTTTTCCTGAGAAGTTAAAGGCTAAAAATGAGTTTTTATGAGCAACCTTGGATTGATAATAGCTGGAACACTGATGAATATATTTGATGTTTGATAGCATTTGACAAAATGTAATGTTTGTTGCCATTTCATAATGTTTTATAGTGTAAAGCACTGAACTGAGATGTGCCATACAAGATAAAACCAATGTGCTGTCATAGAGTTTGAGGACTCACAAGATGTTTACATACTTTCAACACTTTAATGAAAAGAAAAGATGAATTTGTGTATAAAAACAAAACACTTTATTACAATTAGGCTGAAAAATCCAATGAAAACACAACTACTTTACAAGTACAAATGTTTTTTTGTTGATATTTACAGGGTCTTTTTTTTTTCCTTTTGACATCAATTAAAAAAAAGAAGTGAGAAAACACAAAAACACTAAAGTACATGTTTACAGTGTATTTACGGACATTAAAAAAAAAAAAAAAAAAAAGATTAAAGGAGCGACCATTGTTGTCCACTCGATCATCTAGGTAACAACAGAGTCGGACGTACAGGGGACTAATAATGACTACACTTACACTAAAGTTGAGCTCATTCCGAAACGCAGAATGACTCGATCCTCAGCCCCAGCCATCTTGTTAGGTCATATATTCATTAAAAACAAGACGAGTGACATTTGGTGGGCTGAGCTGCTGATCGTAGGGTTCATATTGACGTTGCTGATAAGAAATAATATACATTTAAATCAATATAAGAAGGGATCACTGTTTTGTCACTGATCTTCCAGTGCTGATCAGCTATTAGCTCTGAAACAAACCCTAAATATTGATTAGAATTAAACAGGAGGGTAAACAAAGGGTTTGTTGTGATTAAGACAGTGGCTGGTTTTCAGGACTTAGATGTTGTGGGATCTGTAACAACCTCATGTGACCTGCAGAGGAAAAAAACAAAGAAAAAACAAACAAAAACACTTTGAGAAGTGGTTTCATTACACGGCATGCCTAGCTGCTCCCCCCACTGGGCTTGGCGGGCGTTTTGGCCCTCACACCCCCTTGGCGAGCCTGATTCTTGGTGGACTGCTGGGCCTGACCGGGCAGCTGTCCGGGGGACTCTGCGGCAGAGGGGGCAGCGGGCGGATGGGCGGGGCTGTGCGGATTCTGCGGCTGGATCTGCGTGGCGGGCGTCACCACCTGCTGTGGGATGATCTTCTGCTGAACCACCTGAGCTGTGGGCGTCCCCGTGGGAATCATCTGAACTTGACCGGACGTCGACGTAGCAGCCTGGGCCAGAGTCACCGTCTGAGGCTGACCCTGGGGTCATGAGACAAACAAAAGAGCAGGTTATCACCATGGTGATGTGGTTCGTAGTGGAATTTAGATTTATGGGCCGGGTTGGCCCAGAATTATTTTCTTGATGGTTGGGTCGGGCTCTGGCTTCTGTGCTGCATTTCATAAGCCTGCAATACACAAGGCATTGAGAAATCCAAACGAGAACGCACAACATAAAGTTGTGTTCATCAACTTATAGTCTACATGGAGGAGCAGATAGCTGAACCTGTTGAGGAAATAAAAGAGTAAATAAAACCAATCCTTTCACTCACACATCCCAGACGATTTGCACTTGACTCACCCTGTGGTTACAAGCGACACAGTGGAGCTGGAAGAGTTTATTTCCATTTTATTTTTTTAACCTTCTACTAGGATAAAAATCCATTAAGACTAAAAAGCTCTTTTCAAAGGAGTCCTGGACAAGAGGCAGCAACAAATACAAACGTTAAACAAAAGCTAAAAATGGGAGAACTTACCCTGTTTACACAACGGTGGTCTAAAAATGAAAGCAGTAAAATCGTAACTAAAATACGTCAGGTATACTGCGGGCTCAGGCCAATAATTAAAGTTAATTAGTCGGGTCAGCGCCTATGGGCTGGATTGGATTCTTTAGGTTGGACCTACACTCTAGTCAGTACTACGCTGCTCTTAACAGAACACTTCAAGGTTTGGGGAGAGTTAGCAGCTTTAATTAACAGTCAGTACACCCTCACCTGCTGGGCAGACGACACAATCTGCTGAATGTTGGCCACAGCCGGTTGCTGCTGCACTATCTGTGGGAGCTTAGCCACCTATAATAAAAAACAAACTCTTACATCAGCACACACACCGACTGCATACCTGCAAACCTTGTGTTCTGTGTTTAATCATCACACAGCACCACTCTACCTGGATTTGTTGGGCTCCGGCTGGTTTTTGGGTCTGGGGGATGGATGTAGTGGTGAAGAACTGGGTTTTGATTCCAGGCTGGAGTTGCTGCGTTGTTGCGTAGGTCACCTTCTGTTGCTGCTGCGCTGACTGGGCCGCCTGCATCGTTACCTGCTGGGTACCGATCTACCAAAAAAAAAAAAAAAAAAAAAAGTTACAGTCAATAAAATACACAGAGTTTATGTTAAATTAACTATTCTAGATGAAGATTTGTCTTACGCATCACACTTCTGAATAATCTGACTTGATGAAATAAACAAGACCCTGACAGCGCTGATGACTGAGAATCTGCTAGTTTGTAGTTGTGGTGTGTTTACCTTCTGCTGAACAGCGGCCTGTCCTTGCTGAGGCTGCCCTGCTTTCTGCTGAGCTGCGGCCTGAATGGCTGCTGGATGCTGCTGTTTCTTCATCGGAATCAGCTGCTGGACTTGCATCTGGGGGAAGGTGGTCGTCAGCACTGGGGCCCCTAAGACAAGATACAAAAAAAAAAATAAAAAAACAAAACAAACAAAAAAAAACACACACAAAAGGAATTGATCATAACAAATCATTTCAGCATATTTAAATTGAGAATAAAAAGTGCTTTCCTGGGGAGAGAGAAAAAATGAAGCATTGAAACTCACCAGTTTTCTGTGATTGGTTAATAGCCACACTTAGTCCTGACATGGTCGTCACTGCAGAGACTACTGCTGGCACAGACACCACCGGAGGCTTGGTGAGGGTCACCTGAGCCGTCTGTCCTACCTGGGCCTGAATCTGCCCCTGAGGGACTCGAGTCTGCACAAGCACAACGGATATAGATGTAAAATGTCACCATTACTCTACCAGCTTGGCGTTTTCATTTGAGGAAATAACATTCCTCAAACGAGTACGGATTGTGTGAAGTTTTTTTTTTTAAGTGAGATGCTGCATAAGAACGTGTTTGGATTAATTATCTGGATGTAAGTACTCAGGCAGAAACTAAAGAACATGCAGTTCTTCTCCCTGATATTTGTTGCAGCCACTAAAACTTTTTGGCGTAAACATCCAGCACTAACTGAATTATGAACCGTTTATTTTTGTTATGATATAGGCAAAGGGAAAGTAAAATACGACAATGCAAAATACATTTTTCTGTACGCCCCCCAGGTTGTGCTTTTTTCAGTATTTGAAAGTAATTTCCAAGAGCCAACAACAAACCAGAGGAATTTAATGACTGTACAGAAACACACTGCTAGCAGCAAAGTGACAATGGAGCAGGAATATTTCAAAGTTCCCCTGATGCATATCTGTTCCTTATATGCCCAAAATACTGGCCATATCAAAAATAAACACTGTGATGACGGCTGATCTGCATTGTGTTCTCAAGCGGTTTTATTCCATCTTCCTCTCTCTTTTTTTTAAGTAATCTTACCAGTCTGGTCACTTGCAGTGTGTTTGCAGCGAGAACGGCTCCGGGTCTGGCTGCAGTCACGGTAGCTAGCTGAGGACTGGCTTGGCCAGCCTGAGCGGGCTGCACCTGGCTGGGCTGCTGGGCCACCGCAGCTTGCGTCACTGCCACCACCTGCTGCCCTGCCCCCTTATGCTTCTGCATTTTTAATAACTCCTGTAAGCACAAACAGAAACAGACTTAGGAAAAGGTAAAGGATGCATTTGTTTTATTTTACACTGAAAATTAGTTTTCACAAAGAAATCTGTTGCACCGCTTACAGTGCAGCCTCATGTTTATCTCATTTAATCACATTCTTACCACTTTTTTTTTATTTTTACTACATATTTCAATGTGTTTTCTTGGGAGTGTGGGTAATGGACCATAAATGTGAAATGGAAGGAAGAAACAGTCGGTATATGTGCTTCATTACAGCTTCACGTCTTTCAAGGTGCATCTCACAGCTAGAGACTGAAAGCTTTGCTCACTTTTCTTTGCAAAATCGATTCAAACTATTTAATTTTAGCTCCACCGGTATGTTTAGTATCTTTGTCTCACTAAAATGTGAACTTCCATCACGATCTCAAGTACTCTGGCCTTTAGCAGGCGTTCTTTCTGAACTTGGGGACGCCTGCCATTAAAAAATGGATGCTTACATCATGACTTACTGCTAAGATAGTGTGTTAAAGGGACTGTACAGTGTTCATTTTCCATAATAAATACTTCTTGGCAGGTAGGTTAAAAATCTTGCCTGGCCAGTGCAATATGCTCTGTATGCCTTCCATGACTTGTGGCAAACATTAAAAATGACTTTCTTGGTTGTGTCTCTGGTTCATTTAAGGTGGAAGGCAACATCTTGGTAGCTCTGTTCAATTCTGTCAATTTTTTTAGATGACCGGTTGAGAACTGCTCCCTGAGATGTTAAATGCTTTAGAAACTAGTCTCTGCTTTCCAAGTTTCCACAGTCGCATCATTAAACCCCAAATTAAACACATTAAAGTTTATGACTGTGCCACAAAATAATGTGAAAAGGTTTAGAGGAGTGAAGACCTTTCCAAGGTACTGTTGCAACAAGATTCTGCTAAAAATTAAATACTGAATTTAGTTCTTTAATATGGACAACACAATCAGAATCACTTTATTTCCATTGCTAGTAAACATGTGCACATGGTAAAAGATTGCTTTGATGTAATAGTGAAATAAATAATAATAATAAACTAATACGAAAAAGAAAAATACACAATAAGTAGGCAGTAGCATACAAACACAATGATTTCATCTTGTGTATTACATCCCATGAGTCTTTACAGCTTTAACCCCCATAGTGACAAGCTTAAAAGCTTTTTTTTTTTTTTTTTTTTGCACAGGATGCACTGAGCCTGGTGGCAAAAACAAACATTGTCCAGTCAACATAAATTTTCACTTATCCACGACGCAAAAAAACCAGGTAGCTAGTCAACAGTTGGCGTCAAACACCTCAAGTCAAAGAACAAAATCACAATGACTGCAAGCGACTCAAATGAGACTAAATAGACCTCCAACGTCAAAATTTAAAAGTTGTGATTAACAAATTTGAGGCCAACTTAATTTTTTGCTAACAAATTTAAGATATTTTGTAATTTCAGTTACACATATTTAAGTCTTTACGGTTAAGCAGACACCCTGTAAATTTCAACACTTGTCCATATGAAGCTTTGCTCTACATGGGGAAAAAAAGTAAAAGAAGTAGCATACAATAACACACATAAAAAGCTCAGAATAACCCATAGCATAATGAGGCTAGCGTACCTGGGGTTTGCCTACACCTTTGATCTGAGAAGGAGCTCCCAGGTGCTGCTGCTGCTGTCGTAACATCTGCAGCTGGGCTGGAGTAAGGGACTTCGCTGCCATCGGAATACCTGGTGCTGGAAAGATGGGTAAATTCAGCGAAAAAACAAAAATGTGATTACGAAAACTTGAGCACAAATCTATTTCCACACCTGGTGTGACCTGGGGGACCAGTGGGCGGGTCTGTGACTGTACAGGGCTCAAAGTAGTAGAAACTACAGCAGAAGCTGTCACTGGGGTCACGGCTCGCACACCTCCACCTGTAGCTATGGCGACCACTTCAGTTGGGGCAGCGGTAGCAGCGACGGCCCTCTGCTGCGCGTGGACCACCTGGGCTCCAGCCGTGCCTGCAGGCTGGATCGATAATGACAACACAGTGAAGAAAGCTCGCAAGGGCCCCCCCGTCTATTGACAAAGGTTGGTTTCTGCCAGAATAAAGGCTGTTTGTGTTACAGTAAATTAATTCTGGCGCAGCGGCAATAAGTGAACATAACTCACAGACAGGGTGCCTGGTATGACTGGAGATGCCAGGCGTTTATTGGCCTGGAAGGGACTCTGGGGAATCCCAGCTCCTGTGTTCACAATCACATTCCCTCCTACAGTTGCTTGGAGAAACACAGAGAAATTAATTAACTTCAGAAACAACAACAACTGCACTGTAATAAGAAGCATGTGTGTGTCAACATACCGGCCTGAATGGTGGTGCCCACAGTGGCGTTTTTAATCGCCCCGGCCTAGAGAATGGGAAACATAATTGTGTTAAACTTTGGCTAGGAATCGGATCATTTGTAGAATAATGTTGACAAAACACATTTCTCACCAGTACAGCTGCATTGGGCACAGCAGCAGCTCCAGTCACCCCAGCAGCCTGTGGAACCTGAGCTTGGCCAACAGCAGGAGTCTGGGCCTGACCGGTCGCAGTCTGAGCCTGGGGAGCCCCAGCCTGTTGCTGGGCCAACTGCTGAGCTTTCTGCTGCTCTGCAAGGGCCTGCAGACAAACAACAACAACAAAAAAAACACTAAACCAACTGCAAACATCTAAAAAACATGGAAGCTAGATGATATAATACTCATATGAGAGCAGCGTGGAGGTCAAGAAAATTGGTAAACAAATGTAAACCAATCCTTTCTCCTATTTGTTACTAATGAAGTGAGCAATAGCCAAATCCAAGACTATAGATGAGCAGTAGCTGATTCTAGCTATAAATAATATGAAAAACAGAAATTAGAAAAGATTTATTTTAACAGTCAAATCAAAGCAGTTTTTATGCCAAATTACATCTATGTGAATTTATATATATATATATGTATATATATATGTATATATATATATATATATATATATATATATATATATATATATATATATATATAAAAACAATTTAATTGGTTTGAACAACACATTTAGCCATAACCAGTCCCTAGAGGACATTCCTGACCTTGATGTGTCCCAAAATGAAAATGCCTGGAAATAAATCATTCTGCTGATATTCACCTTTTTCTCTTTGGCAATCCTTTCAGCCCGCTGAGAGGCCACCTGAATGGGAGGTAGGGGCTTATCGTAGCTAATCCCACTGAAAAAAAACAAAAACAAAACAAAACAAACAAAAAAAAAAACAATCGATAAATTAAAAAGAATGTGGATTGGAACTTTTGTATATTCATTTAAAAATAATCTAAAAGCAGGAATATTAAACATACCTCTCTGCTAAGACCGAAGCATGTTTGGGATTCTTCTGGAAGGGATTCATTCCAAGCCTTTGAATAATATGAATACAAGTATAAATACATTTCAATATGAAGATCTAAAAAATGATCAGAGTTACACTGTACAAAGTGCCACAACACAACAATAATTAATTCAACTTTACAAGACTACAGTGTACTGAATATAAGTGCCTTTTAATCAATTTGGGGATGAAATCTTTAATTTCCCTCAAATTAATTTCTTTAAATATTACTCAATACTAACTAATCTTTAAGGTATTTACAAAACAAAAAGGTCCAATTCACACACAAAAATAAATAAATCATTCCAATCGTATATACAGATTTAAAATTAATTCCATACATGTGAACTGGACCCTATATTTCATAAAATACAGTTAAGATTCTTATGCCAAGTGATAGAATAACAGCAGGAAACAGCCTAATGACTGAACACTTACAGTGGTTTGATAGGTGGGCTCCTCTTACTGGCGATTATTTTCATGAGTTCAAAGCGACTGCTGTACAGCTGAATCTGTGAGCTGTTGTCATCCTGTGTGTAGATCTGGCAGGTCCGCAAAGGACGGCTGTTCTTAGACTGAACGCATGTGAAAAGGACAAATATTTACTCAAGTGAAACAATGACCTCGACAGTAAATAAATGTTTATTCACCCAAAATTCAAAAGAAAGGATACCTTATATATGCTCTTGGATTTCTTCTTGGGGTTGGGCTCGTACACCAACTGGAAAATTAGAGAAAGCGATCAGCACGATGTGGGCAGTCTAGTTTTAAAGTAGGGTGACTGTGCGGTCATTACCTTGCCCTCCTCTCTAGGAATGATGACGTTCTCGTAGCGGTTGCGACACTGTTTGGGTGAGCGGTAGATGCGGCTGCAGGAGTTCACCACGTCGCTCACCAGATCCCAGTTAGGTGTGTGGGCAGGCGACACGATTGTCAGATTCAAAGGCAGCTCCAGCAGCTGCTTCACAGCCTGAAGAACAATAGCAAGAGGTTTCATCAGCGTTATAAAAAGTTAACTTATCTTTTTTTTTTTTTTAAAGGAGAAGCCGATAAAGGAGAGGATTGAGCGCAGACGTTACCTGAAGCAGAGCCCAGTCCTCACTGATGAGCCACTCTGGGTTATCCTGACCAGCCTCCATGGCAGGTTTAGCCAGTGACGGCAGCGGTTTGGCAAACGGAGGCTGTTTGATGGAAAAGTTCTTTTTCTGGTCTTTGCCTTCACGCCGAACTTTGAGCATGCTGGCCTTCTCGAAGAGGGAGCGTGGAGGAATGACCGTCTCCCCATGGCCCTTCTTCTTCTTTCTGGCTGCTGCAAGACAAAACGGGTACAGCTGAGATAAAGTGGAACGATTCCACCTACCACCAGCATCCTCTCTGACATCTATTTTACCTGAGGGATCCATCTTGAGTCTCTTGTGCTCCTTGCGAATGTAGATAGGAGGCAGCTTGGACTCTGGCATGGGTGTGGTGTCATACATCAGCATCATGACCGAATCGATGTAAATGTCATTGTCATCCTGTGGCGGCGTGGGTGGAGTCCAAACCTATGTCGAAGAATAACAGAGAGGGAATAGCAAGGCAGAAGGTCATTTTGTGCTACAATACTTGTAAAATAAATGGAGTGAGGGATTTTTTCTGCACCGATGAGCTGCATTGTAAATAGTCAGTCTTATTTAATGTTCAGTGTAAATGCACATTTTGTCCATTTTTGAAAAAGTTATCCGAATGTGTTGCACAGCCCTTGGCTATCGAGTTTGCTATTTTTATTTATAATAACTGCACAGTATTTTCTGAAACAGTCTTGTACAGTACATTGTTATTATTCCTATTATTGTTGGTATTGTTAATGTTGTTCTTTACATGTTGTTTTTAGTACTTTAATAACTACTTTGTGTGAACCTATACCTGATACTGCTGTTACAATTTCCCCTTTGCGGGACATTGGAGGCAGTTTCTACTCTATGAATGCAAAAATAATCAGAATTTTGTGCAATATCTGCATATGATGCAATTCTCATAGGGTGTCATGTGAAAACTTTATTATTTAAGAGTTAGCGCGGCCGAGTTTTCTGTCTGGAGTGCAAATACGGAAGTTCAGTAAGGATTTACTGCTATTGTTTCTGTAGAGGTTAAAAACAAACACTAAAAACTGAACTTTCAACTTTCTGTTGGCCAAAACTTTCTAAGTTTTGGCCAACTTAGAAAAGTTGGCCAAAACTTTCTAAGTTTTGGCCAACAGAATATTGAATTAAGTCTAAAACAACAAATAGTTTTCCAACAATCATTTTGTTGCTTTATTTTTTTCCCCAATTCTTATTTTACATATTTCCAGAATGTGTGGAAATCCTGTTTTGACAAAGCAACAGTGACTTATATTCCAGAACATCTAGTCTCTTACCGGCATGATTTCTGTATGACCATCCTCCGCATCAAACACATATTCCTGTTAAACACACAGAAAAGATTAGAGTCTCCATGTAGCGCACCACTTCCTGTTTATCTGATAACAGCATCCACCCACCATGTTGTATGCATCTTCTCTGGTATAAGTGAAAAGGTCTTCCTCTCCCTCCATCAGCTGGCACTTCTGCTCCTCCTCCTCCTCTTTCAGTTTCTGCAGTTGCTGCAGCTCCCAGCCTCTCTTTGCACACTCCAACCTCTCCTGGAGAACATAAGCAACGTCAAACATAGTTAAGATGTCTGTACCAAGTGAACACAAATGTGAACTAAATCAACAAAACATGTCTCATACCTTAAGAGCAGCTTCATCGTCACCAATGTGGAGGTACTCCAAGTAATGCAGGGCATATCTCTCAATAGGAGTAAGCTGACAGAATTTTTTAAAAAATGTGAGAAAGGCAATTTTATTTTATTTTATTTCACATAGCTGAATCGAGTTCCCAAAGAAACTTTGAAGACTTCAAAACTACCTGTTCCATGACCGCATTCAACTCCTCTAGCAGGCCAGGTTCTTCTTTAGTTTGGATCTCTGACTCTGAAGACGATCTGCCTCCCAACTCCTCCTCTTGGGGCTCTCCCTCCTCTGATTGGCCATCCAGACTTATACTGTGCAGAGCCTGGATGTAGGGTCTTGCTACTTTGGGAGAAATGGATTCAGAGGCCGATGGCTCCTGATGAAGCACCACAAACTCCTCCACCTTCACCCCTGAAGTTGCCTCTACTTCCAGCAGGTCTTGGATTGTCGACTACAGACACAGAATCAGGTCAGTTTTTTAACCTGAACGCTATTAATCACAATTGCTTCTCAATGGCATTTTACATTCATCTCTTAACAACAGACTATAAAATTTGAAGCTGAAGGTTTGCCTTACCTGTGTGAGGAAAGCCAAACTGTAGTCGGTACCCTGTGCAACTACTTCTCTTATAAGCTCCTTGGTCCCATTTTTTAACAGCTTCTCTTCAATTGAGTTGCCACTCTCCAACCTGACCAAAACAAAGCAGAAAATAAAAACAGCCATTACAAAAACAACAGAGTCCTTAAATGCTGCATATTTCAGGTGGCCGGTGAGTAACTCTTTACTTCAGCAAATAGAAAAGCATCACAAACGGATGATGTATTTGAAAAATCACCTGTATATGTGAATGTCCTTGGAACGCCCCACTTTTTCACACCATTCTTGAGTGCGGGCGTCCATGCTTGGGTTGAGATCCGTGTCGTAGAAAATGATTGTGTCTGCGTCAACGATGGTTCCAACTTCAGAGCAGCAGCAGTTGGTCAGGATGCTGCAGAACACCTGCTTGTTGGTGTTAAACTTCCTCATATTTTCCTGTGGAAACACACACACAAACAACAAAGGTAACTGGCTGAGAAAAAGCTACCAGCAACACAACTTTTTCATTTTGAAAGGTCAGAAATGTACATGTTTTTTTTAAATAATTTTTTTATAAAACATAACCTGTAGAGAGAAATCTGTAACTGATAATAAAACAAAAGAAATACATGTTCTCAGATCTGAGAACACGTATCCAAAAAGATATTCATCACACTTAAGTGCGTTAGAAAAAAAAACTAGTGGAAAAATAAATGCATTCTTTTATTCAGCTGAATCACTTGAAATGGTTTACCTGCGTTTCTTCAAATGTGAGGCTTTCATCAATGCGCACATATTTGAGCTGCCTGTAATCCAGGAAGGCCTCCAAGATGTCCAGCATTTTAAACATCTGAGTAAAGATGAGGACACGCCGACTCTCTGACCTAAGCTTCTGCAGCAGAATGGCAAGAGCTTCCAGTTTACCTTTGCAAAGAAAAACAAATTAATTAATGCTCTTCTTATTTCAGTTGCCTAGTGCATGGTTAAATACGACTACACTCTCTAAGCAACTTTAAAACGCTTTTGTAATTCAAAAGCGACCCTGCGTGTTTGGACAGATGAGCAAAGAGATGTGTGAGCAGACTTACCCGAGTCCATCTGCATTAACTGTAAATCAGGATGGCCCAAGAAATGTCTGGAGGCTAAACGGTGGATGTCTGCACTGTGAGGCTCAGAGGCCTCCAGCAGCCGCTGCTGAAAGGATTTCTGCTTAAGCCTGTAGGGAACTGAAGGATCGGCTGCATACAGATGAGGAGGTGGAGCTACAGCTGTGGGCACCACACATGTCAACCTACAAAATAACAAGCATGAAATAGAAATAATAATACTCAGAACTGAAAAAATAAAGAAAAAAAAATCAATAAATGTAATCAGCAACAGAGAAAAATTAGGAACAAGTTTTAGCAAAAGTGGAAATACCTCTTGATCAGGCTTCCGGCAGCTTCATGATGGTTCTCCACGGTGAGCAAAGCAGACTGCAGCACAGACGTGGTGCCCACACAGGTCCTCTGAGCTCTAGAACAGCTTTCTCTCCCCACCCACCTCCAGCCCCCAGCGGTCAGGGCGGTGTGAGCAGGTTCTGGACTCAAAGTGCATGCCTGCAGCAGATCGGACCCATACAGCACTCTGCGGTTACAGCGCTGCTCATTTGCTTCAAACAAGCGGCTCAAGCGCTCCTTCAGCTGCTGAGTCTTTTCCTCTGATGCCTCCTAAAAATGTATTTAAAAAAAAACATTAAGGCCATCTTAAGAAATAGTTTTTGTTTTCTGACAACAGCTTACTTATAAATAAGCAAGCTAATCTTATAAATAAACTAACTCAACATGTTAGGGGAAACTATTGAACACATTTTTGGTCTTTTGCAAGCAAACAGAGTATTATCTAGAGCCATGTTCTACTTCATATACAAGAACAGACAAAGTATTTCTTGATGTACAAGAAGGAACAAATAATTGTGATTACATTAAACATGTTTCCAAACTGCAGGAAAGAAACAGAAGCATTTAAATACTGCTGTCAGTGTTTATTTTATTGAAACAAACTGAATTTCATTTTTAACAAAATCCACTTCCACAGTGTGATTGCATTATTTATCTGAGCTTCAGCTCTTTTCTGTTATGTGTGACATTACTTCAACATACTCACCAGTGAAGCACCATGACCTGCAGTCGTAAGCTTGGCTGGAAATGATGTGGCATTTGTAGTCGCACCCAATGCTAACGAAAGAAAGAAAATAACGTCGTAATTTCACAGAAACACCAGTGTCACGCATTCAGTATTAATAAACAAAAAGTTTGGGGAAAAGTAGCACTTTTTATTCCGCAGGAATGTCAAAACAATTAGAAGAGAAAAGTCACCTTGCTGAGCTGTTGAGAGGGCAGGATGAGGCGTTCCTGGTGTCGCTGCAGCGCTAGAGGCGGGAACGGTTTGAGACACCGTTTGCATCACCATGGGGCCCTGGGGTCGTATAATCGGCTGCCCTGGAGCGGACACAATCTGCAGGATGTTGCCTAAAACAACCACAAACATGGAGGCAATTAAAAAGTGCCCTCAAACCAACAGGAGAGAAAAACTTTCAGCTACATTTTTAGCCTCAGCTAACTGAATACAAAACAGAAATACTGAAGCATCAGTTTAACAGCATTTAAGATAATTGTTAAGGTTAATTACTAAGATCTAAATGGATAATAAAACTTGTGTGGTAAAAAAAAAAAAAAAAAACAGACAATAAATGGAAATGGTAAACACAGACTTTTAAAAGGAGAAAGCAAAGAATATGATGGAAAGATAAAATATGACAATGGGATGTACATTACCGAGTGTACCTTGGAGCTGCAAGGGCTGTCCAGTGGTGAGTTGGCGGAGCTGGCTGTGGGACAGAGTGAACTTGTTCCCCTGAAACTGCAGGGTGACCGGAGTCTCTGGCTGCGTGATGCGGTTCTGACTTCCTGCCATGTTGGCCAGCTGGGCAATTTTCACCACATCTCCACCTTCATTGGAAAGAAAAGAATAAACAGTAAAAAAAAAAAAAAAAGATTATAGTAATAATAAAAATAATAATAATATTTCACATCTACGGTCATAAATATAAAAATGTATTCAGTTAGTTGCAAGGTGAAAAGGAGACAAGACATGCAGAACCAAGGTGAATTAATCAGATGGAAAAAGCACATCTCCTCTCAACAAAGCAGCTTGTAATAAAAAAAAAGACAGAGGGAAAAGTCTGAAATATGACACACAAAACACTTTTTCAAGACAACACACACCTCAGCACAAACTACAGTAAAAGAAAATATCTCACTAACTATTGAATATGATGTATATGGATATTTTCACTACTAATTAAATGTTACCACATTTAAGTGTATAATTGTGTAGTTATAACAAGAATAAACAAAAAAAACAAAAACTCAGAAGTTGAATAGTTCGATAAAAATCTGTAAAATCTATTTTGAATATATCTTAAAACCAGATAAAACCTTCCCATTCCATACATGTCATTTTTAAGCTATTCTGTGTTTTGCAAAACAAAAGAAAAAAAAAAAAAAACAAACCTGTGTGTGTTTTGTAAATTCTTCACCGTAGAGTTAAATAGAATCTGTCTTAAAAGGGACTCTGGAGTAAAAATACACTGAAATGTTTTGTTGTTTGGAATTTCAAATAAAGATGTCAGATAAACATGAGTTACCGTCTGACATCAGATGTGAAAGACATTCATTACAAACAAAGATGAAAATCATATTCTGTTCTCCGGGAAAATATATTCACTACCCAGCAAAATAACTACAGTAGAGTGCTCAAATTCTGACTTGCTGCCAACAGAAAAACTGAACAATGCAGGCAGGTTAAGGACACTTGGTCACTGCTGCAACATATTTTGTACTTTAAGTGCATTTTAGGTCCAAATATTATATTTACATTACACAATGAACTTGCATTTTACCTTAAAATGTTTCTGACCCATTCTGTGGCGAAATTATACTTTGACTCGGAAGCAAAAATAATTGAAAACCTGAAGATTATATTCACAGCAATCAAACAGTTATCACATGTACAAATACTGTGTGTCACTGAAAAAGTTGACAATTTAAAGCGTAAAGCGTTGGATAATCTGCAGAGACGCTTACACATGCTTTGCTGTGACATTCAAAATTAGACAAAAGAAGAGGGGAAAAAAATAAGAGATAGCTTTGGGTCATTTCCTAATAGCTTGGTTGATGCAATACACAAAGATATATTAGTAAATAAACCGGGGTATAAAATATTAAAAAGGAAAGGAGAACATAAAAGGAATGAAGTGTTTCCTGGACTTTTCTACTTGAGTCATATATTTTTGTTTCCTGTTATCGGGATGTAAAATGATGATGGGTGGGTTCACAAATACAGCTGGACTCATACTGAGTAAGAACACAATGACAACACTGAACAGAAAACTGTATATAGGAAAAACAAACAAAAAACAACTTCAAAGACTTTCAGACAGTTATTTAAAAAATTAATTTGCTGTCCATCTGTACTTAATTTTGCAAGAGTTTAGAGAATTGTTCAAGATAAAACAATTTGTTTTGAGATTTTATTGTTTAATTTTTGTCTTAAGTAAATTTCTCTCTCTATATTCCAAGTCTGATCTCCATTGGGGCAGCTTGACATTAGAAAATTAAATGATGGTGATGTCATTGTTAAATATTGCAATAATGACATTTGTTGCCATAAATGTATTTTCTTCAGTGATCATCATTATCCATTATAATCTTTCATTTGTGTCAGGTTTGGGCATCTACTCTTTTCAATCAGTCCTTTGGAATATTAATTACAATATATTGTGTATTTCTGCAAAAGCCTCACTTTGCAAGTCTTGAATTTTGATCTTTCTTTACACAAAACTTTACTAAACATTTTCATAACCTTAATAATCCAACATAAAGGCATCATACCAGGCATACAAGGCAATTTCGGAACTTCATCTCTAATTATGCCCAGTGTCAAAATTTTCCCCATTTTTCCCCCAGTCAGTGTTCTTTCTCAGTAGGAGTCCAAATGCAAAGATTCTTGTGCCTGTCAACAATTTAAGAAAAAAATATAAAATCCTAACATTATCTTTTAAAATCAAGTAGCATAGTGACACCAGGTGTGACATACAGCAAGAGGGTCGTATGCAGCATACATGCAGGTGTGAAGATAAGAAACTGGGTATGCCAAGACAATGAGATGCTGCTGATATGGCTGCAGGTCTACAGAGACGCGTCTCTTCCATCGGCCTGCTGATGTACGACATCTGAGAGCAATTTCTGCAACAGCGGCGCTGCTGCCGCCATGCCTACACAGAGCCACATTCTCTGGACTCAACATATATCAGCAGTCCCTCAAGTAAAGGCCTTGGTGTACAGCAGCCAAAACGTTTGTGCTGGAGGTGGGAGGGGGGTGGGGGAATGCAGAGATGATAGGGGAGGGCAGGCCACTTACTAGGCAACCGTGCCTGGGCCTGAGATGTAAGAACCAACCTCTGGGACAAAAGACTGGGCTGGATGGCATGGCTGGGGGCTAAACCTGGCCTTGGAACCTGGGTCACTCCAGCCTGGCTGATGGAAGTCATCGAGCCTACGACTGTTCCAGCTAAGGTCTGACCCAAGGCCAACGGAGTAGCTCCCAAAACATGCTGCCTGTTGCCACTGTTCCCAGAGGAGGCAATGGAGGAAGATGCAGTGTTGTTGTTGTTGCTGCTGCTGACAGTAGGAGTTGCCTGGGGTCTCTGAGTAGCTGTTCCAACGGCTGCGAAATACAAGGCAGTGGGGTGTGGGAGTCCATGTTAGGGCTAACCCGATATTTAGTCAAATCACTGAGATCAAAGTGTTTTGTTCTTATCTACACATACAGCAGTGGTGGGCCAACACAGGAAGTAGTACAAAAGATGTTTCTGACGGGCAGCGGAATATATTGACATACATTTATTCTATAGCATTATGATGCTGCGTACAACGGACACACTCTGTGCTTATTCATTTGTCCATCTGTTGAGTGAAGCAGTTTCAAAACAAATTTCCCCAGTGGGACAATAAATTATATCCTATATTATGATATTAATTTTTAAAAAAAGTCTTTTTCTGTTTTAGGACATGCATGCAGATCAAATCTGTCAATTTTTCAGTTAGTTTTGCAAACTAAATAAAGGCCAAAAAGACTTTGGAGGCATCAGGAAAAAAATATATTTATGTATATTGTCCACCCACCACTGCTCCAAGAAAGTTAAGGTTTAAACACAGTGAGGCTCTGTGAAAAGGACAGAAGCAGTTAATAATTTACCTGCAGCAGATAACTCTCTGGGCATCTTCATTTAAAGATCCAGACTGGTTGGGCCCAAACGCTGAAGTTAAGGGGACTTGTACCAGAAAATGCTTTACATGTTACCCACAATTATTCCTATGTAGGAAATCATTATTTTGTTTTTGTTTGTTTTTTAAAGTTCACAAAATTGTGTCAACATAAACTGTTGACATATATACTTTTTTTTTTTTTTTTTTAGATGGTGTAAGCCAACATTGGTCTTGGCCACTCCCGAATTAGCTTTTGCTTGAGCCTCAAGGACCCACTAATCTGAATTTAATCTTAATGAGGATTCAAGAGAATTATCTATAGCAGGAAGGACATGAACTGCTTATTCCTTCTACCAAAACCTTGCTTAAAAACTCTGAACTATCCCTTAATAACTTATAATCCACATCAACCAACAGTAAGCCTTGATCTTTCAAACATGCAGCAAAGTATGTAAATGCATACCATTGGGTACACATTCTAACAATCATGTATGACAATATCTGCACGGTGTAAGTTTTAATGCATGACACAGTAATCAGAGTAATTTGAATTTAAAACAGCATGTCAATCATGCAGCATAACACTGCATAATGCACACATCACAAGCAGAGAAAGTTTTATTAGCAAATGGGGATAAAAGCAACGACCAAACAACCATAAGGAGTGAGATGTATTCCAGTTAAAACATGTACTGATAACCAGGGGTCCTCAAGCCGGTGGACTTTCTGTCATTTGACAAACGCTTCCCAAAAAAATAATCTTACCATGAGGTGTGGGCGTAGCTGTCGGAGCAGAAACAGGGGACTTGCCTCTAGCCTGGCCAGACTGGCTGATGGTGGAAACTAAGGTGCCTGTAGGCGGAGAGCTTGTTGGGGGGCGCTGACCCGCTGCATTCCCAATGGCAGCTAATCGACCTTCTGGCTTTGTACCATACTGCACTGGTTGGAACAACCTGAAAAGTGCAAACCAACAACTATATAGCAACAAGATTACCACATTTTATGATACCAACATGTCAATGTAGAAAAGTTTTGGACCTCATGGGTTTTATGGGACATGGTTTGGGTCTCGGTGGGGGCTCAGGAGCGGAGTAGATTTCCTCTATGAGCTGCTGAGTGACCTTTAGCTTAGGTACCGCTTCCTCTGTCTGGTAACGAGTCAGTCTGTTCTCGTTGTTGATCAGATTGAACAAGGACAGGTTTGCAGTCTAGGATGAAAGTGACAAGGCAGATTGAGACGTGAGAGGTTAACATGTTGAACTGATTAAAAATTATTTTTACTGAGTAAAACTCAACCATTAGAAAGCCTAATGTGTTTACACTGAATGAGACATTTTTACAATTTGATAATAAATAACTTTTATAATTGTCAAAGAAGCATTTTTTGAGGATCAAAAGCAACACCAGGGCATACCTGGCTTGAGTCTTTCTCAATAGCTCCAAGAACCAGTGATGGCACGTTGTACTGAAGAGAAGAGGAGAAGTAGGAGCTGCTGCTTTCTCTGGGCACCACCAACTCAGGGTGGTTACACACTCGCTGCAACTGCATCAAAACTTGAAGCACACTGACAAAATGACCCGACTTCAGTGCCTCTTGCGTCCTGGAGGAATACACAACACAAGGCTAGAAAAAAAACCTCTCCAGAAATCAAAATTCACAAGACGTAGAGCTGGATATTTTCAATCATTAAGGGGAGGGAATTATGTATTTTCCAGACACAATGTGCCAGTTCTACTATGTGTTTGCTAACTGGTGCTGCCACTATTCTGCAGGAGCTGACAGTCAGATATCTCACCCAGGCTGTGTAAGGATGTCCTCGTAGAGAGTCTTCTGTCTATTTGAGAGACGGCACTTCAGGATGTGCTCGTACTTCTTGGGAAGCTGTTTCTCGACATCCCTTTTAGAGCGCCTCAAGATGAACGGCTGGATCATCTGCAGAGCAACACAAGAGAGATTGTCATTAGTAATACATACTTATGGAATATAGATCAAAATCCCATTTGACAGTTTTACAATCAGACGAATATGCAGGGACAGCACACACCCTATGCAGACGGATAACCAATTTGTGGCAATAGTCCTGGTTCTCGTCTGAGTCAGCCTTGATAGGAAAGTCCGAGTACGGCCTGGTAATTCCTGGCAACAGGAAGTGGATCATGGTCCAAAACTCCTTCAACGTATTTTGAAGTGGAGTGTGGATAAGAAGAATCCTTTGCTCACTGGGAGAGTCACAGAAATATGTCAGTGATATTATGTGAAAATATCCTGCAAATATACAGGTCCTTCTCAAAAAATTTGCATATTGTGATAAAGTTCATTATTTTCCATAATGTAAAGATAAACATTAAACTGTCATATATTTTAGATTAATTGCTCACCAACTGAAGGATTTCAGGTCTTTTATCGAATTAATAATGATGATTTTGGCATACAGCTCATGAAAAGCCAAAATTCCTATCAAAAAATTAGCATATTTCATCCGACCAATAAAAGAAATGTGTTTTAATACCAAAAAAGTCAACCTTCAAATAATTATGTTCAGTTATGCACTCAATACTTGGTCGGGAATCCTTTTGCAGAAATGACTGCTTCAATGCAACGTGGCATGGAGGCAATCAGCCTGTGGCACTGCTGAGGTGCTTCGATTGCGGCCTTAAGCTCATCCAGAGTGTTGGGTCTTGCGTCTCTCAATTTTCTCTTCACAATATCCCACAGATTCTCTAGGGGGTTCAGGTAAGGAGAGTTGGCAGGCCAGTTGAGCACAGTAGTACCATGGTCAGTAAACCATTTACCAGTGGTTTTGGCACTGTGAGCAGGTGCCAGGTCGTGCTGAAAAATGAAATCTTCATCTCCATAAAGCTTTTCAGCGGATGGAAGCATGAAGTGCTCCAGAATCTCCTGATAGCTGCTGCATTGATCCTGCCCTTGATAAAACCCAGTGGACCAACACCAGCAGCTGACATGGCTCCCCAGACCATCACTGACTGTGGGTACTTGACAGTGGATTTCTGGCATTTTGGCATTTCCTTCTCCCCAGTCTTCCTCCAGACTCTGGTACCTTGATTTTCGAATGACAAACAAAATTTGCTTTCATCCAAAAAAAGTACTTTGGACCACTGAGCAACAGTCCAGTGCTGCTTCTCTGTAGCCCAGGTCAGGCGCTTCTGCCGCCGTTTCTGGTTCAAAAGTGGCTTGACCTGAGGAATGCTGCACCTGCAGCCCATTTCCTGCACACGCCTGTGCACGGTGGCTATGGATGTTTCTACTCCAGACTCAGTCCACTGCTTCCGCAGGTCCCCCAAGGTCTGTAATCGGCCCTTCACCACAATCTTCCTCAGGGTCCGGTCACCTCTTCTCGTTGTGCAGCGTTTTCTGCCACACTTTTTCCTTCCCACAGACTTCCCACTGAGGTGCCCTGATACAGCACTCTGGGAACAGCCTATTCGTTCAGAAATTTCTTTCTGTTTCTCACCCTCTTGCTTGAGGGTGTCAATGATGGCCTTCTGGACAGCAGTCAGGTCGGCAGTCTTACCCATGATTGCGGTTTTGAGTAATGAACCAGGCTGGGAGTTTAAAAAGCCTCAGGAATCTTTTGCAGGTGTTTAGAGTTACTTTGTTGATTCAGATGATTAGGTTCATTGCTCGTTCAGAGAACCTTTTCATGATATGATAATTTTTTGAGATAGGATTTTGGGTTTTCATGAGCTGTTTGCCAAAATCATCAGTATTAAAACGATAAAAGACCTGAAATATTTCAGTTGGTGTCCAATGAGTCTAAAATATACGACACTTTAATTTTTATCATTACATTATGGAAAATAATGAACTTTATCACAATATGCTAATTTTTTGAGAAGGACCTGTAATTCAGAGACAATTTGTACACATCTAGTACCTTCTGAGAGCAAAGATAGTTTCCCAGTGCTTTTCTGTCATGTTTTTGATGAGTTGCACCTCGTCGAGAACCAGATGTCTCCATCTTTTCTTCAGAAAATGTCTCTGATCTTTCATCAGCAGCTTGTATGACGTCACACACACGTGAAAGCTGTTGGAGTCCTCCCATAACTGCAATTAATCAAATGACATGTTACTATATGAACAGCCACTGGTGAAGGTGAAACTTTTTTTTTTTTTAAATAATGAACAATGTCAACTATGAGGGCATCAAAAACAAAAAGTCTCACCATTCGTTTGTATCTGCGCTCCCTTCTGTTACCCAGGTAGAGGAGAATCTTAAGACCAGGACACCAGCGCTTGAACTCCAGCTCCCAACTCAACAACTTGCAAGTTCTCACTACAATCAGATGGGGTCCCCAAATGCCTGTGGAGAAAAGTAGAGTTTAAAATGCAAAATAACAAAGAAGAACTACAGCAAATTCAAACTGAACTTTGAAGTGCCACATACCCTCTTGACCAGCTAGGTGTGCCAAGTATGCCACCGTCTGGACAGTCTTGCCAAGGCCCGTCTCATCAGCCAAGATGCCATTGAGTCGTTTCTTATGAAGGTTTACCAGCCAGTCCACTCCAATCTGCTGATATTCTCTCAACAACCCATGCAACAGAACAGGCGCTGGACTGCGGGTCTAGTGAGATGGAATAGTAACATCAGTTTAAGAAACTTTTTTTTTATTATTTTGAGTGAAGAATTTCCTTTTTCTTACAGATGAAGTGATTCTGAGGCTGCCCTTGGGCAGGAGGAGCTCCGTAGCAGCTGCCACTTCAGTGATGTCTCTACCAGCCTTCCCGTTTGAGTTAGACGTAGATTTATCTGCACTGCGTTGTTGGTCCATGCTCAGCAGAGAGTCGATTACCACTGCTTCCGGTGGACTGCTTGGAACACATTCCATTTCTGTAAAAAGAATGGATACAGAATGGTAAAAATGGACACCACCCAGCAGTAAGGATGAAAGAAAATGACTGAAAACCCCAATTTAAATACAAAAAAGGCACCTTCAGTCTCCTCCACATCATCCTCATCGGAGCAAGAACTAGGCTGAGGCCACTCAAAGTCATCAGCATAGGCACCGGCATACTGTTTCTTTAAAGCATCCAAAGACATCTCAGCTTTAAAAAAAAAAGAAGAAAGAATAAAATTAACAAACAACAACAACTGGCTAACATATGTTTGGCATGAAAAATATTAAAAGTGGACAATACAGTGTAAGTGTTGTTCACTTTTTATCATTAGCATGTAGGCATTAAAATGTTGCTTAATAGGTCTGTTACCTTCAGCCTAACTGGACTACAGCACAAACAAGAATCGCTTATAGCCTACTGTTAAATATATATTATTATATTAAGTAATATTACTGTTAGCCTGGAATAAAAAAGAAACTGAACAGACAAAAACAGGAGGGAGGGAAAAACAAGGAGGAAGTTGTGTTTCTAGGAGAAATCTAAATTCTGAGACGCCCCTTGAGAAAGAAAGGAATCTGATAAATACATCTGAAACACCCGTGTGGCTCAGACACATAGATACCACTGGTAAAACAAAATAATATTTTCTTTGATTATTTAATATTAATTTGGTATTGATGGATTATTAAAGCAAATATGCAGCAAGTCTAAAATCTGAAAACTGATTTAAAACTTTGCTTATGTTTAATTTACATTTAAATAAGGATTTTTTAAAAGTCATGTTTATTTGACGATTAGTGATGAGATTTCAGTGAACCCATATTTAACAAAGCAAAAATAGAATTATTAGTATTTATAACACTTTATCAAGAGTATTTTATACTCATTAAGAGGAGGAAAAATACATTAGTAAATGGGATTAGATAGACGTAAAATTTATTTTGGAAAAATTTGTTGAAAATGTTTTAATTATTTTGTAAACCTGGTAATTAGGAAACATAAAAACAACAGACAAAGTTTGGTTTTCAACTTAAAAGGTTAATATAGGGGAAAATAAAACATAAATGCTCTACATGTTAATCCCGATTCTGCCAAAAGGCTTAAAAATATTATCCTCAATATTTAGTGTGCAACGATGGGTCTACATGTGTCTAACTTTACAATTGACTGCAATTTTAGGAAAAATAAAAACATACATTGACTCAAACAGCACAACTAAATATGTTTAATGAGACATTATAATCACGTACCATCTTTTGCAAGGTTGATCAATTCTGCTTTGTGGTCTGTTTCTCCTTCCATGACTTCCTGTTCCTCTATGGTGTTCTCTTCATCAGTGGCTAAAAGAAACCCATACAAATTGTGAATTATTTATGGTGGTTCTGCTTTTATTTTATTTTATTTTCTAGATAACACTGAAAACTAACCCTCTTCATCCACCAATGAAAAACTCGATTTTCTCTTTCTGCCAGTGTTGGCCGCCTCCTACAAAATGGAAAAGGAAACCATAAATTCATACAGATTTTCTTATATCACAAAGTTTATCTAAGATAAGACCTGCAATGATGTAAACGTCAGGACAGCACCTACCGTTTTATCGACTTTTTCTGCTGTTGATTGACCAGGAGAAAAGGAGAAACGCAGTGAATATATTAAAGTACACAATAAAATTATTTTACTATCCGTGTCTAAGTGGCTTGTACCTGTTGCTTTTTGTGGGCCAAGTGCTTTAAGCCTCTTTTCATTGATTTGAAACTGCAGTTTAATTTCCACAACCTTAAAAAGGAAAATCTTTTATTTAGACTGGTATCAAAAGTATTCACAAATAAGTGCAATACATAAGTAAACAAACACCAACCTGCTCAATGTTTGACCAGAAGAACTCCACTTCTCGGGCAATCGTACTGGCAATATGGCGAAGATGAACTTCCCTTTGTTTCTGTGATCTTTCTTCATTTTTCTTCTGTTCTTGATGGTAACGAGCACATGTACGAACAAGCTAGAACAGAGCCACCAAAGACAAGTTCAAAGAGGAATTTCCTGTAGTTGAATCTGTCATTTATAGTGCAAATTCTTAGTTTCACATTTTGCTCTGTATCAAACCTTCTTTGCAGCGGCTTCCTTCCACCTTCTCTCCTGAGCAAAGTCCGCTGCCATCCACTGCATCTCCTCCAGGAGGTAATCCCAGTGGGACTTTGGACGTGAAGCTTCCATAAGTTTAGGAAGCCTGCTGGCTGACCACTGACCCTCCTTCCTTAGCTCGGAAATGCGCTGGTGTACCTGACTCTCCTGACATACAAAAAGCGCAGATTAAAAGTCAGGATCAGAACTATTTCATCCAGTCCAAAAATGACAGGAGGATGACTGCTAAACAGCTGTTTAATTTGTTTCGAGAAAGAAATGAAATAGAAGTTTTCCAACACACCGTCCTGCTTTACAACTACTTACTCAATATTCTTAAAAATATAAAAAATTCTCCCACTAAGACTGCTTAAAAAATTGACATAAAAAACGGGTTGTAATGAAACTAGAGGTTCAAACAATATGAAAGCCTTCATGACGCTACAACTTTCTGTAACTCACCAGTTTGGCCTGCTCAACCTGCCTATCCTGGGAGCCTTCTTGTGGGGTCTGAGTGGTCGTGTTTTGGCTGAAGCCGCCTATTTTGACAGAAGAAATTCCGTTGGTTCCCGTCAGTTTAGACGGGGTTCCTGGGTTGACGTTAGAGCCGAGAGGACGAAGAGAACCTGCTGTGTGTGGAGCTGGATTCGAATTGGCAGCAGACACGGCAGCGGGAACCACGGATGTTATTGATACCGAGTTAGTCATAATCCTCTGAGCAGGCTGGTTCGGATCGGTACCGGGACGAGCAAGTGTCACCGTCTACGGAAATAAGAATATGAAAATTTCCAAATATTATCTAGAAAAACTTGCTGGAAGTAATCCTTTGGTCTTATTACAACTGAATTTATTGTCAAACAAAATGTAAGTAAATAAAGTAAATTATGACACAAATGTAAACCATGCAAGGTTTGATGTTTGTTAATCGATCCGGAATCATCCACATCAGATTTTATCCTCCACACATACTGACCGCTTGTCCTGGTTGCAGATTTGTCTGGGATTGTTGTTGCTGGGCCTGCAGCTGAATATGAACACCTGGTTGCATCTGCTGCAGCTGGGACTGAAGCTGTGTGTGGGGGTTCATGGCAGCCAGCACAGGCCCGCCCGCCTGCACGTGGACTTGCACACCAGGATGAGTCGAATTCTCCACTAACTGAGCCAGGGGTATGCTTGCCATTGGTAGGGTGCCTTGCGGCAGCCTGCTTGGTAGCTGAGGAGGAGGGGTGTGCAGGCTGGCTGCGTTCTGGACGGGCGGTCCTTTGGATGGGTCGTACTGCTGCTGGTTCTGCTTCTGTCCTGCGAGCTGGACTGCTTGAGGAGTAGGTGGCATACCGCCTGGATACATGGCAACCAAAGTATAGAACAAAAGAGTAGTAAAGAGAGCAAAACAAAGGAAAAAACGTTTAAAATAAGCCATAAAGGAAATGTATTTTAGTTTTTTGCATTTTGTTTCTTCCTGAAAGTAAGAAAAAAAAAAACTAAAATAAAGTTTTTAAATAGTTTTCCCTTTAGAATTGTTTGAGAGACCCTTAAATCAAAGTTAAATAATTTGAATCTAGTGACACCTGGTGCAATTACACTTTTACCTTTTAAACGGCTGTGTGCACTTTAGAATTCAGAGCTCTTTAAACCTCTGCTTAATGAACTAAACGTATTCATTAACAGTAGAGTAACTACTGCCTGATGATCAGAGCAGAACTAATGAAACTCATACAGCAAAATGATTACAGAAGAATGAAACCAATATGAAAATCTACATGTCTCTCAAATGAAACACTACTTTGATTAATGCAAAACCAAAACACTGCATTTCAAATGCGGAGAGAATGTGGTTAAAAAACAGAAATAAAACTGTACATGCAATAAGAGGTTTTTCGAGACAAAACAAACTTCAAAATAAACATGAAAAGAACTTCTAAAATATAAAGACAGCAAAAGGAGAGGGGAAAGAAAATAAGGAGAGCAGACACTCACAAGGACAGCATATGTTTAGCATGCATGAAGCGATGTAAGTGCAGAAACCAAGGCATCTGGATGCCTCACACAAAGACAAAGCACAAAGGTGAGCAAAAAGGACACACATGGGGTTTGCAGACAGCAGGCCTGAGCAGAGCTGTGCACACTAAAGCAGCACCTGCCTTACCTCCCTGTACGTCACATCACCTTGCCTAGACGCCATCAACACCTGGCCCTGACACACCCACATCACCACAATCGCAAAAACCTGCGCCGTGAACAAAACTCCTCCGAAATGATTCCCCTCTTACTTAGGCTGAGGGGAAAGAAGCCAAGTCAGAACAAAATGTCATGAGGATAATAAGGAAGGAAACCAACAAAAGACTAAGATGAGATAAAGACACTCCTGAAGGCTGATGAAAGATGATTCGGAATCCGGCACAGAGATGGACAATGGGAGACGGGTTTGTGACGACATGGCAATGGGAAACCAAAAAGTGTCGGGTGGATTCTTACAATGGGGAAAAACTTGCGAAACCCCATTGCAAAGTGATAAAAAAGTTAAAAAAAAATCCCACAGGGTTGCCACTTTCTGTGATCCACCTCCAAATTAGAGGGAAATCCATCAGCATGGGAAGGTCTGTCCAAACAAAAATGACAAACAGGAACAAACTTTGGAAAAGAAGAGATGATTTACGATCAGGTGATCAACAAGGAAACCCAAAGAAACAAGGGGGGGAAAAAAATCTTAAGACATGGCATCTTCCCACTGAGTGGCTACTCTTCTTCAGAAATGGACTGTCTTCTTCCCCATTTATCCTGACAGAGACAGCTGGTGCTGGTACAGCTAAGCCTGAACTTCCTGTAGACTGCTGAGAAATCCAGCAGATGGATGAAGATCAATTTGATGATGCTGCCTGGAGTTTGGTTTGTTGAAGATAAATGTTGGGATTCACTTTTTTTTAAGTCTGAGGAAGGGCTTAGGTCCAGCAGCATCGAACAGAACACACAACGGCCTGGTGGTGGCATTCCTACCTTGCGCGGTCGGCATTAGCTGCTGAAGTGGAACGCCAGGTGATCCTAAAGGAGCTACACCAGGATGTTGGAAAATCAGCCCATGGCGACCAACGTCAATCCGGGGCCTCTTAGCCTGATCTGGGATTTAAAACACACAATACCCTCATAACGCAAAAAAGGCACTCGGCACAGAGCAGTGACCTTCCGAAGACCTTACAGGTCACCTCTCCTTCCTCCGTTTAAGCCTTCAACACAGAAGCGCTAGTAGAAGATGCCAAATATCTAAAAGCAGAAGCAATTAGAAGGAGAAAAGAAAACAAACAAAACAAAGCAAACGGGGGTGGGGGGAAACAAAGCAACATCAGAAAGACGGGAGGCTGCAACTCTTGCCCTACCTGTTTGCACCATAGCCTGTTGCCTCTTATAGGCATCCATGTCTCCAGGGTTTGAAATGGCGCCTGAAGCTCCCCCTTGATGTACCTGAAAAATAACATCTTTAGCAATTAGGTTGTTTATATCTGATGTATGTGAATTTTAACAAAGTTATAGAAAATCTATGCAACTAGTTTTGAAAATAAATATTTCCTGTATCACCTGAAACTGCTGCTGGGTAGAGAAAGCAGCAGAAACATTGGGAGGGAGCTGTGTTGCTATAGCAACCGGTGTCACTGCTTGACCATCCTTTCCTGTAACAACCTTCACCTTAAGAAGGAAAAGCAGTAAAAAGTGTGTTTTGGGAACCTGTTCTTTGAAATCCAAAGGAAAGTAAAATATTTATAAGATAAGAAATATTCCAGATGTTTATCTGACTTTTAATAAACTACAATGGGGAAAAACTCGTGAAACCCCATTGCAAAGTGATTAAAAAAAAATCCCACAGAGTTGCCTGTGATTTTCATGTACTTTCTCACTGAGAAAGTGCATGAACATAGATGCTGTTGGCTTCTGGGTTTGCACACCAACATGGTGGGATTTCTTAGATTAACACAAAAACAAACCATATCCCTCAATATTTGACTTGCTGATCACAGAGGGGGGTAAAGACAAATTGGCTTATTCTGCTCTCTGGCCACCTGATTGGTGAATCTCTGTTGAACGCAATCTAAAATTATAAACAACACATTACGGTACCTCGTCATTAATAACCTCCGACTGTTCTTCTTCGTCGTCCTCGTCATCAAGATCCAAATCGTTCTGTCTCAGGTAAGTATTTAAGGGGTGACAATGTTTCTTCTTAAAGGCGTGATAGTCCATGATATTCCCCTGAAGATGCTGCAGAAAGAACAGTTCAACCATGTACTCTTTAAACACTTCCTTCAGGCTCTCCATCTTCTTGGTGTGGTGCTCCAAGCACTGCTTTCTCAGCTGGGCAATCTCAGGAGTAGCAGGAGCAATCTCCTCTAGCTTCTTGGGAGCCTGCTTCTTAATGGAAGCAGCGGTCATACTGGTGGGCGTGAGAGGATTGCTGCTGATCCCAGGCGGTGGACTCGTGAGGGAAGGACTAGAGGGTGGAATGGAGGAAGGTATGCTGAACGTCGCTGTAGCTGGGGTTCCCACTCCGGTAACCACACCTTGTGCAGTCTTCTCGAAGACGATAGGGCGCCCCAGCTTCCCTTGGATGATGTTGCTAATCTGTGGCGGTAGACTGGAAGTGGTGATGTGTCCAGGGCTGCCCAGGGTGGGGAGTGTCGTACCGGCGGCAACGGGACTTTGAGAGCCAAGGTGGTGGATGGTGCCACCGGTCTGAGAATGAGTCTGAGAGAGCCTCCGTTCCCTCACTGAGCCTGGAGCTCCTGTAGAGGCAAGTTGGACCTGGCCGGGTGGGGGGGCAAGCTGGGCGAGTGTCGTCCCGTCCTGATAAACAAAGTGGCTTCCTCCCGACTGGCTGCCTAAACTGATCTGTCGCACTATCATGCTAGCTTCAACAAACCGTGTGGGGCTTTGTCCACGGACTCCCAATGCCGTAGGAGGGGCCCCTGGCCTTGTGACACCTTGTAAAGAGACGGGGCTATGCTGTGTAGGACTTTGGGGCTGAATGGGCTGGGGCACGGGTGAGGTGACTTGAATGTAGGAGGATGGAGCATGTTCAAACCTCCACTGAGATGCACTGTGCTGGAACCCAGGCGATGCTGGATTCTGGATGGGGAGTGGAGTTAGAGTGATCTGCTGATTAGCAGCCAGTCCCACGTTTTGCAATGTGATGTTCACGTTCTGTCCTGTGACTGGGCTCCGACTCATGATGAGCTGATAATTGGGTGACTGAGGGGCTGAAGGGCTGGCAGCAGAGGAAAAAGTGGTCACAGGAGACTGAGGGTGGCTAACTGTAGCTTGTTGTTGTGTAGCTGCCATAGACGGCTGCTGCTGCTGCTGCTCCTCGGCTTCTGACCCAGAGACAGACTTGGATTTTTGGAGCTGTCGTTGAATATTCTGTGATCCACTTCCATGGTGCATTGCGTGACACTGTTGCTATGCCTGAACACAATCTATGGAAAAGAGACAACAACAAAAATTATTCTCACCTAAGGAACTGAAAACAAGGACCCCCAGACGTCTTGTTCTGGTTTGCCAACCAAGTATTGACTTGTTTCAGAGTGCACTGCACTACACAATTAGAATTAAATTGACTTCTTAATTTGGCAAAATTAAACACAATAAGTTACAATTTAATTGTCCAATATATGATTTGCTTGGAAGCAATATTAGCGTTTGAGACTAATTTAGTGGCAGACACTCTACAGAGTAAGGAAAATGTCAGTTAAATACAATATTGTCATCTTGACTTTTATCAATACAGTACTGCAAATGCATTTTTTTCTAATATCTCAATGTATCCCCCCCAGAAATTATTTTTTAATTAGTTCCAGTCACTGAATTTTCAATTACTGTATGCAGAGTGTTGTCATCTCAAGAGCCTATTCTCGAGTGCTATTAAAATCAAATGTATGAATAGCTTTTCAACAAAATAAGTAAATATATAAACTTTAACCTTTTGATTTAAACATGTCTGCCACATTAACCCATGAACAAGATCACATTTAAAGTACCTACTATTTTATCTATTTTATCATCACTACTAGAGTAGTGATGATAAAGTTTTCTTTTTTTTTTCTTTGTTCAATTATTTTTTCCTTCTCAAATATTTTGCCTTACTTTGTTAAGGTATTCTTCACAATGTCAGGCAATATATATTACTCCAACATCTATAACAAGAGAAAATATGTCATTTTTTTTGTGGCAAGAGATAGGACTGTGAGACAAATTATACCAAAATTATAAATTAATAAAAATGCTACAGATATACATGAGCTTGGAATAATTTGAGAAACCTTTTAATGATCTTTGAAATTAACAATCAAATCTTTGGAAAATTTTACTAATGTATTTAATACCATTGACTCATGTGACTCAATTATACCTCCAAGTGCTAAACACAACTCTTAATGCTGAAGGAATAATCATTTTAAGAAATTAAGTGTCCTAGTTAAAGGGGGTTATAGAGAATATTCATGACCAAGTTGCAGTCAAGAAGAGGCTGCCAAAAATCACACATAAATAATAAACACAAAAATAAGGACATTAATCAAGATGTGATACAAATTATAAAAATATAAACTGTATCTCTTTAGGTTTCCGGAAACCTTTATAAAGTAATTGTCTAACAAGAATATTAGTATTATATGTTTGAGTTATAACCCATCTTGATACGTTTGTACAGTGAAAGAACGGTAGAAAACAACAGCATCCTATTATTCAAATACGAAAAAACAAACATGCAAACAAAGACGATGCACATTAACGCATATGATACTACCGATAATGATTTGACTATATTTGTACATTGGGTTTAATTACCGTTATAACATATGCGCCTTCAATACAATTTTTTATAAACATACAAAATAAAAGAATGCACAATTATCAGGCAAGTTTATTTTATAGCTGGGCAAACGGTCAACTTTAGCCAACAAATATTTTTTGATTGCTTTATACACCCGTAACGCAGACATCACTATCTGCTCTGGGGCGTATCGCTATCTTGCAGCGCTAAAATAAGAAATACAACAGTCTACTCTAAAATAAAACTGCACACAAAAATATTTTAGTTAGAACATAATTAAGTACTTAAATTAAAATACAACTAGCTGTTATGGTTTGATATTTACAATAACATAAGCCGTCATACAGCATTTAAACGACCGTTTCTACGGAGCGCGTGCTAGCGGTTAGCTTGTTTTCGTTAGCAGGCCAGAAGCCGTTGAATTAATACATAAATCATTTAAACTCTGCTACTTACACCGTGTGGGCCTTCTGTGTTAGTTTCATGAGGTCTAAGTCATGTTTGCAGTAGGTCAAAATCTTAAACGAGAACTATTCCATGAAATATTCACAAATGCTCACGCTAGCCGCTTTATAATGTTTTGAAGCTAGGATAATTTCATTCAGCAATATGGCGGCGGCGGCGACCTTCTGCGACCCGGATGTGATAGCATTCTGACGTCAACGAAAAGTAAGTAGCAAAATAATCACAATTTCTTCAGTTTGAGAGGTTATGGTTCACTTTTAAATCCGTCAGGAATTAAGGAGATGCTACTTTAACCGAAATTAAGATGTTTATTGAAAAGAATACATAAAGCGCAAAATGATTAAGAAGAAATGGCCTTTATTATCATAGATAATAAATGACATTTGTTTTCATCACACAGTGTTACAACTAATTTTTTGCAAATTTATCAAACACTCTTAAAAATAGAAAAGGTAATTGGATAAATTCTACCACTCCTCTGCTAAAATATCGTCACAAAATACTAAATTGTTAAAATCTTATGTCCTTTAAAAGACAAAAACTACTTCAATTAACCAGTCAAAATTTGTATTCATCCAAACAAACATCAAAAAGCAACATCAGCAAACATAAAATAATGTGCACACAAACATGAGCAATTTTACATGCAAAAACGACGTAAATGACTGCGTTGCTACCTGAGTAAACAGGAGATTTGTTCTGTTCCAACAAAACTCATTTTAAAAGACGTGTAGTGCATTTCAGAATACAATGCAAAAATTAGTCTTACGGACTGACAGTAATAAAACAAAGCACTTTTTAGTTTCAGTTACATTCATGTTGCCCACTATATACATATAGGCACATTTTCCTAATATTGCTACACACTCGCAATATTTGGTCATTTCATCCAAAAATATACACCCACTCACGTGGATGTTAAGAAAGATTTCAGAAAAAGGCCCACTCTACAGAAGAAATTCCTCATCTGATCTACAAAAACAGAAGCACAATAAAAATAACAAATGGCCTAAAATCTTTCACACAATATACGTTTAAGAACATAAAGCTGAAAAATTGGCTCATTTGGTGTGATGCTGCAGTTAGATGGGATGGTAGGATAACATTAGACACTCTTGTGGTCGCTTCTCCGACATGGGATCAAAGTCCTTCTGTGTTGAATGAACCGTTTACGTTGAGGGGAGATGGATACCATTATGTCTGCAAAGCTGAAAGGCGTCGCTCAATGCACTTCTTACCTGAAAAGATGTAAAACAAATGATGATCACATATGAAATGTACTCATCTCAAATCTAATTTAGCAATGTGATAAATATTGGTTTGTTGGTGTCTACCCACATTTTTCAATGCTGTCAATGTCCTTTTGCTCTGTGAGGATTCGGGATAGACCCTCCATCAGCAGAAGAGCTTTATTGTAGCGCTGCACCGACGCTGCACCGAGGTGGAACATCTCATCCAAAGCAGCAGATTGAATCTGAATATTTTAAGTACATACACATTTTAAGGACCGACATAAGCATCCCTTGATGATGTAGAAATGATAGAATCTGATGAGATATAAGCTTTGGCACTATAAGATGAGCTCACCATATGCACAGTGTGGCCATAGATGAGCTTCTCTGCTGTGAGGCTATTGAAGCGGTCCATGAGCTTCTGTTTGTCAAGCAAGAAGGTCTGAAGCCGATCGTTCAGGGAGCGACAATAGGTCACACAGTTCTTGTACAAGTTGTTGAGCTTCCTGATCACTGAAAAATAGAAAAAGAAAGTTTTTTTCAATGTTGACATCTTATGCATTGTTTAAAAACATAAAATCAAATGTGTTTGATCAATTGGTGTGCAAAATATAAAGATACAAAATACAACCAGAGACAGTCTATATGTATGCATAATTGATTGTTGCATGCTACAGGTGTAACACCAACAAAGTTTAAAACCAAATTTGCCAAAAATCTTAAATATTCTGTTTTAGACAATTCTGTTTGCTTTTCCCTTACCTACACTTCTGAATAAGACAATACCACCCAAACACTCAGATTCTTCCTGATGGCCTTAATCAATCACACTCAAGTTAAAATTTCTATTCCATGTCAATAATATCACCTTGTTTGACTGACAAAGAGGTCTGGAGTTGGCCTTGTTTTATGTTTTCCTTTGCAGTATGCAGTGCAGAGGACAGAAACTCTTCAGCTTTCATGTACAACACCAACTGCTCTGCATAGCTGGAAGCAGACAAGAAATACTTTGTAAAGAGAAGGCTTACAAGCATAAAACCCCTGCACATGCTGAGAGAACATAATTTTTTAAGTAAGTCAGAGCCTGACACTTATCTCACGTTTTAATGAAACAAAATGTGAAGCTATACGGCTAATGTTGCATTTCTCAGCCTTGACTTGCAATGGTGCAAGTCAAGGCTGAGATACGGCAGTGACGTCACACCTGAAGCTGACGCATCTTAGTTGCAATTTGGAAAAACTAATTTCCAAGTCTAAGCAGAACATGCCCCAAGTTTTAAGCAACTCATCATATTACCAAGATGTTTGCCTACAAATCTGGTCTTGAAACTTTACTGTTTGCAGATGGAATCAATAAAAATCTAGATTGAAATGATCCATTTATGTGTGGCTTTATGTCATAGAAAACCACAAATAAATGTGGTTTTATGCAATAAAACTTAAAAATCCAAAGCTTCTGAATACTATTTTCTATCGTAACGATTTCTGTTGAACGGTTTCCTATAACCTACTTAAAAGATGACTGACCCGTCATTCTGACTTTGTACAAGCAGGGAATGGCCTCACACAACTCAGGCATTGACTCACATTTATTAATTTGACATGCTTCTTACCTCCACTCTCTGCTCAGAAGGCTGATCTGATCTGTCACAATGCTGTGCTCTAAAAAGGAAATATCAGGACTGCCAAAGTCCTCCGGCGCTGGGGCTTTTGAGGAAGCCAACTCCATAACACAGCTGACAAAAGCCAAAGTGAAGCGTAAATCACTCAGAGCGTCTGTATGAACCTGCTGAGAAAAGACAGCGCGTATGAAATTCCACGAATAGCTAAACCTCAGATATGGAATTTGTCATTTTTGTAGACAGAATTTATTCATCTTTACCTCCATCAGTGTATCTTCAGGCAGCTCTGGAGGTTGGAAAATCAGACCGCTCTCTGGGATGGCATCCATTGCTTCAGTCTCACTTTTTCGTCGGCTTCCCCGCTGGAGAGGGCAGGCGTTCAGTGTCCAACCGGAGTTAAAGTAGGTGGGAGAGCCTGCAAGTCAGGCAAAATGCAAGTTTCAACAGTGTTACTGCCATGAACATGGCTGGCAAGAAATCTGAAATACATATTGACAGTTCCAACACATTACAACACCTGCTTCATTCACAAACTCCCCAAAGGAAAACTCAAAAATAAATACAGTTATTCCAGTTATTAGGGAGGTAAAAAAAAAAAAAAAAGCCCCTACATGAGAGCAGGTTTCCCTGTGGTGGAGAACCCATGGCAAAAACTGCAGGAGGCGGGCTGTCTGAAAACTGAAAAACTTTATAACATCCAGTAGGTGGAGCTGTAGAGGCAAAAAAAAAAAAAGAAGAATGACAGAAACCCTTAGGAAGAAAACCAGGACATTGAACAGACTATAACTTAGTGAATTTGATTATAAGTACATAAACTGGTGGTACTTTTTACCTGCTGTGTCAGTGCTGTTCTCCCAGCTGAAGCCCTGATCGCATCCTTCTTCAAACAAATTAGCTCCAAAGGCCGCTTTCAGCAGCATGTCGGTAAGCCTGCCGGTGCTGAGGGATCTGAACGTTGGAAGCAGACAGACACATTGTAGTGCAACACACCAGACACCGTGTTTTCAGATAAAAGACAGACTTCATTCACATATCGACTATTAAATGGGTATTTAATTTGGCACAATGCTATTAAGTTTTCATTTAAAAGTTTTTTTTTTTTAAATAAAAAAAGATACCTTTTAAAGGGACCCTTTTTATTTGCCGGCTTCGTGCTGATGTTGTTTTGGAAAGCAGGAGATTGATCGAGGCATTGCAGGTTTGACACTGTCCTGGTTCGGTTTGGCTTTCTGGGTTGAACATGCTGTTAGAAAAAACAAACAAACAAACAAAAAAACATCCTAAGTTTTAAAACCAGCCAGATTTTAGACTATGAATTAGATATAAAACAAAGAACTTTCACTAACCAACTGGATACCTACTGATATACTTTTTTTTTGTTTTTAATAAACATGAGGTGGATGTTAGATACATAGGCTTGGTTGCATAAATGGGGATGCACTTGTAAGTTCTTAATTTTCTGCTTTATTCAAAACTACTGCCTCTATTGAAGCAGCCGCATATCCTCCCTCCCCCACCCCCCATTTTATGTGTTATAATCTCCAAAAAAACCAACATTTAGAATGGACATTTGAGATCTAAAACAACTGCATGGGAATCCTGATAAGTACATGTCTAGAAACACATCACAGCTGACCTTGTGGCTTGGAGTGACCTCTGCATCGGGAGAACCAGTCAGCAGTCCAGTTCTTGTGCCGAGCGGGAAAATCTGCTCAGAGGTCTTTGGGGTCATCCCAGCTGAAGCAGAGAGTATCACATAACTCATCATTATCATTCTGTTTATCGGATGACGAGTGTTTTTCCTCATATACCTCAGACATGACGAGCTGCGAGGCAAGTGCTGCGAGAATTGAATGCGTCAGACTGAACACATGGAGAAGGGAAGATTTTATCACTAAATAAACCTAAAAGTCCACTTAGCGTCATAAATTAGATCTGTCTCTGTGTGTCAGACACATTTGTTACCGCCCAAAATGTGTGAACCAAGTTTTCATTTCTGATAAAGATGATCCTCAACACATCTAACAAAATTCCTTTTCAATTATGGAAATTAATCAGTTATTGCGTCATTGTCTTTGCAACTAACCAGCTGTGGTTACGCTTCCAACTACACAAATAATCTGACAACCAGTTGCTGCATTTTTTACATTCATCCAAAAAAAAACAAAAAACAATAAAAACAGCACAACAAAAGAAATATTTCTTATTCAGAATTTCTATATAAAAACAATTAAGAGATAGGAATAATTATATTCCTTCTGCTCTGCTTTCCAAAGGTTTCCTGAAAAGTTCTGTGTGTCCTGTTTTGTTTCTACGCATTTCTAATGGCTGTGTGGTTCTGTTCATTTCAAATGCTTCTGTTAGTCTATAAATCACTGAATGGCTTAGAACCAAAGCACATTAAAGATCTGCTGTTGTTGTATCAACGTTCCAGACCACTCAGGTCTTCTGAATATAGTCTGCTCCCAGAACCGGAGCTGGATGCAAATTAGCAGCATTCAGCTTCTATGCACCACAAATCTGGAGCAAACTTGCAGAAAACTGCAAAACTGCTGAAACACAGAGTAACTTTAAATCAAGGCTGAAAAAAAGTCACCTGTTTAGAGTTGCTTTTAATTTCTAGTAACTGGAACATTGATCAACATATTCAATGCGTATTTGCTCGATGACTTTGATGAAGGGATTTGACAAAATTGCACTGTATTGTGTTTTTAACAGTGCAAAGCACTTTCAACCACCTTGTTGCTGAAATGTGCTATACTAATAAACCTGACATGTGTCACTGTTGGGGCTTTATGTAGCTAACAATATTATTTAGTATATACCATGTTTGCAAAAATCTTGTTTGCTACCTGGTGGGGAAGACTGTTCTGGTTGCGCTCCTCCTTTTGCCAGTTTTGGGAAGTTGGCAACAACACCTGGACACGAAGCTCGACGCCGTCCACACTGCAGCGGGTTTACATTGACCGGCTGCAGATTCCGCGCCATGCGCTGGTAGTTGTGAATTTGAGTTGGGACAGGAATCGGTACAGACGGGCTGCATTTGCAGCCATTTAATGCAGCTGGATTGCTGTGTGTGACATGAAGAAATGAATGGCTAGGAGTGATTTAGGGTGAGATAACTAAGAAACAAAACAAACTAAAAGAAAAACAATATAAATCTAGATCTTCATAGTTTCCTTTTACCTAACGGGCTTGTTGGGAGAGTGCAGAAGAGAAGGATGTACTGGTGTCCTTCTCAAGGGTTCAGAACCTCTCCTGGTCAGTGGATACCTCCTTAAAAGATTGGTAAGACTGGCTTAGAAAAAAGCTTTTGTAGTAATTTTTGACAGTGATAAACTTAATCTTAAATCAGATAACTGTACAATAAACTCACTTATTGATTGCTAGGAAAATTTCAGTGGGAGACCCATCTTCCAGCTCACTTGTGTACTCACCTAAAAAAAAAAAAAAGCAACACATAAAAATCAGACGAGCAGAGGGTGAAAAAAGTAAAAACGAGAAATTAAATAACCAAGATATCTGTCAGGAATGCTCACATGTCACATTGGACAGCTCAGCTGGCACCATGACGTAATCTTCAGCACATGATGGTGGGCTTCTACTGCCTTTAGTGGCTTTTGCTTTGCTCTGCAAGCCGGCGGTGTCCTGTGTTGGCAGGTGCAGCTCTCCGTCGGAATGCTGGGTCAAATGATTAGAGATACACAGAAATATTTGCCAACATTTTTGCTTTATCAGGTTTGATAAACAGCTGGCAGGTCAGAAACCTAAAAAAATCTGATCTTTTTTCCAGTCAGTGAAGACACCACTCCTAAACCCATGCCGACAATCTTCAGTGTGGAAGTTGTTACTTGGGGAAGATTATTTTCTGCATCAGTGGGATGTTTACAAATCAGAGAAAGCACAAACGTAGTTAGTAGCCTCTAGAAATAAAGCCATTTTCTATACGGCATGTCAACTTTTCCTCCACTTCCACAGAAAAACTAACAAATCACACCCATTCCTCTATTTTACAGAGAACTCTCTCTTCATTGGAGAACATACTTGTGGCGAGGCGGGCTGAGATGTGGAGGAGCTGCAGGAAGAGCTGCCTGATCCAGTGTTGGCGTAGGAGATTACAGAAGAAGGCGAACCTGTTGAAAAACACACACCTGCTTGTGTTAGGAGCTGAAGTACAGCAGCTTTACCAGCACGACAACAAGGGGCAACGACTCACAAGGCACAGTACGCACATGTTTTTGCCGGCGAACTTGACTCCAAGAAAGGATGGTGGAAAAACTCTTCTGCAAGTGAAAAGATTGACATGCTGTTCGCATAAGTCACACTTTAAAAAAAAAAACAAATCTGGGAGATTAAAAGGAACGGACTTACCAAAACTCATCCGCTCCTTGTGGTTTCTCTGCAGAAGCCCCAGGAGCAGGTGTCTTAGGTTAGCTGAAGTCTCCTTTGGGATGCTAGAAGAAGTTGAAAGTCACATTTGCTTATTTCATTTCACAATACACCAATAACAAAACAAGAATTGTAAAGCCAAGCCATCACAAAGGCTTCATCTAAAGTAATTTAAGCCTTTCTTTTGTAACTGTGTGTTCTGAATATGTGCACTCAAACTCTCATGCTAAACTGATGTGTGCCTTTGCCGCTTTCCTCATTAATTCAAATGCCCTCCTAAGTATAAATCATAAATATGGATACGTTGAGCAATTTTCTCCTGTTCCATTTGTGCATGTTGCCTACACTGTGATAAATATATAAATATTTAGAAAAATGCTGCTTCAGTGTGTAAATCTTGCACAAATATGGAAATTCTTAATCTAATTAGCGTCTTCAGTGCCACAGCTCTTGGCGACATGGTGTGCACTGTCAGACTGAGTGTGTGTGCGTGTGTGCGTGTATTTATGTGTGCGCCGAGCTATGTAAGCTGTGTGGAAAAAGATAGCTGCACAGACCATTAGCTGGCATCTCAGGGCAGGTTATATATAGAAAGAGAAGAAAACAAACTATGCCTCCTCATACAAAAACACAACCCGTCTTATCACCCAGCTGTTTCATTGCATAAGATAAGCGTGGCTGTGGGCCATAGACCAGCCAGTAAAAAAAACAGCGTGAACAAAGTAGGCAAACAGCCCATAAATCCAGCTGGATGCTTTCCCAGGTTGGAGTTCTTCAAATCAGAGGTTCAGTGTCAAAAAAATATGTTTGTGGTTCTTGAGTTCCTGAAAATAGTTCGTCAAATTAATGATTTCTAGATTAAAAGGACACAAGATGTATCATTGTACATCTGCGGAATTTAATAGATCATGGAAAATAACTGATGGATCCTATCAGGTGTCTGTATCGGTTTCTTCCACGTCAGGACTATTTTTAGTGCTGGTGGAGGACTTATTTACTGACGTCTAAATATAACCGTGGTAGCATGTATCTGCCGACTTGAATGCATTTACACCTCAGTCACATATGCACAGATGTCTGTTATATATTAGCAAATCTAGTGTGGACATGACCAGGGTTCTCAGCGATGTCGGCTCCTATCGTGTTTTCCACGCATTGTGTGTGTGTGTGTGTGTGTGTGTGTGTGCGTGCGTGCGTGAACGTTGGACTGCGTAGGGGGAAAGGTCAGGAAGCCACGCAGTCACCTGGGTAGCAGAGTTTCGTTGCTTTCATAGAACAGACGGAGCTCTTGTGGCGAACTGGCCTGAACAAACAAGAAAAGTTTGAATTAAAACAAAGAATGAACTGCCACTGAAAAATATGTGTTTGGAATCACAGGGAACCTCCAGCGCAGCACATTCTGCTTCTATGTGTTTCAATAAGACGTCCGGATTCGATGCAGTTTGATGAGATTGGAATTTCTTCCATTTTAAAATTGTCTCAGTTTTTCCAACATTATGAACATTTGAGCTTGAAACGCGTACCTTGGCAATTTGTTAACATTTTTACAGTTAGATTGTATCATCTATGCTTCATAAATCAAGGAAAAGTACAAAGCTCCAGTTGGCTCCTAACTCGGCAGAATGATGACGGGCCACTCCACTGCTTTGTGGACATTTAGACTAACTCAGATCTACCTAACAAAAAAATGAGTCTAAACGCAGGTTCTTTAAAGCACAATTTGTGATGTTCAATACATTTTATTTCTGAAAAATTTATAAAAAAAAAAAAAAAAAAGACTGTTTGAATGCTTTGTTTAGCGGGATCTGAACCAGATCTAGTTTCTAAACGGTCAACTCGTCCTGAACCTAAACATGCAGAGGAAATGCCTTTCTGGATTCTTCAGTGGGCTTTTAGCTCTGTGCTTTCATTTGGTTAACGTAAACTCGTTCAGGAATACGGCAAAACTAAGACAAGTTAAGTCAAGAGAGCTCTGCAGTGTCACAACAGCAGGGGAGAGCTCCTTAATCCTGGAGACTATCTAAGTGTTAACTTGCCCAACCCAGAACCTATCTGCCTTCTTTAGCGTGAAATAACAACCCCCTTTCCTTAACAATAGACAAATGGCAAGACCGTCGGTGTTGGGCTCCACAGAATCCTTGGTACATAACAATCAGGGATTCATACCTATTGTCTAATCAAGTCTCTCTTCTCTGACCAGAACAAAAGGAAGCCAGATCCACTGTTGGTCAGAGCAGACTTGACAGACTCCTTTCACTCTGTATTTCTGTTCTCACCTTGCAAGGTTTTAATACATTTCTTATTTCTTCTCATCTACTCTTGCTAAAGTAATTTTTTCCACGACAAAACTCAGTTTTCTTTTTTCCACATGTATCCAAGCATTTAAAGAGTATGTAGAAACCCTAGAAATAATACATTACAGTAGAACAGAATATGATGCAATAAAATTCAACACACTATTTTTTTTTTATTATTGTCCTCTCAGATTAATTTGTGTTGGATTTAGAGTCAGATAACACAGTTTGAATTACATAAATAATCCACTACTGTACCTGTAATAATTCTAATAAAAGTATATTTCTAAGGATATATGTTAGGCATTACAATGATTCTGTACCATCAGTTACGCTAAAGTAAATCTGTTAATTGTTAAACATGACAGAACCGTTTACAACCTTGAGTTCTTACTGAAAATACCCATATTGGTCAGTAGCTTATTATTTGTGTAGTACTAAATGAATATATCATCGTACCACATTCAGAATTCAACATAAAACATTTCTAACCCAATATCCCCAACATAGCTTTGTTTATTTATTGTCATTTCCAATAACTACTGTGTAAAAGATACTTCCAAACACAGACATGACAAATTGGAAGGTCTCCCAACCGAGGGAGCCATAAAAATATCAGAAGCAGCAGCGAGCTGCAGACTAACCCTTGGACTTAACACAACCCAATGACCTCAGAGGCAGCCATAGGGTATAAACTTCCCTATCGACCTCAGAAAGTGCAACAAAAATAGGCTTGGGTGCTAAAGCAAAGCAAACAGCCCATTACAGCGCCACGCATTAAGAATGGGATGATACAGGCCTACAGAAATAAAACAAAACTGAGGTCAAACCTGTGCCTGTGTTTAAAGTTACATCTGAGTCAGTCTGTAAATAACAGTTTGACTACAGCAGCCACGTGAATAGAAGAAAGTAATAGGTGGGGTTGTGAAACGCTGTTTATTCTGGGTTTAGAGAAGTGGCCCGCGGCCATTTCCGCATGCCCCCCTCCATAAAGACGGCTCATTACTTGGAAGCAGTACTTCATTACTCCACCAGCATTTTCCATCTTACAACACTCATCCCATAGACGTGTTGTTTGCCACGGCTGTGTTATGGGTCATCTTGTTTGTGTTATGAAAGGGAGACAGCAAGTTATGACAGTAGTTAGTACGCCCTCTCTAAGACCTAAAACAAAACAATGACGGGGACCTGAGCAAGGGTTAGTCACCATACACATTAAGTAAAGGAAAGGACATTTAAAAAGCTGTTATTTCTCTTGTGCTTATGCATCTGGAGGTTTCACTCACATGAAAGGGGGCCTTTCCCGTTAGACACTGGTATACGATGGTGCCTATGCTCCACAGATCGGCCTTGGCATCATAGTTCTGGGACATGATGACCTCGGGAGCCTGTTTTCACACAAACGCCGCTTACATCTTAAGGGCATTACAACTTGCTGGCACAGGAAGACAGAGCGAGAACTTACCATGTACATGGGCGAGCCGCACAGTGTAGCGGCCATAGTGTTTAGCTGCAGGTGCCGCGCAAATCCAAAATCAGCTGGAAGGACATGCAGAGTCAGCATGAGTCTGCAGCCCATTTTTGGAAAGACATTGTCAACGCGACAGTATGGACTAAAGCCGTTACCGATCTTAATGCTGGTATTTATGGAGCTGGACTTGCGGCCCTCTGGGTGGCAGAGCAAAATATTCTGGGGCTTCAGGTCTCTATGGAGGATGCCTTTGCTCTGCAGGACTTTCATGGCCTTAGCGATCTGCTGCAGGAATACCCGGATGGTATCCTCACTCAGTGTTCCTTTGGCTGTTAAAAGGAGAGAAAACACGCTAGATCGGCTCAAATGTGGAACATGCAGAATTTTATTTATTTTATGTACTTCACAGTATTTTATAGCAGAGCTATAATTACTTATAATAAAAAAACTAAGGTAGCTTATTCTTGAGCTCATCCCCCATCTATGTTGTTCCACTGAGGCTCATGCGATACGTGAGCGGCAGATGGGTGAGGTCATATGGGTGCTCCCTCAACCTTTCCTGAAGTGCTGTGCTGTAAATAGCTATATGTGCCTTTTCTTGGCATGAACTTAGGAGGTTTACAGAATAAAGAGGGGGAGCAGAATTAGTTCAAGGTCGCACATCAGTATATATAGATGCACATTAACGCTGAGCAGGGAAATCTAACCTCCTCCATGGTCAAATCATGTTTAAAGGCCAGTGTTGAGAAAGTAAAAACTCAAAAGTCCCAACCTTATGACTAACAGGGAAATAACAACCTGATTTCTGTATACAGCCACAAATTTTGTGTTGATTGTCAAATAATTAGCAAAAGGTAGTCGAGATGCCAAAAAAAAAAGAATTTGGTGGCCAATTTAAAAGCTCAGCTTTTTTATTTTAAAGGCTTTGACCGGCCTCAATAAGACTTCCACCAATTCTGATTTCTGTTTAAGAACCCTAACTAACAGCATTCAAGATGGTTTTTACTCAAGCCGTCCTCAGGCATGCCATTAGTAAATTCTTTAAATATTAGCAGAGGTGACGCCTCACCATTTCAGCCTGAATGAAACATGACCAGTGACAAAAAAATTTTGAGTTTCTATCTTGTTGGATAATCATCCAATAAGGTCAAGGAAAAAAGAAAAAGTGTCTAATTCTGGTCAACAACTAATTTCTCGATGCATCTCCAGAAAAAAAATAAGTCAAAACTCAAGAAATGCCTAGTTAAGAGGCTTAATTTATCAAGGCTAGGTATTTCTTTAAAAAAAAAAAAAAAAAAACAAAAACAAAAAAAAGAAGTCTGGTAAATTTTCCCTGTAATCATCTGAAGCTAAAACATTAATGGGGTCCCTGAATTAAAATCCTAACATTCAATTAAAAGGTAAAAGAAAAAGAAATATTGCAACATATTTACAACAATGAGATTCTCAAAAATCTAAGAAACATGTGACACTTCTCCAACCTATTAGTAAAACCCTTCAGAGTATGGAGTTAAAATCCTCCTTTTGTTGCTTTGCATCGTAGTATGAAGGAAGACAAAGGGGGAGAAAAGGTATGTGTGCTTGAGCGTTGAGCTCTGTGTTGGGGTGTACTTACTTTGGAGATACTCGGCCAGATCGCCTCCATTGCAGTACTGAAATCAAGTCACAGACAAGTCTTAACAGAAGCCTAGGTAACATTTGCATGGTGAATGTAAATATATATATATATTTGATTTGCTTTTCAACATAAAGATAAATCAGTCTGCACCGTTTCAATCTCCACTCACCTCCATTATGAGATAAATACATCCACCCATCTCCTGTTGACATGGAAAACACAAATAATCAGCTGAATGTTTTATTAAATACAGCTGGAGCAACTAAAACCCGATCAGATGATTGAACAAACAGACAGAATCCATGTTTGATTCATGGACTGAGATGGAAAGTTATGCAACAGTCCGTCAGTGTCTTAGAAAGCACACTGACAGGTAAAACAACAAGTGACGACACCTCATGTATTAGATGGACCCCACTGGGGTTTTTTTGGCCTGCATTATAGCAACTTCTTAAAATTCTCGACGGCCGTAACGGAGAACTCGGGAGCCTGAAACTAGATCCAGCTAAAGCCCAGCGTTCAGCACCGAGCCCTCGAATCATCCAGGACTATCTCCCGATTCAGCACCCCTCTTTATTGCCATTACAAGGAAAAATAAATAAATAAATCCACCAGCAGCAGACCAGTGAGGCAATATCAAGTGAGGCAGAAAGTGCGAGAAGTTTAGGGTGTCAGTACAACATGACTAGAGGGGAAAGCAACAAGTAGAAAAGCAAGTTACACAATCCAGTTAAAGCTACTTTGCCTGGAGTCCCACTTTAACATATGTTTACCACTTGAAAAAAGGTTGAAAACACCTTATGGCCACCATGGTGAAATAAAAAAAGCTTGTGCGCTAGTGTGTCTCTGCTCCATAGATACACTCAGATTGTGTTTTCTAATCCATTGTTTGACCTGCTGTACCCTGCCATCTGTCAGACATTGTAGGAGATCAGCTTAGCCGTGCCTACTGTCTGGCAGGTGTCAGTAAGGTGATAAGAGGAACGCAGAGGGTGAACTCACATCCAACACATGGTTTGTGCTGTGTAATATGTGCAACCTGTCCAGTTAAAGAAAACCCCCAAAAAACATGAGATTAGCTGTGTAATAGCCATAACAGACGAACAATCAATCAATATAAGATAGCTTTGTACTTTTAGATGTCACTTAGATGATTAAGATTATAATGCAGCATGGTGGTTGCACAAAATAAGTGACTTGCAGAACTGGCCAAAGGCATAAGCAAACAAAGTACCTACAAAGAGCTCCCACACACCAACAGAGGGCCCCCCCAAGAGCAACAAAATACAAAAAAAAGCCAGGTTTATGAATGTACAATAAAGAAACCTGTGTTACATAAAAGAAAAAATATTATGTCATAGCTTTCCTACACTATTTAGTAATAACATCAATCAGAATTTGTTTATAAAAACACATGTCTAAACATGCAATTCCAGGTACTGTGAGTCACGTGACTTGTAAGATTTAAGCAATGCAGGTTTGGTTGTACAGTCAACCAATATTATTTTCTTCTTTTGTCTCTTTCCAGACACCATGCTTAAAAGTTCACGCAAAGATGAGATGGAAAAAAAAAGTGACGTTGAGTTGTGTTGGGTGATCATAGTAGGAAAGTTACCAAATCAAATTCTGCTTAGAGGCCCGTCTGGTGCTGGGCTGACTCTAGCATCTCACATGAAATGTTGCAGCAAGTTTCATCATCTGGGAGTCAAGTCTCTAACATGGAGATACATGTGAGACTGAGCAGTGATAAGAAAAGCCATCCTTACCTGATAATCAAGTAGTCTGACAATGTTCTCATGTTTGAGCTCCTGGAAGAGGTTAAAAATACACTGCTGTTGTTAAAGGTGCTATAGAAGACAGTCACAAAAATAAATACATAAATAAATACATAACATCAGAGAAAAATACATTACCTTTAAGATTTTGATTTCTTTTCCAAGCAAAGCCTGCGATTTGGAAAAGTTTTTCTTGTTGATGCACTTTACAGCAACTTCCCAGTCACGTTTCTTAGAAAACAACAAAACAAAATATTAATAAAGAGAGTAATAACTACTTTCAAGGCTGATCTGAATTTGCCACAGATGGGGAAATGTACCTCTTTGTGTCTGCCTTTGAACACAACAGCAAAGGCACCGTGACCAACCAAGTCTTTCCTGTTGAACTCAAACTTCCCAACAGACTCCATGGATATAAACATAAAACTATGTACAGTACAGTATGTCAGAGAAGCTGGGAGAGAATGACTTTGCAACTGAAGCAGACACTCGCCGAAACACCGGGGAGCTCCATGTCAAGGATGAAAAATGCCGCCTTCACGTTTCATAAGCCTCATATTGGTGGGAATTGTCGACAACATGACGAAGTATCGCTGTCAACACAAAAAGTAGTAACAACGTGAAGTAGTAAGCAACAGCGCATGCGGGTAAAATGCAAGCGGTCCACCAGCTAAGTCCCAGCCGCTTCTTTAAAACCGTCTCTCGATAAAAAGCCGTCTTAATGAAGCCTGTTTGTATGGTCGTTTGAATTTAAACACTGAGCTCACACATTGTTGTGCCTCTCACCTCTCCAACCATCCGCAAGTTATTCTTGCCTCATGTTGAGCATGCGCAAACAGCCGAAGATGTTTTTGTTGGTGGTGCTTTCATGGCCATCTCGTAAATTCAACCATTTACAGAAGCTACATTTAGCTGTAATTTAGTTTACATGCGCTTTAACCTGTATGTCAAATGAGAACAGGCTCCTTACTTAAGGTTTAATATGCGTTTTGAAAATGTATAGATGAAAAGTACTAATTTCTACTATTTGATTATAAGAAACCGTCAGGTTATTTGTTGTTGAGTCACCCCGGATTCACTTTTATACGTACAGTACCCCTCCAACTTTTTGACATTTTGGATTTTATATGATAAAAGTAGTAGAAAGATGTGAACTGGGAGGGAAAGGATTTATGTTTTTAAAAGCATACATTTCTAACAAATGAAAATCTGAAAAGTGCGTCATGCCTTTGTGTTCAGTTTACCTGAGTCAGTATTTTGTAGGAACTTTTCTGCTTTTGCACAGCCAATCAGTGACGAAAGGGGCTTTGGGTTATTGTTTTATAAATGTCTTCACTTTAAAGTAACAATGTGTCAAATCTATTTGCTTCTTTTTCTTTCACTACAAAACTATGAGCTATTGTGTTTGGAAATAACAGTTATAATCCTAAAAGAAAGAAATTTATACTTACAGCTTTGCAAAACGCAAGGGATAATATTAAACTTTTGAAAATCATTGTAAAAATTCTGAATACAAGAAAAATGACAAATTCTTGACATAAATATTTTTTTAAATAAAATAGAACTGGATATACAAATTAAGTATCATTACAGGAAAAAACTACCCAAAATCACACAAATGCTAAAATATTAATTTTTATTCTGATATTAAAAAAGTGAGTGCTGATCCACTTACAGTAAATAAGAAAGTAAATTTTGGCACAGTGTACAATAAAGGAAATTTTTTAACAAAGTATCAAGGAACAAAAACACCAACCCTAATCAATCTCAACCCTCTGCAGTAAAACACAATTCATACTTTTTGTACCATGAAAATCTAGCAAAATGTAGCAGAAATACATTAAAAAAACAAATATTTCACAGAATTTTGTAGGACACATTAAAAGTATTCACTGTTCTTTAAAAAGCATTTGCAATAATAATAATAATAATATTCCAGCAAGTATTTTTCAAGAAAAATAACAATAACAACAACAATAATAATAATAATAATAATAATAATAATAAAAACTGTGAACAAAAGTAATTTTGCAGCTGTAACAAAGTTCGAAGGCTACACAACACAATACTCAGAATCACAGCATAAATAATTACAGACTTTTAGATTCACTGTCATAGACTCCTCTGTAATATTATTTTGTGCTGTCCCCGAAACTATATTAATACTGTGTCAGCTACATAATTACTTAGATAAAGTCAGCACTTTTTTCTTTGTGATGTAAAATAGATTAACAGCTGGTGTTGCGTTGTTCTAAAAGTATAAAATAACACTATGTTTAAAACTAACACTGTGTGTTCTTGGTCCTTTCGTCCACGATTATGCAAACAGTTCTGAGGACATTCTGAAAGTTTGTTTCTAAACACAATAAAGTGTGCTTAATTCCTGCCTGCAAATAACAGCGTGTGTCATCGTAACACCGTTTACTGTACAAACCAAAATCATTTTGATGAAAAGATCAATGCTAATCCTGTCTTGTCATTGAAAGAAATCTACTTTTATTATAGTCAAACAATTAAGAGAAGGAAATACTTGATCTAGATAACTAGTCACCTGATTATATAGCTCATCATATCCATAAATATGGTTCTTTTAGGTTCCATCTTGCTCAAAGTAAATGCCTCATTTTCTCGTTATTCCAATAATACACGCGGTAGAGTTTCATCCCATCAAAATGGTCATTTTTTGTGAAATTGAGAAAAAACTTTTCAAAGTTTTCTTCCACTGTCAATTTGATTTATATGATTAAGAAAAATGGCATCAGTCTGGTTGCCCAAGTGTACTCTGATTGTTTTGATTAAATCTCACCATTCAGTCTTCTTTGGTGAGATTTAGACAGCATCCCAGAATCTCAATCCTGATTCTGATTCTATATGTCTTCTGTGTTTTTTTTGTTTTGTTTTTAAAAATGTAATTAAATGTTATTGTTCAAATGTAGCAGGAAACCATTTCACAGTCTTTTTGGCCTGTGCGGATGTAAGGTCGGACATCGGCGGCGGTGTGTTTTGGTGTCGGGTATTCATTTTTGTCTGGAGGATGTGCATAAGAGAGCTGCAAAACGTCACACTGGCACCAAAAATACATGTAAAGGAGAGAAGGAGTTTTTCTTTTAGATGTTTCTTCAGGGTTTATGCTCATTTCTGGACTTCTTCCGATTCTTAGGTGCTCTGAAAGACTCATTTTTTTTGTGTGTTTCTCAATCCTTTTACAGTTGGTGAGATCAGTTCTAACACTTTAGAAACCGAAGAAACTGATACAATTGCTCCACATCTAAAGACACAAATGTCTTTAGATGATGTACATCATGTGCCTACTAAGGGAAGGGCAGCGCCTCCCACGGGGGCAGCAGCCTCAGGCACCTGTCTGCACATGCCTTACGTTGTCCGTTTGTCTTTTCTTTGGTTCTTTGGATGGGCTATACTGAAGCAAATCTCATTTCAGTACACTGATAACTAAAGGCTGATTCTGATTGTTTGTCTTCTGTACTTTTAAAAAAATGTTATGAAATGTTATTCTTCAAAATGTAGCCAGAAACATGTTCTACCTGAACTGACTGTCTTGTTTCTACGCTACTTAGCAAAGATAATAAGGGTTAACCATTGAATGAAGGGGGGCTTGATTGTCCCATTTATGCAGAGTCTGGGAAACTGCTTCACAGTCTGTTTAGACTTATATATATATGTGTGTGTCTGTGTGTGTGTGTGTATATGTAAGAAAGGAGTGTAGAATTTAGGCCATTATTGTGAATTTAAACATTCATTGCAAGATGAAAGATGGGTTAGGGAATATTGCAGCAGATTTTCTACAATCTATTCATTTAGCAGAAACTAAGACAACGATGTCACAAACGTTGGCCTAGTAGCTCATTCTGGTCTTGCTTCAGAAATTTGCAGATTCAGCTCATCTGCCAAACTCTCCGCTATCTACTGCTGTGTTTCCTGCATGCGCCATGCTGTTTATTTGAGCATTTGGGTTACTCTCATTAATCCTGTGGACCTCTCCTGAAAAATCAGATTTTCTTTTCTGTACTTTGAGAGCAACAGAGAACATTCTGTGTGGGAGAATATCAAGCACAGTCCAACAAGTCTGTTTGTCCTCAAGCGTGAACATATTATGCAACTTCAAATTGACTGCATGTAATGACAGAGTGGAAGAGTACTCTGGCCAGTGTTTGCCTTTCCACCCAAGTGAGCCACACATTGCTCTCCTGTCACACAGCGGAGAGGTCAAAACGGTTGGCCGAGTTGGTGCTTTTGTCCCATGTGTTCATCTTAGTGGGAGTTACACCCTCCTTGTTTCCATTCATCTGTTTTGCAAGACAGGAAAAGGGAACATTAGGCTTTTAGGAGCAAAACGGTCCAGTTTTGTTGGCACATTAATGCATCAATGTTGACACTTACAATGTCAGAGTTGAATGGTTTCACATTGGCGTTTCTTATGGAGCTGCTGGTGAGAGACCAAACCTTGGTTTTGTGCTTGAATGCAGCTCTTACCTGCAGACAGAATCAGAAACCATGAAGTCCAAGAATCAAAAGTACTAGAAGAAAAAAGAAATCAAACTGAATAATGTTGTAAAAGAGAGACATTGCTGCTTCTTACTAATTAAAACCTTCTATGATAAAGATGTCAAAACTATTCCCTTCTACAAATATCTTATGTTTTTCCTTTTCCTGCCACTGCTGAATGTTTCAGATCGTCTCACCAATTTTATTTTAGTTTTACTAGTTAAATGTGCACCTGTGTCAAAAAGTAAAATAAAATTTCCCTTAAACCTAATAACTGGTTGTGTTCAACAAAATTCCTGATGAGCTTTTTTCATTAATGCATGTCATTCTTTTTTCTCTTTTTTTTACATTGTCATGTATAAATAACTGAAAAGTGTGTATAAGTTTCGCTGTCTTTTTACAATTACGGACTACTTTGTATTTGTCTATCACAGAAAATCCACGTGATTATTATAAGACAAAATATGAAGGAGTTAAAATGTTATGAATTGTTTTAATATAATATATATGCCAAGTGTTTTACCCCATACCTCAGAGTTGAGAAGACAGTGGAACAGGAAAACAAAGAAACCCTAAGAAGAAAGCAGATAATTAATAAAACATGCCTTTACTATGAAAACAAGATTGAAAAGCGGAAAACTTACTTGTAATGAGTTAAATATAGCAAAAACATATAAAAACGGAGTCGTGTGTGTGTTGAAGGCAAGAACTCCAAAGATCCAGGAAATGCCGAGTATGGGCAGGAGCACTGCCACCGCTTTGGCTGTCAGCCTTCAAGCAAACCGAAAGATAAACGCGATTACAGCTTTTAAGTAAGATAAATATGTTGTGTAAGTGAAAGATTCTGATCGTGCAAACAAACTCACTTGACCGCATTAGCATCTCCGTGAACCTTGTAATTCTCCCCACTGATTCTTGATATGATTCTTGTCACAGATATCAGGATGCCTATGTTAACCTGGGGATCAAAGATTTGAGAAAATAAAAATAAGAATGCAAAATACACAGGAAATGAGGCAAAACTGTGCTAAAAAAACAACAACATATTTTTAAAGAAGTTTCTCACCACAATGACAAAAAGAGCAGGCGCCACAAACGCCCAGATGGCTCCCATCTCCAGCGACAGCCAGCAGCTGAGACAACAAGGGAAAGTTACAAAGCTTTCCATGAAAAAAGCTTGCACTGTTTTAATGCAAATTTAGGCATTATGCTGCTAATCTAGACCTTTCTACATAGCATTAAAAGCTGTTGTTTCCACTTTCTCTCACAGGTGATGTCATTCTTGCGCAACGGCGGCCATGGAACAAATTAGAGTCCTCACATGCGGAGGGTCGTACTTACTTGACAGTCTCTCCGTAGCTTTTGAGGGCCGATGTTGCAGACACAACACAGATCAGCAGTGGAGAACCTGGGACAAAAGAAAACAACAACACATTCAGCATTAGGTGTGGCTGACGTGAGCTGAAACACGATGGGGGGGATTAATAGGTTTAGGTGGCCAAATTTACGCCCATCATTTTCTATCTAAAGCATATGTATCAAACTGTGAAAGCAAGTATTGTAAAATTGCAACGTATAATATAACACACTATGGCAGTCTATTTGTAGTAATGGTTAGTTTAAGTTAAAGCACTGTCTAAGGAAAACAACAAAACATTAATTGCGCAAATATCTAGCAAATTTTAAAATGTTGCAAATGTGGTGCTTTATTCCCATCTGTATCAATCCTTAAAATAAATGTTTCAACTAAAGCACTTTTTGTTGTACTTTTTCATTTTTAAGACAGTTTAGCTATTTTTTTGCTAATTTGTTGACATGCTGCTCCATCCAAAGTGTTGAATATTAGCAAATACAAATAGAACCATAAGCGATATATAATTTATAAAAAATATATACATAAGTGTGGTATTATAAGTAACTGAAATGAGACTTTGATATAAAGCAAATAAAGCATTTGATCGTATATACAGTACTTGCTTCTCCTTTAACTGTATGCTGCAGCTGTCTTAAATGTTAGAGAAGAAGACTAAGTGCTGTGTTAAACATTTAACATTTTTTTCTCCACTGAATAAATGTACTCAAAATAACAATAAGCAGAGAAGGATCATGCAGCAGTAAAAAAATATATTTTATGGCCTTTATGCATTTTTACATGGGATGCAAATGAGTAGAAATGCATTTGATTTACAAATGAAACTCACATAAAGCCCACTAATTTGTCTTTGTTTAAAAGATTGTGAATTGTATTTTTAGCGCAATTTAGATTTATGATATTTTGAAAAAGAAAACACGTTTTCCTCTGATTATTTACCCCTGTTGTATTTTGAAGCAGAACATAAAGTCATCCCTTCTTCAACAGCTTAACAACACAGCAACCTTTCTGATAACAATCTTTGACTGTAACTTCATTCTATTATTTTGAAAATACCATTTTCTAGAAACACACCCCAAATCTGAGATATGCATTAAGCACAACCAGATGCAGTCCTCTATTTGGGAAGGACTTTGTGACGTATCTGCCAGCGAAAATGAGCAAATAGAGAGAAGCAGGCAGAACATTTTGCACAACAGCAAAACATGACCAATAATTAAAAGTAATAGTAGATCACTGGGCTTTTTATTATCTAACTTATTATACAACAAAACCTCAATATTATATATGTAGCGTTTTTAATCCAAAGAGACATTTTTGCCCTACATCCACTCTGCTAATTTTCCATGACTTTTTAATAAGAGACAACTTAGATATATTTTTTTTACATATGTCTCCTAAAGAAATTTTGAGGTTATAAACAGGATATGTAATTTTTTTTATTCTATAGAATGTTGATAATTGTGGGACATTATGTGACAAAAACGTAGACATTTCCAATGTAATGACAACAAAAAATAGATGTGGTAATGGTACATTTTGTTGTGGAAATTCAATGCAACTAAGCATTGAAAAACCACTAAAACTGCAGTCATCCTTATATCTATATTTGAAAACTGAACCTTTATCATTTTTAGCCAATGTTAAGAGTTATTGTTGAAGATTAAAAGAGCCACAGGTTGCACATCTCTGGCATAAAGCCTGCTGCCTTTATGCCTAACTTTGCTTTGTGCTGTTTGTCTTTCTTCGTAGCTTTGACTCCACAGGAAGACTTTAATCACTTTACGTACTCTTAAATCTACAAAACCTCACCCCGGTAGGGCTGCTACGTGTCCGTCAGCGCTGAGTCTACAACGGTTTAATTAGGTAATTTTCCTAGAAAATAATGGATTCTTTTTGTGCAAAAAAAGGAACCAGCCATGAGGGAGGTATTAAGACACAAAGTAGAAAAGATTTATTTTAATTGCAGCCAACAGCAGATTTAGTTCCCTTTTTTTTTTTTAATGAACATATTTCTTTTGTTTCCATTACAGCTTTACTTCTAGCTGCCAGACAAGTCTCATAATTATAATTTTCATTTAGTCACAAAAAAGGACAAACTGCTTTGGCCAGTAGGAAAACATAAAACAGGATTATGTCATACTAAGAGGTCCAATATGATAAAAACAAAACAAAACAAAACAAAACGATAATTTACACATAATCACCAATCAAAGAGTGTAGCTTTATAGCACAAATGTCCCTGTCTGATTGCAAATTTACAGCTCATTTAAAGAACCTAATATCTTTATTAAAAGTAGGTTAAATCATAGACTGAATAATGGTAATTTATTTCATTACATACAAATAAAACATTGTTAAATATAATGACGTGGGAACTAAAGTCAGTCAAACAAAGGAAAACAAAAGACCCACCCCATCCAATGCCGTAGTAATAAAAGTGTTTGCTGCCTTCTGAGCCAAACACCTTCACCACCATGCTGTAGAGATGCAGACCCTCCACCAGCATCCAGGCGAACGCGCTCAGAAAGAAGAAGTGAAGCAGGACGGCCATGACCTTACAGGGCAGCTGCGAAGTGGAAGAAAATCAGAAAGTTAATAGCTAGACCCTCCTCTGATTTACCTGTTTGTGACAATAAAAGGAAAAGCGTTACCAAGTAACACCGAGATATTTTGCATAGCAGCAGTTTAACTGGACCTCAGCAAAACGTCACTGTTCGTCACAACTTATTGATTCTGTTAATATTTTGATCATCATCCCTCATATATAAGTCATTAAGTACTCTCAAAAGGTTTTTCTTTTTTGAACTTTTTAAGTCTAAACAAGGGCAGAAAAATACAGCTGAGTGTGGAAAACACATATTTTTGTTTTCCGTGATTCTTTTGTGTTTCATTTTCCAGAACATAAAAAAAAAACCATGACACCAAAAATCAAACACTGTAGAAAAAACAACAAAAAACATTCGTACGGTCATGTCAAAATATGCTGACCCTAACACTACCTGAAAATTGATAAATTAGAAAATATAAAGATAGAACTTTGAAGGGGGAAAATTGCAGAAACAATGGTATTTGCATAACTCTACATATGGCATCAGGAGCATCATGTGTAAAGTTAGAGGTGCTGCAGAATGCACTGACCGTGCCTGGCTCAAAGCGAGCGCTGATGAGCAGTAAGATCTCTGCCACCAGGATGGCGAAAGACAGGTTGGCGTGGATGTGGTAGCGCTCATTACGGATGGTACTAACAGATCTGCAACATGGACACGGATGCAGAAAAGTCAATGTTACACGCTCATAGTCATGTAATAAATTAGCGCAAAAAAAACAAAGATGCTAAAAAAAAAATTAGATCACAGTAACTATTGATAATACTCACGAAAGCACTGCAAATGTAACCAGAGTGATGGCCAGGCAGAAGATGGATATTGAACAGCCAACATACCCAATGGTTGATAGTGCCATCTTGTGGCCAGGAGTGAGCTGTATAGAGAGACAGATCACTGTCAGCACCGGACAAGACTTGCAAATTAGCTTAACGAGTGCATCCCTTACACTCACACACAAAAAATAAAAGTTAATTGGAAGGGCTTCAATTAGGTTTGCTACACCTTACATTTAAAGGAAGTCAAAAAAGTTTGAAATAATGCTCCTAAAACTGACTGATATCTGCATGAAGATGGGTTTAATCTCTATGATCTATATATAAAGTCCTTGTCAAACGGCGTTTGACTAAAGTCAAAAGGGTTGGAGACAGCTTTTTATTTCTCTGAGTTTTAATGATGTTTTTTTTAAACTCTTTCTCACATGCTGTTTTTATTTTAATTATGTAAAGCACTTTGAAATGCCTTGCTGCTGAAATGTGCTATACAAATAAAATTTGATTGATTTGATATATATATACACACACACATACACATACACACACACACACACACACACACACACACACACACAGAGTTTGGGCTAAGTGCTCTAATCCTGTTTTGGTGCTCAGGCTATTTTGAGAGTTTGGTTTTGATTCTCTATGAACTGTTTACGCATGTGCCTTGTTATTATGAGAGCAGAGGACTCTCAAGCTTCAGGCGAAAGGAAACGTGGGATGATGCCTTGCAGCTGAGGGAAGAAGCATCCCACTAATTAGAGACCTACTCTAAGAAAGTATAGCATCAAATAGACTTCTGCTGCCTAAATAGAAAACTGGCTCACTTCGCTGCAATAAGAAATCCACTTTCCTCTTTAAGAAGAAGAAGAAGAAGAAGAAGAAGAATAACAAGAAAAAAAGCTTATTGTGGATGCTAAAGAACAAGAAAAAAGAAGCGGATTCACATTGCAGATTTTTTTTTTTTTTTTTAACAATTATCCACTTTATTGTCTTAATCAATTACATACAATCCCAATAAAATACACTGTGGTCTGCGGTTGTAACATGACAATATGTTGAAAAATTTAATGTTTCGCAAGTCGCTGTGGCCTATTGTGGACAATAAAGTGTAGTCGGGGTCTCCCTGTGGGGCTGATTACTGTGTGGTAAACCAGTGAGTAAACCACAAAGGCCAGTCCAATTATATTCTTAAAAACAGACTTATTTTTTCAGGAATCCAGAGGATGTGGTGTTCTGTTGAATAAGAGTGGACAGCTGGTGATTAAGAACAAACATTTCCCTTCCTAACTGCTTTTTTTTTTTTGTTTGTTTGTTTTTCCAAAACTGCGCAGAAAGACACATGCATGATGCCATCTGTACGCTCATGGATATACTGTATGGAGTGAAAAATTTAATAAAAGACTGCGTTTACTTCAAAACATCTTCTCGGACTGCAGGAAAGCAGTGCCGTTTCAGTCTTGTCGGCCACTAAAACACATGCAAAACACATGCGGCGTGCTTCTACAAAGAGTTGAGGCTCAGATGAGCGTGTTATTAAAGTCATTTGACTCGAGGTGAAAAAAATCTTTTACATGATTGTTATTCTTGCTGTTTCTGTTGGAATGCGGAGGTTGAGCAGCGGGCAGGTGTTCTCTATCAAATGCTCCGACAGAAACTGCAACGCATGGATTACGTCTCAGGCTCTAAAGGTTCTAACATATTACAAAGCCTGGCAGTTCCAGGAAAATGAATTGATTTGTAAGACTTGACGGTAACAGCTGCCACACAAGAACACACGGTGAGACTGAGGTTTGCAAAGTTCCATCTGAGCCACTTTTGAGAAGAACGGGTGCAGAGTGTGTGTGTGTGTGTGTGTGTGTGTGTGTGTGTGTGTGTGTGCGTGTGCGTGTGTGTGTGTGTTTATGGGGTAGGGGGAAACATAACCAAAGCACAGATGTCTGATTGGGCAAAAAACCAAAACCATCACATCAGCGCCCATAAGAATAATAATAATATCAAATGTCAAGCACGGTGTTGGAAGGGTAATGAGTTGGGCTTGTGTTACGACCACAAGACCAGGGGTGTCTTGTAGCAATTGAGTCAAATCAGAACTCGTTGGTGTGGCTGTGGTTTTAGAAACCATCTGACGGCTGAAATGTGGTCACAAACAAGACAATAAGATTCAAACGACATCTAAGGCAGAATTGCAGAAGGTTAAATGGAAAAGGCTGATGTGGAGGTAAAGTTAAAGTCCAGAATTCAACCTGATTCACGTGTGTTAGCTGATGAATTGCAGTCAACACGTCTGGACCAGAATTTGAATAAATTGCTCCTTGTAATAAATAGAGGGTTTGCTATTCTTATTTAGTTTTGACGTTTTTGCAAATGCACAATGAGACGCTAAAGCATCATAATCTTCTACGGATCAAAACCAGTTTAAAATGTTTTGATTAAAACAACACTTTCAGGCCAGAAAGTACTTGATTATTAGTATGTAAGTGTGGATAGCTAAAAAAAAAACAACTTTAAAGGTCAATAAAAAAAAATTGATACCTCCAAGTGCACAACTTGCATGAGGATGGCGAAATTGGTAAGATGGTTGCACATGCACACAGAATACGACGCGTTTCCATCTGAGCGAACGCAGCCTTCATTGGACCACACTCCCTCATTAGTGCTAAGACAAAAGACAAAATGCAGGGATTATTTACATAGCAAATGCATTCTGCAGGAAGATTAAAAACTGATGGATAAATAAGCAGACAAGGCCGAGTTTATCTGAGCACTGCTGGCAGCGTTCACTCAATCTAATCCTGCATGGGAGGCACACGCACTTCTGTTTGCTGACTCTGTCGGGATAATTTAATAATTCACATTTTTCATGAGCTTCAGGGCAAAGGGGAGCGAGAGGAAGAAGTCTTTGAATCCAACTCAATCAGACTTCATTTTACAATGAGTTATGCCCTCCAAACAGCTTTTTGGATCCAGGTTTTGGAAGGCAATGTCTCCGCGGAGGACCGTTGCTTAATATAAAACCGGAACGGAAGCACATTTATCACTGGATATTTTCGGTTCGGATAAGTAAAAAGGAAATAGACCTTTTCCAAACCTGCGTGTTTTTTTTTTTGTTTTTTTTCTTCTCCATATAAGTTTTTTAGCCCTGCAGGCTGAACCAGACAACATAAAACAAAAAGAAAAGGACTTGAGAGATGAGATCTGGTTTGTGCTACGACTAAAAGAGAGAGATTTAGCATCGGGACAGCAGACACAGACCCACCTGTAGTCCAAAAAGGCGCAGTAGAGGAAGACTTTATTGCTCTGATTTAGCATTTGGTCTTGCTGTTCTTTTGTCTGAAAGAGAACGGTGAAATGGAGTGAGCCGTTTTATGTGTTCAAAATCAGAAAAACAAACAAAGAAAAAACAAAAACAAAGATTTTAAATGTCAAAATATCAAGTGTGCAAAGGGGAGAGTTAAAGATAATTACTTAAAAAAAACTACAAAAAATAATCCAGGATGTTGCCTTTGATACAAAAACCAAATGAGAAGCAGAGTTTCTCTGCTCGAGTAGAACTACAGCAAGAGGAGAGGTGCCATGTAAAAATTCAAACACTTGAGCAGTGTATAAAAAAAATAAAAAATCTCTCCTCCGTTCCTCAAGAATCTTTTTTGATTTTAAATCACTTTTTCCATGTCATTCCTTGTTATGAGATTTAGAATCTCCTGGGACAGTGAGCTAATGGCTGCAGTGCAGGAATGCGGTAATTGGGGCTTGGCCCTGGTTTCAGGTTCAGACCACTACCCTTCTCAATCTGTAATCTGAGAAAGAAAACAACACTTACACCGACTGGAAAAGTGCATACAGCGAAAATGCACACGTCTCCCTATTCCGAACGCTCCGGCTTTCCAAAAAAATCTGCATGAGATGGACCATGCATCTGCACCGTTTCCTACTGGAAAACACTGAGAGTGTGGCTGACAAGCTGGGTCGCCTGGTTCCCGGCCTCTGAGCCTTGCTGCACCACAATACCTTGATCTCCCTTCTGTAATCAAACCGCCACTCCAATTATGTCGGTTTTGCGCATGCGACTCTTTTAGTCGTCACACTTGAGAAGAACGCAGTAGACATTCAGCTCATTAATGCAGCTCTGGAGCCGTCAGGACCCCCGTCACCCCCTTCCCATAATCACCAGTGGCTGACTAATTTCAAGGAATTTGCGATATGTAAAAAAAAAAGAAACGAACAAGCAAAAAAAAAAACATTAAGGAGAGACAAAATGCAGCTGGAAGACTAAGTATTTCATCATGGTGTCGCGTTTGCTCTTACTAAAACCTTTGATGTCTCTTTGCAGCAAAAGCAAAGACATTTCTTTCGATTATACAAAAAAGATCATTGCCACTCCACAATACGTAAAGCCCACCATCTGACATGCCGGTCAACAAACGGACCATCACACGCTTCCTCTCTAACAAGTGCACATGGTAAACCCGGCTTGCTCTTTCCTTTCCAGTTGAAATCAGGGCGGAGTTCAACGACCCGATTGTCACTTTTGAGCGTCTGGGCTCAAATCGCCTCCATTTAAGATAACGCGCTCGACTCCTACGGCCTCAGGATGTACCGGTCGAGACTGTAGCTGGAGCTCCAGCTCTTTATTAAGAACAGAAGGGCAACAAACACCCGCCCAGGAAATCAACCGGAGCCTCGTAAGAGGAGCGGGACAGGGAGGATAAAGAGAGAGCGAGAACCGGCAACAGCAGAGTGACAGGCTGATAAAGGAGAACAATCTGAGGGACAGAGGATGATAAATCATTGTCAGAGTATCTCCACCGCTCCTGTGTTGTGGTGTGGTATTTGGCAGGCCGTGAAACTGAGCTTCAGTGGCTGGCTGGGCTTTTTTTTTTACTGACCGACCCTGTATTTTCCACAGCAGCGGGTGAAAATCAGGGGAAAAATCTCATTTTCAATTTAACCGAGAGCCACTGTGATCTCGAAAGGCCTCCCGTGAGCGCCTTGTGCCTCGTAGGTGTATGAATAACCCTTCTTCACATTTTGTCTCATTATAATCACATAATTCAAGGTATTTCATTTTGACTTTATCTGGTAGGTCAACACAAAGCACTATGCCATTTGTTAAGTGAAAAGAAAAAAGATGGAGGATTTTTACAAACCAGATGAAGATGAAATAGTTTCTTGATTAGAGACAGGGAAGCTGTTGGGAGGCTGCGTGCAGCTGAAAACAAAGTGACCTCTGATGGAATCCTATTAAGAGACTTGAACCACCTTTGACCCCAAACAGAGTTCAGATCAGAGCGTAGTCCCATGTTGGAATGGCCTAGTCAAAGCCAACATGTAAATCCAGCAAAAGATTTGAAAATAATAATAATAATAATGTTACCAAGCTCCAATTATGTCGGAGAGGAGAGGATTTTAAGTGTAAGTGAAGTGAGTGGTGATTCTAGAAAGTACTGATGTAATCTTTTATCACAAATATGCATTATGTTATGTTAGTTAATCACAAAAATGTTTACTCAAGTTTGTGGTTGAAAAGATGCCAAGCAGTCAGAAGAACAAGATTCCCTTTAAAAGTCCTACAGCAACTATATTTCCTGCACTCCAAATTATTCTTGCTACCATAAAATCCAGTTTATTTTGAGAGACGTCACAGTTACAGGCAACAAGTAGATATGTTAAAAGAAAAGCAAGCAAACCCCGCCACCCTGAAAAAGTTAAAAGTTTGGGGGATAACCTTCTACAATGCTTCACTTTGATGAGACTTTAATCTTAAAACTATGTCACCAATCAAAATACCAGCTACGAATTCAGTCCAGCGGGCGAAGACCTAAATGGGGAACAAATGACTGCAAAGACAATCGAGCGTCAGCTGCCAGCTGAAACAGCTGCTCTGCGGTCCAAATACAGTAAACCATGACGCAACTCCGCCGGAGCCACTGTCATCTCTTTGAGTCGGGTGGAGCAACAGGCACTGACGGCGCCTGGTTAAACATCTGCTCCTGTCAAAGCTTTTTGCTTTGACATCCACTGCAGGTATGTGTCCCATTATTCAACAAGCAAATCAGTAAAGAAAACACGTCATCCAGCAGCTCAGCTCAGAAATCTGTCTTCTGACCCACCGAGTCCGGAGGTTCTGGAGCGACAGAGCAGATCTCCAACTCTGAAACAGTTTATCCCGAACCTAAATAGATATAAATTCTATCTGCCATTTCCACAACGTTATAAAACTTATCTAGACATAGTTTCCATAATTTGGTTGTTTTTATTTTGATCATTTTTGCACTAAAATGTGACAAATGCTAAACAGAACTCAAGTTAAGGAGTCAAAATACATTGTACCACATGCAAAGTGCCCCAGATTTAGCGTAACATAGTTGCTGGTATTCATTATTGAGCAATAAATGTAAACAATATCTCTATTAAGAACACAATAACACAAGTTTCCATCCTGCTCTTTGCTTCAAAAGGACATCTGTTGGTTTGATGACAAAGTTTTCTCTCTGTTTCCACGCAGCGCTGGCACAACTATAACAAGCCACAGGAGGAGACAGACATAATCTAACACCAGAGAGGTCTGAAATAAGACTTGGGTTTTGCTAAGTTTAAAAAGAGGAAAAAAAAAAAAAACTTGAATAAACATACAACAGCATGATGGGTGAAGTGAAAAGGAGAAACTGTTTCCTTTTACTTCAAACTCTACTTCAGGGCAAAGTGAGCCAATTTGTAATTTCCGCTCATTCCGTTTGGTATAGATTTGAATTCAGGCAACATTCGACATACACATTCCCACGAATGAGAAGACTTTAATTCACTCAGGGTTTCATAACAGAAAGTCTGTACACTGCCAAAATAGAAAATCTTTCAAAGTACTTATAGTCTTCTAGTGGAAATATCTTAGTGCACTTGACAAGACAAAAGACAAAATTAACTTACGAATAACTTTTCAGCAAGATGTAAGAGCTTGCTTAAGTGAATAGTACCTTAATATTTATGAAAAAAGTACTAGATCTAAATGAAATAATGTGACAGTGGAACAAGTAGTTTTTATAATCAATATTGACTTAAAACAAGCTCATATTTCATGCTCAAAAGTTACTTGTAACTTAATTTTGTCTTATTTCAAGTGTACGAAGATATTTGCCGTAAAAATTAGACCCAAGACACTGGTAGGATTTTGTGTTTTTGCAGTTCTTAAATTGAGTAAGGCAAGTAAAGACCGTATAGCAGTACATCTGGAGAGGACAGAAAAGTGTCAAGTTCAAACACAAGGCGCTCACTGAGCCGTCTTACGCCCCAACATCACCCGGCTCCGTGGCTGACTGAGCACAGAGCTTTCGGCAGCGGTGGCCCTTAAGCCGGTCCGCACACGGCAGAGCGGAGCAACAACCCGAATCCATCCAGAAAAACACTGCGGCCGCTCGAATGAGATCATGGCATCAGGGGACGTGTGAAAAGACATGCAGCTGTGGGCTCTGCTCGCTCTCTGTGGTGGACACTGAAAACAAGAAGACGTGTCGAGTCGCACACGGTGCGAGGGAAACTGGGGACAATTAAACAAGTCCAGGAGTAATTCATACAGGGTGGGTGGTGGGTGTTCAGACAAAAGAAAACAGCTATTGCTGTAGAGACAGCTAAAAAAATAAAACAAAAGTTATAAGTGGTGGTCTGGATGCATCAGTTTGTGTGTTTAATTCCCACATGTTTCTTTCTTTTTTTTTTTTTTTACTTTGGACTCCTTCCCAGGAATAAAATTTTGGGAGTTTAAGACCTTCAGCATCAAGTTCAGTAACAGGGAATTAACTTCTTTAAGTGGGGTAAATAAGGTAAATACCTTATTATCTCCAGCTTAAAAGCTCCGTATGTGCCGTACATTTGCATACTGGCTTGCATATTGAATGTGGCGACATTAAACAAAGAAATGATGCTAATAAATTCCTCAAATTGGTATTAAAGTTGTCCAATAAGAGCAGAGACGATCTTTAATGATGGTCCCTCATTCTTCATCCTGTTTGTCCCCACAAATAACCTACTTCCCTGATGAACGTCATTCTGGAAAAAAACAGAAGTTCAGAAGTAGCCTACTTCCCACAATGAATTTCATAGATGACTCCACTACATAAGTACCTATTTTGAATTTTAAAGCAGCTTTGAACAAATGGATCAGACTACCTTTAGAGCCATTAAACAGATACTTGAGGTCTCTTTGACTGGACATGAGAGAAAGCAAAAGAAAACTTGTTTGGGGCGGAAATTACAAATTGCATCTTTTTTTTTTTTTTTTGCGGTAATGATGTCCCCAGGGTAATTCTGTCCTGTGTGGAGAGCCATATTATTTTGCATGCGTCAGGAGGCGTGGTTGGTGGTGGTGAGATAGAACGTGGGGACCCAGATGAAGATGATAATGATGATGAATTTAATGAAGGAAGCAGCTCGAATAGTCAAAACATGTAGGCAGCACAGTGAGCGGAAAATAAAGCCAACACTGGTAGCAATAGACTGAGCAACAGAGCCAACGCAGGACTTAAGCAGTTCTACTGTGATGACAAAATAATCAGAAACTCAGGACTAACAGCTCTACTGAGACACTGAACTGAAAACTACAACGGACGAGGAGCAGACGAGATATGATGTACGACGAGGATCCGACAAGAGACAAAGACAACAGGTGGGACTAAATACACAGGGAGGGTAATCAAGGAATGAGACACACCTGGGAAGCAATCAACGGGGAAGACGGAACAACAGAGACTCAGGACAGAAACCCCTTAATATAAATACACGGAAAACACGGATCATGACAGCGTGAGACGTTTTCCTCCGACCTTTTAAGAAAATTAAATGTTGCATCCACAAACTTACCAGAGCTCGACAAAGACGCGTTTCAAATATTATCATAATAGTAGTAAATTACGTCTCACTCGGAAAACCTAATGTCTTAGGCTGTAGATTTTTTCAGAGACAGCATTTGTGACATTTGAGTTATGATATATACCGGGGGTGTTGAGAAAGGGACTATAATGAAAGTCTTTAAATACTTCTGGCAAGTGAGGAATGGCAATGACCAGAGCTCCATCTGCGATTGATCAGTGTGTTGGCTCACACGGCTTGTGTTTCTCTGTGGGTGTTGGTGTATGGATGGGCGTGGGTGGCTGAGGGAGAGGGAGGCGGAGGAGAGTATTTTGCCCACAAGGTTTAAGTTTAGGCGTGTTCTGGAAGCTATAAAAAGACTGACAAAGAAAGGCGCGAGCATTATTTTGACTGAGAGAGCTGATACCAGCAGCTTGAGTACAAAAATTAGCCATGGGTATCAGATAGGCTGAGCGATCTTTCTGCGCTTATTTTAGTGACCAAACAGTTGTTTTACCTTCTAGATTTCAAGGAAGCAGACATTTTTACGAGCACAGAGCGTGCATTTTCCTGTTCTGAAGCTACATTTATGGTTACCTCCTGCCAAATCTCTTTCACAAAGCTTTTTATTATAGATTAAAAGCGAGTGACAGAGCAAACGGAAGAGCTATAGCCTTGTCATATTCTGAATGTCATCATTAGTTAAGCATGAAGTTCCAGGTAAGCGAGCGACATCAGCACACAAAGTTCTTTTTGTGTGTTGTTGAAACATGTTTTATTGCACCAGGTTTTTGTACATCCTGAACAGATTAGCTGAAAAACAATCAAAAAAATCAGTTTGAAGGGAGAAAAAAAATGGTGCAATAACCCTGTTGCATAAGTGTGCACATCTCTTAGCTGAAGCATCTTTTGATTCAAGTTCAGAATTGTGCTGGCTGAGCTGACTGAAGACACAGTGAGGCAACCGTTAGGATACAAAGCAAAAATGTAACTACCCTTATCAAAATATGTTGATCGAATCATCTTTCATTTCACCGTACCCTGTGGTATGATAAGCCTTTCAGCTAGTTTACGCAACACCAGCGATAGAAGGATGGAGGAAGAGGGCCAAACAGCGCTGTGTGTCTCTGTACGAGTCTATTAATGTTTACCCGCAGACGCCAATGCCTCACAATCCTTAATTCTGTTCCCTGCTCAAGGTTTCCCAAACGGAACCACAACCACAGACGGCAGGAATAAATCAGCGATGGTGACAGACTCCAATCAACTCCACAGATTAATGCAGTGAGAGAAGCACGTGGGAATCCAGCGGCCTTGCTAACGCCTTGTCAGTGTGTCGAATCTGCTCCGCGCCATATTAGAGGCAACGGTAACTTAATTCCGACCGAGTCGGCTGCCGATTTGCTCCGCTGAGCTGCTCCTTGAATCAAAAGGGCATTAATCAAAGTGAGCGGGGTCGATCCAACGTCAACCACATGGCTTTGACCTTAGCTTGACAGAGCACCTGCCATGACGCAAAGTTATTTACAGGTTGCCGATCCCATCAATCTAGTTTCTGGGTTTTTTTTTTTTTTTTCCTTCTATCAAAGCAAGTGTCAGATAAAAGACAGAGAGATCTGGACTGTTTATACTGCAGACGGCACACAAGACCTGTAGCTATGGCAGCATGGAAAGACTAATAAGGGAGTTTGCACATTTCTGCTTCAGACTGCCACAATGTTTAAATAGACTTGCTGAGTACTCCTCCGCAGAAGCACGTTGGCTAAAATACAAAACTTAGCCGGGGAAACTGTGTCATGGCAGGACAAATTTGAAGTTAAGCTAGATATTGCAGACCATAAAGACTCAATCTTCAGTAGAAAAGCATATTTTATGTGTTATATTCAAGTGTTTGGAGGCACATTATCCAGAGTGGGGCAGAAACACAATTATACTTGTGAGAAATACATTTTTATCATATTACATTGCTTTTACTCCTAAATGCACATTTTATTTTTATATTTTAGTTTAAAAACAGGATCTTACTGGTGTAGATCTGGACACATGCATCCTCTTTGCAAGGTAACGTTTCTGCCGGGCAATTCTGTCACTGTTTAACCTTTCAGTTTCATGGTCGGCATACAGTTTTTAGATCTGGACTGCAGCACATCGATCTTTGAAGTTATGCTCTTATAAGTCTTACAGTTGAAATATGGAGTTGTCCTAATGGAAAAAAAAACCCCTCCAGGCTCCCAGGAGAAGCTATCATCTTGATGACAGAAACTCTCTCTTTTAAATTCCAACATATGTCTGAGGAAAACCTTTACAGGTCAGCGAGGGCCGTGGATACCGATGCAGCCCAGTATCATCTCTGCTGACAGGTTTTGCAACTTCATCCTTCATTTGATGAAGACCGATTGTGTTTACTTAAAGAAAACTGAATTGTAGGGTGATCCAACCAAAGAGCATGTGTCCACTGTACAACTATTTATACAAGATGAGCTCATGCTCTAAGAAGTCGGATGTATTTTTGCACAGAGTTCAGAGATAAATGGCAGTCCACTGTGTCACACAGCTCCAGTGTACATTTCTGGATACAGAGGACGATTGGGTGCAGTGAGTGTACAATTTACAGTGCTGTGAAAAGTGTTTGTTCTCCTACAAATTTCTACCGTTCTTGTTTTGTCCTATTTGTTTGTTTCTGACAATCAACACCCGTTAAATCATGAACTGCAGTCACAGAAGCAGTACGTGTCTAAAGATCTCCAAAAGGAAAACATCACGCATCAATCTAAATAAATTCAAAAACATGAAAAACAAAGTCACTGCCATCTATAAGTCTGGAATGGGTTGCAACACCATTTCTGAGGCTTTTGGGACTCCAGCAAAGCATTAATGAGAGCCATATCTGCGTCTGCATTTGTGTATGTTTTTCATCTGGTGGCAGAAAATGTTCCCTATGGGGACAGTAACAAAACGACGCAGACACTCATTATCCACAAAACACGAAAAGGTGATGAACCTAACCAAGAGTGGCTAACCAAACAAGATTACTCAAACACTGCACCGGTGACTCATCCAGGAGATCACAAAAAGAAACACAGAACATCTAAAGCAGGGCAAATATCACTTATCTCAGTTAAAACTAATGTCTATGATTCATGGATTACAAAAATAAACTTGGACAAAAAAACGGCATCCATTGGGGAATTTCAAGGCGAAGACCACTGCTGATCAAAATGAACACAAAAGCCAACCAGGCTTCAATTTGACAAAAAAAAAAAAAAAAAAAAATCAAAAATCTCAAAGACCTTTGAGAAAATAATTTTTAGACTGACTAATAAAAAAAGAGGACATTTTGTGAAACATTTCAGAAAAAAAAGAGCAACACTCAAACACGGAGTGGGTAGTATGGTGATCTGGGGATGGTTTGTTGCTTCGGGATCCAGACGACTTCCCATAATAAGGAGAACAATGGATTCTGCTCTCTGCCAGCATATTCTGAAGGACGAAGTCCGGTCACCAGTTTGTGATCTTAGGCCTACACTTGGACTGACGGCGATCTGAAGCACACTAGCATGTCCATCAACAAGTGGTTAAAAACAGCCAATTGAATGTTTTGGAATGGTCTAGCCAAAGTTCAAACTGAACCCAATCAGGAATCTGTGGCATGGCCACATGCTCAACACCCCCATAACGTGACAAAAAAAAAATCTTTAAAACAAAAAGGTCATTGACTCATTGCCAGTTTACACAAATGGCTGATGGCAGATATTGCTACCAGCAGCGGCAAAACCAGATATTAGAATCCAGAGATAATGAATGATGTTATGTTATTAATTGACTCTAATCATCTTTGTTATTTTTGTGTGTGCTTTTTTTGGTGATTTGAAACTTTTCCATGTGAGAAAAGCAGCTGAAGTGGGACTGTGGTGTAAAGTCTGTTTACATCTCATGTGATATGGCAGACAAGGCGATCCTGCAAAAAATGGTGAGAGGAGCTGAAGTACCGCACTGTTCCCACTATCTCTTTCAAAGCTGCAGCAGAAACAAGGTATTTTTTTAAAACTGCTCCTATCAGGAAAACATACCAAATCCTTTAGGGTAATCGATTGATTTGATGTAAGTATATCGGTCATAATAGTAAAGTATAAGTATTTTAAATACTTCACAGCAGAAGATGTTCCAAATTAGTTTCTTAGATTTTCCCAATATTCCTATAAGAGTATCTATTATCACTGTTGCAGGTCTTCATGTAAACGGCTATAAAAATCACTCAGTGTTGTCGGTTTCTTTGACGTTTTCTGCCCAGAAAACCTGAAAAAAAGATCCAAGTAGACAAAGCCGTAATGACCGTGTCTGTAAAAAGATCAAAAGAACAGACTGAAAAATTATGTATTTAAATTTTTTGCTGGATGAGTCAAACATTCAAACCTTCCTTGGAAACTGGTGTGACTGTACTGTCTAAGATTCCTCCCAGCCTCCAAGCGAGGAAGGTGATAAGCATCCTGTAGCAGCCAGAAAACATAAAAGCTCCAAAAATAGTCTCTCTTTGACCAAGTCTGACCACAGCTATGAGCAGCAAACCAGTTATAGCATACTAGCTCATTTTTTTGGACATAATCCTGGCCACAAGGGTTGCACGCGTAATCACGACAGAACCTCTAGAACGTCTCCACTTGGACGAGTGATCTCAGCTATAAGATCAGGCCGGAATGAGCTGGCACCGAACGTTTCAATCAGCGCGAGAGAAATTCAACAAAGCAGATTTATATCCACAACAGAGGTAGTCCAACGAAAATGGAAACGCCTTAACTGGAATGACAGCTGAACTGGTGAGCGTCGCTCACACCCCTGTGGTGTCTGCTAAAACAAACAGAGGAATCACTGGAACAGGAGCCAGGCCAAATAATTACAGCATCAATATTTATTTCACCAAGAGGGGGGCAAGGGGGAAGGCAAACAAAGCAACATTAGTACGGTTTTATGACACAGCATGAGCTTCTTTCCCGCTTTTATGAGAGAGGAAGGAGGGTATTGGTAATGTACTTCAATAGAAACTGAGTAATTCTTGTGGGACTTTTAAATGAGTTACAACATCACAACGGTGAGGGCTTTGCCCAGCTGGGTTTGATAACTTCTTTATCAGTATCATCGTTTGACTGGCCTACGCTTATGAGTGCACATCATTAGGGCAAAAAGCATGGCCTGAAAATTTCTAAAACCAAAAAAAAAAAAAACAGCATGCCACCACGGGAAACAAAGTTAATACAACACACTTTTTTTTTTTTAAATATAGAAATCATGTGTTTCAATAACATTTGCTATGCTAAACTGGCATGACTTCCTTTGCAAAGGACCTGAAAAAAATATGTTATTCATAAAAGAGAGGCATTGTTGCTTCAAAGCGCCCCAAGCTTGCAATTGAAAATATCTATAATCAGTTTGCTTTCTGGACGCCACATGCGCTGCGAGGGGGAAAAAAATAAATAAATTCAAGCAGGCTGAGAAAAACCAAAATAGGGTCCTGCTTCCATGAGCCTCATCCAGTTGTGGACACTCATCTTCTTACATAAGAGAGCGCCAGAAATAGAGCTGATAGATTTCATGTGAGAGCATCCAACTGCTGTTGCAATAAGCAAACTATGAAGCGTCTGATAAGGTGTGTCTCTTGACCGACAGCATTGCTCGTTTGGAGAAAGTGTGACTGAGTGGGAGTCGAACAAGAAGAGTCTGGGAACTTAACTGGGTTATTCTTACCAGAACGTGGGTGAGGACAATTTTGATGAGCGGCGCTCCAGAATGGTTGACCAACAGTGGCGGTAAAGGCTCCACTTTCAGAGAAATCAGGGAGCTTGCTATGTGGATCTTGTGATCCTTGTAGTCAGCTGCTTCGGTAATCCTGGAGAAGAAGAACAAAAAAAAAAAAACAATCCAGTAGAAATAAGGATACATTTCAAGATTGATAGCTCAACACTGAAGAGCATTTTCCATTTTAAACTAGCATACTAAAAGTTGCTTACTGACACATGAGTGTCACACACAAGGCCGGAGAAACAGAGCAGTAGCATTGAGATGGGATTTTGGCCATCGGTCTTTTTAATGAATTAAACTGACAGCCTCCAGTTTTTCCAGCATCATCTGATATGTGACATTATGATCATACAAGCATCAAGATAGAAGGGAATATTTTCATCCACATAAAAGTCCCAGAGGTCACAAACATCTGGAAATTTGCTGCTATCTGGTGAGTGTTCAGACCCTTTAGACTTTTTTTTTTTTTTACATTTTTTTACAGCTATAAATCATTTGTATTTTATTGAGATTTTTTTTGGGGGGGTGGCTATAACTAGTTAAGTGTTATGAAAAATATATACATGATTTTAAAAAATTTTACTATTAAAAATCCGAAAACTGTATAAACTCCATTAGCTCTATCAGTATTTTTGCACAGCAGCTTGCGTAGCTAGAGACTGAAGGTTTTGCCCAATCTTCCTGCCAAAATAGATCAAACTCAGTTGACCTGAATGGAGAGCATACATTTTTAAGTATTACCACAGTTTGGGTCTATACTTTGACTTATACTTTGGCCACTCGGTAATTTTTCATGTGCACCAATCTTAGCCATTCAGGCACAGCTCCGGCTGTACGCTCCGGGTCGCTCTCCTGCTGGAAGGTGAGTCTCTGCAAAGTCTCCTATAACCTCAACTTCTTCCACCTTTGTCCTGTATTTTAGCACCGTTCATTTTCCCAAACAACTCTGACCAACGGTACTGCTGAAGAAAAAACATCCTGATACCGTAATGCTGCCACGGAGGTGGTATGTTCATGGTGATGTGCGTGCAAGACTCCAACCCTTTTCTTAAGTTAGTTGGGTACAAGATTTTGCAAAGAGGTTTGTTTAAAAAAAAAAAAAAAAAAAAAAAAGGTAATCGCGTGTGCTTTTTTCCGCTTCACAATTAAAACGATCAAACTGACAACAGTAAATCTGCCCCCAAAATCTCAAAACGTTAGTGGCTTATAAATACTTCTGCAAGTCACTGTCACGTTGGTTTTGCTGAAGACTAAAGTCGCCAGATTGCTGTGTTTATGTTCACCATGTGGGTTATAACTGCAACAGTACATGTCTCGAGACGATCCAGTGATGTGACAATGACTGAGTGAGTGGGTGGGTGAGTGAGTGGGTGGTGGGTGCGTGGGTGGTGGGTTCCGATATGGCGTGTTAATAGCAGGGTGTATCAGTCAGTGGAAGCTGAGTGGTGAGATGAGAGATAGGCAGAAAGCACAGATAAGCTCCTGGCTCCAGGCTTCAGCTGCTCTGAGGTTCAGGAAGTTTGAGGCCCTTGGACACGATTTCCCACACGGTTAGCACAAAGAGAGGGGCTTGGTTCAGTTTTCTTTCAAACGGCTTGAACTTAAAAAAAACAATTCCCGCAAACTGGAGCACAAAAGGTCACCCCTTCCTCTTACCTCGTCTTGACCGGGCTGATTTCTTTGTAGTACTTGTGCATGTTGTGGTAGAAGAGGCCAACAATGGTGGTCTGAGCTGAAGACAAGAAGTGGACACACGGAGGCGGAGTGAGAGGAGGAACGGGAATGTACGACAGGAACGCTAAAATGCTCACAAAGAAGGGAAGTTAATTAACGGCACAATGCCACCGCACGCCGGCACCAGCCGGCTAATGGGAGAGGAGTATAGTCTCACAAGGGTGAAAGGGAGAACGCCACATGGTTTCGGTGAATACTTATGAAATATTTTCACAACTTCAGTGGCAGACCAGGAGGTCCGGTGCCCCTCCCCTGACCTTTCCTTCAGCTCGTTCCCACCTCCATGCGACTTCATAAAAAGTGAAATCGGAGGAAATTCCTAATGACCCTGTTCCTCTGTTCAAAGGTTGAAGCCCGCTGAGAATGACAACAAGGGCTCGAGTGTGTCAAGCAAATGTGCGTGAAAAGTTCATAGGAATATTATTCCAACCGAATGCCTCCCAGCAAGTTTCACAGAGGACCACGTCTTGGTCGGTTTCCTTGTTCGGTTCTCCAAAAGCAAAGAATGAACAAAGAAAACACCGTCTGGACAACTCCAATGCATTGCATTCTCCGTGCTCTATTAGGATATAAAAGTTGCCCTTTGAGCATTTTACGCTGCCAGGTATTCAGGCCTATGACTTAATTTGGCCCCGGCTCTCGTGTGTCAGGCCATAACGCTCATTCCTCTTCAATACAAGTTTGTAAATGAATTATTTAAGCTGTTTATTTTTTGTGTTTGCGTGCCAGAACACGGCATGGAGGAACACAGATGGAGCCGGGGGAATATGACCTGAATGCAAAGTCGAACAAACAACGCTTTAATGCCCAGTGTAATTACTCCTCTCCCTCAGTCCACTGCAGGGCCCGTTCTTTTTTTAATGACGAAGTGAAGTGGAAAAAAAATAAGAGGAACAACTTTTATTTGTTCTGTTTTAAATGAAAGGGTAACTACCTACAGTAAAATCATAGGTGGGTTTCTGCAGGGCATTATGAATCCTAACAAAAGCTTTCACCCCGATCCCGTCTTAGACCGCATGCAGCTAGTAGTCTTACATCTCAGCTTATTGTAACAAGAACTTCCTAGATTGATATTTCTGGATTGCACATTTGATGTTTAGTGGTCCGTTTCAAATGGTAGAGTCTACCCTGCCAATTGAAAAAAATAAAAATGACATTAAAACATGAGCATGTTGAATTATTTACACTTACTGTGTATTGCAAATGCCTCCCCAGGCACTGAGATGTAATTCTTCCCCTGTGTGGGAAAGCGGTAATGTGGCAGATTGAAGTTCTGTGGCAGCTTCATCAGGGAGTAATCTGTGGGGGAGATGCAAGGATCAGAGTTTAGAAAAAAAAAAGAGAAAAGAATAATAAACCCAGGAGCAAACAAATAAAACCAATGTGATTTGTGAAGAGGTTTGGGGAGTGAAAGTTGGTCCATACAGCAGAGGGAGAGCCGACATCTTTCTGACCTGCAACCAAAGACGTTCCGCCCAGGGAAAAGGGAGAGCCAGAGCTGAACTCCAGCTTGGTCACCATGTGTCCCATCACGATGTCCACTGTCTCAATCAAGCTGCTGACCACCGGGTCGGCCTGCTGACCAATGATTATCACAGGAAAAGGTCACATTTTGCTGCCTTTCAATGTGTTGCTTCAGTTTATCAGATTTATGTGCGTTTCTTCTATAAATTAGGTTGAATTTGTATTTTGTAGTTCGCATTACAGACATGTCAGCTGTACAGGAAGGCAATCTTGTTTGAGTCTAACATGCAAATAATTAATTTAAGAGGCAATCGGTATTCTCTTTTCTGAGTGTAGAGACTAATCTAAGTAACTTTATCAGAAAGTGATAGCATTTGATAAATATGAAGTTAAAGGAAAATGGTACATGATTCTGAAAATTTCCAACAAATAAAAACTGGGTTCCCACCTGCTGCAAGTTTTTAGTATATATGTCAGCTTTGCATATTTACATTAAGAAAAAAAAGGGAATATAGCTCCAACTTCAATAAATTGCTTCAAGTGATTACAATTAGTTCAATTAAGTTTATTTATTAAATTGGGTCAACTTGAAAGTTTAATAAACATGATAAACTAGTCTGGATGGACTTAATTGAATTACTTGTCACAAACTGAAGCGATTTATTTAAATTGGACCAATTATTCTCTTTTCTGAGTGTAGAGACTAATCTAAGTAACTTTAGCACAGCCGATGTGGTTTGCTAATATCTTTCCACAGATTCTCACTTGAATTTCTCGAATATCAGAGCAGTGAGATTTGACCAGGATAATTGTTGATCAAAGGAACCATCGTATGTCCTTTAAATGTGTTAGTAACACCTTTGTTTTTGTTTCTGTGAAATAACCTCCTTTAAGGCACTCTGTTTAAGCGAAAGCAGTCTTAATGTCTTTTACTGTCAAGAGTTTCGAGTGCCTCTCATGCCAAAAATATGCAGCATTAAAAACTCTGAGTCAATGGCCCGCTTTCGTGTCTCAGCTCCAAGCAGCGGTCAGATTGCTTCTGCTACATTTTGTCGTGTTTGGACCTTACACAACAACGGAGTGGCCTTACTTACCTCTGGCAATCCTGGAGAAGTCAGAACTTCTTCCACACTTTTGAGAAAAGCCTGGAAGAGAAGAGAGAGGACATCGTCATCTGCACATGGGTGGCCACTGTGTGATCTTGTTTTGAAAGCGTAGTGATAAGTTTTTTCTTCCGTGCTGTGTCCCAGGACCTGTGTGAGGTTGTCGGCAGCGTAGTGAGGAATTGTCCTGTTGGGCAGCGCGCTGAGGAAGTCCAGCACGGGCTTGGTGCTCGGCCCCTGGGAGCTCTGGACCACCTCCTGGTGACCGCTGATCACAGGAGGGCTCGTTTCAAAAGCTCTCTGGGGAGACGGCGCAAAAATCATTTGGAGGGAAGTTTATGAATGAACACGGAGTTCCAACATACACAGAACGTGAAGTGATTGATTTCAGGGGAATACTCTGAGTAAATGTATCGCCGTTTCTCTATACAGTGCGTTAGAAGAAGCTACTCTCATGTGACGAGACGCAGCCATTTTTGCCCTGTTTTGAGTTTCTGAGTACGCTTTCTACCCCCAAACCTGTCATAAACAGGACTCTTCACATGTGTTCTCAATATCTTTCTTTTTATCTGTTGACAAAACGAAAACAGTGCCTCGGTGAGTAATGAATTGTTTGTGCATTTTGAAGCAAAAGACCCCCATTTCCCACTCTTGTGTGTATTTTGGTGACCCCCCCACACCCATACCTTTTTCTCTGTAGCTGCTGCATTTCCTTTTAAAACTCAGAAAATGTTGATGTTAAGCTGTATTAAGGCTTTACTGTATTTCTGCAATTTTTGGTTGTTTCAAACTGATGATGACAACCGATGACTAAAGAGTGATTTTTCACAATCTGCTCATAGTCTAATGCAAGGCAATGTGGTTGTTGGACCAAAATAAATATTTTCCACCAGCTGGAGGTCATTCAGAGCCGCTTTGGTTTGATTAGAGGTCATAATTTGTCAAATTTTATAATTGCTGCTGGCCCTGAAAAGGACAGTGATATTAAACATTGAAAAAAAGATACCTAAAAAGACATTTAATAATGCCTCTATGATTTGTACTTGCAATTGATCTAAATACTTGGCCAACAGCAGAAATAAACAACATAAAAAAGTTGTCAGGCGAGTTTACTGGCATTTGGTACAGATGTGTGGAAACATAAAATAAATTCTAAAATGAAAAATGTGTCAAATCCTCTCGGCCAAAGCTTAGATCATGCAACCAGAGGCAAACTTTGTTATTCAAGATGTCAACCCAGAGAAGCTTTCCCGTTCTATTTGTGTCAAAGTGATCAGCAGAAGCGTTTTGTCTGACTGACTTGCAACAAATGCCAGCTAAAGAATGGGCAGTGTCCCACAGCAGTGTCTGACCAAATGGTGGTAAGCATGAGGAGGAGGTGCCAGCTTGTTGTTCTCCTACTGATGCCCCCTGTTTGTCAAGTTAGTGAAATCAGTCAATCAGTCAATCTTCGTTTGTAGCAGAATAGGCTGTTCAGCATTGGTAGGGCTGAACCAATCTTATCGTTGGTGCTCAACTCACAAACGCATCTTTCTTACAACTGCGGCTCCTTTTGAAGGCAAATGAACTGGCTTTTTTATCGGATCGAATTTTATCTGTAAAAAGCCTTGTTAAAACAAATGACTCAACCAAACACAAATTTCCTGACTATCTTGGATTGTATGTTTAATTAGCAACGGATCATTTTCTGTTTCCATGGAGTTTAAACACACCTTAACACACAGGCCCCTAAGCTTCAAGGCTGGACACGTATTTACCTTGCCACCATGCACAGTAAGCAGGATGACAATGGGGGTAAATAACCCTCCAAAGCTTTAGAGACCTGCAACAAAGTGTGTCATCTTGGGGGGTCACCAAAGGTTCATCTACAAGCCAACCGGCTGCTTGGGAGTGATTGCAGGAAAAGCCTTATCTGTACTACGATCACAAACACAAACTCCACTGGGACCTCAACTCGCAGCGTGCTTTGTTCAGATAAAATGTACACTGAGCTTTCCGGCAATAACCAAACCAAGTAACATGAATATGTGCAAGACGGCAACTTGCTCAAGAATAGTGGAGGACTTTCCCCTCCAAATGCCATGAAAACCTGATTAGATCACAAACCACCCTAAACTGCTTTCAAGGATGTTTTAAATAAAGAACTGCTGGATTCAACTAGTAAACGTGAAAAAATGGTCATAGGTACTATTAATAGAACAATGCTCCAAAATACATGGGCCAAATCAGTACAGAAATGGTTCACCAAGCACAAAATCTACCTTCTGGACCTCCCACTGCCCTGACATATAGAAAACCTGGGTTCAATTAAGGAAAAGCGCAGCACCAGGAATCTGGATGATGTAAAGACTGTTCAAAGAGGAAGAGTCAAATGTTGTTAAACGACTAAGCGTCATCGCACTGGAAAAATAAGGTAAAGTACTGACAGCAGGAGTACCAATAACTCTGTCACTGTGGTTTTGTGAGCACTAATAATTATTAACATGGCCTTTTTCCCCACTTGAATTAAATGTAGAATTTTTCAGTGTGGCAATGTGTTGGTATTAATTGGGGTAAGAATTGGGAAAGGGGTAGAAACACTTCCAAGACACTTACACTTGTTGCTGCAGTAGTAGAGACATCCAAAGCATTTCCATGCGTTGTAGCAGAAACCTCATCCTGACCTAAAAAGAAAAAGAAAAAGCCTCTTTTGAAGTACAGAATACTCACCAGACTGTTGACCTGCATATCTGGTTGTCTTTTTTTGTATTTGTTCCTTTTTTCTTTTGATATTTTGTTCTTTTTGGTGCTTTGGGAGCATAGCCAGATCTGGCTGTAGTTCTGGATTTTGTCAGCATAAAGCTTACATTTTGATTCCACTCGGCAGTCATAAAAGAACAAACGCCAGATCCAGAGATTTGCAACCTCTATTAGACATGAATGATCAAAACACACATGTTGCCACTACACAGACTGCACAGGATTTAGATAATTTCTTTAAAAGTCTTTACACTTGTTTAATGAAGCCAGCTCTTACAAGCTACTATAAGATGACCATGTTTGGGTGCGCTTTAGGGATGTGAGTCTGAATCATTTCTGCTCTTCTTTGATTGAAAGAAAAAGTAGGCGAGTCACTAAGAGCTAAAGATAGATATTGTTAGCAAGAGCAGCCAGGCTATTCGGTGTCCAGAAATGACCTGTGAATTATATCACTTATGGAAATATTATCAGAGAAGAGGAGAAAGCTCAGAGCATTTTTGAAATGCTTCGTGCATCACAGCACGGCAGTAACACTTCGCATATGCAGCTACCAATCACCCTGAGGAATTAATGTGAAACACAAATGAATTAGATTCAGCTTAACGCGCATATCGTATTGCGCTGAGAATTTCTAAGGCGGCGCTAGGATTTTCTAATTTGGATTAACACTCGATAGAAAGTTGTTATTTTTAAAAATCGCCTCCATCTCCATTTATGGCCCTCGGCTGACCGGAGGAGGTAAACAGAACAGAAACATTCAGGAGTGTGGAGGTTAGCTCCTTGCATGTTGTAGCTTGTCACATTAAATTAAAACGATCTGCCTTCTGCGACTCAACATGCCTCTACACTTGGTTAGATACTTAAAAGGCAGAACTATTTCAGCTGCGGACTTAAAATTGTGTGCGAGCCGAGGGGCGTGTGTTTGTGCACAGTTTATATTGTTGTTGTTTTCCGTCACTGACGAGATTCGGCACAAAGACAGAAGGTAATTTAACGTTAACCCCTGTTTGCTCAGAGTCAAAAGGGAGGAAACAATTTAATAGACAAAGACTGCATGTGCTAGAAAGACAGGAAATACTTTCCAAGAGAGCACGTTGTCCTACCTACAGCTGCTCTGTAATAGAGTTTGATCTGATGGGGAGAAAGGGCCCTTTTCCAGATGGCAAATTCATCGAAAGCCCGCGTTACATAATGACGATGTGCCCTGTTGTTCTCGGTTTTGAGGAAAACATCAGAACCGAAGTCTGCAGAGCTCTCTGAGGTAGAGCCGGAGGGATCACTGCCACACAGAGTCCCATTGATGAAAACCTTTAGACCGTCCTTCTTGGTCCAGGTGAACAGAACGTGTGTCCAATATGGGCCTGAAAAGGGAAACAAATATATATATTTACTGAAAGATTACAATTAAACAGCATTCAGTGAATGCTCTCATAGATAAAAATACTTTTTTGGGAAAATGTTGATCTAATTTTCAACACAGAACAGCTAATTTCTGAAGTGAGGGGTTTAAAGGAAGTCTTACAGCAATGTGCGACTGATTAATTCAGATTCAAAGTATCAGAAAAGATTTCCACTTCTAAATTAGATTTAGAAGTGGAAAAACCTCAGACTTTCCAGAGTTTTGGGAACCGTTCTAATCATTTCTCAAACTTGATTTTTGTAAATTTTTGCCCTTAGGTTAAAATATAATGCATGAAACAACTTCACCCTTCAAAAATGTATATCATAACACAACGATCTGAAAAAGCGCTTTTGTCCTTTTATCTTACAAAGTCATTTTATAAAGATGCTGTTGCTTAAAAACCAAGATTTACTCAGGTGATACTTATTACAAAAAGGCTGGTCTATGTGATGTCAGCTGCTGGTCGCAGGTTCTCCATCCATCTTTACAAAACTTGATTTCATCAAAAACCATTACTGTGGTTACTTTCAAAAAGTTATCAGCAGTCCTTTTCTCTGTGTGGCGTCCATTTTAATAGGCACAGAGCTAAAGCTGAACATTAAAAACTGAACATTTTCATAATAGACTGGATTTTTTTTTTTTTTGGCAAAATGCTTAGGCGAAAATATTAGTACACACTCCTTACTGAGCTCAGTCAACATGTTTTTCTTGTCGATGAAACATCTGCGATTGAAATCGTTTACGCAGTTCATCAACATATGTGTCTTAGTGTTTCCCAAAACATTTGCTATTACAAAGTGCAAGGAAGTAAATGAACAACAAGAAGGTCCCACAGGACAATACATTCACTGTGTGAAAACACATCTGCCTGGAGACCACAATGCATTTCTTTTTTGCTTACAATATAAACCATATGTGCCAAGACCTCCACCACTTCTCAACTCATTCAGAATTCCCTCCGAGTATACCGCTCCATTTTCAATTTTAATTAAGAAAGTTGCTCACATGCCGCCCGGGGGTTCATTAAATCACCATTTTAATGTTTTCCTCACACTTGTGAAGTGGAAGAGGGACAGCTGACAGATTAGGACATTCTGTGCTACAGATCTGGCATGACACTCTGTGAGAATCAGGCAGCTTTTGATCTTCTGGAACAGCGAATTCAAGCCCAGATTGAGTTTGCCACTTCACGAAACGTTGAGCAGCCAGAGCAAAAACATTTATGGTTAAGGCACAAAATGTTACTGCGATAGAATTACAGTTTTTAAATCTGTCCTAACAAGATCGCACGTAAACCTTTCTCCCTGGTTACCGCAGCTAAGATGTTCTGTTGATTGACAACACTTCGCAGGTCTAACCCTCCTATTACCATCGAGTTAGCACGGATGGAAAATGCCAGGAGTTCCTCACAGCCATAAAATCAGAGTTAATTCTAGTTGCCTGGATAAAGGTTTTGACGTAAGGGAGGTAAAAAGCTCAGCTATGTTTCTGCTCCAACTCAAAAATGATCTCAGGCAAAAGTCTTACGGCAATATTAACTAACACCAAGTTTATGCTGTATGTTTACTCTTAATATAACCCATAAAAATCATTTCCATAAAGCCTTGGAGCTTTCAATGAGTATGACTGACCCAACACTTTCAGATGAATTCTAATCAAACTTATGTTGTTAGGATTTAGTCAATCTTGACTACTATATTGGCAAAATAATCTGGTTGAACTATGCCAAATTAAAATTTTTGCTAACATGTCAAGTTATTTTGCATTTTCACACATGAGGCAGGCATTATTTCACTTTACACATGAAATGGCTGCATATTGAATAAGATGCACTTTTGTTTTGCTACGGCAAACAGACTTGCCAAGTCAACAGTGAGAGCATATGGTGTCAGTTAAAACCAGGAGAACAATAAATCTGTGTAGTGAAAGATTTGATCAAATTGAACACAATTCACATGGATGTGTACGAATCGTTTTCTCAAGTAGTATTATGTTATAAATTTGTTTTTGCTGTACCTGAAATGGGAATCTCTGCTCTCCATCTGTGTTTGTCGTCTTGCGTGTAAAGCTCCACGCATCCCTTGTGAGAGTCTGCAAAGACTGTGAAGCTGTTGGAGATGACTTTTGCACCAGACGCCACAGCAAAGTTGGAATCTGGCTTTTGGTTTTTCCAAAAAAAGGAGAAGGTCACACCTAGAAAAAGATTGTTTTAATAGATTAAAGATTTTTCCAAAAACCTACAATGGTGTATAACACAGAGAGCTATATTCAGCTCAAAAAGACACACTTTTTTATATATGTATGTGTATGTATATACATATATATATATATATATATATATACACACACACACACACACACTTTCTAACAAGAAGACAAAACTTATTCAGTTTTGGTTCTTTTTGGATTACCAAAATTGTTATTATTTGCTAAAACTATTAGAGACAATGTTTTTAATCATGCTTTTCCATCGTCACGGTAAAATTGTCTTACTTGAAAATGTTTTGGGCATCCTCTCATACGCTTCTCACTAAGGTTTGCTAGAATTTTGGCCCATTCCTCCAGACAGAACTGAAAGCATAACGTATGAAATGCGCTGCACCTACCATCCAGAGCACAGAGGTTCAGATCACTGACGCAGGAGTTCTGGTAGTTTCCAAAGTAAAGAAAGAGGCCGCTGTTATCACAGTCCAGAAAGATACCCTTATTGTGTACTCCTTCAACAATGTCTGTAGCAAAACATAAATTACAGAAACACATTTGCTTCATGATTTAAAATTGTGAGATAAGTAAAGAGTTTGATGTACATATTATGGTTTTCTATGTTTTTCTGTGTACTTTTAATTTTAAACCAATATGAGTGACTTCCTACCAACACCAATTGACAAAGCTACAGGATTTATATCATACAGTTAAGCTACGCTCTTGTGCTGCAAGGACAAACAAGCAAAGAACCAAAAGGTGTGCAATGATTTGCTGCAGTGTGTGATGCACAAATGACTGTGTGAGCGGAAAGTGATGGATTCTCACCTACTATTGCGGAAATGTTAGTGTAGGCAGAGTCATTGGTATACACATAGGAAGAGTTATGGGAAGAAGGGAGCACAGTGTGGTTGTGGATTCTGACAGCTGGACAAAAAAGACAAGAAGACAAAAACCGTAATTTCCACCCGGAGAACAGTGACAGGAGAACAACGGGAGGGACGTGCTGCACAGGTATGAAACAGAGTGATGCTGGTGAAGGTAAACACAGAGTGATGCCACACAACATGCTCGCATCCATACCCGATCCCTCTTAAACATTTATGGCGTTTCACTCAGTACAACTCAGTACAACTAAAGTCATGGAGTGGCTTGGAAACGTATTCACACCCTTTAGGCTTCTCAAATTTGGTCACATGACAACTGTAGACCTCAATGTTTTTATTGGTCTGAAGCAATACTCTAAACTTAAATATTGTGTTTTCATTAGGTGCAAGGAGAAAATCACCGTGCTTAACTGAAAGCATCATTTACTGTGTAGCTAATCAATATAATGTGTTTCACTTAGTGAATGGAGTTATTAAAATAAATTAACTTCTCAATACTGCCCAGCTTTATTAAATATGACTACATAAGGATGATACTAGAAGTAAATCTTTTAGAGGTTGCAGAAAATTTGAGTCTAAGTAGCTATCCGTACAAATCTACACATAGTCTTAGATATACAATACAATATTTCAGATAAAAGTATACTTTTCTTATTCGAGTGGTTAAGTCAAAGGTCTGATCTAAATCCAATGAGTAGTCTGTAATAAAAGTTCAAATTTTCTCTTTAAGATGATCCATCGACTTGACTGACCTTGAGCAATTTTGCGCAAGAAAAAAAAAGGCAAACATTTCAGATAACAGGTGTGTAAAGTTCATACAGACACACCCCGAAAGACCTATCGCAATAACCGCAGGGTGCTACGGACTGAATACAAATGTTCACAGTTTTATTTCTATAAAGTAACTAAAAACAATAATCATACGCAACTTTTTGGCGGCCTATCACATCAAATCTCAGGGAACGAAACTTCTGATTGCAAAGTGACAGAATGTGGCAAAGTTTAAGGGGCGTGAATACTTTCTGCAAGACACTGAATGTGATTGAACAGGCAGGATAACCGTGGCAGGAGTGCGAACAGTGAACAAAAAAGGGCTTTCTAGGAAGGACCCGGATGCAAACACGGCGGCCATGTATGCTCGTACTTATTTTGCTGCCGCTGACATAACGCGGACTGCTTCCAATCTGGTCCAGCAGCTCATGTATCCCGTCCACCACATCAAGAGGCCAATAATGTGAAGCCGTGGCCAACACCTGCAGGCCTGGACAAGAAGATCACAGGTAAACAAGCGTCCCTAAAGGACACTGCTCAGAGTTTATTATTACGCCAGCGTCCAGTTTCAGACGTCGGTGGGATAAAGAGATTGATGATGATGAATCAAAACAGCTGCAAAAGCTGTTTATGTGGCAGACCATTCTGATTAACAAGCCATAAACAAATAACATCCCTCCATAGAAACAGACACTGGAGCACATTGTTTCCTCAAGTTATTGTATATATTCCAACCAGGATGTGGTCATTTGATATGTTGATCTGATAGCAAACAAAAGCGCAGCACAATGTCCGTATGGAAAACTTGCCACTACCTGCATGATTCTCATTTGGCGCCACCTGAGCACAGACCTGCAAAAGATGAATCTGATGTTTAATAAAGTCTGACATGCAGAAAATGAGCTGAAAGCTTGAAGTTGTTATCTTACCTTAAAGCATAAGACAAAAGCAGTAAGAAGTCGAATATGCAAACAAAATTCCATTGCTCTTGAGAACTGTACAATGTTATCTTTCTGAAACAGCCTAATTCCCTTCACAAAGATAACTCCAAGAGCAGTTAGTCATTGTCCCAGGATGAGGATAAAATAGTCCATGTGTCCAATCCGATAGATGCTACAATAAAAGTTCTAACAGTAATGTTTTTTTTTTTTAAAAAGGGGCCCAGATTAGATAACTTGAGGGGGAAAAAAGAACCCCACTTCACAAATTATTGTGTCATAATAGCAAGTTCTGAAGCCAAAAGTCCCACGCAGAAAGTCACAATTCGTCATCCACACATTCAGCTGCTTCTTTAAGTTTCTGCGCCTTGCATCTGGAAACAGCGAGGTGTAGTGGAGCACAGCTGGAGCGCACTGGCTGGCTGGACTCTACGTGGGAATTGCAAATGTGATGTCATTGTTGGACCCTACGAGGAGGGGCGTTCAAGTTGTGCGCAAATGGAGGGATTTGTGCGTAATTGAAGATTGCGTGGCAAATGAAAGAGTGTAGGTCCAAATTTTAGACACACGAGTGCGTAAAAAAAACAAAAAAAAACAACAAAAAAAAAACATATTGGATTTATTTCCTGTGCGAGTACAACAAATTATGTAATATTTTCGCAGCCTCTACATAAAAAGGGCAAAGCTGTCGAAATTAACGCTTAACAAAATATTTATCCATCCATAAATTTCGCAAAGTACATCTGACGTTTCAAATCCGAGTGAATTTGCATATTTTCACTGTCATTTTGTAGCCACGTGTTGCCACATCTTCAATACTGCTGCCGTTTACTACCCGCAAATAACTTAATTTCCTCCTAATCTGCCAAACCATAAGTGGTTTTATTTGTCTGTATAGTTCGGTATTTCTGATTGTTTTATATAAAATTTTATATAATCGTGAAAATGCTCAGTTGTCAAGTATTACTTAACCGTATTTTTGTTATATTCTAATAATGTCTGTGAGAGATTATTGGTGTCGTTTACCTCGACGAAGTGCTGCAGCAAAAAAAAACCCGACTCATAAGCAATGGTTTCAGTGCATAAGTACGAGATGGTTCGATAGGTACGAAACAGCAAGAGGATGGGACGAAATGGTAAATAAGTGGAGATATGAATCGACAGTGTCTCACTGACGGAGCCCATTAGGACCCACCATAAAACCTCTGAGCAGCCTCCAGCTGCTTGTAGAAGCAAACTCTTGCAAGTAGAAGCAAGAAAAAGCGGGGTAGAAAATTATCAAAATGTTAAAAGTATGAAATGACGGAAAGAAACAGCACCAATAAATGAACATATAAAAAATACAATTAAAAAGGACTAAAAGGAAAAAGAAAAACAAACAACAAAATATGACACCATGACTTTTATGTATAAAATAAATACCTATATTTGACTATTACTTTAGATTTTTGAAACTTATAAGTTTTTTTTTTTTATATTCACAATCGACACCTGCTCCGTTTCCCTATGCAATCTTGAGACCAAATCAAGGTAAACAGTGCCACCTTGTGGTCAGGTAAATAATACTCTGGCCGTTTAATTCAATCCAGTCTTGCACATTTATTATTTATTAACAAAACCTTCTCATGTAACTCGACTGGTGTCCTTGCAGCTGAGCTTTAGGAAAAAACGGTTGGATTCACATTGTTAGGCCTATCAGACCTATTAGATTTTCCTCTTTGTGCACTGCTAAAATTTAACCACTGACACTGCTGCAACAATTTGCATACATTTTTAGAAATATTTTGATGATTGATTAATTACAATTAGAAAAGCCTAAAAAAACCCTTTAAATTTATTTACGTTATTTAAATGGTAGGTAAATTAAATGAAGCCAGATTTATCATTTACATTTTATTTAATGGAAATACAAACAACTGCATAATCAGTAGCTCAATAATACATGCATAGCGTGTGTTTGACATTCATTCATTGCCGTCTTCCTTATTCTACATTTAAAATCTATAAGCTTAAAATAGTCTTTCAATATTAGTCATTAGTGTGATGTCACATGGTGCACTCACTCTTCAAGTTCAGAAAGAGACCGGAGGCAGCTTGTATGAAATATTTTCCTTCTGCGTCTAATGGGTCGTTCCTGACAGCAGCGATTTTGTTCGTGTATCTTATCCTTGCATAATGGTCAAGAATGTCCACATATTATCTTTTTGTTGGTCTCGACCGTAGGTCTGCAATGAATAGCACATGCGCTTACCTACTAAGATGGCGCGGATCACTTCCGGTTCAGACTTGTTTTATCACAGCTGATACTTATTAAAAGCTGCGTGAAACTTAAATCTTAAATTTCTGGTTCAAGACAGAGACATTTTCAACCACAAAACTACTGGAGAAAGGCACCAGCCCAGGATGGATGGAAGACTATGCTGACAGTTCTTACTGTTCTCACTGCGTTAATCGTTGCAACGCGTTTATGTTGACGTTATCCAACATCTAAACGGTGAATCGAACATGAACCGGAAATGTTCTGGCTGGATTCCATTGGCGGAAGTTGATTCAGATACTGTTGCTATAGAAATCGGCAAGTCCTGTGTTTTCAACTATCGCGTCGGACGTGTCAATAAGAAAAACATCGATTATATATATAAATATAAAAAACCAACAACAACACATTACTTAAGCAAAGACCCAAGCAATTTAGCTTCACCAGCAGCAGGGTTCATCCAGAGGTGAGAAAAACTCAGCATTTATTTTGATATCCCACTTCCGCTTATCTGCAAGCTAATTTGCATATTAGCTAAATATTTAGCTTGTATCTATATTTAGTTTCGAGCTAAACATTTAGGTCCAAATAATATTTGGCTAGCATCCTAAATATTTAGTTATCAAGCACATTTAGTTTGAAAATTAAACGCTTAATTGGCAAAATATTTACTTTCGGGCTAAATATTTAGGTTGTAAACTAAACCGTTAGCTTGTGAATTAAATATTTAGTCGAAGTTCTGCTAAATGTATGAATAACATGGTGAAAATATAACCTTAAAAAAAATATATATATATATATATATATATATATATATATATATATATATATATATATATATATATTTATCAGCTTAGAGTTGTTAATTTTTTATTGTGTAATTTTACAAACGGCACCACATCGTTTAAGCATAATTTGTTACTAAAATATAATTTAACCGCTAGAAAATTACATTAGTAAACTTGCTTGCTTGAACAAAATTCGTAAGAATTTTATTTATAAAATTTGTAAGAACTTTATTACCCAGTATTTGATGACCTCCAAAACAAAATGGTCGTGTTTGTCTATTTAGCAGTTTTTGAGGGGAGACTTTTATTTGTTCTGTAGACAGAGCGGTGTGTGTTGTGCGCAGGTGGGGGTGTTGTTTCTATGTACGTGAAACCGAGCTGGGAAAGGAAGCGTATTCTCGGTGGGGCGGTATTGTAGATCTGTGGCGGATTTCAAGCGTCGTCGTGAGGGAAATATACTCTACAAAAACAAAAACAAAAAAATAATAAGAAGAATTAAAAAATTACAGATACATTTTAATCGGCTGTTTTTGCAAAGGTGCCGCTTTAATCCACTTTAAATACCAACTTCAACACCTCTGCGAGGGTTGTCTTGTCAAAGGAGAGGAGATCTTATCAGTTGAACTTTTCCGACAGTCACCGGAGCTTCTGTCCTCAGAATGGTGGGCCTGCTGTAAGACCACACATGGAGGTTTTTAAGAAGGATCTTGGTGTGTTTCGCTGAAATTACCTGAGCAGGAGATGCAAGGATCGGACTAGGAGAGTGTAATGAAGGATCGTCTGGCTGAACTGGCTGCTGTAAGTGCTACTACCTCAGCCTGAGCCGACACTACAAGTTGTACAAAAATGCATTCTTGTTTTTAAATCTTCACAGAATAAAAGTCAAGTAGAGGAGGTTGCCGTCACTGAGGACTGCGGTGATGGCTTCATGGAGAGTTATTTCAGAAGGGTAGGTATGCATATTAAGATTGGGGTTAATTTAACACAACAATGAGTTATTTGTCTGTTATTTGACTAATTAAGGTGGAGGAAGTTAGAGGACTCATTGATAAAATCTCCTACCAAGTGGAGGAGGTGAAGAAGCTGCACAGCACCATCCTGTCTGCGCCCAATCCAGATCACAGTAAGTAAAAAAATAAATAAATAAATAAACAAATAAATAAATATATATATATCTATATATATATATATATATATATATATATATATATATATATATTTTTTTTTTTACAGATACAATTTAATCGGCTGTTTTTGCAAAGGTGCCTGTGTGTGTATACACACAGGTATTTAAAAATGCTGTGTTTGTTTCTTCATATGTTCAGTAGACATTTGTATTTTGGATGGTTCTTAAGACTGAAGTAATCAAAACTATTTGGGCTCAATTGGAGTTTTTGGTCAGTAGATTTACTTTGCTTCTGGATAGAAATGAAAAGCTTGTGGAACGGAAATCTGTGAACAAAAAACAGCCCCAAACATCTGAGGCCATTATAGGTTGAGGTCTCACCCATCCTGTTACAGACCACTCAAAGTCTGAGCACACTGTTATGTATGGAGGCATATGGAAAGTATGGTTTATTATTAAACAAAATAAACAACTAAATCAAGTGATAAGCGGTGTTACTCTCCGTTAGTCCGTTTATTATCTGTTCTTATTCAGCCACTCACTGATTTGTCCATCATCCTGTGGAAATAGTTATAAATCCACAGTAAACCTCCGTATTTACTTTCTGGAAATTTCTGTCTGAAAAAAAAATTGGAAATTTTTGATTTTAAACAGATGATAGGAACCATGAAAAAGACATGAGAGTCTTCCTTTTGCATAAACGGGAGAACAGCAAGACAAATCCATGACAGATTAAAATGTCTTCCCATCATCGGCTTTTGTTTATTCATAACTGGGGAAAAACCTAGAAGTTGTGCATTTTGACCCTTGCTATGTTATCTTATTATGGCAGGATAAAATGAAAGGAGATTAAATTTGTACATAAAGACAATTACTCAGTAGGACACCTTCTTTTCTTGCCAATAAGTATAACCTGATGTATTTCCTTTCTGCATATGAAGGAACAAAGAGTCAGCTAGATGGACTGACCAACGATATCAAAGGAAATGCCGATGTGGTGCGAACTAAATTAAAATGTGAGTTTAGCTGTGATTGTTGCACTTTTCTGTTATGTGTCGTGTGAAGTCAGTTAATGCTGTCATCGTCCCTGTGCTAGTCATGGAACAAAGTATGCCGAAAGACGACGTCGTTAACAGAGCTTCTGTCGACTTCAGGATCCAGAAAACACAGGTCAGACAACCAGTCGATGGATATGTGAAAAAAACAATTACAAATCCTGTGTAGCTTCATTCACACCCATTGAGCTGTGGCATACCATAATTTAGCTTTTTGCGGAGCATTACTGAAAGCATAATCAACAATTTAAATTCTAAAAATCTCAATGTGAACCACTTTTGGGGAATCCTCACTGTCTGCCTTTATATTTTATCTTCTCATCAGCACTCTGTGCTGTCAAGGAAGTTTGTGGAAGTCATGACTCAGTACAATGAGACTCAAGTGTCCTTTCGGGAACGAAGCAAAGGAAGGATCCAGAGACAACTGGAGATAAGTAAGGGACTTGTATTAGATGTGCATTCCCTGAATGTGCATCCTTCATTGACATATGAAGTACAGAACAAGGCATCAGCTTCATTTCCTGTTGCAACTGCATGGAAACTTTAGATGTGTTGTTTTTATGAAAACTAAGTGAATACAGGTTGAAGGTTTGAACTGATTTTTTTAAACGTAAGCAGAAACAAAATATTTAAGAAGACTTATATAGTATATATTCCTATACAGTATAATTTATACACTATGAGCTATATAACATGCAAACATTTAAAGTCATGAAACAGCTCCCAGAATTTCATACTGAATATTTGAATTTCCTTGTTAGAGATAACAAATCTATAGTTTGATGTCCATATTTACAGCATAACAATAAGGAAAAGTATATAATAGAGCTGTTTCCTCAGTCCCTGTGGCTTTAATGATAGGCTCCATGACTCCACACCGCAGACAGAAGATACTGATACTGGAGACGTCTCCTGTGTTTAGGTTGCCAGGGAAATGGGCAGAGGACTCCGAGTAACCTGCGCAACATAACACACACACACAATCTTCAATCTCTGCTCACATAGAGTTACACAGTTTATTTAAATCACCCAGAATGGATAGAGTTTGTACTGGATGACAGGTCGGGCTCTTTGCTCTGTGTTTTTTGTTCGGTTTGTGTCCCTGAGGAATAGGCATTGCAAGAGGTGTGACACAATAAGCCCCTGCACAGCGATCTCGCTCTCTAGGGAGAGTGTTTCACAACACGAGGCAAACCTTTCTGTCTGTAGTGTTTCAGCTGGAGCTTCTTTGTGAGCAATGTCAAGGTCCTTTTTGTACCCAAGACTTTTTTAAAGAAATTAAACCTTTCTGTTCCGTCAGAATTACAAGTGCCAAATAAAATCTAATTAGAAAACACCAGTAGCAAGTAAATGGAATAAAATTTTGTTTCTGTTGTCCACAGGATATCAGCAAAGTGGTGTGTTTCTTTAGATGTTAGTGTAATCAGATAGCACTTGGGAGTGGAGCAATGCCTGACATTCAGCCAGAAGCAGCACTTGTTTAAGAAACCACTGTAATTCCTGAAGCAGCAATGTCTCTCTGTTGACCTTTGTTTAGTCTCCATGGTAAATAATTGTTTGTTCTGACCCACTTATGACCATTGTCACCACAACTTTCATTACTGCTTCAGAGATGCACTGCAGCTGCAGGACATAGGTTTCACAGCAGACATTTATGGTCTGGACAGAAGGATGTTGGCTACCAGCACAGATTACATCCAGCTAGATTTTAGAGATGTTGCCATGGAGTTGATCAAAAACAAAAACACAGCAGTCTCTTACTTGTGTGTTTGTGTGTTCTTGTACCTCTAAATAAACATCTGTTATCCAAGGGATGTACTTCAGCCACACGTGCTTATCCCCAGCAGTCATTGTGAAAAACAGTCCATCACAGCTTACTTAAAATCAGACTAATGCATAGTAATGATTAATAGACTAAGGAAGCAAAAATTAACCACAGGGGAAGTTGTTATAAATATCTAAAAGCAATCATAGAGCAATTTGTAGTTGCAGTTTCAAGTGAAAAAATAAACAGCAACATGGGGTTCGCATTAATATATCATGTCAGCAATGAGAAATCACTGAAATCCTTGTTAAAAAAATTTTGGTGAAAGTTGAGATTAGTGATTTCTGAAGAAGACTTCAATTATATCATTTGTAGCTGGAAGAGTGACCACCAATGAAGAACTGGAGGATATGCTGGAGAGCGGAAATCCATCAATCTTCACATCCGATGTACGTCTGTTACTTCATACATGCGTCTTATTCTGATTGATTTAAAGTCTGTTCCTCTGACTTGGCCTTGTTGAGGTCAGTTGGTCTACATCAGCTGCATTTTCTTATACAGGTAGGAAATTCCTTTAGCTGTGTTTCAGAAAGTCCATAATATTTTTGTTTTCCCTACAGATCATTTCTGATTCCCAAATCACTCGTCAAGCCTTAAATGAGATAGAATCCCGTCACCAGGACATAATGCGTCTGGAGTCCAGCATCAGAGAGCTTCATGCGATGTTCATGGACATGGCAATGCTGGTAGAAACTCAGGTATTAGCTCAGCTGGACGCTTCTGTGTCACAATGCCTGTCAAATATTGTCATTTTAGGGCTAATGCAAACTTTTAACAGGGGGATATGGTGAACAACATTGAGAATAATGTCTCTAATGCAGCTGAGTATATTTATCGTGCAAAAGAAGAGACTAAAAAGGCAGTGAGATACCAGAAGAAATCGCGTAGGGTAAGTGTTCTTTTTATGTCTAACACAGAAACATAAAATATGCAAGTTCAAAGAAGTTATGTCCAATTACAAAATATTTAAAGTTTTCATTACCACTTTACTTGGCAGAAATACATGATCCTCGCCTTTGCCCTGTTGATCCTTTTTGCTGTCATCGCACTAATTGTCGGCCTGTCTGTCGGACTAACCAAACGCCCTCAGTGAGGCCTGCTGTCATCATTGCATGAGGTAACAGCCACACCACAACTACAAACTTAAGTTTTTTTTAGAGCGGAAAATTAATTTAGCCATTCATTTAAAAAAAAAATAAAGACATGTAGTATATTGCTAAAAGTAAAGATGCAGCAATTAAAGATTTGCATCAGATTTCAGAAGTAGGATTTTTGTTTTTAGTTCATTTTCAATTTTACTTATTCACATTTCTCTTTAACTTCAGTCAAAATAACTTTTCTAGCCTTCCAGCCCTGTAAGATTACAAATTGCATACTTTAGGTTCCCAGGCTCCTTCTCATCTTTTCTGAAAGACAAAGACAGAAATCAGTTGGAGATGAGATTTTAAGTCTTCACCATCTAAGATTTGTGATTAACATGATTAACATAACAAACAGTAAACTGGAGTCTCTGTCTGTATTCAATAGAGATTGCGCAACCTCACCTTAACTCTAATATTCCTACAAGGCTTTCAACATTTCCAGTATTGTAAACTCAAAGGAATAAAGTAGCATATTTGCTGTAATATGATCAATGGTCCTGGTATCTGGTGAAGCTGGCTCCTTGTCAGCTCACTGCTTTGCTAACTGAACAAAATGTTCAAAGACAAGTGTGAACTGATGTCCTGTGGCAAGTGCCTCCTATTGAACTTGATAAAGTCAAACAACTGCAGAGGTACAGAACAGCACAGGGGCAAAATGAGCAGCACTGTCCAAAGTGTAGCTCTTTCATTTTGGTAAGTAAATGAACAAGTGCTATGCCTACATAGAAAGTACAGCTTTTAATTTGCTGCCTCACTCAATTTTTAAACACACCACTATTACCAAAATAGCTAAAGTTGAGTCTTCTTTTAGTTACAGCTTCCACATTGAGGAGTGTTGTTATTAATGCAGCCAGTAATTCTTAGATTAAATGCGTTTATGATTTTGGAGTTTCAGACTGGCCAGTCACAAAGTTAAACAACCAAGTTCTCTGTTCATCTCTCCTTGAAAAGTTTAATGCATTTCTAAGTACTACTTTCTAGTGCTACTTTTCTGCAACAGTGACTAATTTCCCCATTTGTCCTGATTTCAGCAGGCATTTCTCTACCTCGCCTTGTTTGGAGGATCCTACTTTTACTTTTACTGTTACTCAGAAAGGTTGGAGTTTTAAGACTAATGTACTTCTTGGTTCACAAGATGTCAGGAAAAATGCTTTGACTACTTCCACCATATGATTACCATCTTCCATTTATTACTATTACAAGATTAATTTCCTTAGCACAGAGAAGTAAGTATAATGTAGTGCAGTTTTCACAAGATTCAGATTTCTGTTTAACTGCACTCAAAATACCTCTTCTAGCCTCTCTGCCCTTTGTGAGCGGAAAATGTCTCATTTAATTTTAAAAGACTCAAACGTTGTAATCTTCATGTCTAATGTTTTAATGTGAACTTGTTTTGTTTTCCATCTTTTTATGTCTTACTGCTGTATGTTCATTCATTTTAATAGAGTATGAAGCCATTATGACTTGGGTGTACTTTTTAAATAGAAAAATACATAACTTTTATATGACCTTATATGGTGTGTAATGACTGAAATAATTGTGAAAAAAGTGATGCATTAATGCAATACTCTTGGAAAATTATTTCAGGAGCACCCATTTGAGTTGTTTTGTATTTTGTACTGAAACTAAATAATTGAATCATTTGATTAAAATACTAAGAATAAAAGGTTTGTGCGGAATTACTTTTTTTCTTTTTCATTGTTATGCTGATTGAATTTGATTTAAAGTAAACATATGGATTAAAACTGCACAGCTTAAAATTATATATATATATGTGTGTGTGTGTAAAATGTCAGTGTCTTTCAATCATTTTGAAAAGCTTTTCTTCGTCCCTCCATCTTTATCCCCCTCCCTCTTCCGCTTTCTGTTTTATTGTACCACTGATAACTTTTTTTCCCTACATCTCCATCTTTACCTCACTGTTGTCAAGTGCACAATATACGACGATTCAAATTTAAAAGGAAAAAAAACGATCCTAAGTGTGTGGGAGGGGAGTGCGGAGAGCCCCTAATCAGTGCCATTCCTCTGTTATTGATCATTTCATACATGCACAAACAGCTGTTAAATACAGAAAATGCCGACTAGAAAAAATAGTTCCCGTTTTGGCGCCCCCTCTAATGCTGCACCCTTATGCATTGCATGCAGCGCATACCCACTTTTTGCGCCACTCGTCATGCTTCGCCGTTAATATGAGCGCATCCAAGCCTCAAAGCACAGGTGGAAGATAAGTAAACAAAACAATGCCGCAAGAAAAGAACTCATTCTTCAGGGATAGAGAACATAAAGAGGAGGAATAGAAAAAAAAAAGCAAAGATAAAGGTATGTTGGGCATGTCTCTGTAATATAATTCTTCGTAGAGCTGCTAATAGCTTGATAGCAACCTTGAACGGTCCAGTTCAACAGCCAAACATTTATGCCAGCGTCTTGTATTTGCGTGAAACTAAGTTTAACATTAAATGAATTGATTCTCGTGGTTGGTCCTCTAAATGTCTGAGGGTTTTTGGTTTAAAACGGTGTATTCAATAAGGAGCCAAACGTAAACAGTTTCTTTATTTAGTTCACTTCCGCCTGAATATCGCTGTATCACTGCACAGGAACTCCAATTATTTTTCTTGATTGGAACCGGATGGTTATTATGAATTTCAGTGAAATTACTTGTAATATGTTTTTTTTCTTTAAAAGTCAGGTGTTTTATCGCTGTCTCACTTTTATATCTGTAATAAAGGGTGAATCTGTAATGAGAAATGATGAAGGTGGAGCCTTAGGAACCTGGAGTTTAATTCCAAGTATTATGGAAAAAGTGCCTGTGAGCAAACAAGGACTAGCACTTCTGGGGCCCTCTGGACTCATAAATGTGAAGTGTCTCAATTTAACATTTTCCAAATAATCACTGTTGTAATTAAGTTCACTGTGGTATAGCATCAACACTGTAAATGCAGTAAATAGTCTGAAAAATATTGTAGCTTGCAGTTTGACTTCTGAGGCCGATGTTAAAAAGAGACTTCAGGTTCCAGTATTTCATACATTGTTTATATGATATGTCAGCGTTTCGGAAAGTACGTGCATTTTGTGTTTATATTTGTTTAAAAAGTAATGACAAAGTGGGATATGTTGTGTGTTTTTCAACAATTTGGCATATCTTTACATCATTTTGACATTTTATATAAGATTCTTACAACCTTGGAATTAAAACAGGGAAACTTTAATTTTCTTTGCCATTAGTTTACTTTCAATGAAGTTTCCCAAACACACGAAAACTAGAGGTGTGCCGATCGATCGGTCACCGATCATAATCGGGCCGATTTCCGTGAAAAAGTGCATGATCGGTGATCGGCGATCATTGGCTCTTGTTGCCGATACCGATCACCTGCTTCTCATTTCGCAGCCTGCCTGTGCAGCTGGCCTCCTTTTTCCTTCACTCTGCGCAAACGCGCAGCAACAAATCCTAAGCGATGTGTAACTATAACGCACTGAGTGAATGGGGAAGTTTGCGTGTTGCGGCGGAAAATTAAAGCAGGTCAAAATGCATCAACACAACGAAGCTAATACAACATAAAAACAATGCCATACTTGACGGAGTTTGGCTACATCGAGGCTCACTGCAGTAAAAAAGACATACGGAGGATCAGATATTGTATTATTTAGCCTCTTCAGAGCCTTCATATGTTATCAGTCTGTTAAAGATAGTATTATCAATAGCCGTACAATTTGCAGAATGCCTGTTTTGTTTAGTTTTCTTCTTGGAAAAAGTTATTAAAAACAAGTTTTTGTCTAAATTAAGGTGAATTCATGGTTCCTTTTTCTACATAATGTAACCGGTAGGGTTTATGATAAAAAATAAATAAATAATAATTATGTGATCGGTATCGGTGATCGGTATCGGTGATCGGCCCTCATGGGTGATCGGTATCGGTATCAGCAGGAAAAAACTTGATCGGCACATCTCTAACGAAAACACAAGAAAAACTAATGTCCCAGTGTAAATCACATTTTTATTAAAGCAGATAGGATTAATAATGCAGATAAATAGAAATTTAAAGGGTTTAAATTAGGGCTGTTGTAAACGAATATTTTAGTAATCGAGTAATCTATCGATTATTCTTACGATTAATCGAGTAATCGGATAAAAAAAAATTCTACAATGAAATATTGGTAAATCTGGCATAATACCGGTGTTACTATCAGATGTCAATATCAGTCCAATTTTTCATATTTGAGCATCCCTAACAGTTGCTTTTTTGTAGTTTAGAAAACTAACCTGTAACAATAATAGCTCACTTTCTAAGTTAACCAGAAGAAAAGTTATAGAAAAATCTGAAATTATATTGAATTTAATAACAAAGAGGCAGGCTCACAAATATGCTTATAAAAAATGTCTACAATCCAGCTTTTAGTTTATGTATTCATCTTCAGTGAGTTTAATAGATTAATTAAACTCACCTTGCCACCTAACCTGTCACGCTTTGGGTTTGAAAATACGGGAAATGCCGCCTGGAGTGGGAGGAGAGGGCGAATGAACGAACATGGGGTGGAGCGGAGGAAATAGACCAGCGGACTGACGAACCGTTAGACCGGGGGACGAACACGGGGGGAAGCAATACGGGATATTTACGACACCTTCACTGGTCACACTCAGAAACTCATCTACCAGCCATGTGCGATGCGCTCCGCCACCCGTTTCTTCAGACCGGGATATGAAATTTATTGTGCGGTTCGTCGGTAAAGCTACATTTACACGGTAAGCATCAGCTACTCAGCCGCCCGCCCTGTTCAGGCTATCCGCTCACCTCAGCGCTCTTCCCGCCGTTCGCTTTCAACCAGCAGCCCTGGAGGAGAAATGCTGCCGTACTCCAGGCATTCCCCCCAGTCATTTTAAGGATGCTTATTGGTTCCCCAAAAACGATAAAAAGTCGGGCATTATCATCAATCAATAAAATCCCCACGGGCCAATCTTGAAGATTGGACTTTATGCCGCTGAGACTTAGCTTTTGTCAACAACTCAGAGGCGGAAGTGAGAGCTCCGCGCAACGCAAATGAAGTCCCGGCCGGAACACGGTGCGCTAACTAATAAAACATAAATTAACGAAGCTTCGAGGCAGGTAAATTTTCCTCGAGGAATTTTAGTAATCGAGGTACTCGAATCATTCGAGGAATCGTTTCAGCCCTAGTTTAAATCTCTTGGCACCTGCAGAAGTAAGAAAACATCTAATGAACATACACGAGAACATTATTATACAGAGATGCAGCTAAGTACACAAAAAAGAGCACACACATATTACAATATATGAAGCGTAATGCATCTTGAGTCCTCCGGATTGGTAAATATTTCCAAAATCTTACTGCTATAAGACTCAGGTTCAAATTTTGACCTGAGGTCTTTTTAGTTGGAGTTTACATGTTCCCTTTATGGATACGTTGTTTCTGGGTTCTCAGGTTAAGTGCTTGTATGTTTGAGTCTCTTTGTGTTGCAAGGACTGGCGACCCGTTCAGACTGCACCACGCCTCCTGCCCCGCTTCCCTGCATGGATTAGTAGGTTTGGATGATGGATTGTTTGATGTTTCCACTTTGCCATGGAGATTATACCAGAATATTTTTGTTCACTTGTCCCAATTGACACATTTGTGCAATAAGATCCTTTTCATCTCTTCTAATTGTGGCTCTTACTAAAAGAAGTAACTGAGCAAATGTTTTGCTAGGACAGCTGGAGTTTATCTCAGGTTAATTGAGTAAGTCAATTATAATTTGTTAGGTGTCTTCCTAACATAAAACGTTGAAACTGAATCAAAGGTGGCATAAAACAGACATAAGGGTGTGCAAACTGACGCAACCAGGTCATAACCTATATATTTTTCACGGCTCAAATGTTGCAGTCCAACTGAAATCAAAGCTGAGAGAAAATAAAAATTCACCGGCTAATAATCTATTCTGCCCTGGGTATTTAACACGCGGTTTCCACAGACCGCGTTTTCCACAGACACAGTGGAAACTGAATTGCACTGATGACTACTTGACCGCTGTGCTCTGTACGGTGTCATTAGTTCTCAGTCAGATTACACCCTGCATCCAATATGGATCAGAATGACAGCGGAGGGTTTAATTTTAGGATCCGGTCCGATAAAGAACCCAGTCTTTTAGACAATAAATTTAAGCATGCATAAAACAAAATAAAAATGTATAAATGCAGTATATTTCTATATTTTTCTAACTTTTTGCTATAATACGCTATTCTCTTGTTGGCATGCAGCACAGAAGGCTTTAAAATAAAATCTGAAACCCTTCAACCGATGATCATAAGAATTTTATTTCATGCATTATACTTCGCATCTCTGTTTCTATTGCGGATTATTTAGGATGCACTTGCAGACATCCTTACATATCCCGTGGCAGCTGTGCTATCTTTTGTGTCTTTTTGTGCCTACAGTAATCCAACATCCATTATTATGTAACTCTGCAGAATACAGATATTTATAATCTGAGCATGCCGGAGTTATGACATCATCCGGCACTGCTAACCATGACCAGCGTTGGGGGAAGCATGCAAACCGTTCTGTCATGGTGGGTTACTGCTCTTCACAAACAGGAAGTATCATTGAGACGTATAATGTGACTGATAGGTGGCTTATCTGCTGTCATGTACCAGGGGACAATGGGCTGTGAGAAGACTTGCGCGGCGGAGAAACTCCTGAGACCTCACAGGGAAGTGGTGGAAAGCCAGAAACAGAGGTTAGCCACAGCAAAGAGGAGCAGTCGGATGAGAAGCACAGATAAGGTGGGCATATAGTGTGCTGTTTGTCAGTGTGCCGTTTGGTAAGCTTTCAGAGGAGAGGCTTTGACTGAACCGGGGTCTGCGCACAGCCCGGATCAGCAACAGTTGATGCTCAAAGCCGTAATCAGGATTCAGCGACCGCTCTTCATTTTCGACAATCTTGCCCAGATCAGACTTCTCAGCACATCTGGTTTCCTGCTAACGTTTGAATAACTTACCAAACATCAGCTGCATTGCATTTTTCCCGTGTTTTTCCTTGTCACTAAAAAGATTACCCAACATGTTATTATGTAATGTGCATTAAAAGAAATGTATTATTAAAGAGAGATCTTTGCCTGTGGGCAGATTTGTCACGTGAGTAACAGTTGTGTGAAATGCATGTCCGCATTTCTAAAAATTTAGGAAACGTTTAATAACTCTGATAGTTTTAGACAAAAGAATTATATAATAGGTTGTAGGATCCAAGACTATTTGTGTTTGCTGCTAAGAATATTCCCACAAAGGCGGACTACGTTAAATAATTACACAATTACTATAAAATAAGTAACACAATCATATTTCAGAGTCTGCACCGAGAGTCATTAGTACAGGCTCTTTCTTAGTAAACTTTAAGTTCCTACCTTTTCAGATTTTGTGCGTCAGTTATTCATGCACATTGGAGTAATTTTGTTAGGCTGGCCACTCTTCCATATTTTCCCAGCTGGAGGATAATGGCTCAAACTGGTTTGCTGAAGTTCTGATAACAAAAGAAATAACTTTGTGATCCTTTCCAGACTGATAGATTATTTACTTCTCATCGGCTCTTGACTCCTTCGATGAAGGCATGAGGTGTTGGTTTGTGAGCTCTTCTAACCTACTTCATGTTGTCACACATGGTATAATTAAGGGATTTCTATTTAAATTGGTGAGGTAGTAATCCATCCTGAGTGTGACCAGAGAAATTGAACCAAGAATATTTAATTGTTACATCATGACGTTTCCAGACAGGTTCAGGTTGTATAGGAAAGATTTTTTTCCCTCAATAAATGAATGAAACCGAATCATTATTTGAAATCTTTAATGTGGGGAGGAGACTTTCTTCACAACCTCGTATAAGATTGGGAAAATCTTGGTACCTGGCTGACTGCTGAAGAACCTCCACATGACATCCTCGGTACATAGAAGTGTCTCGTGTGGATTTACTTGGACTCCAAGAAGATCCTTTCTCAGAGAGGGTGAGGCGTGTGGGACCATTATGTCACTGATGCAGCATGGTGCCCTAAAGTCATACTACATGAAATCCTACACTATGGTGAGAGGAGTAACACAGGTTTGTTTCTCGATAGCAGTGACGAGTTGGGCCTCTTGGTTCCACCAAACACATACGTATTTGTCATGCTCAATAGAAATTTAATGCTGAACTGAGCTCTTCTGTTTAGCTGTGTTTCTCTCCCAGATGAAACCAAAAACACAGATACTACTGTCGTGTCTTCTGTGGATTTACTTTTACCTTCCCTTAGACATTAAAACGGAGTGCTGTTTTTTCTATCTGCTACCTGAAAAAAAAAAAAAAAAAAAGTGGATGTTTGGCTGAGCTCGGTTCTGCTGGAGGCCGACTTCTGCTTAATGGGAGATTTTTCTTCCCACTGCTGACATTCAGGAAGAGAGCCGGTTTGAGCTGCCGCAGTTGTTTTGGCTTTCTTAGCTAACATTTTGTGATCAGCTGAATTAGACTGCATAATAAAATTACAACTGAATTGTACAGCATGTAACTGAATCTGAATCTGTCTACCTGTCTGTATGTTCACCAAATTACAGCCAAATCAAAATATTCCTTTCGGTGCTTTGCTGTTCTTCTTGAAAGTCTTTGCACCTAAGAGCATTAGCTACTACGAGACAGGCAGCTGTGTTTGGAGCGTAAGCTACATAAGGGAGAGTAAAGAGGCCCAAAAAATATACTAACGTCTTTAAATCCCTGTCATTTTGAACTTCTAAAATGTGAAGTGAAACAGTGAAGTCTTGATTCTTTTCTGCCCCATAACCGTGTTTACTGTGTAAAACATGCAAAGGTTATTTGTTACAGTTGTTTACATAGTCTGAGAAACTTACACCTGTTTCCATGAGCAGATAAGAGTTCTTTCACAAAGTTATGTGTACAAAACCTTTGGAATGAACATTTGCCAAGTAATGGTAAGACAGCCAAGTTCTCCACTGCAGCAGACAGTTTGCTCAGTTTGTCTTTGGGCTCATGTTTGATGGCCCATTCTTGTCTAGATATTATGTACAACTTCAGTTGAATAATAACACATTATATTATTATACTGTGTTATTATAATAATATAATAACACTGCACTTCTAATAGGATCTCACGTAGAGTTTTCTAAGTGTGTCATATCACCGTTCTTCAGAAAATCTAACTACGTGCAGATGTGCAGCAAGAGAAGGGGTAGCGGTCACTGTAAGAAGAAGAAAAAAAAGAACAAACTTTTTTAATTGACTGACTTCTGTTCTACCTGTCTGGTGTAGTTAAGATCAACAGTTTTACTCTCCTCTGAAGTGAGGATGAAGAAACTACTCTTACTTTCAAAGTTAGTCAGTTTTTTAGATGCATGTTTGGCTTCAGTATTATTAATTTTCAGAACACCTTCAGACGTGAGCCCAGCTCCTCCTTGTTTCCACACTCGGCTTTTAGTTAGCGTGAGTCTTTCACTAAAGGGAATGTCAAAGCAGTTGTTTACACCTCCAGACGTGTCTAAGTCAGTTTGGCTGAGGCAGGCCCAGAGCTGCTGCTGCGCTGCCCTCTGACATCCGTTGACAGCTGTCTGCACAGGTTTAGATCCCTTTTTAACATTCGAAGGTAGTCAGGCATCCACTGCAGTACTATTTAAAGAATCCATTGAACTAACACAAGTCCAGCAGCAGCAGCAGCATAGCTAGCTGTGACGCTAAATGCCGTCACTACTGTCTTCCACGGTGAAAAGCAAACTAATTCTTGAAGATAACTCTGTTTATTTATTATTAAAAAAAATGTGAGAAAACCCCATGTAGTCATACGACACGATAGAAGAGGTCTGAATATCCCAAGATGTTGCTGAAAGCAGTCATTGTGGCTGAAACATCAGGTGTCCTTTCTGGTAATTTTCGGAGCTCAGCACCTTTTTTTGATAAATGTTTACACCGCAGTTAGAAGACATGCGTGGGAGGCTTTGACATCAGCTGTGCGCCCAGTGTAGTATGTTCGTGAGCTTTTAACAGGTGCTGCACAATACATGCTCTCGACTGGGACTGTACAGATTGTCCCGCTGGAGGGGAAGGGAGAGTCGTAAAGGGGCAGCTGTGGTTGCTAAGCGTCCACAATCAGCAAAGTGTGTTTGTTTTTTGGGCCCTGCTCTCTTCCTCTGTGCTTTTCTGAGAGAAATATGCAATGCCGTCATCAGCCACAGAGGGCAGCCACACTGTACATGATGTTCCACTCTCCTCCATATTTAAGCAGTTGGGGAGAAAAAAAAAAACACACCAGGATGGTCAAAATAATCCCCTTTAATACCCTTCTGCACTTTCCTGATCTGAGATTGGATGGTAATGATGTTACTGCTGTTTGTGATAGCTGATTGGTCTGGACCACTGTGCAGTGAGTGAGGGTTTCACAGGCTCAGCCTCCAGGGAGGTCTCGGTGGCATAATGACCCGTGACGAGGCAAGGCACTGTCCCGGTGTCAGTTTGCAAAAAAAAAAAATTAAAATCCTAGAAGGGAAGGTGCTGCAACAAAATCAGGAGCACATACTGGGGTTGGGGGGGGGGGTCAGGGGGAAGATGCCTGAGGAACTTATGTGACCTTGCGAGCTTAAATCCTGACGGCTCATCGGCAGCGGCTGACGGGGCAGCGCGTTGAAGAATGTTCCTGGGAGCGTTCATTGATTGGACCGTTTGTGACTGCCGAGAATCAGACGGAGAATGACCAGTTCTGATCTAAGAAAAACCAAAGGCGTCCTGGAGAGGGAGTGCTGCTCAGCGCTGCTGCGCATTGCACTGCCTCTGCACCCCTGCGTGCTCGAGACTGTGTGACTAAGCGTGCGTGTGTGTGAGAGAAAGTGATAGAGAGGGAGAAAGCAAGGGGGCGTGTTGATGTGTGTTCTCTGCTGCACAGCCTCGGTAGTGTGAGCTGAACGATGCTCGCTGGCCGTCTCTCTCTCTCTTTCTCTCTCGGTCTCTCTCCTTGTGCTTGCCTGGCTGTGCCTCTTTCTGCCGAGCACTGATGAACCATTTTATGCAACATAGCTGCCATAGCCATCGCTGCTTTTCTGCCCTCCCAGTACATTAGGAAACACATGGCATTTCATCGCCACTTTCTGCAAAGGTAATGTACCATCTACTGTCTGCTGTCAAGCCGTGTACGTTTCACTGAGCCTCGGGTTGTTGCACTGACTCTGCTGCATGTTCCTGGCGGTGCTGGCGCTGGTGTAGGGAGAGGGATGCTCAGAACATTTCTTAGTGGCAAAGGTAATTGAAATGCACCCTGCTTCCTTGCTTACACTCATAGCCTACTTTGGTATGCATTTCTTGGGAGATGAATGAGGCTGTTTTGGTCTGTGCTGTGCAGGAATTGCAGGCTTGACAGTCTACAGAGAAGCCAGAGGACACTGGATATTATTTGCAAGCAATAACTCATTGCCTTATTTTTTTTTTTTTTTTTAAATCGCTCCAAGTCTGCAACAAAACGCTGCAGCGTATGGAAAGAAGCTTTCAGTTATAATAGCAAGTGCTGTTGTTTTTTTTTAGCTTTATCTGATGAACCATATTTTTTGATGATTTTTTTTTTAAATCCTCAAATAAAATGTCAGTGTTTTTACATCTTGTGGATGCTAAAGATGTGTGCCAGTTTTAATACACGAGGCTATTAAAGAGAACTTTCAACTAAAACTGAGCAAGTTGCTTGAATAGAGAGTATTAACCAAATATGCAAGGTTATCCATCAAAACTGAGCTTCATAAGATCGCACTGTGCCAACAGCTGATACTGTGTTACTGGTGTGTAAAAGTGGCCGTATGAGTGTGTGTGCTTGCACCTCTCTGTTTTGGTTTTTAATAGCATGTGTTGTAAGGGGGGGCATTTAGGATTAATAAATGTGTCTGTGTACATGTGTGTTTTACCAATTGCTCCGGAGCTCACTTTGCAGTGATACTAGGTCCTATAGATGGCAGCCATGAGAATGAACACAACAAGGAGTGGAAGTAGCTGATCGACGCCGGACTGTTCTTTTTTTTTTTTTTTGTGGAAAAAAAAAAAACATTTCCTGTTTGCCTCTGCACGTTTACACATACAAACAGCAGTTTCTTTCTTTTTTTTAATTCCAAGGTCAATTACTTAAAAGGCGACCACAATTGGGATTGTCGGTCCCGTCTCACACCTCCTGATGTGAAAGAGGGCTCCGACGCTCGCCTCCCATTCATACTGTAGCTCATCCTGCCCACCTTGACAAGCAGGCATGGCCATTCATCATTTCAACCATTACCCCTGAGGTGCTAGCAAGTGGCTTTTGTCTTCACTATGCACAAGAGACAGGCAGTCATCGTTCAAGCTCAAATTTCTTGTCTCTTCAGTGAGTTGAGGGCGGGGGATTTAACTAGAGAGAAAGTTCTGTTGAACATATTTTTTAAGTTATGACTCCGTCCTTTGGTTTTCCTAGATTACATAATTTTTAAGCCTGTGCACGTCAGGAAAATTATGCCATAAATTTATGATAAACTCTTGTTTCATAGTTTAACATCTACGTAAACAACTCAACATGAACAAAGTCAGAACTTTTGACACAAAACGAGTGGCTGAACATGAACCCAGAAACCAGCGATAAGTGAGTAAATCCATAAACGTTTAAATCTTTGTCATTCAGCAGAAGGCGTTAGGTGGTGCCGTCGCTATTGGAGCAGCTAGTGGAGTGTGTCAGGCATTTGTCGGAGGTTTGCTAGTCACAGATGATCTCAGATAGACATGATAAACTGTATTACCAGAGCTTGATGGAATTTGATGGGATGCATGAGGTTAAGTTGTGGAGCGGTAAGAAAACCTGGCATTTGGGGACAAACATGAAAGGCTTCTGGTCCCCCCAAGATGGGCTGACACCTAGGGAGTGTGTCAAGCATTTATAAAACTTTGTTGCAAGCTTACTTAACCATTAAATCTCGAGAGCTTTGGGTGGACTTTCAGGAGGGAAGGATACAACAGCTGTATGACTCGGTTCCATGCTGAGCTGCTCCTTATTTCCTGACCTGAGGGGCTACCACACGCTGCTGACCAGCAGCCTGTCCCAAATCTGTCATCCAATTTGTCTGATATTGATGATGTTGTAATCACTGCTATACAGTCTGTTTTGTACTCAGCGCGTAGGACAGATATATATTAGGGCTGCAGCTAACGATTGTTATTGTTAGATTATTTTAAAAATGCAAAAACAAATAATTCAATTATTTTTTGAAAATATAATGTTTTATTGCCTAAACGTTGCATTCCTTTTGTGAGCACTTGATCTTTTGTAGCAAAGGATGCATCTGCAGCTAAAGCAATACTTGTGAAAAGCTCCATCTTTTCTGTTCGACCTAACATCAATACAGTGTAGTGCTTATCTGCTGATTATTTCTGGATTAGCCGACTAATAATTAGATAATTAGATCGCACAAGGTGCTTAATGGTAGAGCTGGTCAGTAAAACAATATGATATCTACCAGCTGATCAATTTCAAAAATACATCCGAGAATTTTGATAATTTCACTGAACTCCGATCCAGAGCCACACGGCATTCTGGGGTATGTAGGCAAAGAAAAATCTTTAGCCACTTAACCTTTCACTACCCAGTTAATACCACCAACAAACTCTGGTGTATTTCATGCCTTAGAGACCTGTGTGTATCTCAAGGCAGACTCAAACCTGACGTCCATCAGGCGCATCTGCAAAAGGTACATTTTCACCACCGCGGACTTGTAGTCGGCGATGCACTGACTCTCACCAGAAACGGGTTGGGAGGAAACGGTATTCACATGAGCACAACCAGTCACAAAAAGTCATGGTGTGTTGAATACTGTCAAAGGCCAGTTTGACAGCATTTTGGATATTTAAAACCAAAATCGAATCAATAATTATTGAACCAGGCGAAGTTAAACCTATCCCACTTGAGGAATTTTAGGTAGAACATACTTACAGACAAAGGTGTTTTTATCTTAAATGCAGAATACACACATTTTTGTACAGTTTTGGCTTATTTACTGCTCTTAGTGTAGTGCTTTTTCAGTAAATGTCTTTATAATATATATTCCACACCAGGTAGAGCCTGGCCCCACTCTGGGAAGCAGCAAAGATTAGCTGGTATAGACAATAGTTGGGTACTTGGATGGACTCTGCACTCATAATCATACAAGTCATTTATGTCCAGGAAATCTTCAGCATGTTCCAGCTTTAAATACATTAATGCATCTTAGCTGGATATTACTTCTGTGCTTTGCTCAGAAATGACAGCAAAGCATGACAGTGTTCTTAAGTAGTCGAGCTTTTTGGACAAAGTTTCTCCTTTCATCTTGCTGCTGTTGCTAAAGAACATATTGCAGCAAATAGCATATGCATAACAAAATAAGCTTACAATTGAAACGTCGTTGCTCATAATAGCAAATGACAATCAGTAAAAGTGGTCTATCTAGGATGGCTCAGCTAGTTGCATAAAGTCATTGCTTCACAGCAATCCTTTCCCCTAAACAAGCATGTGGCAACGGTGGAAAGGGACGACCCGCTTTTAATGGAGAGGAACCTTATGGAGAACCGTTATCAGTGTCTGCGGTCATGTCTGCGACGAAAAAATAAACGCGGACACTCTTTTACAGCAACAAAATCAGAATACAAGACACAGCGTTCACCGACGATCAGAACACAATCAGCGCTCCCTCCGGTGCCGGCGTCGAGGACACCCGCAGAGACAAACATGGCCGCTAAGTGGAGGGTTAGCAGAGTGGGTAAGGCATGGCTCAGCATGGTCCTGAGTGACTGAGGCTGGGCTGTAGTAACAGCTGGAACAGTGCTGCTGCTGGCGCCTGGATGTGGCCTGGATAGAGCACGTGACCCTGCCACAGTGTGAGGCATTAGTGATATGAACAGCAGGGTCCACAGTGGCTGTTACATAACATCGTCTTCACTGGAAATCTCTGTAAAGATGACTTCAGGAGACTGTGACCGCGGAGTGAAAGTGCATTATCATTGTCAGCATCCACATCACCGGCTCCGAATGCTGGTCTGTTCTGTCCACGGCAATTTAAGCATTTGCCCTTAATGTGTCTGCAGGGTGTGTGTGTGTGTGTGTGTTTTTGTTTTATTTAATCAGAGTTTTATATACACATTCTTTGGCTTCAAAGCCTCGAGGTTTTATCTTGTCTACTCACATTTTATTGAGTACTTGTTCTTGCCTTTTTGTAATTGTGACTATTGCTGACATCACTTAAGGTTGAAACACGGCTTTCGACTGAGACGTTTCACCGTTTACGCAGTCGAAACCAGATATTTACATACCCCGTGCTCCTTTTTTTTTTTTTTTTTTTTTTTCTTGCTGTGAGGCACTAAATGAAACTAAACTCTTCCTGATTTAGCTGAGCTAGAACTATAAATTAGTTGTGATTTAGATGAAGGCTCTCACTTCAAATTGAAAAGATTTTCTTTGATCCTTTACTGGTCTGTTGCTTCTGGAACTTAAAATACAATTTGTTGGACTGGGGAAAAAAGACATAAATGCACGTTCAATATTTGTATTGGAGGTAAGCTCAAAAGTACTCAAGAAAAAACAAATTCACAGGAAATCTCAACTTTAAACACATGGACGAACGTAAAAGCATAAGTTCACAGGATGGAGACAATGACCAGGGACGTGAACTACAAGCTGGACCTCTTCATGTTACAGTGAAAGAAATGGATTGACTGTGAAATACCAGGCAGGATTTGGACTTTGTTTGTAGAGATGGCGTCATATGAAGTAAATGTAAATTTGCTTCTGAATATTAATACAATTAAATTAAATAATACAAATTAATTAATTAATACAGGCTGAAGTTGCCTGTAAGCTGTCATTGTCACAGCTGGTGGTCTTATCCGCTGTCCCTCACTCTTGGCTGTGACTCTGTTCCAGAGAAGATCCCACGTTTATTAAGTGCCAGGTTGGTGTGATCCAGATCAGCATGGTCTGGTACCAGTGTGATTAGAGCTGCATGCATACGACGAAAGGACCGAATGTAGCTGCCTCTATGTTCCTCCTGTTTGTTTTTCACACAGGGAGGAGAGTGAGTTACGTTTCAGTCTTTTCTACGAGGAAGAGATGTTTCCCTGTATAAAAGAATCTTTTAATATAAGATTTGTGAGCTGCTTGAAAAGCTACTTTTTCCAGTTTCACTTAAGATTTTTGGCTGTGCTCTAGTCTGAGTTCCTGGAACAGACGCTTCAGAGCGTTTTATGTCACCCCTTTTAAGTTACAGGACAAAATCAGTTTTTTTATCCCCCCTTTTCTCCTCCGTCTATCAAATCCAACAGACGCTTCAGCCGCAGTTCCTTCATAAGTCTGATGAGGAAAACACTGCCGTGTCGTTTTTCCCATCGGCGTCAGCTGCAGACGACTTTATGCATGTTTAAAGCAATCGTTCATGCATACGATTAAAATCAGAACTATAGAAATGAACAGCATGTGTATGTGAACAATCGATTGCTGCAGGTGGGAATGAGCCATTTTCTGGTTCCACAGTGAGATACAACTTAAGCGAGTCACATATGCCAACGATATGATAGAATAGTGAGGATGTGTATTGAAAAAAATCAGCAGACTATTACAGATAATCATGGAAATTAACTGCAGTGCTTTGCAGAAGTATTCATACCGGGCAGTTTTTTCTTATTTTGTCGCATCACAAAAGCAAACATCAATGTGTTTTATGTGACAGCGTGCAGGGCAACGATACAGGTCAAGGATTCGGTTGTGGAGAAGTTTAAAGCAAGAACAGATTTTAAAACAGCAGCTAAAGCTTTAAACATTTCAAAGGGTTTATACAATGAACCGTCTGAAAGATTATCAAACAACTGAAAACCTATCAATACCTCAGCAAGAGGAATGTTCATTAGAGAAATAATCTTATAACTCTGGAAGATTTACAGATATCTATAGCTAAGGTGGAAGAATGTTTTAATACCACTGTTATTAGTCATTCACCCCATAAATCTTGTCTTTATGAAAGAGACGCAAGAAGAAGGAAGGGAGCAAAATCATATAAAGTCCAAAATGCAGTTTGTTCGGAGCAATGTAGGCCACACAGCAAACATGTAGAAGAAGGTTCTCTGGGCAAATGAAAACAAAATTAAACCCAAGCTATTCATGTAAAACGCTGTGTTTGTGTGGAAAATGCCCCCTACACACCACTCCAACTACACTATACCCAGTGTAGTGTGAAATGGTGATGGCAGCATCATGCTATGGAAATGCTATTCTTCAGTAAGGATAGGGAAGGGCGGTAGAGTTGATTGGAAGAGAGTTGCAAGATAAATACAGGCTCATCCAGGACGAAAAAGTGTGAGGGGCTGCAAAAGACCAGAGCAGATACTCATCTTCTGTCAGGTCGATGACTGCAAGCATACAGGTGGAGCTACGACAGAAACGTTTAGGCCAAAGCATCATTATGTGTAGAATGACCCAGTCAAAGTCCAGACCTAAATTCAATTGATGGACTGTAGATTTGATAACTGATGTTCAGTGTTTGTTTGTCTGAGGTATTTTTTGGCAAAGATTGGCAAACATTTCAAACTTTAGATGTGCAAATCTATTGGAGATCTAACCAAGAAGACTTGTAGGTCGAATCTAGCTGAAGGCTGTTTTATTTAGTCCTGAGTCAGGGAGACCATCTTAGATATTTATTTGTGAGAGTAAAAGATTTTCTTCTATTTCACAGCCTTGTGCTACTTTGTTTTTTGTCACGTAAAATTCCAATGACATGCTTTGCCATTTGTGGCTGTAATGTGACAAAATTAGAAAAAGGTTTAGGAAGCACGAATGCCTCTGCAAGACAGCGTGCGGAAAAGGTCGAGTGCTTTTTGAGTCAACAGGTTTGTTTCTGTGTTTGTTCTTGCGATTTGACGCTATGTTTGAATTTGCTCAGATAGGTGGGCCAATCACACATGAAGGTGGGGGCCGGGGGATGATTATGTGGATCTTGCCAAAATCCACAGGCACTGACGATTATTTGTCAGGATTTGTTTTGTGATAAAACAGCTTATCTCCATGGGTTTAATCTTGGAGTCTGTGCCTGCCTTTGTGCTTATGCTAAAGGTTTAGGTTATTGTGTCTGCCCCCGTATCCACGCTGTGCTTCACACAGCTTCAGACTGATTTTAAATTAACATCTTGCTAACTTGCTGAATTACCGTCCTCTCACATGCACGTCAGCAGGCTCTGCATTGTTCCGTTCACACCGCTCGCAAACACGACAGAGGAGGACTCTTCTAACGTGTAGCGTGTTTGTTGGACACCACTTTCAGTTTTCATGTCCTTAAATCAATTACGTTCTGCTTTGTGTACTGTCCACCTCATTGGAGGTTAACTGCCTGCCTTTTGATGAAATGTTATTGGCAGGCATTGCAACAGACACACCGTGCCAGTCAGTTGAAGTCGTTGCACACCTCTGCAAATACTGGGAATAAATAATGGGATGTAAAGTGGCTGCAGAGTTCCCCGTTCTTTATTTATTTATTTTTTTTACGTGGAAGTAAATTTCATTCTATTAGACCAGAAACGTAATATTTCACAGCAAAAACAAAATATGTGTTTTGTCCTGTGGCCTCTACAACATAGTGGCTTCTGCTGTGCAGTGATTCGTATTTGTTGACTCGCTGATAAGGTACATTATGTTACAGGTCTCTTCAGGTTAGGTCAGTAGGCTTGCTGCCCAGTCCATTGTCTCCATGCTGGCCCATCAATGAGCAGGGCGCAGGATAATTGCATAAAGAAGCTGTAATAAGGGGAATTGGATTAGCTTTGCCCTAACAAAAATAAATTAAAGAGGTTATCATGACATGCAGACTCCTAAACAGACTCATTACAGCTGCTCATCCAAATATAGCGTAATGCACTGCATCATTTGCCGTCAGTTAAGCACAACAATTTAGCAGGAGTTTCAACAAATAACATCATGTTTGACCGACGTGACGGCCCTTCAAAGCTTTAATCATTATCTGATATGAGATGCGGGGCAGAACATGCAAAAGCACGAAGGATCCCATTACAGAGGGGAAGAAATATTTCTTACTGCACTTTCTGACTCTAATGATCTAAAACTTTTTTTTTTTGTTTTGTCTCCCAGATTTTTAGACATCCTTGTTTGTTTTTTTTTCTACTAAATGTTTTATTAGCCACACCAGGTGTCGGGGAGCCACTTTCCAACATTAAGGATGTTTGAGAAATAGAAAGGGTTATGTTTTTCTTAAGACCGTGCACAGATAACCTTTAAAACACGTTTGGTCAAAACGGAGAGAAGAGAACAATAATCTTCACAATTCTTACTAAAAGCTATCGGAGATGGAATCTGTTTACATGAGAAAGGGAAAGGCGGAATAGTGAAGAAATAAAAAAGGGACTCAAGAATAAAATGTGGACAGAACTATTGGTGAAGAGTTCGTAGCCTCTTCCTCCTTCATGTATTTTATTGTACTTTATTACTTTATTTCTCTTGTAAGTAAAACTTGTCTCCAAGTGTCACAACACTATATATATATATATATATATATATATATATATATATATATATATTCAAGTATCTGTTTAGCTGATTATTCTTTAAAGCCGTCATCTAGATCTTGGAGATTTGTTTACCTTTTATATATTCTGAAGGCAAAATTTCCAGCAGTGAGTTTGAATGGAATAATTTTTGTTTGTTTTGAAACGTATTTATGAAAAAAAGCTGTCAGAAATTCAGAAATTGCTAACTTTGTACTATTGTAATTTGTAATTTGTTCTTCTAGGATTTAAAAAATGTTATTAATGGCAGTGAACAACAAAAATAAATAACATGCAAAATGATATTGCAACACATAAATAGCTGCAGACGACACACCAACCTGCGTGCAATAAAAGGTGGAGCTGTTCAACGGCACAGTTGTTGCTTTGAGAGCCTTGCCTTGCGGCGGGGGTAAGGTACAGGACAAAAACACCCCGTTTCCAGATGTCTTCCTGGGTTAGAGAGAATCTAGCGCTGCCTCTGCCATGAGAAACAAACACTAATTGCCCACTGGCCCCTGGTTGGAGATGTGCAGCTGGGGACAAGCGGTTAAAAATAGCATCACTTGTTCCCATGAGTGGCGGGCACAAAGCAGCACAGCATTAGTATTCAGCATTAAAACACGGCGTGGATTTAAAAAAAAAAAAAAAAAAAGGTCATCTTCTGGCCTTGGCCACAAATGTTAATGTTGGGTACCGACAGAGTACAACAGACTGGGGCAGTAAACTGCATCCTGGGGCTTTGTCCCTCTACAGCCCACCCTACTGAACCACTGTCCTCTGAAAGATCCCAGGAAAAATATGGCATGGAAGCAGCCAAGGGAATGTCATGACATCCGTGTTGTTTTGCTTGTAGCTCAGCAGCATCCATGCTTGTTGGATGAAGTGCTTGTCTCCACGCAGCGATGGCCCTTTACACTTGAGTCGAGTTACAGTTCTCCTTCTATGACACAAAAGCAGCATCTGGTTCCACCTGACTGGAACCATGAATAATTTAATAGTGGGCATTATTATTTCCAGCCAGCACCACTAGCTTGGCAATAACAAGCGACTTAGGTAGTGCTATCAACCTCAGTCGCTAAGTGGTTGAACACAGAGAGAGGATGTTATTTTTACCTTGCTGGCATCTTACACTTTAGTGGGTTTGTGAGTATCTGCTTGAATGAGTTCTTCAGTGTTATTTTTAAGCAGTACGCTTTGCAGTGTTTGTTGGGTAAACAAAGCTGTGCTAAGCACTGAGGAGAGCTAATACAATCGAGATAGAGGCCACAATCTAGTTGCCCTGATGTCACTCACTGAAAGCGTTACCAGACAATGTTCTCGTGGGACAGTGCTGTTATTTGATTTTTATCACCTGAAATCTACAATTAAATACTGTATCAACAGGTTTTTTTTGGTTCATTTATTTAACTGAAGCTGTCTATTAAGGTAAAATCATATTTTGTTTGCACACCTCAAGTTGCTTGGTGTCAAATCACTTCACTGCCTTTGCTGAAAAGGCTGGGGCCAGCACGAAATTCTCATTGAGTGGAAGTGTCATGTACTGACTTTGTGTCATAAACAAACTTCTTTGTGAAATGGACACAAGTTCGAATTTTAGGGTTGTAAACCTCAGGTTACACGGTCTATCACGGGGCAGCATCGAGATATATGGGACAAAAGACCGTGCACGCACACACTCATAGCTCAGGGCAGACACCAATTAGCCTAACATGGGACCTGCAGAGAGCCTGGGCACGCATGGGAAAAAAAGTACAGGCTGAGACTCAAACACATCATCTTCTACTTTTTATAATAACACAAATACAACAAGCTTTGAACACAGAAATGTTAAAAGTGACAATTAGTCCTACTTCAGCTATTAGGCCATAATTGTCTGCATTTTCTTTTTTTTTTTTCACTTCAAATTTTCCAGTCAAATTGATATTTTCTGTGAGCAAGGGAAAAGTGTAGCAGCCACCTTTAAGCAGACTAACCAACAGTGCCCAGCAGAGTCAGTGTGGCTCTGGAGAAACCTCTGGTCATGCTAACACTTTAACTAGCGTCATTTTAAAGTGACGTTAAGCCGTAGGAACAGTACGGCGAAAGATTCCAGCAGTTTTGAAACTGAATCTCGTTAAACATTTTTTTTTACACCTTGACGCCGTCGACTGATGTGAACTGATGGTTCCAGAATAAAATTAAAGTATAATAATCAGTAATTCAGATATTGTTTGCAAGTATATATGTGTTACACAAGGACAGTTCTTTTCCTTGGATGACAGAACCAACGAGCAGTGACTGACTTCATCCTTGTGATCTTTTCAGCTGAAAAATGATGTTTTGCCCCTTCACTGTGTGGACAACGTTCATCCTCTAGAGGACAACAGCAGAGCTCCACAACTACACCAAGAGTCCCTGAACCACCAAAAGCTCCATCAAGAGTTACTGGTGAGTGCTGTGTGTGAAAGTGAGATGATGGCTTGTTGACGCTCACTATATCATGGGCTATTAGGGGCAGTCGGAGTCTCCACTGGAGGCATTCGCCTTCAGCTTTTTTCTGGCGTTTATTTTGCTCTCCCTTTAACTGGTGAACCACAAATAATCTTGCCTTCAGTAGTTGGGTTCATTTTAAAATGAGCTGCGCCTTCTTCGGTTTATGTTCTTTGAATCCTTCCTGGTTCTGATTGAGGTCAAAGAAGCAGATTTGTTGGTATTTTGATGAGTGAAAATGTTTAAAAAGATTTAATTTCCTATATAAAGTAATACAATTTACTTACAGGATAGCTCTGATCGTCAGTTTTGTACTCAAAGGTGAACTATAGATAAAGCTGCTTCTTGTTACCACACACCTATCGACCACTTTAACTGGCTTATACTGGTTTGGCTACCATTTTTACTCTAGAACTACCTTTTCTTCAAGAAACCAATTTGATGATTTTAGTTTTGTGACGTTGTACTATCCAGTTGAATTAGCCGTAAGAAGATGGGTTCACTGTGGCCATAAAGGCATCAACATCGTTGCCTAGGTGGGCTGTGGTGTTTCACAGTTTCAGAGTTTCTCAATAAAATATCCTCCACAACATTACGCTACCACCTCCATCTTTACTCACTGATGAAAGCTGAGGAGGATCCATGCATATTTCTGTCTCATCATCTTAATATTCATCGGATCAGGCAGTGTTTTTCCAGTCTGTTGCTGTCTAATTTTGATGAGTCTTGGCTCAGTTTAGCCTCAGTTTTATCTTATTAAATGAAAGGAGTGGCATCAAGTACGATCCTTAATCAGTCTCCTTAAAAGTTTGATGACTTGTATGTTCAGCGATGGTCTTCCAGATGTTTTGTTTGTTAAAAGTGGTTATTCAAGCTTCTATTGTCTTCCTATCATCTCACATCCGTCTCCCCATCCCACTTTAGACCTTCTCACCATGAAGCAGTTTTTTTTTTGTTTTGCTCCTCACTTTCTCTTTTTCTGACAATAAACCGTAGAAATGGTTGTTTGTGCAAACCCTTGCAGATCAGCAGTTTCTGAAGTCTTTCACCGATAACTATGCTGCATTCAGACTTCTGTAAATCCGATTTCTTTTTCGAACTTCAGCAAGTTGCTTGCATCGCGTATAGATTACTAAATGTATTGAATTGCTTCTGTCTGCCTCCCGTAATTCCATGTGTTGTTATTCTGATCCAGTAGCCATGTTGCTGAAAGTTTTACGGATGGTAAATGAGTTTTCTGGGGCTTTTGCAGGCTTAGACTATTTCAGGGATTCCTTGGCGATGTGTAGTCCCACATAGACTGGTGGTAATTCTGCTGTTTTCTCCCACTGTGTGTAGGCCAGTTTAAGTAATCTCTGTTAATTAGATTCCAGTGCAGCAAAACAGAACGAGCTGAGTATTTATGTGCGTAATTGTGCCCAGGAGGCTGCTGGCCCTCCTTCCAATGTCTCGTCAGCACTTAGCATACTGTTGTTTTCATGTTACGGGTGACATCTTTTCACAAAGCCATAAACCGAAGCTTTGTTATTAACAGTTTTTGTGTGTTGACTCACAATGGAGCTGACATTTGCTAATGGTGTGATGAGTTTGAGGAACAATTTTGGCTGCGCGGTTTCCAAATAACAAAGCTGTTGACTCGATCGCAAATTTTAATGGCATGTTAATTAAGATTAGTTTGGATAAAATGCAAAAGACAAAGGCTCGGGTTCTCAAAAGGCTCGCAGATCCCTCAAACCCTCCCGTCTCGCGCCGAGAGTGTGACCCCCTTGCGTTAAAGTCCGCCAGCTGCAGTCTGGCGGGGTGTGAGGTTAGCACCAAGAACTGTGATTGTTTACATAATGATGGTGGTGTGAACCTTATTTTTAAAATTTCTGCCCACTTGTGACAGGGCTGCTTGATAATTAGCTTGTCAGCATGTCTTCAGGGTTTGCTTGGCATTTCAGTCACGCGCAGCAGCATGCTCAAAGCAACTGAGCATGGCTGGAAATAAAGTGGAAAGTAAAATATTTGTCCTTCTTATTCCCAAAGATCTTTGTATCATTTCACATGAAGATTGTTTAAAGACTTAATGTTTAATGAGACTTGTATAACCTTTGACCGAAGGAGACTACTTTCAGACCTCATCTACTTTCACATATGTATCATAATATTAGAAGGAGTCTAATATCACAAAAAAACATCACTAGTTCTTTGTAGTAACCATGTGTCTGATTCTTTAGAGGCAGACAACAGATAAAGGCAAGGAAAAGTAGGGATTTTAGCATTTTAAAGTGTGGGTGAGGGGCAGTGATGTTAGGTCCCTCAGGAATAAAAAAAAGAGATGATGATGATGATGAATTAAAAAAATCTGTCACAGAGTCAATAATTACAAATATTACGTGGTCCTGTGTAACACTGTGGGGGACTTCTTCAGAAAACTCCATCAGCCTGCAGCTCTGGTATTTTACGACGGAGATGCAATCAGCAAACTTCACAAGCGTTCTGTTGATGGTGGTTTCCCTTTGATGCAGCCGACTATCACTTCGCCGTCAAGTTTGTGAGCAAAAGCTTAAAGAACAAAAGCTGGTTTTAATAGAAGGGATGCTTTCAGTCTGGGGATAAAAAAAATCTGACTTTATCTGAAAATGTAAAGAAAATAATCCAATCTTTGGTTAAATACATCTACTTCCGGGTTCTCCTCGGTGTACTATAAGCCTGGCGGGCCACCAGGCTTTACTTGTCCCCCCACCAGGCTAAAGATTGCTTATTTTATTTTAGTCTTTTTAAAATGTTTGCATTTTTAAGACTTTATAGTTGGTGTTCAGGAATTAATCTTCCAATCTTCTGATGATACATAATTATTGAGTGATATTTTCAAATTTCCCATCAACTTTAAACATTTTGTAACTCAAAATGTTTTAGTTACAAAACATTTTTGTTTTGTAACTAAAACATTTTTGTTTTGCCAATTATGTTTTGTAACACGACGGGCCACTCGATGAATGACTGACCTAATACCCAATCACTGGGCTTAGCAAGTTTTCTGGGGGAAACCTTGTATTTTCTTACATACATTTTGCTAAATTTGATGACAGAGTCAGCCTGCTGTCACACAGTTTAATACACTGGCATTTTGAAAATTTGAGTTAAGTGGGTGTAAGCATGAGGAACTGATGGATAATTTCCAGAAGATCAAACTCCATCATGTATTTGAAGTACATGAAGGGTCACAGCAGCCCCTTTGTTTATATATTCAATACCCTTGATGTTCAGCCGTCACGTCAACTAAATAGTTGACAAATACACCGGACTAGTTAAAAATAGCCTGTGCTAGTACAAGATTTTTCTGCACTATTTCAAAATAGTAACTTTTTTTTTTTCAGGTACTGATACTTTAGGTCGGCTAGTCGTATCTAAAAAATCCTGACAATTATTTAGATCGTTGGGGTGGAATAATGCCCGAGCATGATACATTTCTGTGATGTATCCATCTTGTTTTATTTTAATTCAGCTTATAACATTTACTGGGTATCTACTCTATGAAAGACCCCAAGTGGTCAGATAAATAATTAGCTGAAATAATTAGTAAAAGTCAGCTTTTGTTTGCCTCTCAGTTTTAGTCATCCAGCATCCTGTTGGGAGGGAACTGACTGACTGGCATCGTTTGGAGTTAATTAAAGCGAAAGAGTCTGACAGGCTCATGAATAATAGTGAGATCTTTCTGTTTCTGTGTGGGTATCAGCCATGTCAGAGGAGTCATAAGACAGAACAATAATGCAGAGAAATACAGATCGCATTTAGCTGGGACTGATTTATAATCTGCATTCTCATGTAATTTACACCTATTAAACTTCTGACATGTTCCTCCAAATTCTCCAAAAGTCACAATTTTTAGTTTATATCTCAGATATTCAATTGAAACTGAAAAATCTGGGTGATATGCTGCTTGATGTGTTATTGGCTGGCGTTTGCAATTCAAGCAACCAATCCAGTAGCTGCATTTATTTTCCTTGGCACTGATTGGATGTAACCTGGAAGAGTGGAAATAATTAGGACTGTAGATATATGCGGTAGGGCTAAGACTGTTTCCACTGTGTGCACAGTATTAATGCATATTAAGGTATATTTGGTCTTTGACATATTAAAATAGGCAGTTAGATTGACAGGATTTTAGCTATTCACTGCAGCTGTGGTGTCTAATCCCCTTAAACACCAGGAGTCCACTGTACATGATAATATTTGAATCTTTATACTTAAGTTAAAATAAAAACAACAGCCACTTAATGCACATTTCTCTTGTGGGTCATTTTGTTTTTATTAGAGGCTGCAGTAAGACTTGTGCACTCGTGACTGGAACATGAGTGTTTCAGAGTCCCATGCATTGTGCTTTTGCAAGTGGGGAGAAGCATATGGAGGCCATAAGTGCTAAAGATGCAAAGCTAAAGAACATCAACTATCAAGTGTGAAAACACCCATAGAAAATCCTGGTTTTGCTTTTAGACCTAAAAAAGTGTTAAAATACAGATCGTAAAACACAAGCGAAATTAAATGCTTCACAGGAAAGCTCTCACTTTCATCACTTGCATTTTTAATGTGGTCTATTTCTTCGGAGACACAAAGTTCATCTGATTTGCTTTATCATTCTGTTCACATTACATCTCATCTAATGTCAGTGTAGTCAGATAAAAAACAAACAAAGAAACAGATATTTTTCTTGGTAAAATATGAGAGAGTTTGATGTTTATTATTTATTGTTTTGGAGTAGATGAGCAACAAGATACAAAGCAAAGCAGTTTTTTCCAGGAACAGGTTCCCCTGCTCAACTATAAATTACAAAGGATCTCTTTGCTTCATGCAAAACTGTCTGAACACTGACTGATGTGGTAAAAATGGCAATTTTCTCAAGGAGCATAGAGCACAAGAGGAAGGAGCTGCTACGTTAGCGAAGTGACTAAGTATCTATTTATACTGAAATATCCTTTTTCAGACATTTTCTATATGTGGGTTGCATGAGCAGATTTGCTGTCTGTTGTGAAGATAATTTAGCAATTTAGTGGCTTGTGTTGTAATGTGATATGCAATGCTTGGCAAGGCGATTCTCCAAACACCATTTGCGAAACACGTGTTTCTCTTTCTCTCTGCTTCATTACTGTGCTCTTTATGCTCCACTTGAAAATTGATATGGAAGCCGTCTCTTTTCGGGGCTTATCGTCAGAACTGAGGGCTTATTTGAGCTGCATTCAGTTTGACGGCAACGTGAATCATCAGGCCAAGAACCTTTAACACCCCGGTCCCGGTATGGCAAAGTATAGGCAGCATACAAAGCTAAAAATATTGAGTGTAGTTTATTTCAAGTTTTGCACATTTCAGCAGCAAGGCAGTTCAAAGTTATTTACATCACGAAATAATTTTTACCATCCCAAATGCTTGTGCAGCACAAGATTTACTGGCAGTGTCTGCACCTTATCATCACCTTATCACCTTGCATACAAAGCTACACCTCTTGAACTTGTGATAGATGTGATAGGTGAACATGAAGTGGTGCATAATTGTGAATTGACAGGTAAATCATGTCTGCTTTTGCACTTCGTTTTTTTTTTTTTTTTTTACCAGTATATGTATTCAACCACCTTTGTCTGCAATTCCAGTAGAACATTTTTTGAGGTACATCTCTACCACTTTTGCACATGTAGAGACTAATATTTGGCAGTTTTTTTATATATGTAAAATAGCTCAAAATTAGTCAGACTGAATAAAGTGTCTTTGTGAGCAGCAGCTTTTAGGTGTTGTTAACTAATTCTGAATTGGATTTCTGCCTAAACTTTAAATACATACATGAATATGGTTTGGTCCTAAACCATTACATTGTAGCTCTTCACGTTGGAAGGGGAACATAAACGTACCTTTGCCAATGAGCGTGGATGGTAGGTGAGTGTTTGTGTTTTTGTGCATGTATCAATATTGGAGGCTTTAAGCGCTGGGGGCAAACCTCATGTTTACATCACTTGTAATGAAATTAGAGCTGCGTGGCGCCCACACTACGGGCCTTCACTGATCCTCTAATTCAATTACTCCCCTTATTAACGCTCAGATGCTGCTGGCTGACCCAGGACCACATTCTTCCCTTGCTACGCACCATTCACTCAACAGCTCCTTTTTTCTTCTCTAATGGACTGATTAGTTCTCTTTGTTTTATTGATGCACGTGAGTTATCCAGGATTCTCCTTGGCAGCAGAGTATGACTATTTATCCCGAAGCCTCCATTGTCAGGATGACACAAAAATCTTCAGAGGATAATATCAGGTTCTGAGGATTTTGGGACGTTTGAGAAAATCCAAGTAACTGAGATCAAGGGTGTCTGTATTGGTGTGACGAGGAACAGGAACCGTCACTTAAATAAGCAGAGTGTTGGGTTTTCCTCAGTTTAGACATATTTTTGTCACGCTTCAGTGTACGTTTTTATAGAAATGATGCGCATGTTCACGACTACATTGACAGTACTCAAAATAAGGTGGTTGTATGAAACATTAACATTGGTCAACACATTGCTTCGAGATCATGGAGATGAAAAATAAGAACTGAATCCTGTTTATAGCACATTATTTTTCTCATAATTCCATATTCGCATGTTCAAGGTTTCTAGGGCTGTTGTAAACGAATATTGTAGTAATCGAGTAATGTATCGATTATTCTTACGATTAATCGAGTAATCGGATAAAAAAAATTATAAAATGAAATATTGGTAAATCTGGCATAATACCGGTGTTACTATCAGATATCAATATCAGTCCAATTTTTCATATTTGAGCATCCCTAACAGTTGCTTTTTTGTAGTTTAGAAAACTAACCTGTAACAATAATAGCTCACTTTCTAAGTTAACCAGAAGAAAAGTTATAGAAAAATCTGAAATTATATTGAATTTAATAACAAAGAGGCAGGCTCACAAATATGCTTATAAAAAATGTCTACAATCCATCTTTTAGTTTATGTATTCATCTTCAGTGAGTTTAATAGATTAATTAAACTCACCTTGCCACCTAACCTGTCACGCTTTGGGTTTGAAAATACGGGAAATGCCGCCTGGAGTGGGAGGAGAGGGCGAATGAACGAACATGGGGTGGAGGGGAGGAAATAGACCAGCGGACTGACGAACCGTTAGACCGGGGGACGAACACGGGGGGAAGCAATACGGGATATTTACGACACCTTCACTGGTCACACTCAGAAACTCATCTACCAGCCATGTACGATGCGCTCCGCCACCCGTTTCTTCAGACCGGGATATGAAATTTATTGTGCGGTTCGTCGGTAAAGCTACATTTACACGGTAAGCATCAGCTACTCAGCCGCCCGCCCTGTTCAGGCTATCCGCTCACCTCAGCGCTCTTCCTGCCGTTCGCTTTCAACCAGCAGCCCCGGAGGAGAAATGCTGCCGTACTCAAGGCATTCCCCCAGTCATTTTAAGGATGCTTATTGGTTCCCCAAAAACGATAAAAAGTCGGGCATTATCATCAATCAATAAAATCCCCACGGGCCAATCTTGAAGATTGGACTTTATGCCGCTGAGACTTAGCTTTTGTCAACAACTCAGAGGCGGAAGTGAGAGCTCCGCGCAACGCAAATGAAGTCCCGGCCGGAACACGGTGCGCTAACTAATAAAACATAAATTAACGAAGCTTCGAGGCAGGTAAATTTTCCTCGAGGAATTTTAGTAATCGAGGTACTCGAATCATTCGAGGAATCGTTTCAGCCCTAAAGGTTTCCCCCAGAAAACTTGCTAAACCCAGTGGTTGGTCGGTAGGTCAGTCATTCATCCAGCGGCCCGTCGTGCTTTTGAGTTAAAAAATGTTTAACGTTGAGAGAAAATTTGAAAATACCACCCGATAATCATGTGTTATTGAAAGTTTGGAAGATTAATACCTGAACACCAGCTATGAAGTCTTAAAAATGCAAACATTTTAAAAAGACTTAAATAAACCAGCAAGTAAAGCCTGGTGGCCCGTCAGGCTTATAAAACACTCTGGGAAACCCTGCATGTTTACATAACACCTAAAAGTTTTCTCAGTGATAGTTTGCCAGTCATTTTTTTAATGAAACCTAGAAGTGCTTCATCGCTGCTTCATGCCAACAGCCTGGCGTAATGGTTCCACACTGCATCACATAACTGCATCACAATCTACGCTGTGTCTTTTTTTTTTTTTTTTTTGCTGGAAAACAACTTGGTGATTAGCCACCTGTAGCTCATATTTACCTAACAGTAAAAACAGTCAGCATTTGTTTTGTTTTCTCTGCACATATGTAAGCGTCACATTATACTTTATAATCATTCAACAGCGCCGTGGCATCCCAAGGCAAAGCCAGAGGTTTTAATGCTGGAAAGCGTGCATATTGTGACACACCATCAAATATTGTGCATTGAAGGTTGAAATCATAGAATGTTCTCGAGCTGAACTAGCTACAACTTTGAAAACATTTGCTTCTTACCTCTGATTAAAAGCTGGAGGAAGTCCTTTATATGGATTTATCACATGTTTGCACAATCGCCCTGTTTTTGTGACCTGCCTGAGCTCATGCATGACACAATGGAGCTAAATCATCTTGTGCCAATATTTAGTCTATCAAAACTAAGTCACTGCCAAGTTCCTCAATCTCCAGGACCTGCATGGAGCTTATTAAATTTTCAATCTGCTACCGGCTCTCTTTTTCGCCTCACAGGATGAATGTGGCCTTTTAATAATGTAACCAGTTTTAACAAGATTGTAAAATGTTCATCTAACTTTCATAGACTCTGTTAGCAAAGTGACAAATTCATAAGATGGCAGGAATTATTTTGGCAGTCCATCAATCATTTTTCTTTTTTGCCTCCATGTAGATCGGAGTGATATGCCGAAGTTTACAGCTTTCTGCAGAGAAGTTGTTTGAGTCATCCCTGTGGCTTAGCAATAAAATAAAAGTACGACATAAGACATTTAAGTCGCACTTCTGGAACCTAACAGTGCTTTAATGATCGCTCCTCTTCTCCTCTTCCTCATCTCTAATGTACATAAGTTACACAAGTCTAAATCCTGAAAGCAAATCTTCCCTTCAGATGCAGCATCTGCCACATAATGTTTTTATTTAATGAATTAGTTTATAGTTGACGATTCCTCTCTGTTTCCACACGCAGCGTGTGTTTCGGTGACGTCAGTCGTCAGGTCTGGGTCAAGGCAGAGTGCACGTGAACGCCTCTGGCTGCCGTAGCGTGCACGCTTCGGCCTCTCAGGCATTGTTTGAGTAATGTGACCTTCATGGGGAGATGAAAATATGTAACAGGCGTGCATTGATTTCTGGATTGGCCGTTGGTATTTATGGACACAGTCAGTGCATAAATATTGATACTTTTGCTCCTCTGGAGGGAGGAGGATGAGTTTGTCTCGAGAGCCAGCAGAGGGAAACGAGTGAGAATAGAAACAAGGATTTGTATGCGATGTAAAAGTACAATTCATAGCGCATGTGATTTGGTAACCTAAATCGGCTTGTGACCCGTCAGCTTTAATAGGGTCACTCTCATTACATGGTGGCTAATTACAATGCCTGTTATTTATATCGCTAAGCTTTAATATCTGGTAAAGGAGGCGCTTCACGGAGTAGCTAGCTCATACCTACATGAAGTTAAAACCTGCCTTTTTGTCTCAAAGTGCTATTCATGCTTTGTAAAAAGGTATTTTATGATATTTTGGTCGATGTTGCTCTTTTAGTTCAAGCTTATCTGTTGACCTGTCTTTCAATGGTTTACTTTGAGAAGGAGATGTTTTAAATGAATCTCTTAGCCATGGTTACCTCCTTGTAACTGTGTGCTGGCCTTACTGCTTTGCCTGAAAAAGGCATCACAGGCAAGGATATTAATACTTCTTATATGAATGCACTCTAATCAACTATTTATTGAATCATGAAGAACTTCAGAGAGAGAGAGAGAGAGGTGTTCAGGTGCTGTGAAGAAAGCTTTTATGTCTAAGAGCGTCCACCGGGAGTCTCCTTAAAAGGAGAAACTACCTCCAGTGCAGAGCTTGCTCAGCTATGGCATCATGCGTGATTGATCAGATCTGGCCAGTGATTCAGGAGAAGTTTGGCGATGAACAATTCACTTTACAGCGAGATGTTAAAGAAATAACAAAGTAGGTCAGGGATCAATACGTTGACGCTTTGGCTTCGTGGCTGTTAGACGCCTTACATCCTAAACTCAGTCAGGTGTGGAGATTTCCGCAAACTTCAAATCTTTGAAAAAGATTTGAGGAAGAGATTATATACCAACACAGAATAAGAAAAATCTGCAAAAAATAAATAAAAATGACACATTAGATATTTTGGCTCTATTTGCCAAAGAATAGAAAAACGACCCTTTAACTAATTGGACGGTTTTCATTATTTACAAAAACATGTCTGTTCTTTTTTTTTTTTTTTTTTTTTTGGATATAAAGTATTTGGAGGTTGCTAATTGACCAGAGTCAAGCACCCGTTAATTAGAGTGGTGTCGGGGTGAAATTAAAGGCCGCTGAGAGCCCCCAGCATTTCTCCTAGACAGAGAGAGGCTCGAGCTGATAAGCAGACATGTTATGAGCTTCGTTATTGTTTGCTGCAAAGCCCTCTGCTGTTTTCTCAAATTTCACTCCTGTTGGAGCTGACAATTTCTTGTTCATCAGAGCATTTTGCTCAGGTTTCCAGCATTTTTGTTCCGTAAGCTTGTTGTTGAAACTCACGCCGCTCGCTACATTTTGAAACCGTTTTTGAAGTTTTGTTCTTAGGAGGTTCTTCATGATAAGTGTTAGGGGGCAAGTGGTTCTGACAGTCTAAGTGGAGATGACTCAAAGTTGCATTACTTTTTCTTCAATGAAATGTGAAAAAAGTGGCTGTCAGGGGGATTCGTGCAGATTCCTTAGATCAACCTTCAATCTCTGTTTTGGTTTGTTCACTTGTCCTTTTAGTTGCTAGAGTTTAGGTGTTTTCTGAAGTGATGTTCTGTAATGTTATTATTAGTAATAGTTTCCATTCTGTAACTTGAACTGAAATGTGCATATTGATAGGATACAACCTTGTATTTAAGTGATCAGTCCAAATGATCTGATCGTGACGAGAAAAACACAGGTATAGCATTCGAAATGCTGTGCAAAAGCCTGTTACACAGTCCAAATTTTGCTGCACCCTTTGCATACTTGGAACAACTGATCAGTTCCAGTCAAAGACGACTAATGCTTTGTGCAGCTTCACTCTACATAACTTTAGTACCAAAACGTTGAGTAATGTCAGCTAAAATGCTCTTGTATCCTATGGATGTAAATCATTTACCGATTGCCTTAATTAGCTAAAATTAGCTAAGATTGGGGTCTATGTGACTAGCTGTTAGTCATTTAGTGCTTTCAGGACTTATTTCTAACAAACCCACTGCTTCTTACTTCAGATAAAAGAACAACTAATGATAACGACACTGTATTCCTTCAGAAAAATTCAAACTAACCCTTCTCTATTTTGCAGATTTTTTAAGTTTTCCTATCAGCAATGAAACGTTGCAAAGGATAAGTTTCACACTAGCTGTTTGCTCAGGTCTCTCTCAGTATCTGAGCAGAGTTGAAAACGGATCACATCAAAGTGACGGACAGGGAGCTACTGAAGTCTCTCACTGTGAACTGCGTTGTAATCGTTGGGGGAAAAAACCCCATAAGATTATTAAGGGAAATCCACATTCCTTAGATCAAATATGCAACATACTGTCATGTTCCGTGTTTCTGTGTGTTTATTTTTGAGTTTCTGTGTAGTCCTGTGAGTCTGTCTCTGCGTCCTCCCCGTTGATTGTTCCCCAGGTGTGTCTCATTCCCTTAATTACCCAGTGTGTATTTAAACCCATCTGTTGTCTGTGTTCCTTGTCGGATCCTCGTCGTAGTCGTCGTTTGTCAACCGTTTTGTCGAACGTTGTCCGCTCTTGCCAGTAGAACTGATAAGTCCTGGTTAGTGCTAGCTCCCGTATAGTCCTGTTAGTCAGTTGCTACCGGCTATTAGCTGCGTGCTTGTTCCTGCCGTGCTGCCTGCCTTGGACTGTTTTTGAGCAACATCATTATTAAAACCATCATTATCTCCATACCTGGGTCTCTGCGTCCTCTCCTCACCACTACCAACCACACCTTATGACAGAAGGATCCGACCAGCCCGGTGAGGAACGCCAACATGGACCCAGCTCCACCCGTTTATCCATTCCTCAAATCCGTGGACATTTATAACATAGAATATGAGGAGGATTTCCAGCATCTGTCAAGTATGTTTCACGCTGATCCGTTCATGCGGGACTTAATTCAGGAAATGCATGAAGAATTCCTCATTCAAAAGAAAGTATTCACCACACCTGTCAGACCTCCGCCAGTCCCAGCTTCCGCTCCAGCCACCTCCGTCCGCCCGTCTCCAGCCGCCTCCGTCCGCCAAACGCCGCCGGAGATCCCGGCCCCTGGGCGTCAGTCTCCCCCGCCTCCGGTCCCCGCGCCGAGGCGGCCCCCGCCTCCGGTCCCCGCGCCGAGGCGGCGTCAGTCTCCCCAGCTCCAAGAGTCCCCCGAGCTTCCTGAGTTCCCTGTGGCTCCGCCCCCCGAGTTTGCGGACGAGCCCGAGTTTCCAGAGTCTGCTCCCCCCGAGTTTCCAGAGTCTGCTCCCCCCGAGTTTCCAGAGTCTGCTCCCCCCGAGTTTCCAGAGTCTGCTCCCCCCGAGTTTCCAGAGTCTGCTCCCCCCGAGTTTCCAGAGTCTGCTCCCCCCGAGTTTCCAGAGTCTGCTCCCCCCGAGTTTCCAGAGTCTGCTCCCCCCGAGTTTCCAGAGTCTGCTGCATGTGCGCAGCCCCCCGAGTTTCCAGAGTCTGCTGCATGTGCGCAGCCCCCCGAGTTTCCAGAGTCTGCTGCATGTGCGCAGCCCCCCGAGTTTCCAGAGTCTGCTGCATGTGCGCAGCCCCCCGAGTTTCCAGAGTCTGCTGCATGTGCGCAGCCCCCCGAGCTCCCAGAGCCAGCCCCGTCCGAGCCTCCTGCCGGCTGGCCCCTCTGCCGGCCTTCTAGGGCCTCCAGCCGGCCCCACGGGTCCGAGGGCCTCCTGCTGCGGTGGCGGGAACCACCGCACCCGCCTCCTCGTCTCTGCTTCCTGCGCTGGCGGAAGAGACCGCCGGACCCGCCTCCACGTCTCTGCTTCCTGCGCCGGCGGAAGAGACCGCCGGACCCGCCTCCACGTCTCTGCTTCCTACGCCGGCGGAAGAGACCGCCGGACCCGCCTCCACGTCTCTGCTTCCTACGCCGGCGGAAGAGACCGCCGGACCCGCCTCCGGGACTCCGGTTCCTGCGCCGGCGACGCCCGCCGGACCCGCCTCCGGGACTCCGGTTCCTGCGCCGGCGACGCCCGCCGGACCCGCCTCCCCGCCCACCCTGGTGGGTTGTTTTCTTTGTTTTGGACTGTTTTTCTGGACTCTAGCCCTCCTGCAGTCGTTGCCTTCTCCGCCCACCCTGTTGGGTAGTTTTTTGTTGGACTGTTTTCCTATGGACTCTTGCCCTCCTTCCGTCGCCCCTCCACCCACCCTGTTGGGTTGTTTTGTGTTTATTTGGACTTTTCTGTTTGGGCGTCTGGTAGCCGCCCCTTGAGGAGGGGGTACTGTCATGTTCCGTGTTTCTGTGTGTTTATTTTTGAGTTTCTGTGTAGTCCTGTGAGTCTGTCTCTGCGTCCTCCCCGTTGATTGTTCCCCAGGTGTGTCTCATTCCCTTAATTACCCAGTGTGTATTTAAACCCATCTGTTGTCTGTGTTCCTTGTCGGATCCTCGTCGTAGTCGTCGTTTGTCAACCGTTTTGTCGAACGTTGTCCGCTCTTGCCAGTAGAACTGATAAGTCCTGGTTAGTGCTAGCTCCCGTATAGTCCTGTTAGTCAGTTGCTACCGGCTATTAGCTGCGTGCTTGTTCCTGCCGTGCTGCCTGCCTTGGACTGTTTTTGAGCAACATCATTATTAAAACCATCATTATCTCCATACCTGGGTCTCTGCGTCCTCTCCTCACCACTACCAACCACACCTTATGACACATACAGCTTTGCTAACATGAAAATATGAAAATATATTGCAATTGAAAAAAAATGGCCACACCCACTCATTGGTGATACGGCTGACAAAATCCCAGAGTAACAATGATGCTGATTAGCTAACATGCATTGATCTGGAACTAGATTCATTAAATAATGTTAAGAAACCTTGAAACCTTTGTTTTGACTTTTTCTTGAATTGTTACGAGTCTCATACTTATTTGTGGAGTTTACTGAATGTGTGGAATAATTCAGTCGGTGTTGTTTGCGATGCTGTGCCACTGGTTAGCTGCAGCTACCCATCCACACTCTGTAACTTAATACGAAGGATTGGATGACGGCGAAGCCTTCAGCTGACGTTCAGGATCACGTTGCAGTCTTTTGCTGCAGTTTCAGAACTCAGTGAAGACTAGTTCGTCGAGCTTCAAGGCGCAGGCATAGATGTGGAAATCTGTCACTGGCTGCCCGAATGCGAGCTGGATATGAGGGAACTAGTCTTTAAAGCTTGCACATACTCTGTGTGGGAGAAGGTAAGGCCATGCTAGAGAGACAATTTAGAGAAATGATTCGCTGACGTATTTAAGTTTGGGCTGTGCTACTTTACTGACACATTCAAAGTTTTGATTTGGTAATAAAGTTATTTGTTTAAGGCAAAAAGTAGCACAAAGTTTCCTTCATGTTTAACAGACCTAACAGCAGAGATGGATAGCTATGCCTCCTTGTAGTGCAAGCAGTCGGGAGTTTTCTTACCCATTCTGGAATAATCCTGATTCAGACTTTTCTACGAAAGAGACGTTAATAGTGGCAGATGTCAGAGAAAGGCAATGAAATTTATGCCAGACGGTTTCGGATGATTCTTTTGTATTAATAATGCCAGCAATTAGCATTTTTTAGTTCTTCATAATTAATGACTTTTTGTCATAATGTTCCAACACAAAATGAATTCCGCATATCCAGTTTCTCCTTTTATAGCCCGTCTAATATGAAAATGTTTTGTGTAGATTTGCACGTTTCTGCACAGTATTGAGAAAACATTTGAGTGTTATTATTGAATGTTTCAAAGATGTTTAGTGACTTCAATTCTCCCACATCTTCATTGCTCTTTTTGCCTGACAAAAAGAGCAATGAAGTCTACTCTATGCTGAAATTGTTGTTTAACAGCTGCTTTCAGCTCTGTAAATATGTCTGGGATATATGTAAATGAAATATTTAAATTTTGTGTGAAACTCAGATTGTGCTTTTGTATAATTATTTCAAAAGCAACAACTCTTGCCTATAGAGTTTTTTTTTTTCTGTTGGCACCCTAGAATGTAAGACATTATCAACTCAAGCTAAAAATTGAGACCAATACTAAATATAGAACTTATAACTTTATGTAGAAGTCTAAAGGCAACTTATTGCAAAATCCATGTCTGCATTTTGTGGAAGACAGCTTGAAATGCAAGACATTTTTGTTGGTATTTTGATGTTTCATGAATAAACACTTTCCACACGAATAAGAAAATCATACCCACACCTGACACAGACGAGAGTGTCCACTCTCTGTGTCCACGGTCACAGAGAGTTTTGAAGGCAATATTATCACAACACAATTTCCTGATATTTACTAAAGTCAAAGGTGAAACTAATCTATTTGTGGAGAACAAAAATGGGAAATTTTTTTTTGTTTATTTGCTTTTTTGTGTGGAACCACGACGTACAGAGAACATTAAGCACAGCGCAGAACGAGGTCTCGATGCTCATTTCTTAGTTTTTGCTGAAATCTGATTTTTTGTGTGTGTGTGTTTGTGTGTGTGTGGCCCTTCATGCGATTCAAATGATGCGACGGGAATCAGCCTTCTGCATGACCCCAAAGGTGTAACCCGCAGTAATAATGGATGCCACCACCCAGGAGCTAATAGGAATTCAAATAGAAAAATTAAGTAAAAAAAAAACAAAACAAAAAAAAACAAAGAGTAAAAACACTAATGAACACCCATCAAATAACAGACATAAAATAAGTTAATACATCGTTAACATTATGTATAACATGTTATCAGACTAATTGTAGGAGGGAAAATAAGCAATTACTCATTTAAATTTTGGGGGGAATTATTTTACATGATAATAATAGTTAGCCAGTATAAAGTTCAGTTTCATTTTAGAGTCTGACATGCGGTATTTAATGATTCTGTTGCAATACGTACTGCTCGCTGCAGCCATTTTAACATGAATCCAATATAGAGGTTTTCATTAAAAGTATTTTTTGTTCATTTTAATTCAGCCAATGATCCAGCCATCGACCACAATCTTAGTTACTCATGTGGCCCCTCGGGAAAACGAATTGCCGCCCACTGATATATATTCAGGACACGGAGAGGAAGTTACAGTGAAACGCTGATTTTGATTGAACATAAGCTGGATGATTGTTGGATGGATTTCACAGCTCAAATAACAAAAAAAATGTAACTAACGTAACAGCAGGCTCCCAGTGTCTTACTGTTCTTCATTTATTTTTTTCCTGTGATTGGATTTTTTTTTTCTTCAGGGTGAAAGCACAATGAACTGTGGATGGATGGCTGAAGGAATTAGACATTACATTTATCCGTTACTTCCTTTGATCAGACAATTGCATGAGACTTTTCACAGCCTCCTTGTGGGTGGCTAATTTGGAGCTTCTGTGCTGCTAAGAGAGATAGCACGGTCCTCCTATAACGGGATGAATATGCCGTCGTTTGCGTCCTTTCACATTGTTTGACATTTGTGGAGGATTTTAACCCTGGTTAAGGAAAGGGCATTTTTATGTCTCCTTCCCACATCACTGCCATAAGCGCCGCCTTTGACTTAAAGATTCCCTCACTCGTCTTGCTCTCTGTGCGCTGACGATGACTCACACTCCAACACGCCCTGCAGAAATCCTCTCTCATGCTCTCAACACACGGTGGGAGAGAGAGAGAGATGAGAAGGAAGAGAAAAGAGGGATGCCACTTTCATGTGGCTCTAGCATGCAGAGCACCAGTTCTTCTGTGCATGTGTCCAGATCCACCTGTTTTGCACGTTTAGGGAGCCAGCTATCGCTCATCAGTGAACCCTGTGGTTTCCCCACGGGGAGGGAAGTCAGTTGAGCTGCTAAACTCGAGTGAATTTTGTATTTTATAAGTGCAAGTAATTTGGTTCAGTTTCATTAATGCTTTTCCACTTACCTCGAAAAGGAAAAGTAAAAACTAACGCTAGCGTTATTTTAGCAGCAGGAGCCGGGTGCACTGAGCGTTTTAGGAAACGCTGCTTCTGTAAAGAGGTGAGTGAAAACGCTGCCATTTATAGGTTTTCCCCCCCTGATCTTCTCACCTTAGGCTGCTCTCCAGCGTGTGAGTTAATACTGTGCGACATTTTTAGTGATGCTGAGGTCCAGCCCTGCACGTGCTTGCACCGCCTGAGGTCAGCTGGCTTTGGGCTTCTGGCTCTCTGGAAACAGAAAAAGACCAAGGAGACGGAGCGTGATTAATTGTTGTATATGTGCAGCCGAAACACACAACGGGCCCGTCTGCCGCCATTTCCCAGAACACCGCCCCACAGGCTGACAATTACATAACGGGGGCCGTCCGAGCTCCTCAATCGTTTTATTTGTTCGTTTTATTGCATGCTAATGAGGCTGCATGGTCTGGTTAGTTGGATGTCGAGTGGGATCACGGTCATTGAACGGTTTCAGATTCTAACCGTGCAGTAGGTCACTCCTGTCTCTCACTTTCACTCATGTGCCTTACAGCTGTGAGGTCTGGTTGTGGTTAAAAGCAAAACAAAAAACAAAAAAAACAAGCTGGGTCTCTAGGCTGGTTTAGATTTAGGTACCACTCTGTGTGTGTGTGTTTTTTTTTATTTTCTATTTTAGAAATTGCTGTTTTTTGTGGTCTGTTTCAAAACATGGCCGTCTCATTTTCTCTGCGTGTGTGTTTTCATTTAAATAACTCCCTCTACCCAGAGGGCTTGAGTGGTCTCTTTGTGCTGAAGCCCTGTTTGCTTTGCTTGAGATTGCATGGAGAACCATTATACAACCGCGTTCATCAGCCGCCGGGCTGCCAGCCATGAATGAGGGAATCCGTACAACCACTCTCCTCCTCGTCTTACCTTTATCTAACGCGTCCATCTCATTCTCCGTTTCACCCTGACCTTCTTTTTTTTTTCTAGTGCATATTTTAAAAGATAATTGTGGTCTTTCCCCGACTAGATTGCATCAGCAACTCTGTAGGAGAGTTTGTTGGATTTATGGTGTGTAACTAGGTCAGAGCAAAGTTGACTCTGGTTGAGTGTGAAGGCGTGGAGGCCAGTGGAAGAAGAACCAGAGATTTGTCCTTCGTTGTCAGTGGTCTTACTGTAGGCTGTTGCTCTTGGTAAAGCTGAGCAGAAGGTTATATTTTCACAAGACTCTCTGGCCTCTGAGTACACACACTCAGCAGTGCTGTTTGTTTGTGCTTCTGTTCTGCTGGTGAGGCTGGTTTACCAAAGAGTCCATTGGAGGTTTAATTCTCAGCGTCTGCTAACATGGTGGCAATCGGATATGCAAATCATTGGCACGTCTCATTCCTGTCTCATTTACAGTGATAACAAAGATGATGTTTGCATCCTCATTGGTTTACCTAATTTTCCATCCATGCCCATAAAGTCAAGAATGAAGCTGTGGATTTGTAGCTAGCTAGCGTTTGATCGTAAAGCGATATCCTAAGCTTTGAGCTTCTCATAGAGCACCGTTCAATCCATCATCTGAAAATGGAAAACGTCATGGCACGACTGCAGATCCCACGGGGAGGTCGGCCACCTAAGGCGACAAGCCAAGCAAGAAGAGCAGCAGAGAATTGGTTTATGTTTAAGAATTTTCATTTTAATACATATGATGGGAATATTGAAACTTTAAAGTCCATGTCCACAACAAATTGAGACTTTTGTGGCAAGACTTCATTTGCAGACATGTTTTAGTGAGTCTGATCAAGCTTGAACTTTTTTTTTTTTTTTTTGCAAAGATAATGGGCAGAAACTGTAATCTCTAGATGTACAAAGCAGGACCATGAATCATTTTGCTTCTTTCTCCTCATTGTGCACTACTTGTCAATGATCCATTGTAAGAAATCGCAGTGAAGCTCATTAAAATGCGTGCTTGTAATGTGTCCAAATATAGACCCATTCAATTGATACGAGTACTTTTGAATTCGAAGGAGTAGCATTTCATTTCTTGAAGTAAATAAATATTTGCCTCATTTTAATGACAGTTTCCTTTTATTCTGCAGAAAAGAAAAATGTCCATTTCTGCGAAACGTTGAGCAGTGCTGGATTTGTCAGATGTATTGGACAGCGAGGCAAAATGCTCCTCGCGTGTCTGCACAACTGACTCTACTAGAGAGAAACACTGCCCTTGATTGGCTTCAGGCTGGCCTACACAGGAGAAACGTAGCCAGGCGAATGAATGTCAATGTCAATAAGGCTGATCAAGAGGTACTGGAACACAGAGACGGGCTTGTTGTGGCTGCTTGAAGTGGGAAAAGTGAGAAGAGTGAGTCACCTAATGAGCCAAAGACGGCGCAGCGTCTGTGTTAGTTGGCAAAACTGCAACAGTAAACAAGCATTATTCATCTGTGCCTGCAAAATGACATGAAATTATCATATGCGAAGCGTTCACTAGAGATTATCACCTGAAGATGCTTGGCGACAGCTAATGCCTTTTTTAAATTTTTTTTTGCTTTCAGACCGAGACTTTGATCCTTGTCTGACATTTTAGATGCAGGATTTTGATTGATAATGTGTGTCTCTCACTAACCTGGAACCATATTTGTGCATCAGGACTTTATTATTTTCAAAGTAGTGAGAGTGCAGAGGATGATACATGCAAAGAGTAAGTAAAACCAAATGAAAGCGGAGCACTGTTTTAGGAGAAGAGTACCGCAGAGAGCAGGACTTTTATTACACATGATTTTACACATGGTCCATGAAAAATAGAAATGCATGGCAGAAATAGCATGTCATCAATATTTCAGAGACCTCTTAAAAAATCTCTTGAATCATGTTTTTAGAGGAGCTTGTTTCCTTTCAAGAGAGAGCTCACCCTTAGTGCAAGCACAGCAAAAAAGAGAGGCATTTTGTTTCGACGCTTTGATGTCACGAATACGTCGAAATAGACAAAAACATGAACACATAAAGGAGTAAATGTAAATCAACCAGAGTAAAAGTTGGTTCCTTGCCTTTGTATTGGCATTTTTTGTGCTCTCAGTGAGAAATGTTTGTGTATAATATTCAGACAAAAATGCTTTGGGTAGCAATAATGCATATTAATATTTTTTCTATATTTTTACATACACACATTGCTTGTTTTGTGTTTAAAGATGAATTTATTTGAATGGCAGACTGATGCTTAGTTGCTTATGGCACACTGAGTGAGAGAGATTATTTTTCTTCAAACTAGTGCTTTTCTTTAAAAACTGTAAACATGTGGCATGTTCATTTTAAACTGTAAATGAATAAAATAAACAAGCAAAAACAAAAACATTCCCAGCTTGTATCTTAACAGGTAACCTTTTATCAATTGTCATATTTTTTAATGTGTTTCTTGGGATTTCACTTGCTGGTCCAGTTTGAAAATTAGCTTCTTTAAAAATAAGTAAAGTAATAATTTATTAAATGTCATTAATCATAAAAATTCAAACTTATAATAGTTGATGCAGATAATTAAAAAGTGTGAAATAATTTTATCTGTCAAACTCACCTGTCAAATTTGACGGTTTGGCTAACTCTGAATTTATTGAACTTCACTAGCATGATTTAATTGCCATGTAGTCGGGATGACGACCTCCATCTCCAGCGTTGTTTGCTAATTGTAAAATCTCTAGCTCACAGAAAACCTCATCAAAATCTTCCATTACTAGTAGTGCCATGTATTCAAAAATGGAGGCTAAACTAGTAGAGTAAAAGAAATTACTGTTAGCCCCGCCCACAACGTCACATCTAGCCCCGCCCACAACGTCACATCTAGCCCCGCCCACAACGTCACCTCTAGCCCCGCCCCTGGGCGAGTTTGACAGAAAAAATTATTTCAATGTGATGCTGCAGGAACAGCAACCATGAAATAATTAAAAGCATATTTAATACATTTTCTGCATCAGCTATTACGGCTATTATAAGTTTGTGTTTTAATAATTAAATGACATATTTATTAAATTAATAAATATGAAATATATAACAAGCCTTTAATTAAACATTTATTTATTTCATGGTCTTTTAATTAATAATTTAATCATGTATTTACTTAATTAAATTTGTCCCTTTTAATCATCCGTAAAAAAATTAACTCAGCTTTGCATTCTTTTAAATGTTTTTTTTTTTTTTCCAACATATTTTTATATTTTTTCAGGAATATAGCTGCTTAGATTATGTTCTGCATCAGAACTCCTCACCCTTGTACAAATGAAGCACAGAGTTTTTCCAGAACAGTTCAAGCGGCTTCTGATTTGATGGTGATGGAGTCGAGTGATTGACTGGTTCCTAGGTTGTTTTTCTGCTGTTTATCCTCTTCCTGGAGTGAAGAAATCAAAGTCCTGACAGACCCGCTCTGATCCTTGGATGGGGACCAGCAAACATATTGACAGCTGAGTCTTGTGAAGGAACAGCCGTCTATCGCAGCCCCTTGTTTATATGCTAACACCGGACCGAGTCTGACAGCGAGTTGTTTTATTTTCTTTTCAAACAAAACCTCGTTAATGAATGTGGCTGACTGATGGCAACGTAACAGGCAATGATGTGTCATCTAGAAATTACGCGACATCACAGCATTTAGCAAATTCACAAGTTTATTAGAATTTTTTTTTTTTTTTTTTTTGCACTCGTCACTTTTGCCATCCTCCCTCCTGTTGGAGCAACTCGGCTTTCCTGTTTCACAAACAAATCCACGTAGTTTAGATTCCACCTTTTATTTTTCCATATATGTTGTGTTGCCATTTCATGGTCGCATACGTCTCTTCTTCGGGTTAAGAAGTTGGTTGAAGCTAAATTCAGTTTTTTCTTGTCACTTCATTCTTATCCTCACCTTTACATTTTGCACCTACTCATCAAGGAGTCAGGTATAACATCCTCACTTCTGTGTTTACTTTGTTTTAACCTTTCACCTGTCACAAGGACACCAGTGTCCTCATGGACCGTTTTCTGACATGTAAGTGTTTTTTGGGGTGACACAGTTCTGCTATACTTTTTTTAAGTTGTCTTTTCGCATGCTATCCTCTTTACATAGATTTACATTTAGCTGCTGTTATTTTTCTAATTTGGAACTGTGAAATTCTTGCATCGACGTTTTAGCGTCTTTTGAACCCTCGTTTTTTCTGAAAAGTAGCATGTTAGGAATTAGCTCTTGTCCTGTAGGCAGACAGCTGGAGATAAATTTCTATTGACACAAAAACACCCAGCACAAATCCTTTGCTGGTCTTGCATTTAATCCAGTTGTTAAAGGACGCCACACAGCTTTAGCACAGCCAAACCTTCTGCCGGAAAACTAAGGCACAGAAAGACTAGTCGGGGAAACGGAGCCTTTACTTTCATCACTTTTACAGTTAAAACATTAAAATACAAGAAGGGGGATATAAACCTCACTGATTTGACTTTTTTTCATTTTTTTTTTTTGGTAAATTGTTGTAGCTGAAATTAAGTATGTCTTGGTTTATATTCATAAAATTAGTTTTTGATATTTTCTGCAAATTTTATAACTGTCCTATTATTTTTTTTTATCGAACTTCATTTTTGTTTTTTTGTTTTATTATCGATCTATCTGTGATGACGTGATTGTTGTGAAGCACTTTGGCCAGATGAGGCTGTTGTAAATATGCTGTATAAATAAACTTTGACTTTGACTTGACTTCCTGCCCCTAATGAAACAGTAACGAAAGAACTTCATTCACGTAAACAACAGGAACCATTCTCTAGCACCTTAACTTCTGCGCTTTTCGCCATTATTCTTTATCAACCCTCTTACCTGTTTATTGTTCATAAACTTTACCCACACTAAACCTTTCAACCTGTATTACTTTAGAGCGAAAGGTTGCAGACAGCAGGTCCTGTGTTCACCACTTTTGGCTGACCAGTAATCGAGGATTTTGCAAACTGGCCATGATGGTTAGTTGGAAGGCAAAACGTCTGTTTCTCATGTGACCGTGCCAGACTCTCGTGGTGAGAGAACCTTACTCTTTATCTCCTCCTGAGCACCACCTGTCTCTCATTACTGGACACAGGATCTCCGTACCCGCAGCCATGAGACTCTGTCTGGCTTCACCGATGCCAACAACGCCGGCTCTGATGCCTCGTTATTAACAATTCAAATGGGCCTGTACACCAGGGCTCATTCTTATTCCTTTCTCTTGCATTAAAGAGCCGTAGTCGGACACTAATGGTTTGAGGCTGACAGCAGCCTTCGGCGGACGTTAAAAACGGGTTTGAGAAAGGATGTCAAAGCCCGGCACCTCTTGCTGAATGCAAGGATCCGTTGAATCATTTGAAACGCCGAGCTTCTGCGCTGGTCTTTGATAAATATTTGCCTTTCACAAACCGTTATTCTGAAAAGGAAGTTTGCGCTCATTAAAAAAAAAAAAAAAAAAAAGGACGTAGAATTTATGTGTTAATTAGATGTAGTGAAGGAGAGGAAACTGGATGATCACCAGCTGTTAAGAGATGCTTAATGAATTGAAAGGCACTGAAGACCTGTTCCCTGCACCCAGTGTAGCTCCTCCCTGCAGGATGGAGCAGCATATGTCTGTGGCATTGGCACAGGATCAAAGCGGGAGACGAGCCGCCACCTCAGCTGGTAGCGGCCCCCTTTCGCTCAGAACAGCCTGAATTATCTCTGCGTGGAGCGCCGAGACGCTCGGATTGGTAGAAACCAGTCAGTTTTGTACAGTTGAGCTTTCAACCGGGGAAAAACTAATAATCAGTTTTGCTGCATCAACGCTGTAATAATCTCACATCACCACCAACGGTGAGTCTCAGTGTGAGTCTCAATGGTTGTTTCATGCATTTCCATAGCAGATTAAATACTTGCAAATACATATTTCACTCCATAACAAAAACAACACTCTTGAGCACTGAGGGGTTAATTCCAGTCAAGGAATTAAAACCGAACGTACCTCATAATTATCCATCTAAGTCTACCTTGACGTTTAATAGGTCAGCGATTGTTTATTACCAGGGACACCAGGATAACACTGGATCAGTACAAATAGGACAGCATGTAATATTTTGTGTTATAATCAGCTTATCTGGTCGTAGCCCAAGTGTGTAGACAAACAGCCAGTCTGGTTTGTGGAGAATTAATGTGATCAGGTTTGTGAGGTTCTCTCTTTTTTTTCTTTACTCACGGGAAGACTTGCCCTAACAGAGGAAGTCAGGAGATACGAACAGTCAAATTAGTCACGAGGGTTTTATTATTGAGAGGTGAGCGAAATCGGGGCTGGTTACAGCTTAATAAATTATGTCTATCTTTTTATTTTAGGATATGAACTAAATATTACAATAAGAAAAAAAATGCAACCCTTTTATCTGTTTCAAAAAGCTTAAATGTGAAGCTTTATCACTTTGATTTAGTGATAATTGTTTACTTGCTTACCAGTGTGATACACACAGTATATGCAAATTAAATAAAGTCTATTTGTGCTGGTCGTCTTTTTGCATGTTTTGTTCCAATTCAAACTTTTCTGTTGATCTCTTCAGTCAAATAGTCTGTCAATAAAATCCCACCAAGCATTATGTTTGCTGGAGAAATGCTCCAGTTTCCAATATGAGCTTTTTTAAAAATATGTATATTCACCTTTGTTGGTTTTTATGGCCAAATGGATAAAAATGTTTCACTTAGAGAGAAATACTCCAAGAATCGCTGCTGAACGTATTTGTAGGCCGAGCGATGGGTCAGGGCAAAGCATGTTGAATGAGCAGCCAGGCAAGTTTATTTGTAGAGCACATTTCACCAACAAGGCAATTCATGGTGCTTTACCTGATAAGATGAAAAAATAGGACAACAAACAAACAAGAAGCAAGAATAAGCAGGCGTGTCCAGTATCCGTACAGAAACATCAGACAGCTGAAAGCATTCGGTGTTAATGTTTAGATTTTTTTTCTCAGATTTTCTCTCTGTCCTGCTTTTTCATCACTTTTTAAAGTTGCAGAACATGACGTTTCACTGCGGACTTTGTTTGATTTAGATATTCCAAGATTTCAAAAATTTATATTTTTTAATTCTGTTTTTTTTTTTTCTTTTCTTTTTTGCACATTAATTGTACAAATGTTGGCAAAAAATAATGCGAAAAATAGCAAGTAGGTGCTCGGTTGAAATTTCAACATGGTGTCTTCCAGCACAGAGTTTACGTGCCTTTCCGGTGCGTGCGTGTCTTTTCTCCGGGTACTCTGGTTTCCTCGCAAAACATTAGTTGAGTTGGTCACTGGTTTAAGTGTTGTGCGTGCTTGGTTGTTTGTCCCGTGTCTCTGTGACGTCCTATAAAGGACAGGTGTAGCCCACCGACCGCCCAGCGACATCTAGAGATAGGAACCAAGGACAAGTTGGAGTAGCCTCTAGATAGAAACACAAAATCACCCTTTTCTGGTTGTGCACCCTAACACTGAGTCACGTCTGAAAAGGTAGTAAAATTTAAACACAACATCTCAAAAGAAAATTGCTTGTTGAGTTTCATTGGTATATTCCCATTTTCCTCTGTGTCTCTGAAACGGTACACCTAAAAAAATCCTTTTGCCAGGATTCCCTCTTGTACTTTTTCCACTTGTTGTTGACTTTGAGCATATGCCAAATTTACAAGCCCTTTACTGGCGTTATTAATTACAAATTCCATAATCTGGTGCTTTTGGATGTAAGGTTTAACATCAGACCACTGATCTTACATCCATCGCCATTTCAGTTTCAGTTGATTTTTAAGGCCTTTTTATCTAAGTCTGTCCAACCTCCTTGACATGTTTACCCTCCCTGGAGAAATATTATATATGCATATATATATATATATATATATATATAATATGTAATTTAAAAGAAGTGAACATCTTCAATTTCATTCTATTTTATGTTTTTCATGAGAATTAAACTCCTGCTGGTAACCAAAAGAGCCCAGTTGTTTCTATGAAACTGTGCAGGATGTACAAAGTGCTACAAATCACCACCATACCCGAGGTGCAAAACGTCAAAATCTAAAGTTTACAGCATGACACAAAAATCACAACTTTCCCCCCCAACACATGTTTTATGGTGAGCCGTGCTGCATGGTTTATGAGTTGCTTCTGCGTCTTCTCCAGACCACAGTCAGAATAAAAAAGATGCATATTTATGAGAACTGTCTTGTGTTACAAGCTGTTTACTGCTCTGCCGTGAGAGAGGAAGGTTACCATGTGAACTGAATTACAGTCAGTGGAAGGCTTGCCAGCAAATCCAGCTGGGGATGAGTAAGCCTCTGTGTCTGAGTGGGCAACGGCGTTGGGCTTCATGCGTTTGCTCAGTTGCGGCAGTAATCATCGTGTTCTCAGCGGCCCTTAAGTCAGCGAAATGGCTTGGGCTATGCATGAATATAAAACCTGTTTATTCTCCGTAACGAGGTTTTCTCTGTGTAACGCGGCGGCGTCAGACTCGGCTCCATCGCTGGGAATTGAATGAATGTCACATCACCACACCTATTTTTACATGCAGCTCTGTCGTGGATTGTTGTTTCATTTCCACCCAGGTTCAAGTCTCATCTGGCGTCTTTGTGCTCATGAAGTGAGATTATCAGGTTTACAGTCGTTCTTCTCCTTCTTTTTCAAATTAACCTTGCCTGGCTGGTGTTAGTACAGTTCATTACCCTACCGTACCCTCCTTTGCTCTGCAGATATCACTATATTTTAATCAATCAGTTTATAATTGAACTTTGAGGCAGCTGTAGACTGTAGTTTCACATTCTGCTTTTGAAATCAATATCCTGATTTGTCCCTCCATAGCTTATTTCACTTCATGTTTTTTCCTTTCATCTTTCCAGCGTTATCCACGCGACATTAAAGCAACAAACGTCACGCAGTTTTATTAGGATTTCATGGACAAACTAATGATTGATTTTGAAGCGGAAGGAAAAGTATTCATGTTAGCAATGAAGTGATCAGAATTTTGTTCCAATTCTCCCCAATTATGTTTTCTCTTTGAAATATAGCAAGATACGTGGGCAGCATTTGAACTTTTTTTTTTTTTTTTTTGGAGGCTTGGTGCCACGAAAAGAAATTAATTATTTACATTAGGAGCAGAGGAAATGTCAAGCCATTGGTGCAAGAGAGTAATTGGTGTAAGACAGGGTTTATCTAAAAATTTTAAAAGAAGATAAATGTTTGGTGGTGATTGCTGCTCTTAGTGTTTGCTTAAACAGCATCTTCTGTATGTTCCCTAGAGAACGTGGACTCTTACCTTAACTCCGAGATTTCCTAAAGGCTGCCAAACTTTTCCAGTCCTGCATGTTCCTTGACACTCAGGAGTGGAAAGAAAGCTCACATGGACAAAACAGAGCAACTCGGCAGCAAAACGTTCAGTCGCCATGTTATGTGCTCGCCGACTCGCTTGAATGAAAATGTCTCAGAAACTAGCTGTCTCTTGTGCCGGGCTCTGCTTTTCTTTGACTACCGGCAACAAACTGTTGCTCTTAAGTCTGACCAGTGTCTAGAGATCAGCCTAAAAAAAATGTCAACCAACAAATGTTTGTGCCGACTCACTTTCAGGCAAAAAAAATACATAAATCGTGCAGTTTCTCCAGCTTAAGTCTTCTTAGTCACTGAACAGTGTTGTCAGCATGATGAGGAAGAGCGTGAATATGGTATTTTTGAGTTTACCACCGTGCAGTCTGCATCGATGCGTTTTTCTTGTCACTCACATGTCCATTCTAATATTTAGCAAGTATTTATTTTAGTCTAGTTCGTACTTTTGAACGCAAGTTGATTCACTGTCACCGTTTTCTGATCCGTCATCAGGATTTCCGTCCGTAACGTCTGTTACTCCTTTAGTCCTGTGCGCGTTTGTGTCTTTAGTCATGCGGATGTCGAATGTGTGGGAGTTGGGAGTCTTCTAATTTTCTGAAAATATGTTAATAACCATTCAGTCTGCATTTCGTTGTGCTCAGATTCACATGCACAGACGGGCAAATATTTTACACTTGCAGACAGCTGATATGTACTGTATTAGCGCCGTGCAGGATCCTGTGTCTGCACACAGCTAAAACCTAAGCTGCACTGATTATGTAACTCACGCTGCCATTTCCAATGATTTGAACTTGCAAGCGCTTACAACGCTGGACTAGATTACTGTGTGTCTGGGCCAGGAGTGCGTGCACAGCATAGACGTATGCTAAGAGGAACTGCCGTCTAGGTGTTTTTTTTTTTTTTTATTAAAGGGAGAACATCCTGGAAAAAAAAGCGTGACACTGCATTTGTCTCGTCCTTCCTGCAGCCTCTTTTAATGGCTTGGTCAGCTTGTAGAAGTTTAACCACAGACAAGATGCATAAATAAAATATAATGGAAGGATGTTTACCTTGGAGGATTTAGAGAGGTAGAAATCATCTTCATAGCATATGCTCCAGTTAGAGGTAGCAATTTGTAAAGCTATCAGTTTTTTTTTTTTTTTTTTTTAGGTAATCCTTAGTTAGGTCATAGCAAGATGAATGGCTGGGGCGGCCATATTTCATGCATGGATATTAAGAACACTGACTTGAAATGGGAAATATTTTTGAATAAATACTACATTTAAGTTAAAAGTCATCCTGTAGACGATCTGAATCGATGTGTATTGTTTGCTCCTCATTTGTACTCAATGTAATTGGTGTAGTTGAAAAGCCTGTTTGATGAGCCAGTATTTTGTGAGCTTCTAGAGCAGGGGTCACCAACTCCAGTCCTCAAGGGCTACCGTCCTGCAACTTTTAGATTCACCTCTGCTCCAAAATGTCTGAATTCCCTCACCAGCATTCATTCCTCTCTGCAATAGGCTGGAAACGTGGAGTTAATTTGATCCAGGTGTGTTTGAGCAGAGATGCATCTAAAAGTTACAGGATGGTAGCCCTGGAGGACTGGAGGTGGTGACCCCTGGTCTAGAGTTTAATATGCAGCCTGTGTGCTTTCTTTTTTTCATACTTTTGATTGCATTTGTTAAGTAGTATGACAAATATTACAGCAGGCTTTGCTGCTGTAAATTCATATCAGTGGTCATTCAATATAATCTTATTTATTTTCTTAATGAAAATGGAATTTAAAATGCATTTAAAATCTTTATCTATGTAAATGTCCTAGCTGGTCACTGTGGCATGCTCATAGAAAATGTGGTGCGTTCAAATACACGCATTTTAATTAAATATGCGACAGTTCCATGTTGAAAGTTGTGTGGCTGCTCTATTAATGGCTATGCATGTGACGCATTTATTTAGCACTAAAGAGTCCTGCTTTCTAGTTTTATTGAAAATGCACAAGTTATATCCTGTTTGTGAAGAACGGTCTATTTTTTCTTTCTTTATTTTTATTTTTTTGTCAAAATCCATTTCTTTCTGTTTCTGTCTAACCCATAGGCGGGCTTATTACAGCATCCATGAGTACCTGTCATCCATATTCAATGCAATAAGCAGCGAGCGAGCAGGAGAGAGAGCGAGAGAGCATAATGAGGTTACCCGTGCTCATTAGAGATTATACACACAGCTTTCCCAACTCGGAAAGATCAAAAGGCTGATCACTGAGAGTAGGATGGGGAAAGCCTCTTGTGTCAATTATTCATTGCAGAAATAATAGCAACCCATCAAAAACTCATCCTATCAGGATGTTGCTGTGGAGTGAAACCTCAGTGAAGCCATCAGCAGCAGAAACGGTTAAACAGCTCCAGTATTTTCTCCAGTAAATCCACCGTGGGGTTTTCTGAGGAACTGTCCATGGTGCCGATCACAAAGTCAGCCGCATTTTTAGCTCGGGCTCCTCTTAGATATGTTCAAGTTATTACATGAACATGCTAGCAGCAATGTCCCCACTGCAGTAATAATTGAAAATCATTATGTTCAGTTATTGAAGGACCATCCATACTCTGGCTGTCCAATTTGAAGGGGCTTTACTATATTTTTGACAAAATACGATGAAATATGAAATGGATAAAATATGTTTCTAAATATGAAACATGTATGTCAGCTACATACAGTCGGTGAGCACTTAACGTGCCACTGTTTTGGTTACATAATCATTGTTCCTGCAGTGGCAGATTTGCATACATTAATCAAATGAACACATGACCAAATGCTTTGTGTTTGATTTTGTTGCAGTATTGAAATACAATTAAAACATAACATGGCAATGTGGACAGTTAAACATGATTAAAGTGGGGGGGAAAAAACACAAGATGCATCATCAAGAATGACAGGGAAAAACATTCTGGATTGTCATTACAATATTATCTAAGGTGCTATTAAATAATTCAAACTGTGTTTTGGAAGAGCATAAAGAGACCAACTAAAGCAGACCAGGGAACAAATCAAGGAAATAAAACAAAAATGATAATGAAGAAAACCGTGGCCGTACTTTAACAACATCAACCAAACCTGCACAAGAAAAGGCAAGATTGTGGATATCCAGAGGAAAAATATTACAGAAAACATAAAAAAAAAACTTAAGCAATAGACTAAAATCTCAGAACCAAACTGCAAAAGTCCAGAAGTATAGATTTCTGTGGATGCCCCTCTCATGGATGCATTTGCATTAGTGCCACAAAGGCACAAATGCTAGACACAGCCTAAGGGGGTTGGTCTTTTGCATCTGTCTTCATCTGCTGTGCTGTAAACGCCTCTTCACTTATACAAGATCTCATTACTCACAATGGCAGCCATTTGAATCTTTTATCAGAGAGATTTTTAATTGAACATTGGCGAATGTGCTCCAAACAAATGGGCCTCGGCGAGCCTGCAAGTGGAGTGTTTCTATGTGTCTGTATGTCTGAGAGTGCACGAGTCTCCGCCTGCACAAACGGCTGTGTGAAATATTCATCAGTCCCGTAACTGACTGGTTCAGAAAATTGTATGTATTAGACATGAGCCCACACAGAAGAGGGCAAGCGAGCTGTCTGCGGAGGCTCTGAGTGATTCGCGCGCAGGGATCTGCTCAAAGGTGCATTGTTAGCTTTCATTGGCTTGTGCTGGTGGTTTCTTCTCCTGAAGAAGATATAAACATAAAAACAATAACACCTGAAAAAGAGAGGTATTTTCTGTCCTACCATAACGAGCATAAATGTGGCTTGTCCGAAAGCCGTGATGAAACTGCTCCCGTTGATCAGGTGGGTCTAGGACCAAACAGCTCACATGGGTTTGGGCTAAAACAAAGGATGAGTATGGAAACACTTCATTTGGTTTACCTTCCCAAAGCCCTGGAAACCATATTAGATTAAATGACAACATGACCTCTGAAGTGGCAAGACATGCTGAATAAAAATCTGACAATAGACAGAAAATGAGTGTTTTTGCTGTATTTGAACAAGATAAAGATTCAAAAATTATGCTCAGAGCTCAGTATTTTAATATTTGGCGGTATCGGTCCGGTATGTAAAACTGGCCGATCATAAAAACCAATGTGTGTATTTTCATCTTGCTGACATTTATTTTGGAGAGGATTATCTATGTGATGTTTTTTTATTTCTAGTCTATGTGACAGTGATGGTGATGCAGCACAGGATTGTGAGGGTATTTAACTGAAGCAAAGACGCAAAGTAGGCAGTGTGGTCATTTTGTCAGGATAGGGAAAGATATATAATATCTATGATATCGGTCACTGGGCGATATTAATGCGATATTAATATTAATGTCTCGTATCGATATCTAAATGTTCTTGCCGCTCCATCCTTACAGAGAACTAAATGCTGTCCTGTAATAAAGACATTTGTGGCACCATTGGTTATTTCCTGACACCCTGACATGATTACTCCCCAAATGAATCAATGAAAATCAAAAAAGGGGATGTTTAAAGTAAAGATTAATTTATCTGAGGGACATTAAAATATTGCTACCAATGGGGGCAAATACATAAATACATGTGCTCAGCAGGTTTTTAAAATCTAAAGTACAGATGATAATCAGTAAGATTAACCTTAAAATGACTGTAACCACAACTCTACATTGTCTTTACATCTTTATTGCTTAAAAACAAAATACCGTTGTTTTTTTTTTTTTTTTGTCAGATTGGAAGGTTCAAACGTTAACCCAACATGGCACCGTTAATCTGTACGTCCCGCGATGAGACACGGGGGTCAAAGACTCAAACATGCCGACTGTCAATATATATAACCAGCAGATGGAGCAAAAATGAAAATTTCATCCATTTGAATGGATTCCAATATCCCGCATTCAGAGTCCAGTCAAGCTGTGCACAATCACGCGTTCCCACGCTCAGCATGTATTATTTGCTGAGGGCTTCTGGTGGCTCCAGTGGTGCCTATTTTAGTCCTGCTCAGGGGCATGTGGCGTTCTGCTGCTGGAGCTCGTGCGCGCGTGTGTGTGTGCACCGCTCACACACACACTGACACAGATAAAATCCTGTTTAATATTAGAGTTTAATCTTGGAACACTCAACCTCAGACTCAATGCCGAATACGTTTGGTTAAAAATAAAAACTATTCACGTAAACTTCTGGTGATGTAACTGTGTTAGAGAGTCACACTGTAACATAAAAACGGGATCTTCAATACCATTTAATGACATGCAACAATGCATAGAAACCTGCTGTAGATAAAACTAACAAGACATTCAGTCAGGACCAGCTTTGCCTGCTTCAGGATTTTTCCAAACAGCATTTATAGGTTGGGCGAGCCGTCCTCTGAAATTCACTTACACACAGGGAAGCTAATTCTTCTAGCATTAGTCAATTTTACCATAAATATTAGTGTTTTGTAAAGAAAAATGCAGAAACTGCTGTTTTTCTCCATTCTTGTTTATTTCCTCTTTTTTTTTGCTTTTTATACGATGATGGCAAATTTTGTTTGCAGTGTGATTTGGAGCTGTTCTTTTTTTTAAAGGCCACCTAAGACTGACTCATATTCCTACCTGAATTATTTCAATCCTCTTAAAACATTTACAAAATTACTATCTCACAACTGGTGAGTTCACCGTCTTCGCCCTCTGTGGAGAGTGTCGTTTTGTCCTGTTTTTATGCCAAGAGAAAGCAAAATGATCAGTTTTATGTTAAGATAATGTTAACATTTTACACTCGCTCATATTAACATGTTGGGACTTTTAAAGTAGATCCTTGATGGTTGTTGTAAAGAAATGTTTCCTTTTAATTAAGACTTCACTATAAATTTGTAACAGTGGAGTCAATTTGATTGGGTATTCTTTCTGAAACCTAATATTTCCAGTATGCTTTAACACCGACTCTGTCGTTTTTTTGTTCTTTTTGTTTTGTTCACACACTCAAGTTTCCTTTGGATTTGTTGAAACTTCTCCACCAGAGTGTGTTTTCAAATTTACAAATGTTAACATTTGTTTTAGATGAGGCCAAATCTTTTTGCATCAGTGAGCATATGGGGTCAAATATAAGAAGGCTTGCATTACAAACATTTCTCTTTGAGATCCTATTACTGATCAAGGTCCACATCCTATGTTTTCTTTGTTTTATTCATTCATTTTAAATATTTACAGTATCCTTTCTGTCCATCTGAATTAAGCACATTAACATATATTTCAGTGGTAATATGAACATACACTTTTACAAAAACCTAATTACCGAGAGGTCCTGTTCCTATTTTTGTCCTGATGTGGATAAAATCTTCATTTCCTGACGTTTATCCTCTTCGTTTTGTTTCTTCTTCTTCCTCTCAGGAGACTGAGATCAGCACCAGAAGGAAGGAGTGTGAAGCACTCGAAGCAGAGGTGAAGAAAAAGAATCAAACATGTCAGACTTTGGTAAGTGCTCCAAAAATATATCCTGGCCTCTGAATGAAAGGATGATGGTTAAAATTGATTTCCACCCGAGAGCCTTTCCCCACTATCTTCACAGCCAAACATCCCTGGGGAGAGAGTGTGAGAGAATGGGTGACAAAGATAGCTTGGCTCTCAAAAGATAGAGGGTTGTCAGAAATGACAAAAAAAAAAAAACGATAAACACCCTAATCAGAAGCATTAAATCTAGCCGGATACATGTGAATATGACAGAGTCGTGTTATTGTTCATGTTTGTTGACATTCACGTTGTTCAAGCCAATACTCGGTTGTCACTTTGTTGGTTTCTTTTGTACACACAACAAATCAAGAAGAAGCTCCACACAGTGCCACTTTGCAATATCCAGAGGTACACTGCAATATCTGTGTTTTTGTACCACTGTAAAAGGTCAGTTGTGTTGCACTGCTTGTGCATTTTCATTTGGTGTTTCTTGAAGGACGTTTTCTTTACAGTGCCCCAGAAATGTCACTCCTGCAGCTGGAGTGGCCTTTACCCGGCACAAAAGCTAAAGGGAACAAACACAGAAAAGGAGAAAGAAATAAAAAATTGTGGAGAGAAGATGAAAGAAATGACTGAACTGCTTCCAAATAGCTGTTTTTTTATTTTTTGCTCTGAGGCACTGTGGCTGTGATAAAGCAGTCATTATTTGCTTGAAAATATGTTCAACAGCATGAGCCAGATCCAAGAAAATGCTAAATGGTTCTCTGGACTTAGGGGTTTTAATTGAAACTCAGTGTGATTGCATGTATGCTGAAGCTGTATTGTTTAAAGAGAGTCGTCGTGATTGACATGTCTGGATTTGGATGATTATTCAAATCCAGACATGTTGTTTTTTAAATCTCCTCTTAGTTCTATTGACAAACCACTTAATTCAACTAAAGGACACTTTATTTCAGTCCATTGCTTATAATTCACTTACAATATTTGTACTTTTTAATTCATTTATTACATTTAAATGAACTACAAATTGTGAGGGTATTAAAGAAAAGAAGTATTTTCTTGCATTAAGGTAAATGATTATTTATCCTCACAGTAAATGTATTCAAAATAAATACTGTTTTCAATGTTTAAGCAATTAGACATTTTATGTTAAGACATTTTATGCTACCAATTTTTTTGGAACAATATGGAGACAGGCACTTACTGTTGCAATGTGACTGCACCACAGCACAGCAATATAATAATAATGATAATAATAATGTTGATAATAATAATAATAATAATAATAATAATAATAATAATAGAACTTGGCCGTTCTGATCTCAAATTAACTAAACACCTTTGATATAATTTACAGCGGACCCTGTGGCCCAGGCCTTCCTGTCCAACATCAGTGTCTGACCTCACAACTTTTGGGATGATGGTTGGAAGTTTCCATAAACTCACTTCTAAACCTAGATTCCCAGACAAAAGCAGAAATGCCACCACTATGCTTATTGATTCAGCCCATTTTTGTTAGATTTCTTGATATAGCATTTTTGCTATTTTAACAGTGGTGAACCGGGGCAGGACGTGTGGGGAGCGAGGGCCAGGCGATGTGTCAGATCCAACAGACTAGATACTGTAGTTCAGATTAATCCTGAATTGTTGATGAACAAATAATGTTACGTCTTATTATTGTGTGTAAAATGAATGAAACCCTCAAAGAACTTTTTCTAATCTATTTTACAGATAATAGCGTCTTACAAAAGCATATTTAAACCTGCAATGTGCTGTTCTTTATTCCTCAAAACTCTTTGAAAGAATTCAGACTTGATCCAATCCCAGCCTGAGTTGAGAGAAAAAATAGAGCTGGGTCCCTTATAGGCCAAAAGTAAATTGTAGGTATTTCTCACAATGTCTCTGTGCTGTGGCATCTAAAGGTGACTGATTATTTTTGCGCGTTATGACATTAGCAACAAGCCGACGTACGCAGCCAACAGGACGGATTGATGCGATCCAAGATGGAAGTGGTATTTGGGAGGGAAGCTCCTTAATCAGTCAGGTTGGGATCGTGTTTAAACCACGAGTCGACGGTTTAGGTAGAGTTACTGTTGCTGTCAGTCCAGAGAGCTCAGCAGGACAGAAGCAGCCCTAACCAAATGCTGATCAACGTTAATCTGAGAGAAAACATGTGGGCTCCTGTAATCCTTGGTAAAGGTTGGTTCAAAAAACACTGAACATGCTTGAAACAGAAGTAGGAACAAAATAATGCAGGATTACTCCTATGAAAGGTTGGAGCTGGAGGGATTCAGCAGTAATGGGACTATTTGGTCCAACATCATTTCAATTTATATGCTCTTGCTTCAAGCCCTTTAGATGAGCTGTCTTTGTGTGCGGCTCTCTGGCCCAAATAAATACTCCATTAGGACTGTTTTCTTTGCTGACCTCCTCCGACCTTCCCTACTCAACGGCAGCCAGCGCGTCTCTCCTCGCCCATTGTCAGCCTGCTGAGTTCGGGGGAAGCAACCCGAGGGACAAACTGTCCCCACATGGTGAGCGGGACTGACAGGCTGGTCTCCACAGACTGCAACATGGCTCTGAAGCCTCCCTGCACCTGGCACGGCGAACGGAGACACAAACACAGACAAGTCCAATGAAGGAGATTGGGATGGCAAGCTGACAGTAATGTCACTTGCAATTTGCTCTAAACTGACTCGCCTCCCTCCTTGTATCAGATTTTTTTTTTTCAAAAGTAAAAAAAAAAAGTGTACGTACAAAACCAGGCTCTTTACCTACTTTTTTGAACGATTCTAACAGTCCATTTTATGAACACTGACAGCTTATATATCAATATACACCAATTTTTTTTTTTCCTGACTTCTTGAGTGGTGGAACTCCAGGGTCAGTAAATGCCTCGTTGTGATTCGCCTCGGCCGTCGTGTATATAAACACGCAGGGCGAATGTGAAAAATGACAGTAAACACTGTCACCGCCATCTGGCACCTCCACCTTCCCGCGTGTCTGATGTTCAACCATCGGCCGTCACATCATCAGCCTCGGCTTGCGTTTTAAAGCCTGTTGCCATGGTGACAAGCGGCAGCTCTGCCAGCGTCGCTCAAATATGTATCATGTTTATTGACGATCAATACAAGGGCAGTCCGCCAGCGGACTCGACAAGATCCGGTGCGTCTCTGTGATGTGTCCCCGGAGTAGCTGGGTGAAATACCTGTAAACACAAATAGCTGTAAACAGAAAAAAAAAAAAAAAAAAAACCTTCCAGAAAGGGCATGCTTGGCATCTGTCATTGGTTTTATGTGCTAGGGAAATACAGGAACATCCTCATATGCATTCCACTTTATTTGAATGTTCCAGCCCTCTGGCGTTTTTCAAGATTAGTGTACTTGCGGAGGACAGGAAGGCTGAAACATTGATTAAATAAAGTGGAATACATATGGATCTGGAGTGTGTGATGCACTCCTCTCTCTTCGTCTGTTACAGCTTTGGAACAAAATTTGCACTGAGTGTACGAAGGCAAAAATGTGTAACGTTAAAGTGGGAATACAGCGACATTCTCAGATGTTTTCCACTTTATTTAAATGTTCCAGCTTCTGAGCACTTCACAGAAACACAGTGTATGATTTATATTGGTTAATTTTCAGCACATTTTTAATAATTATTACTTTTGTCAGTTTCAAAGTGACCATTGTGGGTTTTTGAGTCACTAACAGAGGGGTGCAAACAGCTTCGTCCATGTGTGTACAGTTTATTTTTGTGTAATAATATAATTTTAAAAAATTATAATACTCATAGATTGTCCTTGATTGTCACATTATTTGCGCAGGAACAGGCATTGAGGTGGATAGCTCAGCTAGTAAAGTTTTGAGTTAATATTTAAAGGGTCCTAAGTTAGAAACTAACTGGTGTTGTGTGAGTCAGTTTTGATTAAAACAAGTTTATACAGATATCAAATTAAACTTTGTCTTTTAAACCCAATATTACTAAATTTAGCCTGTCTATCTATCTGTCTGTCAGTCTGTCTTGCTAAGTAGCTGGCTAGCTAGCTATTTTTTTTTACATTTTAAGATGCATTTTCCAACAAAAAGGAAAAAAACAACTCACCGGGAATACTATATTATTGGGTATCTAATGTAAACACTTTCTCAAGACACTGTTGTCTTCTTTTCTCTGTCAAACAGTCACACTAACGTCGCTATGCTAAAGTTGCCTGAGGCCGCATCAATTTGCTTAATCAGCTGTCAGTCTGTTGGAGTGTTTTCCAAACAACGACTAGACCTGGAGAAGCATATGGACTTACATTATTTAATGGTGTTACACAAATTACCCAGATAGCACATGATGTTAAATCAACGTTGAAAAATAGTTAGAATCGTTGATTTTTGGTTGAAGTCGACAAATGACGGTGGATCAACCATCAAACAACCATCCAATCAAACCGTTGAAACTGTGACATTGACTCAATGTTGTTTTGTGGTTGGAATCTGATCACTGAAATGCCGAAGTCTGATTAATGGTTGATTTTTGGTTGAAGATGACAAATGACGGTGGATCAACCATCAAACAACCATCCACCTCTAGCCAAGTAACCAGTGTTGAAACTGTGTCATTGAATCAATGTTGTTTTGTCGTTGAAATCTAATGACTGAAATGCTGATGTCTGATCAACATCTGATCAATATTGAATCAATGTCAGATGTATTGCCGCACCCCTTCCCCTCCTCTCCTCCTCATCAGCGCTTTGGGTCAGAGTATTTTATTACTGAGCGGGGGTTATCACATTTAAATTAACCACTGCAGAGGATAGTCGGTGGTGATTCCTTTCTGTACATTTTTTTACTTGTTCATAACAATTCTCACTGACTGTGTGTGTGTGATATATTGACACAAAAACATCTATAACTTACTACAAGGAGCGGAGCGGTCCACCCCCACCGTTTACATGAGTGGGATGTCCCAAACACACAGCCACTTCGCTGTTGGCTTGTTGGAAAATATGTTAATTCAATGTTGAATTATCATCACAAAGGTTGCATGTTTGGTTGAGGTCGACAACTGACGGTGGATCAACTATAAAACAACCATTCAATTCTAGCCAATTAACTAATGTTGAAACTGTGTCATTGAATCAATGTTGTTTTGTGGTTGACATCAAATAAATGAAATGTCAACGTCGAATCCAGTGTGTTTCACCACTGGTCCTCCAGCCCCTACAAGTTTTAGGCATTTCCCTAATTCAACACACATGATATTAATTGACGTCTGATTAACGGGGTTTTGCTGAACTGAAAAAACGCAGGTCAGTTTGATTGATGTCAAGGTTTGGGGAAGAACTACCCAGATAGCACACAATGTTAATTCAATGTTGAATTATGATCACAAAGGCTGCATGTATGGTTCAGGTCAACGACAGAAGCTGGATCAACCATCAAACAACCATTCAATTCTAGCCAATTAACATTCATTGATTGAAATGCCACATCGAATCCAGTGTTTTTCAGCACCGGCACCAGGCACACTGCCCTGCAAATTTTAGGCATTTCCCTAATTCAGCACACATGATTTTAATTAACATTTGATTAACAAGGTTTTGCTGAACTGAAAGCATGCAGGTCAGTTTGCCTTGAGGATAAGGTTTGTGGAAAAACTAGTAATCAAAGTGTTCAATCAATGTAAGGTGTTTTTTGCACCCCTCACCACCGCCTGCCATTCAAACGCCCAACCCCCTTCCCTCCACCCGCCAAAAACACACCTCTTTCCCCCCACCTGGGCCCATCTACCCCTCAATCAGGTGAAACAACTTTAATTTTAAGTGAGGGTTTTTCATTTTTCACATTTTAAAAGATTGTTTTGGCTAGTGGCCTTTATTTGATAGTTAATTGACAGGAAGGTGGGTAATGCAGCAAAGGTTGCCAAGGTCAGGAATTGAACCTGCGACAGCTGTGTTGAGGACTGAGGCCTTGATTGTGGTTTGTGCTTAACCCCTGCGCCACCACAGCACAACCCCTTTTAGGTGAGGGTTAATCACGTTTTAACTTAAGCACTATGTGTTAACAACACAGTTGTGATTCCGTTCTGTACCCAGATTCACTAGCGGAACAAGTCAGCGTTGGGCAAGGGGGCGGGGCTAATTACCGGACCCCTAACGAATCACCAGGCCCCTGACGTTTATCGCCTGCGCTACCAGAAACTGTTGAGCGAGGGGCGGGGAGGTTGGTCTGCGTTTTTTGTTTGATCTTTACCCAGGAAACACATCGGCTAAACCGTGAGTGAAACGGTCACTGGGACTGACTAGTATATATTCCATTGAGGGAAAGTAACTTTAACATTAAATAAACCTTTCTCAACAGGCGGTAGACTTTCTCAGTCTATAATCAGACATTTAAGCGACCTGAAACCGCACCCCCAGCCCCACCCCCCCATAGCTCTGAACCTGCCCAGATTGCACATGATGGCAATTCAACATTGAATTAACATCTTTTGCCAACAAGCCAACAGCGAAGTGGCTGTGTGTTTGGGACATCCCACTCATGTAAATGGTGGGGGTGGACCGCTCCACTCCTTACTCCTTGTAGTAAGTTGTAGATGTTTTTGTGTCAATATATCACACTCAAATGGTCAGTAGGACTTTGTTATGAAAAAGAAAGAAAATGTACAGAAATGAATCTTCACCCACTATCCTTTACAGAGGTTAATTTAGAATGTAATACCCCCACTCACTAATAAAATGCTCTGACCCAGAGCTCTGATGAGGAGGAGAGGAGGGGAAGGGGTGTGGCAAAAGAGCTGACATTGATTCAACATTAATTCAACATTGATCAGTCGTTGATCAGACATTAGCATTTCATTCATTAGATTTCAACCACAAAACAACATTGACTCAATGACACAGTTTCAACATTGGTTACTTGGCTGGAGGTGGATGGTTGTTTGATGGTTGATCAACCGTCAGTTGTTGACCTCAACCAAAAATCAACCATTCTGACTATAATTCAATGTTGATTTACCATTGTGTGCAATCTGAGCAGTTTGTTGGATCCCTCATCACCTCCTCATCTCCCCCTACTCCCTCCCAAGCCTCCCCCACCCAGCCGCTCCTCCCAACCTTCTCCTTTTTACCCTCTCTCATCCCTTCTTCCCTCCCCCTCCTTGAGCTCTGGGTCAGAACACTTTATTACTAGGTGGGGGTTAATCATGTTTCAAATTAAGCACTACATGTTGAGAACATGTTGAGGTTGTGATTCCTTTCTGTACATTTTCTTACTTGTCTGTAAATATTATTACTGACTGTGCATAATGTGTTGACACAAAAACATCTACAAGTCTGTACTAGGAGTTGTACAGTCCACCTCCCCAATTTTACACTTGTGGTTTGTCCCAACCAAAAAGCCACTTTGCTGCTGGCTTGTTTGCTACCGGCTTCTGAATTGAATTCTCCGCTGAGCACTTTTATGGTAAGTTTTTCAATATTACTTTGATCTTAAATGTGTTTATTGAAAAATAAGGGCATTGTTTTGTGCCCATAGTAATCCTGGTTATTTTGGGGCAAAACGGATATTTTTAATAATTGAGGTCATGTCTCCTTTTGTATTATTTTCATCTTACCCACCACTCCAGGCCTAAGTATGAAATCCTGCGAGATTTTGTGGGATTTGAGTTTTTAAAATAGGGCGGGGCCTATTGTTTGGTCTGGGAGAACATGTGGTGGACAAGGAAGTGTAAGGCTGGCTGGTCCAGGTGGGCTTTAAATTGTTGTGATAGTAATCACTTGTTTTTAACTTTTTATTATGATATGCTTAGGGTCGTGCTTAAATGAGCCTCTGTATCAGAACAGCTGAGTTGGATGATTACATGACCTTCTGCAGCCATCAAGAAGTGCAGAAGGTTGTTAATCATCCACAGATTCAATCCAGGTGAGGCAGAAGGGAAACACTTAACATGTAAGGCAGGTGAAACACTGAACTAAACCTGCTAATGACTGATTCAGTCTGTTGATCCTTGGATTGGTAACTGGTTAAATTGAACTGGACTATTGTTACTTGTGTGGGATCTTTATTAGCATATAGACACTTTTTAAGGAATTTAATCAACTTATTTGGAAATATTTGTAGTTGATGGAAGATTGAACCAGCTATTTGATGGAAGTTTATTCTGTATAAATTATAGTTTTTCCAACTACACTATAAATCACCTTTTGTTCTATTTATTTGTCTCTGGTGTGTTAAATAAAGCCTGATCCTCCCTGAGTTTTATCCTTAGGTTTTCTGATAAACAGCCCTTTATTTTAAATATTGATTTAATATCAATATCATAAATCCTACACTATACTGCAGCTTGATGGGTAAATGCAGTTGTATATGTAAACATTAAGATAAATATTAATGAAAGATTAAGATATTAATTTAACAGTGAGTGTACATGGGGAACTATATGGTTTGTATTTGTTCTCAGACCTGTAACCAGTACACTGTTTAATCTTTCATTGTGTTTCAGAACTTTTCAAATGTTTATCATATTTCTAACCGGCACCTTCCTCACTTTTATTTTTTTCAGCTGTTGCTCTGCAGTTTGACCGAAAGCTGACTCTTGAGGACTGCAGCAAAACTGTCAAGAAGCGGCTTCATTATGCGCCAGAATGAGAGGAAGACATCCCAAGGAATCACAGTGACGCCAACCAGAGTCAAACTGGGGTTACCACAACTTGTACTGTTTCCCTACTTCATACAGTACAAAGCTTAACCTCATGGACTCTGTTCTTCTGTGGACAACAGACTGTTGTTTTGACAGTCAAAAAGGAATCAAATATGTTTAAAGATCTGTCCCTCTTTTCTTAAATAAAATGTTAAATCAAACCCATGTTGTCATTTTTAAACTTTTGTACACAGTTTACCCATCATCTGCCAATAATATAGTGTTTAACACCAGTGAAGAAACTTTTAGTGGCATGTTATGATGTAGACCTATCAGACCTAAAATGTACATAAATCCTTAGCTTTCATTCAATATAAAAACAACCCAAATCTGCATGTAGATCCACAGTCAAATGAATGTTGAATCAACATTGATTCAATGTAGAATCAACACAAATATGCATGCAGATCCACGTTCAGATGAAGGTTGAATCAACATTGATTCCTAACTTATTCAATGTAGAATCAACACAAATCTTCATGCAGATCCACGTTCAGATGATGGTTGAATGAACGTTGATTCCTAACTGATTCAATGTAGAATCAACACAAAATATGCATGCAGATCCACGTTCAGATGAAGGTTGAATCACCATTGATTCCTAACTTATTCAATGTAGAATCAACACAAATCTGCATGCAGATCCACGTTCAGATGGTGGTTGAACGTTGATTCCTAACTGATTCAATGTAGAATCAACACAGATATGCATGCAGATCCATGTTCAGATGATGGTTGAATCACCATTGATTCCTAACTGATTCAATGTAGAATCAACACAGATATGCATGCAGATCCATGTTCAGATGATGGTTGAATCACCATTGATTCCTAACTGATTCAATGTAGAATCAACACAGATATGCATGCAGATCCACGTTCAGATGATGGTTGAATCAACATTGATTCAATGTAGAATCAACACAAATATGCATGCAGATCCACGTTCAGATGAAGGTTGAATCAACATTGATTCCTAACTGATTCAATGTAGAATCAACACAAATATGCATGCAGATCCACGTTCAGATGAAGGTTGAATCAACATTGATTCCTAACTGATTCAATGTAGAATCAACACAAATATGCATGCAGATCCACAGTCAAATGAGTGTTCAATCAACATTGATTCAATGTAGAATCAACACAAATCTGCATGCAGATCCACGTTCAGATGATGGTTGAATGAACGTTGATTCCTAACTGATTCAATGTAGAATCAACACAAATATTCATGCAGATCCACGTTCAGATGATGGTTGAATCAACGTGGATTCCTAACTGATTCAATGTAATATCAACACAAATAGGCATGTAAGTTGACATACAGATGATGGTTGAATCAACATTGATATAATGTCAGTAATGGTTGAAACCCTAACGTTGATTCAACATACAAGTCACCGACCACTTTCGATGTTGTTTCAATGTCAGCGTTCAACGTTGATTCAATGTTTCTGGCTGACATTGATTCAATGTTGTTTCAATGATTCTGTGCTATCTGGGTACATACTGACACAAAATGAAAAAGTTAGCCTCTCCCTTTGCAGAATCTGAGTGGACGGACGACATGCAGCTGATGAGGCAGATTGATGTTGCCTTGACCAGCTTCACTCAGTAACACAAGCATCATTTGGTAAAGAAAACGGCGACACACTTAACAATGTTCTCATGTGAAAACACAGATTGTGTGGACTCAGCGTTTAATCTTACCAATTAAATTTCGAATAGTAAATACTAAGACATGGGAACGAGTTGTGCTGTGAAGCTGTAAACAAACTGCGTTGGCTTCATTTGAGTGTCAGATGGGACATCTTTCTTGTCCTAAAATGTTCCAATTTGTATGCCTCCTACTGCACAGCTACCTAATGATATCAAAATGTAAAGGTCATCCGTAGGAAGGAAACATGGATGACTCTGCCTTCATTTACCTCTCTGACGCAAATGGCTTTGGTTAAAAATAAAGTCAAGGAAGCGACAGCTGGCTGCACCAAGAGCAGATGATGAGCTCTCCCGTACTGAACAGAGAGTAAGTGGGTGAAATCCTTGGATTGCTCATGAGTTAAATGACAGGGTTGATTCATCTGTCAGGCTTATCAAAATTAACCACGCTGCTGTCTCGGACCAGGTTGAGTCATGCAGTGATAGACAATAAAATGGCCCCTCTTTGCTTCAATATATTTCTTTTCTGTTGTATATCAATCATGTAGCTATTCTGGCTTTAACAAATAATATGAAATAATAAATAATATAAACCCAGATAAAGTGGAAAATTAATTAACCTGTGTTTATTCTTTTTTTTATTTTAATTTCATTTAATAATGAGGATCCATCTGAGAATACGATATGAGTTTATGGGGTAGGAGTACATAAGTTTCTTACTTCTTCCTTTTTTCTTTGTGTCCTTCCTTCCTTCTTTTCATTTGCCCTTTCTTTATAACTTTGTTTCTTTAATTAGGTTCTTCATTGTTTTTTCCATCCGTGCTTTCGTCCTTTCCTAACTCTGTGTTGTACCTCTCCACAACTCTCACCTGTCTGCTGGGTTTCATCATCTTCACAATGGCGTTTGTTACCTAATGTGTTTCAAATTGTGATTAAATTACAAATAATAGACGCTATTTACCAGCTAGATGACTTCAATTAGTTTCATTGCATTTTATCCATAGCCATCAAACCAAAGGTTGCAGCTCGATAGATAGCCATTATTAGATTTTTGATTTCAAAGCCCATGTGTCATTTTCCTTCCACGTCACAGTTATGCACTTCATTGTGTTGGTTTGTCATGTAAAATTCCAATCCAATAGGGAAACAGGCTTTTGTGAAACATGTAAAGGTTTCTGTCTGCAAAGCAATGCACAATGAAGATTTTTACTTTTAGTAATGGGACTTTTGCATTGATTTTAAAGTACCATTCTGTGTCTTTTTGTTTTTGTACACTCATGTTGCTACACTCAAGCAAATGTGCCTCAGCAGAAAATCCCAGTTTTCCAGCTGAATAATGCAACTCGGTGTAGGCTGCAGTGTTTTCTGCTTGGTATTTGTTCCATCTGTGGGCTCACAGACTCTCCACAAAAAACGTGTCTTGCCAAGGGATTATGACTTACATTGATCTGTTTAAAGCGTTAACGCTGCAACAATACAGCTCAAAGGCATAGCTGATTGTCTATTTATTGACACTTTTGTCTGTGGCGATATGTGTGCGCTATCACATCCGAAATTTGGCTGGCCTATCAGAATTTCTCCAAGACCTCAAACATTAGTATATAACAGGAAATAAAAACAACTTTTTTCCCCCACAGCACTGCAATGTAAAGTAAAAGTTTCTTTGTTCAGCTTTGGCAGCTTTTTATTCTTCAGTATGGATATTTGACTGACAAACACCTACGACTATTGTTATTGACTCCAAATTGATGAATTACCGGCAGTAAAAACACAAATGCCGCTTAACACATGCAGCTTATAGAAGAAACAAAAGAGAACCCATCTGATCTCAGACGTGACTTCACATGCGCGTAGTCTCCAGGCCGTTTACTTGGTAGTGCTTGTCCTTGACGACGTTTCTCCTCTGTCGTTTGCCTCTGCAGAGATTGCACGAACACCGGAAGCAGACAGGTTACACGGCTGTGTAAGGGTTTACGGACGTCCCTCATAAATCACCACAATAACAAAGCAAAAACGTTTTCATCCGTCTAACAAGTGTTCTAAGGAATGGATCTACTTTTTCCTGTTCACTTTAATCTTCAGTTCAACTCTGAAGCATCCTTCATAAGTTAAACATAAGGCACCGGGAGCAGACCCGCCGTTGCAGGCCACAAAGGGGCTCCGTTATACAGTAAATGTATCATGCATGAGCCTGTGGGTTTCCCAGCTCCTGACAACAACAACAACAACCCTTGGCTGCCGGAGCTGCAATAAATTGCTCGTCGTGGAGAACCCAACAGTTGACACTGCAAATTGCTTCCACGGCACACTTTACAATTGTTGATTGAATGTAATTAGTTTTCCCCTCCTACGGTGAAGAGATTGTTTTTCTTTTACTCTGCGCTGGGCACACATGATTTGAAAAAAGTTTGGTACGCATGCGTAAGAGCAAGAGAGAGAGAGAGAGAAAAAAAGCTCTGAAGATTATATGGGTTTCGTTTTGCAAATGCTCACATAAAAGCCACTTGGATGTCAATATTATTTTACTGCTGCGGTTGACGCAAATGGCAGCTGCTTCTTTTAGTGATTCTCTCCTCCACAAACTGCAGAACCTGAAGCAGTCTCCTCAGATGAATAATGCATGGGTCGTTGCTGACAACACGCCGGGTTTGAGTGCATTCCTCTCGTCTAATCACGGTGACTTTTCGGGTTCTGAGAGCTGCTTTCTTTCTGACTCCTTTGCCTAGGAGAATGAACTTCAAGAATTCCTGCAGGAGAACAAGCACTTGAATCTTCAGTGGTTCAACAACAGCCACAAAGCATCCGAGTATGAAAAGGTAAGAGGTGAAAAGGCTTTATAGAAGGCTTCTCCCTCCTTAAATGCATCTTCACAGAGCTTTTAGCTCGGCACTCGGTTCTCGGTGTGTTTCTCTTCGTAGATCACGGCCTCCCTCTCTTCGCTTTGATGCGGCGTTGGAGGCTTTCTGGGTCATACAAGAACTTAGCTATATCCAGCATTCTAGTGAAGGACATGACTGAAGGAAGTAAAATGTTGCAGAGATATTGACACCCAGTCGAAATAGTTTAGCAAACAGAGACCTCCGGCCTTTCTATGAGTGAGGCAATTTCCTGTAGTAGCAGCTCAGAGGCAGGTGTTTGCCACTAAGGTTAAATGTTATTTTATCAGGATACGAATGACTCTGGGAGCAACGTTCTCATATCAGGCCGATATTAAAAGAAGCAGGGTACAGGTCTTGTCCTTTGCAAACACATTTTCAGCCTGGCTCCTGCGGTCGGAGAGGTCCTGCTTGTAATAAACCGGCTTTAGCCGAATCTGGTGTAATTTGGATCAGCGTGTCACGGTTAGGTCTGACGGGTGGGTTAATGTACACCAGTGGGTTCGTGCTGTGTGTTGGCACTGCTGCTCAAGCAGACTTACTAGTCTGTGTTTTGATTTGTTGGTGTTTGTACAGTTTATCTCCTTGAGGAATCATTAGTCATTCATGGCTGCTCTGAGGAAGGGGTTTTACCACATTACAGCTGCAGGAGCCAGTCAGCTCAGTGGCGATTAGGGGCCATTAAAAGCGCTGACGGAAAATACTCCCTCCTTAGAAGCAGTTGCAAACGCTGCTTCTACGAATTTGTTCAGTTTCCTTCTTCACACGACTTTATACCGTCTCTAAAGAAAATGTTTGCTCGAAAAATGATTTCAGCGAATTGTGTCTGAGTCGCATTATAAGACACATTGATTTATCACACACAATCCCTTGTAAAAGTATTTACACCTCTTCAAAATTATCTACTTCCACTTTATAGCTCCAAACTTTAATGTGTTTTCTCAGTATTTTATTCGTCAGACCAATAGATTATACGTGTTTTCTTTTTTTTTTTCCACAAAAATAAAATCTAAAAAGTGTAGTGTGGATTTGTATTCATAATCCTTTGCATTGATATCTCAGTCGGTATAAAACTTGCTTTGCGCTGTCCAAAAGATCTCAAAGTCTAGACCTACAATTACCTGAAAATCAGTGGCAAGACTTGAGAGCTGCTGCTTACAGATTTCTTCTTTTCTTTCATTCATTAGTTGTTGTTTTTTTTTTTTTTGGTTCAGTCATTTCGAACAATTAAGCATTTAAGCAAAACTCTCTAAAACTAATTTATC